>NC_090930.1:836755795-837361906 GCF_040938575.1 Ambystoma mexicanum
GATTGTAAGTAAACCTATATAATGAGTACTGGCTGGCAGAGCGGCTCCTTCCTCTGCCAGCCCTTCCAAAAACCTTTTGTCCAAACACTCTTTTCAGTGACGCTTGGGCTTTGTCTATAGCGGTGTGAGTATTGGCGAATTTCACCATCTCCTTAATGAAGGCATACCAAAGAGCTTTCCTTTGCTGATGTTGACTCTGTGGTGGCCAGCTCACTCATCTTGGGGTCTATTTTGACTATAATAGACTGTGCCTTTCTGTTAGGGCGTTTTTGGCATTCCCTAGCAGGCATACTGTCCTCTGTGCCCATCCAGCTAGGATCTCTGAGTCTATTTTCTGCTCCGGCTCTTCAGCCATCTGCCAGATCTTTGTTAGAGGGCCTAGAATATCTAATACTTTATCCTGGCATGATCACCAGGATCTTTCAATGCCCTTCTTAATGTCTCTGCCGTACCATCCCATGAAGGATTTAAAAAAATCATCTATCTCTGGCATTTCCGCTGCACTGTCTGGCACTTGTAGCCTGGGGCATTCTGCTCAGAGTTTGCTCCTGGCTTCTTTTGATAGAGGTTTTTGAATTCTCCTCTTAATATAGTTGGCAATCTTGGCGGAGGCTCCCACTTTGCCGACCTAGGATGGATAAGAGTATCCGGGTTGAATACCTCACCCATCTCTTCCTCCTCCCTTTGCCTTTTTCTTGGCAGCTTTATGTTTTCTAGGAGGGCCCGTGGATGAGGATTCTCGCTCCTCAGAGTTTTCTCTGGACGTTCCCTCCCACTCTTCCTTTTCCCTCCTCAGAATATGATTCCTCGTCCGTGTAACCTCTGCCTCTCCTTCCCCGTGATCTCACTCTTTTTTCACCACCTTTTCTTTCTATGTGGTGAGCCTGGTGGGGTCTGGCTGCTGCATGCCTTTCAGGCTTTCTTTCTTCCCGTTGCGCTTCCTGGCATCTATCCGGGGCTTCCCCTCTCAGGACTTGCATCCCCTGGGAGAATGTATTTATTTATTTATATACCGCACCAACCCCAGAGTTATCTAGGCGCTTATGCTTAAGAAGTTGGTTACAGTGCTTATGGTTACAGGCCAGAATGAACACAAAGTAGTTACATCATAAAGTGCAAAGAAGTGCAAGTAATTACTGGTATTAGGTTACAAGTGAGTGCAAACAGAATGTAATTACAAGACAAGAGTGCAATAGAGTTCAGGTAGGCACAATGGAGTAGCCTAGCCCCATGTTGCAAGGCGGCTGCGACACAAGAAGGCAGAAAGTCAAATCAGGTAAGCACATTCGAGGAGCCCAACCGCATGTTGCAGGGCGGCTGTGACACAAGGATACAGAAAGTCAAATCAAGTGGGCACATTCGAGGAGCCTAACCCCATGTTGCAGGGCGGCTGCAACACAAGGCTGCAGAAATTCAAATCAGGTAGGCACATTCGAGGAGCCTAACCCCATGTTGCAGGGTGGCTGCGATACAAGGATGCAGAGAGTCAAATCAAGTGGGCACATTCCAGGAGCCTAAACCCATGTTGCAGGGTGGCTGCGATACAAGGATGCAGAAAGTCAATCAAGTGGGCACCTTCGAGGAGCCCAACTCCATATTACAGGGTGGCTGCGACAGGGAAATGCAGCAAGATAAGTGGGCACAGGATGAAATTAAGTCTTACACCATGCTCCCACCTTGGGCCAAAGACCCAGGCCTGTGCTCAGTACTCTTTGTACTGCTTGTGCCCTGCCTGGCTTTGCCCCTTTTCTGCTGGTAATGGGGCACCTCATATTCCTTGCTGGAGCTGTGCATTTCTGACACTCTGCTGGGTGACCACAGGATTCTTTGGCCTCCCCCGTCAATATGCAGCTCAATGCGGGCCTGAGTTACTGTCTTTCAGACTCAGCTTGTCTTGGGTCTGTGCCCTTCTGTTGTATTTCGCTATCAGCTGCCGTCTCTATGCTCTTAATTCGTTCTTCAGAACAATTTATGACTATCTGCCGCTAGGTGGCGGTAGCGCTCTTCAACTGAGCTCTTTACTCCATGTTGCAGGATATTACAGGGTTGGGCTCACCTTCGTCCTGCAGCAAAGCGCCTCTGTTAATGTTTCCCGCCTCACCGCTTTGTTTATAAATGTTTTGTAAATCGTTTTCATGTAGCTGCAGTTTAGATGGGAGCTGGTATATCATGCTGGTACGCTGAGGCGCTCTTCGCACAGAAATGATCACGGTGCGGCTCCGGAATGAATTAGAATCCTGTGGCGCCACCGTGTCCTCTGTGTCCTCCGTGTTAGAGCGCCCCCTTCTAGTAGAAGATTTTGGTGCCAGACCTTCCCCGCTCCGTTGCGACTACTGCCTCGGATATTACATGCAAACGTTCTGTCGTAATCCTCTCTTTATAATCGCCTACACGCACGTGTGCGATCTACACTAATATAATAGATCTAAACAAACACTACATCGGTCAATATCATTCATATCTTAGTTATGTGTCATAAGGAAATACATTAATACTTAACTGCTGCCTGAGCAGCAAAGAAAGAGGAAGGACAAGGCAAGGAAGAGAAGGTTATGGACTAGCAGAGAGAGAGGATTGGCTAGATCTATCACGTGTTTCAAGTTGACATATAAAAAATGGACTACAAAAAAGGACCTTTTTTGGGAAATGTAGTTCTTTTTATTTGTGTTGACATTTTTAGATATATTGTTGATGTTATAATGCTGCTCCAATTTTAAAGTAGAGAAAGAAGAGCATAATCAGAGCCTCTGTTCTTGACATAGAATCATATTTTCCGCACCCCCAGACACCTGGCAGAGATAAGGCATGCAAAAAGTCATCCTGACCAATGAAGATTCCCCCTGCTACAGCAGGGAGCTCTTGTTTCTATTTAAGACAAGGAGGCGAGCATTATGCTTCATCTTCCATTTATTCTACTCTCCAGCAGTTTCAACAAATAACATTTTCAATCTTTTCATTGAAATAACTTTAAAAAAAAAATGTTTTTAAACTACATGTCCTATCAGTCTTAGCTCCCTGTAACTCTAGTGTCCTGGTCACGTGATCTAGTCCTTCCTCTTCCTGAGCTCTTCCCCTTCTTTACTGCTTCCAACTGCAATCCAAACTGGAACTGGGCTGCTGATTGGCCAACATAGTCTCTGAACTTTGATTATTCAGTGGAGTCGATCTCTCACATTCCAACTTGCTACTTCAGACTTGACTCGCTTACTTCCAGATTAAACTCATCCATTCTTCTTTTGTTCTCCTAATGACAGAAACAACAGAATATGATTAGGGCGGCGGATACACACCCTATTCAGGGAGGGATACATTAAAGTCATCTTGAAATACAATGCACAGATTCATCTATCATTACTCTTCCCTTCACCCGTGTATCTAGGGTGGGAATTTAATGCTCGCCCCCTTGTCTTTAATAGAATCAAGAGCTACCTGTGCTATATTGGATGTTCTTGCATGTAGGGATACGTAATCGTGGAGGAGTCTGTTTTTGTCCTCCTGGCCAGATTGAACGTCACTCTGTCTGGTCCATATATTTCTCTATTCACTTCTAGTGCTTTGACATCTTCTACTCTCCTAAATGGTACCATACATAACAGCATTGCTAATTTTCCAGACAGTCTTTCCAATGACAGGTATCTGTTACTGGGCCATTCTGCTAGTAATTCCAGCACTACCGCTACTTCCCATAAGGACTCGTATCTCGGTTGTGGCGGTTTCCTAAATCTTATTCCTCTTAAAAGTCGTATTACTGCCACGTTCTCTCCTACTGGCACTCCTTCTATGTGTGTGTGGCCTCCTGATATTGCGGACCTACACACCCCTATTGTTCTATAGGCCTTCCCATCTTGTAGGAGGTCCGCTAAAAAGTTCAATATCTCTACTAAGGGGGCAGAAACGGGATGAAGACTTCTGCTTCTTCACCACATCTGTTCCGTGCTGCGTCGTAGCTCCTTCTAGTTGAAGGGGCTCATGACTCAGCGATGAGGCTTGCAGCCTGCGCCGAAATTCCTGGGAGGTTCCAGCGTCTCCTGCTATCTTGCACACTATCAGCGGCAGAGTCCCCTTCACTCTGAGGGTGAAATGACCCAACTGGGTCCGTGAGAAGGTTCTCTCCTCGGGGTAGGACTCTCGGGTAATCTGTTACTAGCTCCATGAGCGCTGGAAGACATACTTGCGATTTCCATATCGGCATTTCTACAATCAGAGTGGTTGCTTCTCTGCGTACTTTTGACAGTACCCTGCTCAACATCATGAATGGTGGGAATGCGTAGAGTATCTATCCTCTCTAATCTTGCAGGAAGGCATCTACTCCCGCTGCTGCTGGGTCCAGCCTCCAACTGAAAAATCCTTCTTTCTGGGCATTCAGTCTGGACGCAAACAGGTCTGTGTGAACTGGTCTCCAGTGCTCTTCTATCTGTCGAAAGATCTCTCTGTCCAGCATCCAGTCGCTGGAGTCCGTTAGATGTCTGGAGTTCCATCTGCTAATACAGTCAGCGAGCCTGGTAGGTAGTCCGCTACTACAGAGGTTCCCGACTCTAGGCAGGAGTGCCAGAAGTCCTTGGCTATCTCCGCTAACAATTTGGACTTCGTCCCTCCTAAGTGATTGATGTATCTGACTGCTGAAATGTTGCCCATCCGCAACATAATCCATGAATTCACTTTGTCTTTCGTAAAAGCCCTGATCGCAAATGATCCGGCTAACAGTTCTAGACAGTTGATGTGCAGTCTGAGTTCCTCTGCACTCGACCTGCCTCCTGTTTGGAGTTCTCCGCACCGGGCTCTCCAGCCTGCTCTGCTGGCGTCTGATTCTATTACTATGTCGGGCCGGTCGCCAAAACTGGCCCTCCCATTCCATGGCTCCATGTTCTGTAACAACCACTCCAGTTCTGTCCTGGACTCCTGATCTAGGGGCAGCAGCTGGTGGTAGCATAGGCCTTGCTAAATGTGTCTTATCTTCAGTCGTTGGAGGGCTCGGTAGTACAGTGGCCCTGGGAATATCGCCTGAATCGACGCTGCCAGCAGGCCAACTACATGCGCTATTGTTTGCAGCGAGATAACTGTTCTGCTGAGACAGATTCTTATTTCTCTTTTTATATCCCTTATCTTTCTGTTTGGAAGTTCTAGCATTGCCGTCCTGGTGTCTATGACGAAACTTAGGAACTCCCCCTCTTTGCTGGTCTCATCTCTGACTTCTCTCGATTCACTAGGAACCCGAGGCAAGACAAGAAGTTTGCCACCCAGTTGGTCTGGTAGAGGAGCGTATCTCTGCTGTTTGACATTAGCAGGCCATCGTTGTGTAGCCTTGATCTTTCCTGAGTGGATTCCTGCCACTATAATTCCCACTCAGATCTACTCCTCTTTTGAATGCCTCGTCTGCAGGCTCTCAATCTCTCCTAGCCACTCTCTTACTGTTGCCACTCTCTACTGGCCCCCTGGTCAAATCACCTCTTTTCTCTCTGAGTGGGCTGACCTCTCCTCCTCTCTCCTGGCCTCAACCACTCAACTCCTCCTTCTTGGTGACTTCAACATTCACCTTGATTCTCCCTGTCCCTCAACGTTGCTCTTTCGCGACCTCTGCGATTCCCTCTCCCTCTCTATCCTCCCCTCTGGCCCAACGCACTCTGCAGGGCACACACTTGATGTCTTGATCTCCTCTAGCCTCCCCTATCTATCCCTCTCTCCACTCCCCTCTCCTGGAGTGACCACTACCTCCTCTCATCTCTCTCTCTCTCTCTTCCCCCCAAGCCAAGCCTACCCCAACACTACCACCTACTTTCCTGGACATCCGGGCCATGAAGCTTGTGTCAGTCGAGGCTTTTGCTTCCCCCTTCTCCCTACCCCCTCTTCCTCTGGCTGACTCACACCCTGACACAGCCCTGTCTTCTCTCTATTCTTCTATTTCTGATACTCTTGATGTTCTTGCCCCTATCATGAGGATCCGCCTGAAGTCCAAAGCCAAGTGCAATTCCTGGTATGACCTAGCTACACTTAAACATAGGTGTAGGGTGGCTGAGAGAAAATGGAGGGATTCCTGCTCATCCTCTGACAAACTGGCCTGTCACCTACTCCAAAGGCAATACCGTCTCTCTGTCCGTACCAGGAAGAGAGTCCACATTCAAGCCTGTGTCTCTGCGGAATCTAACAGCTTGGCCGAACTCTTTAAAATTTGTAAGGAGCTTGCCAACCCTGCTGCAGTCTCTACCACTCCCCTTGCCTCTCAGGCTCTTTGCAATGCCCTGCTCTCACACTTTATCTCAAAAACCCAGGACATACTGTCCACACTCTCCTCCACTCCCTCTCCTCTCCTCTATCCGTCGGTACTCACTGACCCTCCTCCAGCCACCCCCCCCACCCTCCTTCTCTTCCTTTCCTCTCTTCTTCCCTGATGAGGTCGCTAGACAAGTCCGATCTATGAAATCCTTGTCCAAACAGGTTCATTCCTGTTCCTCTAAAGCTCTCAAGGACCACATTGATACCCTTGCTCCGGTCCTTGCCGACTTCTGCAACCACTCCTTTGCCTCAGGATCCTTCTCCTCCCCTCTTCAGCACTCCCTTGTGCATCCTCTCCTCAAGAAACCCACAGCGGATCCCTCTTGTCCGGCCAACTATCGCCCAATTTCCATTACCCCCTTCTTAGGCAAACTCCTTGAAAAGCAGGCCATCTCTCAGCTAAACCTTCATTCTGATTCTGTTGGCTGTCTCCATGACCATCAGTCTGGCTTCAGATCTGGCAGAAGCACAGAAACTGCTCTCCTGATCATCCGTGGAGATCTGCTTTACAACCTTGACTCTAGCATTCCCTCTGTTCTCATCCTACTTCATCTCACCTCTGCCTTCGACACGGTCAACCATACCATTCTGCTCAACCATCTCCGGGATAACTTGGGCATCACCGATCAGGCTCTGGCCTGGCTGACCTCTTTCCTCTCTGATCGACCCTCCAAGGTCCAACTTGGGTCCTTCCTATCATCTATCTTCCTCTCCACCTGTGGTGTTCCCCAGGGGTCTAACCTCTCGCCCTGGCTTTTCAACCAATACCTGGAAACTCTCGCCCGCTGTATTGCCATTTTCTGCTCAAACTTCCAGTGCTACGCAGACACTCAACTCATTTTCAGGCTGCCCTCAGCCACCTCCTCCACCTCTCTCATCACTGATTGCCTAACTGCCATTCAAGATTGGTGTGCCGCCAACGATCTTTGTCTTAATGCCAGCAAGACAGAGATCCTACTCATTGGCACACCATCCCCTTCCTTTCCCCTCACTCTCTGGCCGGCCTCCCTTGGCCCTCCTCCTATCCCCACCTGCGAGGCCAAGAACATTGGTTCACCTTTGATCCCACACTTTCATTCTCCGCCAACATCACTGATGTATCAAAAAAGTCAAACAACCTACTGCACCTCCTCAGAGGTATTCTTCCTTTCCTCTCATTCCCCCAGAAGCTCACTGTCTCCCAAGCTCTGGTTCTCTCTAAGTTGGACTATTGAAACAGCCTCTTTCTTAATCTACCTGCATCTACTCTCTGCCCTTTACAACTTATCCAGAACAGGACTGCGAGACTTGTCCTTGGCCTCAAGACCTGGGATCATATCTCTCCAGCTCTGAAATCTCTCCATTGGCTCCCAGTGGTTGCAAGGATTAAATTCTGCATTGTCCACAAGGCTTTCTGGGGCCTGGGTCCAACATACCTTCAGCTATCCCTATGCAAATACCTCCCATCTCGAGCACTCCGCTCCTCTACCTCTGACTCCCTCAGGGTCACTCGTTTCTCAAAGAAACAAGCTGGGGTATATCTCTGTCTTCGGCTGGGGCCTCCCTCTGGAACAGCCTCCCTGCCACTCTTAAACTTGAGGAGAACCATCTCCGGTTCCGGAAGCACCTCAAAGCCTTCCTCTTTGCTTCTGCTTTCTCCTCTCCTCTCCCCTGTTAATTCTACTCTCCCTCGGCACCATGCACCTGGCCACCCTCTGTCCTCTGGGTCCAGGTACCTGCTCATCTTGCCACCCTCATGCACTGCCTCCGGGCCACCCCCTCCACTGGGGTCTGTATCTGTACCCATACAGCCCTCCCCTTTTCTTCCTGCACTTTCAGACCTACATGGCCTGCTGCCATAAAGCCAGCACTTGCCACTTGCTGGCTGCACTCCCATTGTTTGTTGCCTTTTTATTTATTATTTTATTATTATTTTTGTTTTTTCCTTCTCACTCCACACTCTCCTTTTGTTCCCCCTTCCATGCACTTCTCCCCCTTCCACCTCTACCCTGCACTTGCACGTTCTCAATGTCACTGGGCCTAGTAAGATCAATGTTTTTGTTCTCCCCTGTTCCCCTTCCCTTGCCTTGTCGCGCTCTGAAACACTTGTGTATGAGCGCAATAGAAATAAAATATCAATATCAATATTGTCTAGGTAGATAATGATTCGGATCCCTTTCTCCCTGATCGCTGCCGCTACTGGCTTCATAAGTTTTGTAAACGCCCATGGCGCTGAAGCTAGTCTGAATGGCATTGCGGCAAATTCCCATAATTGCATGTCCCAGTCGAACGCTAGGAAGGGGCGGTAATCTTCTTGTACTGGTATCGTCAGATAGGCATTTTTCAGATCTATCCTCGCTAGCGAGTCGCCCTGCCGTAGCGTGTCTCTGAGCTGATGTGTGCCCTCCATCTTGAAATGGTTGTAGACCACCCAGCTGTTCATGTCTTTCAAATTGATCACTGGTCTCACCTTGTCTTTCCTGTGGACCAGAAACGTATTGCTTATAAATCTCGGCTTTGCTAGGCACGGTTCGATAGCTCACTTTTCTGCTAGGCTCTGCATCTAGCAAGTCTTTCTCTGCTAGCGCCAAAACTATTGGGCGAGGGGTTTGGTGCTGAGATGGGGTCTGCATAAACTCTATGCGCAAGCCTTTGGCTGTCTGCAAAACCCAAGCATCGCTGGAAAGCGCATGCCAGTTCTCCCAGAACTTTGCTGTCTCCCCCCCTACTGGCGGATAACTGAAAACTCTCACCTGTGGGGAAGTTCTGTACTGTTCCCTGGCTTCTGCTTCGCCTCCCTCTAGGAAAATGGCCTCTTGACAGGAAGAAAGTATCCGGTTGTCAATTTTCCCAGTACTGGGCTCTGTTGGCTTGAGGCCTTCTGGATGTCTGGTATCGACCGGTCGCTCGGCCTCTATACCGACCGGTCCTGCCAAAAACTCTTCCGGGGACGATCTTCTTTATGGAGGCCTGAGCCTTCTCCAGGGAGGTATAGGTCCCTACAAACCTCCCCATTTCCTTCCCGAAGGTCTCGCCGAATAACATCCCTTGCGCTGCTTCGTGTGCCTCTTACGATGACAGGTCTCCCAGTTTAGGATCTATCTTGAGCAACAGCCCTCATCTGCACTCGGATGATATTGCACAGTTGGCGTTTCCTAAAATGCATACCGCCCTCCGTGCCCAGTTTGCTAGCACTTCTGGGTCTACTTCTTCTCCTGTGTCTTTCACTCGCTCAGACAAATCCATGATTTTAGCCATAATGCATTATGCCTGCCTCCGTCTTGACATAGAATCAAATGATTAGTCAGATTAATTTCTTCCCAAACCAGTCCTTCTTTCATGGTTGCAGTACATTTTATACTTTCAGAGTCTATGTTTTACATCTGACCCTCCACAGTACAAAATGAAGGCATCTATACCTAGATAAATCCACTTTTTATGAACCCTGTTAAGCCCTTCCTCTTATGCTGGATAGCCCTGCGATCGGGGAAAACTTGGATCATCTCGGATCATCCGATCCCCTTAAAAGGGTCTTTCGAGATTTAGCAAGAGTTCTTTGCTAAAGTTAGCTATCGCCTTTCCCTCAGGAGTTTTGCTGCCATTCAGTCCCAGGGTTGGAAGCCTGACTGTGACTGAAGAAGATGTAACATCAGAATGGTGAACAGCCTCCAGGAAGGCGCATACTGTATCCCTCAGATCCTTCTTCTCATCATATGTAGGCAATCCCAGCATATGCATATTGTAAGCCATGGAGACATTGTCATGTTTCTTGGATATCCCTTCAAGGTGCTTAATAGACACAATGGCGCATTCTCAGAATTTCAGATAATCGGAGTGACCATCTTCTTTCTCTTTGACCTTGACTCCTAGTGTGTCGACCCTCTTGGACACCCACTGGAGCTCAGCAATTTTAGTCATGGCGTGCAGTTTACAGTGAACCTATATCAGCAGGGACTCGCCCCAACTCAGTGTAGAAGGCTTGAGACATTCCGGGTAGACTCACCCATGACATGTTCCCCCACCATGGAGGAGGTCCTGGAGCAAAGAGGGAGTTAGGTTTCTGTTTGCTTTGCTGTCTTTAGGTGCCATACTGATCACTACATGCCCATCAAATAAAAGTACATCACAGGTCAACAGATTCCCTCTATGCCAATGGATGAAGGTATCTCTCAAGAAAGCCAAACACCTTAGATCCATAACCCTTTGGTCCACATTCACACATGTACAAAAGGTCTGGAGCAGTCGTAAGAACAGAGCACCTTTCTGCACATCCATTCAAAGTGTGTAAGTCGAGAGCTAACGAACCTCCCAATCCCCCACAAAGCCACCTAGATTGGGCACTTTCCTGGACTTCCCTCAGCTAAAGCTGGTTTCCCTGTTTTAGGATCAGCTCAGTGGTGCCAGTACACCATCAAATACGGATCAAGATCTAACATCGCACTGCAGTACTTCCCAGGTGTCGCACAGACATGCGCACCACTCATGGTCATCCAGCCCTGGTAAAATAGAGTTCCCATCTTGGTCCACCTTTGGTGCTGTCTTGGAGATCAGGCCACCTGAGACAATGCGCCACAATAATAGGTATGGAGAGAAATCACAGGAATGATGAAAACAGCACTGCAATTGCCGACTCAAATGTGACATGCAGAGTTACCTTTATACCGTTGTTGTGCAAGGAAATAAGCCCCTAGAAGGTAGCCTGCACTGAAGTATCAAAGAGTGAGAGCCATCTAAGACCCTGACAAGCTCTGTTCCCCAGGCATCACATTTGAGAGCTGTGGCTCAGTCAAGCGTCTGAACCCATCGCAATTTATATAGGGGACTCTGCGACCCAGGAAAGCCAGCCTACCAGCTTCTTGCTGCCAGAGCCATGTGCTCCCTAGAGATGATATAGGATGGGTGTTGCATCTAGTTTGGTCCCCCTTTTACAAGCCTGTTGGCCTAGTCTATGAAGATCTGGACTATGGTTATTTCCCATTTCTATATGAGGGCAGTGGAAGGGGCACCAAATCCAAGTACGATTCCTATGAATACAGATCTGAGCACCTAGGCAGGGAAGGCAGAGCCACTCTTGCCACAGGGGTCACTTATGTCTGTGGGCCCCCTTGTGGAAACTAATACCCAATGATCAGGCGGTAAGGCCAATAGACCCTGCTGGCTATGCTGCAGTACCACTGTGTCCTGTATATCAGGAAGCATGAATAGACTGTTGTGCAACGTGCGATGCAACTCCGCAGGATCCCATCTGTCAGCGCACTCTGCCCAGTCTAGCAAGAAGATCTACAGCATGGATGACTACAGCATGGATGACTCCAGCACGTCTGACTCCAGCACGTCTGGAGCCAGCAAAGCAACAGTGGAGCGGTGAGCAGCCAGAGTGTCATCCAGTGTGCATTGTCCCAGATTATGAACCACAAAATACAAGTAAACACAAAGAGGGAATCATAAATAAGAAAATATCTATGTACCATCCAGAAGCCGACAGGGTCATAGACAGGGTGATAAGGGAAGTTTGCATGGCGACCTCCTCTGGCATGAAATGCAAAGAGACTCTAAAAACCAGTATAACTGTCATGCAGGTCTCTCAATACCCGTCTGTGTCCGACCTGCCTGGGACAGGATGGACTAATACAAGTCGATGAGTAGATGTTGGGGGCGGAAAGGGTGGTGCATCGGTAGCTGTTGTCCAAGAGAGAAATGACAAATGGAGAGATTCTGGAACAGTGAAGGTGAAGGTAGGTACTGGACTTGGTACGCCTGAGGAAATCTAGGCACGTTCTTGTTCTTAAGGGACAGTCTTTGTACTACATTCTGAGAACATGGATTGTTACACATGCCCTAAAAATGGAAAAAGGGTAGGGTGGAGCTACTAATGCACTGCATGTGTCATGTTCATGGGAACATGTGTATGAAAGTCTGTCGAGACTGACGGAAGGGGAGCCGGGTCAGGAAGAGCTATACCACTGTGAAACATTCTTAAAGAAACTTGATATTCATTGCAGTCCCACCCTTGTCACCCCTCTTGTAAAGACGAGCACACCGACAGTTGTGCTTGAAGAACATTTGTTGTAGTTAATAGCAGTGCAGGCAAAACTGCATATCTCGCAGAGGACTCACTGCAACTTCTGCAAATGATCAGGGTGGTATGGTAACTCACTGGCATTCTGACCTGCATTACACAGCAATATTTGTATTTGTATTTGTATTTATTATGTTTATAAAGCGATTTCATCCTAAGTGCTTTACATTATAACAACAGAATACATAGAACATTATAACAGAAGAAGCAATTTACAATGAATCGAACCAATAAAAAACAGTAAGTCGAGCAATTAATCTGTGAGGGGGGTGAGGAAGGGAAGGTGGAGGGGAGAAACAGAAGGGATGTAAGGGTGGAGTGAGGGAGGATGGGGGGGAGGATCATAGGGAAGATTCGAGGGAAGGGGAGAGGATGAGAGGTGGGGAAGGTTTCAAGGAGGGGAATGGAGGAGAGATTTCAGGGAAGTGCAGAAGGAGGAAAAGGTAGGTATAGAGCGGATTGAGAGAGGTAAGTAGTTCCAGTGGAGGGGGGGGGGCTAGGAGCTGAAAGGAGCAGAAACGGAAGGAGGAACTATTATAGAAAAGAGAGGAGAGAGGAGAGATAAGGGGGAGCCAGGTTATGGAGAGATTTAAAGACTAGACAGAGGAAATGAAATTTGAGTTGGGAGTGAAAGGGAAGCCAGCCAAGGGAGCTGTTTTGGAAGCTAACCAATATTCCCAGGAACACTGAACAAGGTACATATTGCTAATGGCAGGGACTGCAGAATGTCACTGTTGCACATCATTTGAGGTTAGGTGAGCTAATTCAAGACTTCCAGAGTTCTCCATCTCTCCTTTCAAGTGAAAATCATATTGCACCCCTCCCATGTACACGAGGTATGATATCACTGCAAATCTCTTTTAATTTGTGGATTATTTCAAAAACATCAATCTGATACTGACTTGTTTTCAGGTCTAAAATAGGTTGCAAAGAACCATCAGCAATTTACGAAATCAAGGGGTACACACTGCATTTCCAATGTTAGTGAAGAAATTCCTCCAAATAATCATCTAAATTATTCTTCTGAACCACAACCAATAATTCTGACACACAAAAGCAGAAAAGTCTTGCTGTCTTTGCCAGGGAAGCTCAACCCCTTGATCATACAGGGAAAAAATGACTTCCATCTACAACAATAGAGATAGATCATCCATGCCCCCTGGATCTTTTCGGACTAAGTGATTTTGCTTGTTCTTCCTTTATCGCCATCTCTCCACCTTAACCCACTCTGTTCACAAACATCATCTCTAATGACTGAGCTTGAGAGGCTTCTGTTCCTAAGAGCATTACAACTTGTTACCCATCAGAGATGGGGGAAGTGTACTAAGGGCAGCCCACTTTACTTTTTTCTATATTTTGCGTTTGAATGAAGTCTCATATTCTGTGTTCATGTTACTATCCCAGGTAGTTTCTTAATGCTTCTCTTTGTTTTCCTGCAACACAGCTGAACCTACAAGATGAAACCTTGCTAAAAGAGGTGCATGAGATGCAAGAACTGGTTGGCTTTGGGAACCCATCGTTCTGAACTGCCTTGCACAAGCCGCAGAGGAATAATGGATAACACTTCACTTGGGACAGATTTTCAGCCAGTGACTTTCTATCAGCCTCCAAAACCACTAACAGGAGGCGGGCACAGGATGACTGCACCATTTTCTTATGCTTGTGTTATCCATATTGAAACAGAAGGGATGCTGTTGGTGGGGTGAATTAAATTAATAACATATGACATTTATATTGTATTTAAAAATAAAATAACAGTCGCTGTTCATGAGATTTTTAAATTCTAGTCTTCCTTAGGTCTCATTTGTTTCATTTGAATTTGTATACTACTAGTGGCTTATTTTTCTGTTTCTGTGTAATCATTCAGTGACAAGGCCTAATATGGTTTGCCAGAGCTCTTAGTTTTGGCTTTTGTATAGTGAAAATGTTTTTTGGTGCCAGGCATTGTCTTCGTTGGCCCGATATTTGCAACATGTGTCAGGAATTGGCATGCTATGTCCAGGTATTACAGCCATTTGCCAAATAGTGGCCTCCTATGCCCTGATAATCATAGCACATGGCATGATTTTCCCTTAAACGTCCAGGCTACACCAGTCTTTGATATCATATGTCCAGCTACTCACACCATGTGCCATATTTTACCTTTTCCCCATTGCTGTCATAGTATATAATTTCACATTATACTACACCACTACCTGGCGAGGGTTTTTTTTGCAGACTTCCAGCCAATTAGAAGGATCAGAACGTGGTCTTTACCACACTAGTAAAGACCCCGGTTCGAGCTTACTCTTGAGTCCCCATCCTCTTTTCCACATATATTTAAGCCCCTCCAACACCCTCCCCACTTACCTTGCGCTGTGTTGTCTCTCACTGGAGCTGGGAACAGTAGTGTTCCAGGTGCTCTCCGACTCCTGAATGGCTGCTATGTAGTTCCCTTATCCCTGATCCATGGCATCCATCTTTTTTTGTAGTTTTATTGCGAGCTGAGAAACGGCAAACAGCTTGTGAGAAAAACGCTGTTAGTACCCCAGTATAACGTGCCAGGGTACTAATGGCCATATAACCCTCGGAGGGGGGCATTACCCTTGGGCTTCTAACTGCTGTCCGGGATATTACCTCACCGGTAATGCCTCCTCGGGTTACATTGCTTAATTCAGCTTTCATTCAGAGGCACTCTCCCCTTCACAACTTGTTCAGAAAAAAAAACCCTGCTTCTGCAGCAGGCTGGGCCAGAAAATTGCTCTATAGATGCTGCAGAAAGAAGCAAAATTGAATTTAGAATAAAGAGCCTTGGTATGTAAACCCGTCATTACATGCCTGTGTCCCGACACTGCTCTATGTAATCGTGCTCCACACCCCAACAGTCAGTATCAGTTTTACTGCATAGCAGTCAGGGAAGTTCTTGCTCTCGCTGTCCTTTCTGGGTGTTTTTGTCTAACTTTTTTGGTCCCTCATTATGACTATTTTTAAACAAGCATTGGCAATGCCAATAGTTTTGGCTGTTCCAGTCCTTTATGTATTTATTTATTTATAATTTTTATAATGCGCTAAATCGCCCAGAGGCCTCAAAGCACAAAGTAACAAACAAGACGTAACACAGACAAAGTTATCTGAAACAGGGGAAAACTGGACCAATATATATGACTTAGTCGGGAGCAAGATTGGAGAAAAGAGTTTTAACACCCTTCTTAAAGGCAGCAAGTGAATTTACCTACCTGAGATGAGGGGGTAACTTGTTCCAGGCTGCTGGTGCGTGAACATTAAACGTGGAACCACCAAATCTAGTGAGCTTGAATCTTGGTTGTACACGTTTTGTAGGATCATATGAACGGAGAGAGCGACTAGACACAAAGGGAGTGAGCCGATCAAGTAGATATTGCCGGGAGTCCTTATTGCAACATTTGTAAGTCAACAACAGGATCTTTTGAGTGACCCAATCTTTAATGGGGAGCCAATGAAGCTCCCGTCTGACCTCAGTAACATGCTGTCTCGTAAAGAGACCAAAGACAGCTCTAACAGCGTGATTCTGCATGACTTGGAGCATGTTGAGATTGGCTTTAGAGGTTCCTGCTAAGAGGCTGTTGCCATAATCAAGCCCTGAGTTCATCAAGGCTGTGGCCAAGAGAGCTCTGTTTTTTAGCGAGATGTAAGGGTGAATATAGTTTAACAATTTAGTGGTATATCCGCAGGATGCTCTTACTTGAACCACGTGTGGCTTCATGGACAACTCTGCATTGAAGGTGACGCCTAGTGTCTTTACGGACTTAGATACTTTGATTGTGTTACCAGCCAGGATAAAGCTTTCATAATCAGGGCCAAGTTTTTTTTATTTTGTTGCCTAATGCTATGATTAAAAGTTCTGGTTTATCAGCATTCAATGCTAGAGAATTAGTCACCATTCACTCATGAATGGACAAAGTATCTTCAGTATGACAGCCGGACAATTCAATTATGACCCGAGTGTCATCAGCATAGTTGGTATATTGGACACCCAGGTCATCGGGAAGTGCGAGGAGGGGTATGATGTATATGTTAAACAGTGTGGGTGAAATGTACGACTGCTGGGGTACTACACATGTGACTGCTGTGGGAGTGGAGCTCGCATCATCTAGCATTTCTGGGTCCTAAGAAATAGGAGGCCCATTTGGATGCAGCAAGAGAGCAGTGGACCTGTTCTACCAATCTAATTGTAGTGACAAGATGAGAGTGGTCAATTAAGTGGAACGCGGCAGATAAGTCCAGCAGCATATTTAGTGCTGGCCTACCCCGATCTATAATACTGGCGATATTAGATTTTCAGGTCCAAAAGTGCAGTCTCTGTCCTGTGTTTGGACCTGAAGCCAGACTGTTTTGGGTTAAGGAGGTTATTACTTTCAAGACAATTTTGCAGTTGGCTATAAGCAAACCAGTCTAGGATCTTCAACAAAAAGGGCACATTAGTGATGACGTGATAATGCTTTGCTATGATGGGATCCAGTGTGCTCTTTTTTAAAAGAGGAGTAATCCATGCCTCTTTAAGGACTGAAGGTATGCTTGCTTCGGAGAAAGAGAGTTTGACAAGAAGTGTCACCCATGGTACCAGCGTATCCATACAGACCTTGAAGATACTGGATGCACAACTTCCCCTAAACAAGATGTTGGTTTCATACCTGCAACACTTTTAAAAATGTGTTTTTCTGAGCACGGTTTGAATTGAAATAAAGCTTGAACATGGTCCTTACTAAGGACGTGGTGTGGAATGTTGGAGGCAATGGAACAATTAGGAGTTGAGGGTGAAATAAGATCTAGCTGAGCTGCTATAGATTGTAGGTGTCCTGAGATTTTCTGGTTGAACTCCTTCTGTATTGCTTGACACCAAACTGAGTCCTTCACTAATGTCATTTCAACTGAGGATTTTCCTTCAAATTCTTTAAGGATTGCAAGTAACTCATGCGTGTTAGATTTTGCAGAAGAGATCCTATCATTGAGACTATGAGACTTAGCACCAATTACTGCATTTTTCTGATTAAGAACAGCTTGTTTATAGAGAGGGTGAGAGAGAGGAGAAGAATTCCTCACCACTCTCTCTCAGCTTTCCTCTTTAGGCAACATAGGTCAGCAATGGAATAATTAAACCAAGTACTTTTGCTGGTTTTAGATTTCACCAATCGACGTTTTTTGGGGCAAGATCATCCACATTTGTCTTAATGGTTTTGATGAGATGGTAGGCCAAATCATAAGAACTATTAAAAGTATCCACTGGTCTAAGTTTAATTAAAAGCTGATACGTTAAGGATTGTGGTGTGATCTTCATTAGATTCCTTATGGTGACATATTGCCTAATGGTAGGTTTTGGATGAGAAGGGGTGGCTGGTATCGAAATGGAAACATTCACTAACATATGATCAGGCCAAGGACAGCAACAGATGTTAGTCTCAAACATGGGAACACGGTGTGTCAAGATCCAATCAATAGTGTGACCTGTGTTATGGGTAGGAGCAGAGAGCGTCTGATTGAAACCAATGGAATTCAATGCTGATAAAAGGGAGGCCGCTTGTTTTTCACTAACATCATTCGCCCATAAATCAAAGTCACCAAGGTAAATCACGGGCGTGTTTGCCTTGGTGATTGACGTAAGCAAATGAACTAGTTGTTCCTCAAAAGATGGTGTGTCTACAGGTGGGCGCTATATGATAATCGTCAGGGAGCTATTCTCATTCAGCTTAATTTTGAATAGAAGTCTTTTACAGCTATGTAAGGGGGTGTGAGGATTCACATGAGAGGTAAAGCAGTTGTTTATAATGGCAGCCACTCCTCCACCTCTACGATTAGAACGATCTGCTCTCTGAATTGTGAATTGTGAATTCATAGGGATGGCTAATAAAGCTGAGGATAGAGTGGCAAGGCAGAATTCTGTAATGGCCCTAATATCACAACCTGTCTCTAGCATATGGTCACAGACCTCAATTCTGTGTTTTAAGAGGGAGCACGAGTTTAGTAGAGATAGATGCATAGTAATGTACTGTAGATTGGAACTATATTTTGGAAATATTCTGCCAAATATTAGAAGTAGATACTATGGTACTGGACACCCTAGGTTCGGATAAAGCTTGAGGAGTAACTACCTGGGCAAAAACTAATTGGATCCGGTGTGTCGTGGATCGGCGACACAGTGAGGACAGGACAGAGTTTGTGTACCTGAGATGCAGGAGAAGTCTGGACAATGAGTGGGCACAGCAGACAAAAACCGGCACTAACCAGCTAGTACCTAACACGGCAGTGCTAATGCGCCCGGGGACTAATAAAATGCACGTCAAGGAATATAAGAATCCTGGGATTTGTAGTACGTAATGGGCAGGATAATGTGAAACAAGATTCAGTGCAATGCTACCAAGAGGAGGTTTCAAATACAAGATCAACACGTGTAGAATTCATGAAATAAGTAGATATGCTAAAATAATGGAATGGCTAGAATACACGATCAACAAGATTTAAAGTTCATGAAATAAGTAGATATGCTAAAATAATGGAAGAGCTAAAAAGCAAAAAACTAACAGCAATTTATTGCATTTTACGTTTATATGTAAAAAAAACCAGCAAATACTTTGACCTACAAACCTAGAAATTACCTTGAAAGTCCCAAAAGTTTCTGCAAATTAGTTTTTGAAGATAAATGACATCAGTAATAGCGATAGTACAAAAGACTTAGCTTCACAGCGTAGTCTGAAGTTTTTTTTACTGTGTTTATTACTGGTGGCTTTGCCAATGTTTGTTTATCATATATGCCTAAAATAACCTAGTACAGGTTTTGCAACTGTGCTTTGAAGGCTTCAGGACACAGAAAAACACAGCTACTTGAACTAAACATAATTAAGCAAAAGAATTGCATATTTGAGATTAAGAAAATCGTGAGAACTAAAACAAAGGAAACAAAAATGTAGTGCTGTTAAATATAGCCATTTAATTTTAACCTAAAGTACTGTCCATCAAATAAGGTCCATAAATTCGGCTATGGAAATCGCTCTAGTAAATGCAGAGCCCTTTTGTCGATATATGTATGTGTGAAATTATTAAGACCCACACACCTAGCAGTGACAGACCACACATGTCCCTTCAGCAACACCAAATATCCCTGCCAGTTTGGCCGACTCTTAACTACAAGACATTATTTACCCCCGCTGACTCCAGCCGCTCGCCCACACAATAACATGCTCAGAATGTAATTTGAGTGCCAGGAGTTATATTACAGGTGATCTCTACACAAACGTCACAGCTTCAGTTTATTCAATGCTGAGCTTAGGTACTGGCTACACCCCAAGTCAGGAATAAGCTATTATGCTTTGCAGGTCTCCCCAATTGTATACACCCGAACCTATAGATCTCTTTATTTACATCACATCTCTGTTTTATTTTCATTTTGACTCGTCACTTAGATACTTCTGCTTAATTTCCCTCCCACAAATTTGGGTCTGGAAGGAGTTCCAGGCCCCCTTGTACCTGCCCCTCAACTTTCCGAGGCCTGCGTGGGTCTTGTACCACTGGGTCCTGTTGACTAAGTGGCTGTGCTTCACCGTTGTGGTTCTTGCCAGCACTTTCTTATTGGATGCACCCCGACCCTCCGCTATAACTCTCGCATGGCTAACCCCACCAAAGGGTTCCCCACTCTTAACTGTAGCCTTTTGTGCACCCTTGCGTTTGAAACGCTGTACGCAAAGGCGTAAAAGGTTAAGGAGCAGTGCATACACAGCAGTAAAACAGGTCTGCAACTGCTTTGGCCGTTTAAACAGAGAAACCAGACTCCCTTGGGTGTGTTCCAGTGACCATTGCATCCTAATCCAAAGAAGACGGTTATGGAATCAGTTATGGAATTAGTTAAATGTAATCCCTGTTCTCCAGCATAGGTATCGTTCATATCCCCATGCTGTTCAATAAGTCAAGCTAGGTATCCTTGGTAAATATAGGCAGGTTCAAAGAAATACAAGGGACTGCATTCACTTGCAACCTGCCTCATTAAGAGTACCTCAATATGTAAAGATTTGCCCAACCCACCGGCAATCGGAATCCAGTGCATCTCCGTCTCTTGTGAATATATGCATTTGAGAGAAAGGGATGCATTTGGGTCACCCTCCACGCCCATGGGTAAAAGAAGCCCTTCACATAAAATTATATCATTATTAACTTCATTTTTGCACCTCTTTGCCCCCTGACATACAGTGGATACCCCTCCCCCTTACAGCTAGCTACCTCGATAGCATCCTTTCCTGGCCCTTCCCCCCCCCCCCACACTACTTTGTGTGCCCTCTCTAGTTGCGTACTAGTAATAGAGAAGTACTTTGTTAATCTCTTGCCAGGCACTGCATGTTGGTGCAAAGCTAATGATGCCAAGTGAGCATGTGCAATCTGAACCCCGCAAAATGGGAAACCGCGCAACCAGAAACCTGACTTCCCCCGAAACCGCGCAACCAGAAACCTGACTTCCCCACTTGATCATTTTATGGAATCTTGGGCATATCCCTCTACTAAACTGATCATAATTCCTTTGATTTCCACAACTTGGAGTACTTGGCTATGATTCTCTTAAAGGTGCACTGCAGGATATGCCCCCCTTATATATAGTGCATTCGACTGTAGTGTTTATTCCCACAATAATGCTAATATTGATTGGCTATAATGTGCGCACCTCACGTTAAAGAGCACCTTAACCTGCTTATTTCTCTGTAATGTATCAGCCATGTTGCTGTTCTTACAATTGAAATAGATTATGCTCCACACTGGTGGACAAAAGGGGTCTGCATGGGGTATTTGCTTGAATGTAAACGTGGCAGTACCTTATTAGTTCTGTGACGAAGAACTGCTGTATTTAAGAGAAAGAAATCTTTTATAAGGGCCACACCTGCCTGACATCTTACCAAAAGCTAGATACAAGGTGCCTTGCCAAATGCCTTAACATGAGAAAATATGGGAGATTGTGTACACGGGTGCAGCCTGCATTATCAAAAGACGAACGTGCATTGACAAGTATATGTGCAAAGATATTGTCAAGTGTTGATTATTTAATCTACACGTTTTATATTCAAACAAATGCTTTAAAGTTCAGATTTAACAGATATCTATCGATATATTGATAATTATATTTCACATGCAATAGTCAGAAATGTGATGAACAGTTTTCTCAGTTTGTGATTTCCTGATTCATTGAACACAAATGATATATGTACATAAAATTCATAGAATGACAAAAATATATATGTACAGGAGAGAAGACTTTCTGATGATCATTGTTCTGGCAAATGTCCTGCCTCTCTGCACATGTAGGTTGCAAGTGCAAGAGATGGTCAATGCTGGTGCCCACCATGTGGGTTTTAATGTGTGAGTGAAATTAATCAAAATGCCCTTCCATCATGTGTTTCAACCAGCGGTCTTTATTACGATAAAAAAGAACACAAGTATTCAGATTTGATATTTGAATGCATTATAAGTCATTCTTGGGGGATCCCAACAGGATCTTCTCAGACACTGAAATAAGAAGAACAAAGAGAAAAACGCAATTAGAAATAAAGGTATCTGAGGTCTACTGATGTAGACAAAAATAGCTGTGTTAATTAGTGCATCATCTTATTTGGCTGATAGTTCTTTCCTATGTAATAATTTTATGGAGAAGTCCCAATTCATATTTGTAAAATATGCTTGCAATATATCGAGTAATGATCCTTGATTCCCATATAATCTGTACTGGAGAAACATAATTATCTTTTGTATGCTAACTCAAAATGTATGTAAGCAGATAATGAGGGGGTTCTCCCCCTCCCTGCCCACCCTCCATCCATGATTGGTCACTTCCAAGAAGCAGCCAGGCCTACAGACCCGCACTGCACGCGACGCCACCATCATGCGCCTGCAGTCTCAGGTGAGTGTTGTGCCCTCAGACTCCTGTGTGGTCCCATATTTTGTATTTCATCATCTGTTTTGGGACCCCACCAGGCCCATGTGCGACCCCGGTTGCCTTCACCCGCAACCCGCTCTCCATTTCCGTGGTTCTCCCCCTCCCACCCCGCCCTCCATCCACGATTGGTCACTTCCAGGTCATAAGTGTCCTTACCAGGGCAGCCCTCTGCCTGCGCAGCCCCTGTGGCTAAGGGCCCCAAGGCAAAGGGTGACTCCTACATCAGCGGCTCCAAGATGTGTCTGCAGGTGTTCGCAGGAGAAGCAAAGGAAGCCAGCGGCCAACAGATACCATCAAAACTGTGAGTGTGGCATGGGTGGGTTGTAGAGCAATTACTCTACTCCAAAAAGCCCTCGACCACTCTACCTTACCTCTCCATAAAGCAGACTGCATAGAATTGCAACATGCATACTTAGAGAGATTTGTGACCACCAGCCTAAATCCATTCCTGGCTGGACTGTAAATGTTCCATTGTATTACGCACTAACATGCTAGCCAATGTTAACTAGTGCCCCACCTATAGAGAACGGTCAAGATTAGCCTGTGTCACATCTAGACAAGATTATGAAAGTCAGCATGTGCCACACTTAGATGGAATTCTTAGCCTGCGTCGCATCTAGATAGAAATGTGAATGTTAGCATGTGCCACACTTAGATGGAATTCTTAACCTTGGCCTTCATCGCATCAAGACAGGATTATGAATGTTAGCACCTGCCACACTTAGATGTAGTTCTTAATCTTAGCCTGCGTCACATCCAGACAGGATCATGAATGTTAGCATGTGCCACACTTAGATGGAATTCTCAACCTTAGCCTGCATCGCCTCTAGATATGAATGTGAACGTTAGCATGTGCCACACTTAGATGGAATTCTTAACCTTGGCCTGCGTCGCATCTAGATAGAAATTTGAATGTTAGCATGTTGCACACTTAGATGGAATTCTTAACCTAGCCTGCGTCACATCTCGACAGGATTATGAATGTTAGCATGTGCCACACTTAGATGGAATTCTTAGCCTGCGTCGCATCTAGATAGAAATATGAATGTTAGCACGTGCCACACTTAGATGTAGTTCTTAATCTTAGCCTGCGTCACATCCAGACAGGATCATGAATGTTAGCATGTGCCACACTTAGATGGAATTCTCAACCTTAGCCTGCATCGCCTCTAGATATGAATGTGAACGTTAGCATGTGCCACACTTAGATGGAATTCTTAACCTTGGCCTGCGTCGCATCTAGATAGAAATTTGAATGTTAGCATGTGCCACACTTAGATGGAATTCTTAACCTAGCCTGCGTCACATCTCGACAGGATTATGAATGTTAGCATGTGCCTCACTTAGATGTAATTCTTAACCTTAGCCTGCGTCACATCTAGACAGGATTATGAAAGTCAGCATGTGCCACACTTATATGGAATTCTTAGCCTGCGTGGCATCTAGATAGAAATGTGAATGTTAGCATGTGCCACACTTAGATGGAATTCTTAACCTTGGCCTGCGTCGCATCTAGATAGAAATGTGAATGTTAGAATGTGCCACACTTAGATGGGATTCTTAACCTAGCCTGCGTCACATCTAGACAGGATTATGAATGTTAGCATGTGCCTCACTTAGACAATTCTTAACCTTAGCCTGCGTCACATCTAGACAGGATTATGAAAGTCAGCAAGTGCCACACTTATATGGAATTCTTAGCCTGCGTGGCATCTAGATAGAAATGTGAATGCTAGCATGTGCCACACTGATGACAGGTGCAACACTTGAATGGAATCGTGATCACTAGCCTGCCTCACATCTAGACAGAATATTGAAATTAGCAAGTGCCACACTCCGATGGAATAGTGAATGATAGCAAGTATCACACCTATACATAATTGCAAGACAACAATGCCAACTAGCCAATCCACTAACAATTTCATCCCTCTGCATACACCTCTCCAACTCTAACCACACACAACCACAAGCCTAAAAAGCAGCAATCCGCACAAACTTCACTACACTGCAACAACAAAACAAACCGCACACAGACTTGCACAACAGCACACAACGACTACTGACCCTAAAACACCCCAAGCCCAGCCAATGGACCCACCGGGCTGAGGCTGCCAACAGCACATCACTGCTCTCTTGCACTTTTCCAGCTTATTCCCATTAACTCACCCCCCTCTCCCTCTTTCAGAGCTGCCAGAGCGCCAGGGGACCACTCCGGTGGTGACAGTGCGCCTTACAAATATCCTTTAACATTAACATTAACAAATTAATCTGTGTGATTATGTGAAAAAATATGTATATTGTGTCTTGCCACTTTTTGTCTATTAACAATAAGTCCATGGGCCTCATTACAAGTGTGGCGGTCTGTAAATAAGGGAGCTGGTTGCACCATACCAGCACCCTTTCCGGACCACCACACTACAACTCTGCGGGCGGGGGTCTTTGCGCATGGCAGGACCTGCCGGGCGTAACGGCACCAGCCCGCAGAGTTTTCACGGAAGCACCGGCACCATTAGAAATGATGCCGGTGCTTCTGTGTCCCCATTCACATGGATTCCTAAATTACATGGGACTACATGGGAATGGGTCTTAAACTTTCCACCGCCTGATACCCCCAGCGGGACTTGTAATGTCTTGGTGGCACTGGGATCTCAGGCAGCAGAAATGGTGTTATGCGTCCGGCGGCAACCCGCCGAATGGCACCGACGAGTTACTGCTAGACCTGTAATGAGGCCCCATGTGTCTGTTTGGCTCAAATGCGGTTCCACTCTCACTGTAAAAGAATTGAAATGTAATAGTTTTGGTGCATATGAACATCTACAGGAAATAATCACATTTCAAATATTGTACTTGATCATATATAGATAATGCGAATGCTTTAGGCATGGGACACAATAAGGAAGCACTTACCAATATTATTTGGATGTCTTGAATTCAGGCTACATTTAGCTGTGTTGAATTGTGTTCTGTATGGCCCGGCACCATTTTGTCTATTTTTATACGTTTCGCATGACATCAGAACCTAAACGTATGACATCATAAGTTTGTGTATGTGACAGCGCAATTATTTCAAGTAAATTACTATCCATCACTTAGTAATGCATGAACAATATTTTTTTTAAAAATGGTATTAGAAGTGTATTGATCATTACCATTTAGAGGACTCTGTTGCGAAAGAAGTACTAAAATTATTTGATACGGGTACCATATTTTCTCATTAATGTTCACATTTTAGAAGTGCCATTAGTGTACCGATTGATGTGATGTTGATAACATATCTAAATTAATAGTAGATCACAATTTTCTGTCTGGTTAAGATTGATTCGTATATTGCCTAGCGACAACACATCCTCTTTCTATTTTATTAAGGTGCCTAGTTCACAAATTTCTGCCTCAGTTATAGCCAAATTATGAGCATATGTTTCCTGTATTGGTGTAAATGTCATGATTCATAATCCAGATGAATGTATACCTGTGTTCCGAAGCACCAGCCAGGGGGATTAACAAAGCACTCCCTCGTCAATCATTGAGAACAAAGGTGGACTGGTAGGCAGCAGCGTCGGTCCCCGGCAGCTGTGAAAAGACAATACAGTGTTAGAACAATATCACCTTGTGAACCTTAGAAATAGTGTACTAAAAGAGTATCTGTCCTACCTATTTCGCATGTTGACGATCGGACCACGATGAAACCCAACAAGACCAGTAAGAACCAGTTCCAAAAAGGAGCTCATCTAGTAGGACGCTGAACAGATGAGGAATTGTCCACCTTGAAAGTCCCAAATCCAAAATTCAAGAAAAAAGCTAAGTTCCAGTTCAATAATCCAGGCGCATTTCAAAACAAACCCGAATCCAAGAAAAAAGTAAAGTTCCAGTTCACCAAATCTAAAGGATATCCAGAAGGGAAACAAGAATAAGTTCAGCAAAACAGTTCAACTAATCCATAGGAAAATCCAGTAGCAATCCAAAGGTAAAAGCAGGGAGGTCAGATTTCCAGGAAACAGCAGTCCAAAAAACAAAGCAGGCACCAGAACGAAACACAGCAACAGAGACATTCAGAAGAACTGCTGTGTGTGCAGCACGGCTTAGATGCAGGCAGTTTCCTGATTTGCGGATCACGTGACTTGCCCAGATCACGTGAACCCTGTGTCACGGGAAGTTAGTGGCCTGCACACCGAGTAGGTGAGTGCACGACAAAAAACGTACATTCTAAATTACATCATTGGTTGTGCAAATCTCCCAGCATACCAAACCACCAAAATATTAATCAGACAAACAATTGCAATAATGATATGTATACAATCCTGAAGGTAAATTAACAAGGGGGTCCTTGTCAATTTACAATCTTGAAGGTGTCATTTATTAATTGTATATCCATGCTGACTATAACACATGTCCTGCAAGGTCTTTTTATAGGAACACATACATTTCATGGTTCGTACTTAAACCATCACAGATTGTTCTTAAGTCATAGATTACATTTATCTCTTCTTGTCTTAATTGCTGCTCTCGATTCCCCCCTCAGAGGTTGGCTTTAACATTTAACAGACCCATGAATCTTACGTTCTCTTTATTGTACTGCTGGTGTTCTCTGTTCCAATGGAATTCCAGGAGTAGTCTGTGATCCTGACTTCCAATCATTGCCATGTTTTCTCTTATTCGCATCCTGAGCTCTCTTATTGTGCTGCCAATGTTGACCTTGCAACAACCACATTGAATAGCATAAACTACAAATTTAGTTCTTCAATTGATGAACTCTCTGATTGAAAATCCATGTCCGCAAATGGTTGTTATACTTTTGACTTTATTACATGCATATTTAGACAGTGAACATATCCCCCATTTGTAGAAACCCTCCATATTCAACCAATTCTTCTTTACAGTTTGAATTCTCATAAAACTAGGACAAAACGTACTGAATAAAGTCAGAGCTCTAGAATATGTGATCAAAGGTTTCTCTGAGGGGTCATATATGCGAGACGGACACAAAGGTATAGTTTTATCAATGTTTGCCATTTTATTAAAATTAAAAGGGTGTATGATAAATGTCTATCTGTCCCTATCCTAACCAGAACTAAAACTAAAGAAAGATGACGTAGTATCCAAATGTGTTTGACCCCCACACAAATATATATAACTAAAGTACACAAGGCAAATATATCAGATTTCAGTTCAACAAAACAATGCAAAGGTTCAACTTATAATTTCCCAAAAGTACTCCTTGTGACCAGGGTTTGGTTCCCTTCCTGTCAGGTTCTGTAGTCTTGCGCAGAGGTAGCATGAACACCTGCCTCCCCTTTGGGTCTTGGCGCCTGAGAGGCTATAAGTACCACAGACCACCTCGACCCGCCGGGGAAAGAGGGTTAGGGTCCACGGTTTGGATAGGTAGCGGGAGTTTAGGGTGACCGAATAGAGGGGAAGGGTGAGGTTATGGATGGGAACGGGAATGAGGGAAGGCTGGTTCTTGGTGCTGTGCTGTTATCTCCGCCCATACACTCCACTCACTCTCACTGTTCCACACTAGTTGTGCTGTACGCACCTTTCCTATATTTTAGAACTCCTGATACTGTTTTTCCTGTAATACACATAACAACATTGCCCTTGTGTTGTACCTTAAGACCTGGAGCTGCCTGGTGCTCCTACAACATTACTTCATGTTGCTTTAAACATAGCTCTGCTGCACTACAATATACTGAACTCCTAATGCTGCTTAGGTACTATTTCTTGTGATGCTCTTGACAACATTGCCCTCATGTTGCATTTAGAACATAACGTTTGCCGCACAACAGTAATACATTAGATTGCACTTAGCTCGGGTTCGTAGTCCGTATGGCTCACCCCCACGACCTGCCGTCACTCGAGGAGTCAATCAGCGTAGATACAGAACTCCGCTACAAGGAAAAGACACTATGAGTTTGCGTAGTTGAAAGAGTGCTCACAACATCAATGATCAATCACAGGGGACCGTTTCTCGTCACGGTTTTCAGTTTCAACATGCTACTACATGCGCTTATGTCTATTCCATGTTGCCGTGGTATCTGCAGCACTGTTTGTGGCTAGGTAGTGCTCGTAGTGCTCCGGACTCAGTCAGCCGGTCTGTGAGGACTAACGCTCGATCCCCGAGTGTTGAGACATGAGACCGTAATATAGTGCTATGCTCTACATGAAGCTCCCCTCCATTCCCTCAGTTAGATAGAAGAAAGGACTTATCTGGCAATGCGAGCAGTGCCTGCAGTGGAAGCGCAGGCGGGGGAACGGGCAAGCTGATGGCAGCCTGCAGGAGCTCCTGAAGTGCGTGTCTGCCTCTTCCGATGCTCTGTAGCACAAGCAGGGGCTGTCGGACGGGGCGCGCGCATGCGCATAATGTCAGCGTGGTTCTGGAAGTCCTGGAAGGCCCGTGTTCACGCGGACCTTCTGGGTAATGTAGTTTAATGCTGTCATGATTGCCTTGAGCAGGTTTTCCTTTGTCCCAAACGTTTTTCCTGCAGGTTACACAAAGGAGGCTCCTGAAGTACATATGTCTTTTCCTCCTGCTACCTCTGTACACATCTTTACACTGAATTATATGGTTCAAAGCCTCTTTGTCCCCCTTACCACTGCTTGCTACTAGTTGATTCTTGACACTTCCCCTGGATTAATTCAGGAAGTCCTTTGCAAAGATTTTGATTCAACAAAGTTCTATTCAGTTCAACACAAAATGTCTTTTCCATTCAAATGGTCCTTCCGCTTGGCAAAGTAAATGTCTATTTTCCAAAACGCTTGTTCAAAACTCAAAGCAACTGTTTCCTGCACAAAGTGTTCTTCCCAGGTGTAAAGTAGATATAAAGATACCACAATATTCTTCTAATGAAATCCTTTTGTCAGGACAGCACAGCAAATGTCTTTTGCAATACAACAGTTTGTCAGGATGATAAAGTTAACAGTTTCCACAACACCTTTTTGCCACAATCACATTTCTTCAAAACAACTGTTTCTTTTCCTGAAATACTCGCCTGCCAGGGCTAACTACAACTAATCCCTTTCCTGGTTTACTCACCTGCCAGGAAGATAAACTCCTACAACTAGAATTGATCTCTTCTGTCTAGTGGCAATGTTTGTTCCAGGGTTCTCCACATCAGTATCTCTTGTGAGGAGAGTTGAACAATGGCTGTCTGTCTTTATAGTCCTTTGACTGCTGGCAATGAGGGTTACAGGATTCCCCAAGTTGATATCTCATAGAAGGAGAATTGTGCCCAAGTTGCCACATTCCCTGGTTTGCCTGTTTCTTGGATTCTGACCAGTGTCAGAATAAAGTTGCAAGGTTTGTTTCCTCGCAGCAGTCTCGCTGCTATCTTTCTCTGCATTTCTGCCTTTCATGTTACAGAGTGTATGTTTCAGCTTACGTTACAGGGTCTCTCTCTCTCCTTTTCTCTAAGCTGTGTCCATTTTAAACTTCCTGGCACTGCTCAATAGCTTCCAAACACTAGACCGCTGCATTGGCTTGCCGTTTCTGGCTCTCTTCCTTACTGCATCCCTCTTCCTCGTCTCAGTACTTACAAAGGATAGGTATTGAAAGATACTGGGCCTCATTACAACCCAGGTGTTAAGGGGTTAACAGCGCCGTAAAAGGTGTCGGCGCCGTTAAACCCTTAACGCCTGATTATGAGGTCCCTTTGCGGGTTGCACTTTAACGCTTGCTTTTAGCAGGCGTTAAAAAACCAACCCGCAAAGGGACTTAGGAGCTAATTACGGCACCATAATTTATGGTGCCGTAATTAGCGCCTTCCCCATTCCCATTGAGCCCTATGGGCCAAAAATGGGAATGGGGAAGGGGCCATGGTGAATGGGGAATTACAGCCCCGCCAACCTTGGAATGGGGCGGTAATTCCGCCATTTACCATGGCGGGCCCCGGCATTGGACCATGGTGCTAATAGCACCATGGTTTAGCGCCGGGGTCGTAATGAGGCCCACTGTCAGCAAACTTGGCAAATTGTTGAAGGGGACTACTAAATATGCCATCATGGCACAAGGAATGTAGGGAATATCCCTAAATGGGAAAGGGGATACAATGTCTCATCTGATGTTGCCTGTCCTCCGCCTTGAGGGTCGCCTCTCATCATGTGATCCTCCCTAGCATAGCCATCCCCAGGGTCAGAATCAGGTAGCGGCTGCTGTCCCCTGGCCACATGAGGAGAGGTTACCTCTGGGAAAGGAGTGATGACATCATGCACAATGTACTCCTCTTTTGTAATCTTGGCAATTAAATGCATTCTAGCAGGATATGAAATTGGAAGAAACACCCAAATATTACATTTAATTCTCAAGGTGCGAGGCTGTTAACACTTGTTTCTACATTTGAGAAAGGTGGTCCACCTAATATAACTCACAACACCAATGCTATCACAAAACATTCTTCCCCTGCTGCATCCTTTGCTCCCTTTATTATAGTATCTATTTCCCTCTTTCCCACCCTCCTTTGCTCATTTTTCCTTCTGCTGGCTTAGGCTTGAATATCACTGGATGAAGCACAATACACCACTTTATGGACAAGCCTAAGTGCTCGCAGACTACTACAGTGGTAATAAGGTGCTCTATAAAAGCCTCTTAACATAACATATTGCAGCCTACTTCACCAGGGGTGAGCATCTTTTACAACTTCAGTTTGAGACTAAAAGGTGTCACTTTTGCAGCCTGCTTAATCTCTGCCCCCTTGTCCGAAACCCTCCACTTCTGTTGCACCTGACTTGGGTTTAGATTGCTTGATGAGGAACATTATTGTTAACCTACATCTACCTGTGACCTTGACCACCTCTCCTAATAGACTGTTTTCTTAGTTGGGGTCAGCTTTGCCAGAATAGTGAGCAAGTTGCAGGTTTTATCATGGAAAGAAACTTACATGCATTTTCATGCTGACACAGTGATTCTTAGACAGTGTTTTCCTTCATCACCAAGGTCCTCTCTGATTTTCATTTAAACGAGGATATTTACCTTCCTGTTATTCTTATGGTTCTTAGGTTGTGGAGGCTGTGTTTAATCCTGCAGTATATCACCAAACAATCCAAAGGAAACCAGGCAGCAAAGGTAGAGACAAGTTTTATTTTCAAAAGACTGTGCAAAAATGGACAGAGTAACTTTAGTAATATCCTTGTCCCAAAAATGTGGCCCCGAGAACAGAAGCCTCGGTTATTTAATAGGGTTTTACAGAATGAGCCTTACACAGAAAAGCCATTATGTTACATTTAGTCAGTTGCATTAACAATGGTCTACCTAAAGGTAGATGTTTCGTCCTTGGAGGTCATGGCTTTACAGCACCATTTGCAACCTGTACAACTCTGCACAGCCTACTCACGTGATATAACTGTTGCCTATAATTGACCTTTTCCATTACACGTAATTAAGCATAATCCGGCACCTAGTGTTCATGTGACTCTCGTTCCAAATTCTCAGTTGGTGTGGACCACCTTATATGACAGAGAGATGGGAACTGGCCGTACCTGTATCCTGGGCACAACCAGATGGGAGCTCATGTAGGTGCCAACCAATTGGCTTCCACACCACTCCACCTCCCTAAACATGGCTACGTATGCCATGTAATCTCCTTTCATTGGCTGAGTGTTTGCTCTGTACATAGCTCATGTACGTCCACGGCTCATGCAGAATTAAAGTTCTGTGAGCTTTGACAGCCATCCACAAATTGAATTTGGCTAGCACACTGAAGTTCTATTTAAACAGACCTTTTCACAGGTTGGATAATCTTTTCGTCACTCTGTGGCATTTCACCTAGACTCCAGGTGGCAAAGACCACCAATACCAAATTGATTGTGACATCTATATCTAAAACATACACCCTGCATGGTCTTCTCATTCCAAAGGGAATCCATGCCCATTCCACCGAACCTAACGCAGCATTGCTAGCTTGACCGTGGCAAGTGCTCATCTCTTAGATAACCTGGGCCTTGTAGGGGGGGGGCATGGTATCACAAGTATGGCACTGACCCAAAGGATACAATTTGTAAAGCATTTATTAACTTCGTGGGGTTTGGAAAAACTCCTACTTTGTCCTATAACTAGGATGGGAGTTGTCTCGACCATCAAATAATAAAGAAAACAGTCTTAGTTGTGTCTGTCAAATCAAAATGGCCTATGCTAATAAAACCTAATGCCTGACCTATCTTTTGTACAAAAAAGTGTGTAAAGGCGGTATGTATATAAAAGGAAAATCAGTGTTCGACAAAGATAAGATGTGGCTGAATCCGCTCTCCCCCCAACATTTAGACAGAATGGAATAAGGCAGTTTCTATAGGCAGGATGGCACACTCTGGCTAGGGCTTTAACACTGAGACAGTTCGGAACATGGATTGAAGCCCACCTGGCCTTCCACATTAAAGGATCTTGTTCCAGCCTTCCCCAAATAACAAAACAAAATGTTCATACCAGTCCCCCTATGTCGGGCTGAGACCTTGCACAGTTCAACTTTGGTCCCCCTCTGCCAGGCTCAGACCTTTCAGGGTTCAACAATATTTTCTGGAGCTCCCTTCCCAAAGCGTTTTACACTTTGGGTCTCCCTCTGCCAGGCTCAGACCGCTTTCCAGGTGTCGAAGACTTCCGAATGTGCGGGCTTCCTTTACAGACCACCGCAGGACCACTTTGACTCAGAATTCAGTGTTAAATTTTTCCTCTCCCCTTCTCTCGGGGTTACCTTCATTCACTTTCGCTTTTACAGTTCATTCACTTTTATCGCCTCAAACAATGTACCTTTAACAGAGACTTTCAAATGGGCTACTCCTTTTCACCGGACCACTCGATTACTCATTATTGCTGATTCAACGGCTGTCTTTATCTTAAGTTAATTCACAGGTCTACCTTTCCTCACGTCTCATACACACACGTGCAGCTTGCCCTTGTGATATATTGTTACAAACCTCAATCTTACTTAGCACACACCGGTCTCAAGTCGCTTGCCAACTCACCGGCTTTGTGCAGTTCTTTTTTGCTTTTTCATTTCCAATTCACGAGTCAAGGTTAGTACCACAGACTTGGCCTCACCTCCCCAACTCTGCTGGTCACCCGGGAGGGTCACTGGCATCCTTGAAACACAATGCAGTCTTCAATATTGGAATCTGGCCTTCTCCATGTGTCTTCCACAGCTTTGTGGAGGAATCGATTTACTGTAGGGAACTCTCAGGGTTTTTGACCCGCTGTTCTCGTCCCTTGGTCCGTCACTCGGCTCTAGTAGGTTCTCCTTCGCCCCAGACGTTCTGCTCGTACTCATGTTTCACCGTGCTCAGAGTGTGTCTGTAGGTTCCGCCTTTTATCCGTGTGAGGAGAGCTAGTTGGAATCCGGTGTATGCACTTGAAGTCAAGTGTCTGACTTTTCCTGACCCGATTAGTAGGACATGTCCAGTACGATGTATAAGTTAGTCTTGTTGCTCTCAGTCGCCCTCTTCCTCAGCCTAGTGTTTGTGCAGAAAGGGGGCGGGGGGAGTTGGGACATCGGATCCTAAAAAAAAGGAGGGGTTGAATGTACGAAAAAGGGGGGGAATACCACATCTCACCATCGGCTGCCTCACCCCCACCCTCTGAAGACCCCTCACCCAGGTGATCCTCTCGCACTGGTCCACCCCCAGGAACTGAATCCAAAAGTGATGGTTGTGTCCTGGCCACCTGGATGACAAGTCCCAGAGGTCTAACGGGCGAGACACCTTTTGGTTTCTCACAGTCCTCACCTCAGCTACTACCCTCATGTTCTACAAGCACTATTCCCTGGATGTTTCTTCCAAGTCAGAGGCTTTCTTCGGCCAGGAAGTGTTCCATAAACTATTCACTTGAAACCTTCTGACATTTGCTGAACCTCTTCCCCATTAATGCGTTACTGTGCAATCTGTTCCCACCAGGCAGAGCAGCAACCTGCCAAATAGCCTCCATTTCCTTCCTTTACTCTGCATGTGCAGGTCACGTTCAGAGCCCACAACATCTTAGCTGTGCATGGAGGGGCTCATTGTAGGTCCCCTGCACCATCTGCCAAATCCACATGTAAGACCCTGTTGTGAAATTAGAACTTGTGTGCAGGAAAATGGGAGAGGTGTTTTGCCTCTAACACAGTGGTGGTCTGGTCTCCAGGGAAGTCTGAATATTCCCAAGTAGGCCGCTGCACAATGGGCCTCTTTTGTGTGTGTACGCTGGTTTTCTGATCCTCTTTCCCTCTCTTCCATTCACCCTACCCACTTCCTTCCACCTCTCCTCTCACACAAGCCATTGTTATGTTTAACAACTTTTGGATCCCTGAATATAACAAATATTCTCCAGCATTGGATCTTTCATGGATCCAGATGCTCTTGAATAGTCCTGGTATTCAGGCTGGGAGTCCTCTGTAACATTAAAGTAGTTTACCTTTAAACCTTTAAACTGCTTGTCAATGTAGTGCTCTATCAGAGTCATGTTGGATCATACTGACCACAGCCAATTACACAGTTCCCCTTAGCTCCTCCCCAGATGGCCATCTTCAGATTTTTGACCGCATATTAAGTTTTGGGAGTCCTCGGGAATCCTCTCTTCTACAACGTCATTTAAAAATATATTTTTGCTATTTTCTTCGATCAAATGTTCTGGTCTGGTGCTGTATCACTTCTCGCCAACAGCAGTGAAGTTTTGGCCCATTCCATTGCCTCTAGAGTTCTTACCTTCCATTTGAGGCGTTCAAAATGATGGACATGATGAAGAAAAGCCTATTCAAGGCCTGCTCGACATGTAACTTGCAGAACGTTTTCATCAAGGATCTTCATGAAAAGTGTCTTTCCTGTCTGTACCCAGACCACAACGGTAACTACTGTACCATCTGCCAGTCTTTCTCATCTAAGACCTGCAAAGATCACCACTGCATGCTAGTGACTTGGGTGGATGAAGCTGCTGAGGCCTCTGACTCGGTCTCTGTCCATAGTTATGGATCTGCCAGCACAGCAGACCCCTATAGCACACTCCCTCTTCAAAGAGGTTGAGGTCTCATGAGGAATCTTTTCGAGGGATGAAGGCAAAAAAGGGATATGGATCACACGCTCGGGCTGCTCCCTCGTCGACCGTGTCATTGACAGCTCCACCTATGCCTATGATCACCTCGTTGACCATCTCGGCACCAAGGACACCTTTGCCAGCGGCTTCATCGTCCAAGCACTCTTTGGAAAGGTGATGCTCATCCACAACTACAGTTCGGCCATCTACACCATCATCATCGACCACCCCGTTGATGACCCATAATCGACCAAGATAATAGTAGATGACTAAATCTTCTTTGACGACCATGACCCCATCAATGATCTCTCCCACCATAATCCCATCGACGACCCTGTTGTTCGACCCCATCGACTGCCTTTTCGATGACCATGACTATTAAAACCGGTTACTTCAGTTCTGTGAACCACTTCATCGACGAACAAGTGATTGTCCATGTCTAGATCTATGACATTCACTGCTTTGTTACCGACTGGACCTACACCAGCGCCAAACACGTCTGCATCGTCCACAAAGCCTGTGCAGAGCACCTTGGTCTCAACTTTCCCACAGGAGCTGCTGTAGACAGGGATGCCCTATCTGCTTTGCCTTATTATCTACCCAGGTCAACTCGTACTCAGCCACTATTTGCACTGGCTCCCTATGCACCGCCTGCAGGCCCCTGTCCATTCACACACCCCCTTGAGCAGTTGCTTCTGCGAGGCACGAGGCACCGATTCAGACTTATATGTGCCAGAGATGGTGTCCTCTGAAAATGATGGAGCGAACACTGTGCCCCCTGTTGCTGAGATGCTGCCTCTGGATCCACCAAAGAAAGGTCTTTCACAAAGTCCAGCTGAACTATTGTCAGTGGCCAGGACTGTCCCCTCCAAGGCTCTGCAGACCCCTATGCTGTCCGACTAAGGCATGTGTCAATGTATATCTTTTCCACACTGCAGACACTTGTGTTGGAGCTACAACGGCTTACAGCTCCATCATTACCTTCTCCTTCATAGTCACATTGATTGGCAAGGGAGGTTCTGGTTCCTCCTCATCCGGACCACTTCCAGGTCCTCTGCATTTGCCTCCAGTTTATGTAACACAAGCATGGTATCGAGAGAGACGAAACAGAGAACATAACTCTAGTTTCAACAAACTTTATTAAAATGCCAGGATGGTGTAAGGACTAACATGCTCTATAATTAAGGCATGGGGTTCTGTATCCTGAAGAAAACTACGGAAAATCAGAGTCTGTAAATCCAAATCTAAGTTCTGTCTGTGTCCCAAAACTTATGCTTGCCCTCACATCTATAATAATTGTGGGATTTCTCTTAACCAAAATGGTGTTAAAAAATAAAGTCTTAGCTGCTCTTGGCTTAGGTTCTTCTTGGGCCATTACTAAATCTTGAGCTTCCCTTCCCAAAGTTCAATTTAGCACAGTTCACCAAAATGTGGTTCTTGAGGTTCCCTTCCCAAGACAGCGTTTCTCAGTTCTTTAAGTTCTCAGGATTCCATTCCCCAAGATTGCACTGTAGTACTCAGTTAACTTGCCACAAAATCTCATGCTTTTCACCATCCAGGGCCCCCTGGTATCGGCGCAGTTGTCTTACAACACGGTCCACTCATCACAGGTCACGTAACCAGGAGCCCTGTGCTTCTCCTTGACTTGATTTACACTGCATGTGATCTTCAGAATCGGGAACTCCCAGGTCTAGGCGCAGTTGTCAGACCACACAGTCCACCCATCACAGATCATGCAACCATAAGTTTCACCCTTTGGCCTCTGTTGTCACACTCTTGTACATCAGTCTTTTGCAAGTCTTCTCCACATTGGTTTGTCAACATCAATGCTTTATTGCTGTTCACAATGCTGCTTTCATTCAGTCTGACACTCCTTGTCAGTTTATTTGCCAATGTTCGTTCAGTGTTTAATACGCTGGTATTTAATATGCCTTGGTTTTATTTCAAACAATACTTTCCATTCTGTTTGGTATTTAATATTGCATATTTTCATTCACACTGCACTTCTCATTCAGTTCTGCAGTCAAGATTGCGTAATTGCATTCAAGCAGAATTGTTCGTTCAGTTTGGTATTCAAGATTGAGCAATTGCATTCAAGTAGTGCTTTTCATTCAGTTTAGTATTCAAGATTGAGTAATTGCATTCAAACTGTGCTTTTGGTTAAGTTTGGTCTTTTCGTTCATTTCGGTATTCAAGATTGAGTAATTACATTCAGGCAGTGCTTTTCGTTCCGTTTTGGTATTCAAGATTGAGTAATTGCATAGAAGTCCATGAACCGCTACTTGCCTGCAGTTCCCTGGGAGCGCTCCAGTGCTTCTGAGTCCTCTGACCCTCACCAGCTGTTCCCGCTCCACCGTGGCGGTCCCTCCTGCTCACTCTCACCTCCTGGCCAGCCGGGATGAAGACGGCCTTCACTTGCTCTGCGGCCACTTCTCTGCACATGCCGGCGACACCCGGAATGCAGACCGCCTTCACTTCACTTCCTCGGAGGCCACTTCTCTGCACACGCCGGCAACCGGAGCAGCTGCGGTTTGTAGCCATTCTGATTTTCAGCTGTTTGACAGCTCCCTCCTTCCCCAGGTTCCCAGTCCTGCACCCACGGTACGACTCGCTCGCTCCGGGTCTTGTGGGTCCTCGGGGATCATTGGCAGTCTCCTGGTCTCCTTCCACCAAGGCAGCTCTCTCTCCTTGCATTGATTTGAGCTCCACCTTGTATACACCTGAGCCTTGTTAATAAGGTCTCAGGTGTGTGTTGGTAGTTGGTATTGCCTGACCATAACAAATCCAATTACTGAGACATGCCTGACCTCCAGTAGTGGATGTCTGCATACTCCTCTTCTTTGTCGCAGTACTATAGTGGTGTTTCCCATAGGAAGTGTGCTTTACTCCTAGTAACCTCTTCTTCATCTCAATACCAGATAAGGGTGAATGGGGAATTGTGGGTTGGGATTACATATAACCCATAATAGCTGAGAAAGGGCCAGATAGGTCAGTGTTAGGAAATGATACCATGTCTCACCCTCCGGCACTCTCTCCCCAATCCCCAAGGTCCCTCCATCCATGTGATCCTTCCTCTCTTGTCCACCCCAGGGCGGGCTCCAAAAGCAATGGCCTTTCCCTGGCCACCAAAACCGAAGATACCTGGGGAGTGGATATGAGAGTATCCTAAGGTTTAAAGAAAGGGGAGCTTAGAGGAGCACTAACTTGTCAGAAGATATTATTACAGGGACTCTTGAGTTCTTGGTATGTAAATGGATTCATGTGTAGAGTGTGTACATAGATTTCAGGTGCAGAGGGACGAACATTGTCTCAATACCACTAGAGACAAAGAAGAGAACCAAAAAGCATAGCCTGTCATATGCTGACAGGCAGTTCCTATGTGCACTCCTGGGGGATATAACTATCCCAAGTAATGGTTAATGTAGGTTCAAATCAATTCAATATATTTCACTGTGTAGCCCTCAAGGGCATTGATACTTTGAAATTGTTTCAATAAAGTCAGTCAATAACGATGATGTAGTCTTTACAATTTCAAAAAGTGATTATTAGCAAGATTTAGTAAAAGGAAGCAATTTTTCCCAATTTTCACACAAAGGAAAAGACAAGTGATACAGTAATACATTAAAATACATCAAAACACCATATTTAAGAGCAGTGGGTGGAAAGGAAAAGAGGACAAACCCACTATGCTTTGTGAGTATTCAGAACGTGCAAGTGCAGCAAGGATGAGGGCAGAGTGGGTAAGTGCTGGGGAGTCTGAGCTCGAGGGTGGACAACAGATGGAGTGCTAGGAGTGCTACACGGCCTGGAGCCACGAGAGGTGTAATTACGAGCCTCCGGACGGAGGGTGTAAGTGCAAGTGCAGTGGAAAGACAGGAGCTGGGCCGATTGGGTGTGGAGGTCAGGGCCCCAAGGATGCATAAGGGCCCAGGACACCAATCGCAGCAACTGTGGGACTAGCTGTGGAGGGAAGAAGGGAAGGAGAATGAAAAGAGAAAGGTCTTAAGGAGCTTCCGGAATTTAAGAAAATCCTGCTCATGGTGCAGAGGAGGGGGAGGATGTTCCATAGGAGGGAGCTAGCTGAGGAGAATGAATGACGCACTACCCTCTGTTTAGCAAAACGTTTTACACACAGAAGGTTGGTGCCAAAGGAACGTAGTTATCTAGAGGGAGAGTAGTAAAATAAAGTTGAAGATATTGTCGTCCCTGGGCCCAACAGCCTTGTGGATGATGCAGAGGGATGATGGAGAGTGCAAGAGAGTCGGCAGGGAGTCTGCGTAACACTGGAAGTTGGAAGAGAAGGAGGATATGAGGCGTGCAAGTAGAGCCAAGGGAAGAGGTTAGAGGCTTGGGAAACCCCACAGGTGGAAAGGGAAGTAGGAGATGAGAAGGTGCCCAGGACGACTTGAGAGGAGCAGTGGGTAAGGAAGGATATCAGCCACCCCAGTGCCCGTTCCGAGATACCAATGGTATCGTGGAGCCTTTGTATAAGGATGCAGTGGTTGACTGTGTCAAAGGCAGAGGAGAGATCGAGCAGGATAAGGATAGCCGGGGAGTTGGAGTGAAGAGATGCAAGCAGTTCTTCAGTGGTGTTCAGAAGAGTACTTTCCATGCCTGTGGATGCTGGGAATCCAGATTGATGGTCGTGGACACCACCAACAAGTTCAGTGTGAGAGTTGAGTTGGGGAAAAACCAACTTCTCCAGCAGTTTCCCCAGGAAAGGGGTTATGGAAATAGGGCGGTAGTTGGCAGGTAGGTAGGTTTGGGAGAATATTTTTTCAAGAGAGGCGCACAAGGGAATGCTTAAGAGAGGAGGGGAAAGATCCTGTGACAAAAGAGTGATTGCAGAAATCAGCGAGAGCAAGTGCAAGAAAGCCAATGTTGTCCTTGATGGTCCTGGATGAGCTGGACGAAACCTGCTTAGAGGAGGCCTTCATGGAGCGGTTAAGGCTTAAGGTTAAGGCTGATACTGAGACAGCATGTTCCCTGGGTACCCTACAACAGTGCTGCCAGTTCTTTTGCTCAGGTAAAGCGAGGTTCTCACAGACCTCGAGAGACTACAGGTTCTCATTCCGTCCACATGCATCTCAATAGGGATACAGGGCCAGATCCCAATCCTACAGAGAAACCCAGCGACAATGCAGGAACTTCCTCCAGAAGTCACGTACCGAAGCAAGCCTGACAAGGCCACTGTCCCTATACCCCACTTTGACACTCCAGTTTGTGGGGCAGCTTGCCAATTCTGTCGCACAGTGGAAAAACATCTCCACCGATAAATGGGTGCTGTCCATCATGCAACAGGGCCATACCCTGCAGTTCATGGGAAAATGCCCTCCAAGCCCCCGCCCCAAAGGTGGAAAAACATCACTCCTTGCATCTAGAGAAAGTGCACTCCCTCCTATGAAAAGGGGCTATAGAAGTCGTTCCATTGCACCTCTGAGGCACTGTAGTATACTCCAGGTACTTCCTAGTAAGAAAAAGATTAGGAGGATGGAGACCCATACTAGACCTCAGAAGGCTCGCACATTCCTCAAGTCTAAAAAAATGTTGCATGGTCACATAACAACACATCCTGGATCAACTGGAAAAAAGGGGACTTCCTCTCCTCTCTAGACCTGGAGGATACTTACTTTCACATCCCCATTCACTGGGGGCACAGGTGTTTCCTTTGGTTTCAAGTCCAAGGAAGACACTACCATTTCAAAGCACTGCCCTTTGGGCTGCAGTCAGCACCAAGAGTGCTCACAAATGCTTAGCTCCAGTTGCAGCCCACCTATGTCTTTCAGGCATTCACGTTTACCCATACCTGTACGACTGGCTGGCGCATGCCCCATCTCAGTCAATTGCAGCATAATACACCAAAGATACCGTCCAGTGTCTGATGACTCTGGAGTTCTCAGTTAACTTTGCAAAGTCATGCTTGCATCCTGCTCAAAGCTCGCTATTCTTGGACTTGCGTCTCAACACTCTCGCATGTGTTTCCACGTCATCACAAGAGAGTGTCAAGATGATACTCAACAAAGTTCAACAACTGTCCACCCTCCAGGTTGCATCTGTTCACTCGCTCAAGTCCCTACTAGGAATTATGTCATCATGCATTCCATTGATTCTGCACTGCAGACTCCAAATGAGAACACTTCAGGAGTTCCTGGATGGCTGTTGGAAACAGATATCTGGATTCTGGGATGACAAGATTCACCTCACGCCATCCTTCCACCAAGCTCTCCAATGGTGGAGTCATCGTCCCAACCTCACTCAGGGAGCCCCCTTTTGCCTTTCAGTGCATCAGGTCACAGCGACCACAGATGCATGCCTGGAGGGGTGCTGAGCTCTTACAGGTGATTTCCACACCAGAGGCCTGTGGCTACCGAAGAAAAGGTGTGTTCACATCAATGTGCTGAAGTGAAGAGTGGTGTTCAGGGCCCTGAAGTCTTTCAAACCTCAGCTACAGAACAAAGTGGTTTGCGCCTTCACTGACACCACCACCACGTTCTACTTCTGCAAGCAGGGTGGGACCCGCTCTCAGGTTCTATCTTGAGAGGCACAAGTGCTATGGAAAAGTGTGCTGGTGCAGCGCATGTTTATGATTCCCTTCCACCTACCAGGGACCACAATATGATAGCAGATTCACTGAGCAGGGAACTCAGGACCTGCCACGAGTGGGAACTTCACCAGAGCCAAATTCTCTGTCTCTTCTCTGAGTGGAGATCGATCTGTTTACTACAACGACCAACAGGAAATGCACCAAGTTTCTGAGCCAGTTTCACCAAGAGGGGAGCCTAGGCGATGCATTCTCATTCCAGTGGGATGGAATGTTCCTGCATGCCTTTCCCCAATCTCTCTGCTACCTGTGAGAAACCTGAGGGTCTTCTCAAACTGACACCACCACCACGTTCTACTTCTGCAAGCAGGGTGGGACCCGCTCTCCGGTTCTATCTTGAGAGGCACAAGTGCTATGGAAAAGTGTGCTGGTGCAGCGCATGTTTCTGATTCCCTTCCACCTACCAGGGACCACAATATGATAGCAGATTCACTGAGCAGGGAACTCAGGTCCTGCCACGAGTGGGAACTTCACCAGAGCCAAATTCTCTGTCTCTTTTCTGAGTGGAGATCGATCTGTTTACTACAACGACCAACAGGAAATGCACCAAGTTTCTGAGCCAGTTTCACCAAGAGGGGAGCCTAGGCAATGCATTCTCATTCCAGTGGGATGGAATGTTCCTGCATGCCTTTCCCCAATCTCTCTGCTACCTGTGAGAAACCTGAGGGTCTTCTCAAACTTACTCCCCACGGTTCTTCTGTGCAGATGGCCAGGGAAAGGCAGTATCTTTTGGTTCTTACCCCTGGGGTTGGACAAGCGAAGGAGGACCACCTGGATGGAGGGTGCTTGTGGATTGGACGTGAGATACCCTTACATAAAACACAGTATTCTACATCCTCCTTTCAGGAGGGAACCCCTATTCCAGAAGTATTTATGGGATACTGCGCACCAGGCTCCCTTATCTCTGAAAAGAACAGGGGATCCTATCATCCCCAAAGTGTTAGACAGAGGGAGACAACCTGGGAATAAGGCACACTGGACTAAAACACAGTATCCCCCTTGTCCTTATGACAATCAGCCTAACCCTCTTCTGGCCTTTTTAGGTCACTATACGGCAGGCCCTCTATATTCCCCTCTTGGGGGAACTAACAGTACTGAGATGAGGAAGAAACAACTGAGAGCTATGAAGAATACACACTTTCCCCACTCTGGTACTGAGATGAGGAAGAAGCAAGTGAGAGTAATGAATACAATTTCCTCTCACCACTTTGGTGCTGGGACGAAGAAGATGCAGAAAGGTCAGGCATGTCCATGTAATCAGGGCCAGGCAGTATTGGCTAATGGTATACACCTGCAGCCCATTAATGGACCACAGGTGTATAAAGGGTGGGAGGCTGAACCAGAATGGAGAGGCAGAGAAATAACAAAAAGCAGAACCAGGAGCTGTGCGGAAGCAGGAGAAGCCGAGACCCCAACTGAAACCCCGGGAGCCCTGCTGGCTTAATAGTACAGGACGGCGATCCCACAGAAGGGGAGGCTGGCAGCAATTGCTGCCGAGACGCAGAGACAAATCTACGCACGAGAGCCGGAGAGTGCAGAGCGAAGCACCCGGCGCACAGGCTTTTCCACTCAGGGAGAAGCCGTTAACAGGAACTTAGCTGCCAAGCCCAGGTAAGTGTCGGGGACATTAGAGCAACTGGGGCGCTCCAAGGGACCGTGAAAATAGTAGTGGTTTGCGGCTACAAGTAAAGTTACCTTTATTGAATACTGAACTGAATGAAATATGTAACGTTGTGTTTATTGAATACCGAATGGAATGAAATAGGCCAAGATGCCTTTATTGAATACCAAACTGAATGAAGCTTGCCTTAATAGAATACCGAAAATAATGAATCGAGTACAGTTACTTTATTAAATACTGAATTGAAAGAAACACGCAAAGTTGCTTTTCTTGAACACAGAATTGAATGAAAGAAGCAAAGTTGCATTTGGTGATTAACAAATTGAATGAATTAAACAAAGCAGCAATTTTGAAATACCAAATTGAATGAAGGAAACAAAGTTCCATTTATGGAATGCTGAAGTGAATGAAACATACCAAGATGCATCTTTCGAGTGCTAACCTAAATAAAATAAGCAAAACCTGCATTTATAAAACACTGAATGAAAGGGAAGAATAAACTTGCTGAATAATGAACAATGAACTAACAGTAATTATGAAACCAAGTTGAATGAAAGACTCCAACAGCAAAGTGGATGTTGTTAAGTATTTCAATCAGGCAATACACCCTGGTCTCAGCCTAGTATGCAGTGCACAAATGAAATACTTATTTTATTATGTCTATATTTTCCATATTCTGATTGATATACCATTCATATCACACCCCTTCTCAAAATACCCCCAGGTCCCAATGTACCAGGAATCAGGCTGGTTGGTAAAGGTAATATTTATTTACTTAAAATTCAGATCAAACATGTGTTTTAATATTTGGAGCAGCATCACCAATGTGGTGACAATAACATATAGGAAGGTATGTAAGGCAGTTACATTCCCTTTTAGCAACACAGAAGGAAAATACAGCGAATAGAAAACTTTTGGCTTGTTTCGAAAGATAGCCCTTCAGTTAGGATTTTCCCTTGCAAAATTCCTCAACCCACAAAGAAACAATTCTAACTAGATATAAGGAAGCAGCAGGTAATCAGGAATAAGGAATGGAAAGCAGAATGTGAATACAACCTTCCCTCCCCAAACAAGAGAGAAAAACGAGTTGCAATCTTACTCTTTTTAAACTGACATTCGAAAATGGCTTAGCAAAACAATGATAAGTGTGCAAAAATCCTTAAATCAATATAAATTTCTATGGGAGCAATATTGGAAAGGGGCTAACAATCATACGCTATAGTATGAGCAAAAGTAAACACTTTGGATCTTAATAGAAGTTTGGAAATAATTTAAATTGTAAATCACTGTTACGCTCACCTGGCTCCCACAGAGGCGTCGATCGGAACTGGACAGCTGCGGTCTCCACCAATGTGACGCGTAGGGCCGAGATGACAGACTGGACTGGCCCACCCAGCTTTGTTTGCTTGGCCCGTAGGAATATTCTTCTGCAAATGGAGAAAGGGAATTAACCCCCCGTGGAGTTGAGCGTAAATCCCCCCACCCCCGCTGTTCTCCCCACAGATCACCTATGATGTCCCCTCTTATAGTCTCACCTGATGGTTTGAAAAGATGAGCTCTCCATCCTGCATTGAGCGCCGTGGTGCATTGATAACCGGTTGCTTCACTGGCTCGAAGGAATTGGTGAGTTCCAGAACAATATTGACTCCGAGATTCCCGGCAAGACGCCGTAAGTATAAAGTTCGTAAGAGTTCAAATGCCTGACTTTCACTCTTGTCCGATTCCTTGCAGGTTGCAGCTTGACCCTAATGAAGAGTTCCTCGTGGCAACCGGTAGTATTCTGGTAAGGATTTGTATTTTCCAACACAGTTCGATAAAATAATGTCAATATGTAACCTGTTGCTTTCTCCCTTATTCAGGCGCTGAGAGAAAGTAGGAAGTCTCTGGGAATAATACCTCCAGCGGTAAAATCAGGTAAGACTATTGTGGTGAGGAAGGTTCCCCTTGTTAGTCCCTTTGTTTCACCTTAGTTTAGTTTAGTTTAGTTTATTATTTGTATAGCGCCGCCTGGCCCTAGGGCATCCGGGCGCTTGCGATGAATACAACAAGAATAATGAATACAACAAGAATAATGCAGCAGAAATGTACAAAATCGATTACATATTTACAAATTTACAGTCTTGGTGCATGCTAGTGCGGTAGGGCTAGGCAGTTTCTTTGGATAGAAGCCAAGTTTTGGTGTTGTGTCTAAATCTGTGAAAGGACGGTTCTGATCTCAGCTCGAGTGGAAGTGAGTTCCAAAGTTTGGAGGCAAGCACGGGGAAGCTGGAGCCACCTGCTTTTTGGAGCTTAAATCTTGGGATATTTAAGCAGTGTGTTTGAGCTGATCTGGTAGGGCGCGCTGGGGTGTGGTGCTTGAGGTTGTCGGATAGGTATCTGGGTGCTTGGTTAGCTAGGCATTTGTGTGTGAGTGAGATGGTTTTGTATTCAATTCTTTGTGGTATGGATAGCCAATGGCAGGTGCGTCTGGCGTCCGAGATGTGTTCTTGTTTGGGTATGTTCAGGGCTGCTCGCAAGGCGTTGTTTTGTATGACTTGTAGTTTGTTGATGTTTTTCTGACTGGTTCCCAAGTATAGCGCATTGCAGTAGTCAACTTTGGAAAGGACTAGCGCTCTGGCTAAGGTGATGCAGTTGGATGGTGAGAGGTAAGGTCTGCTGGCGTTGATAAGTTTACAAGTGTAAGCAGTGGCTGATGAGATGGAATTGATCTGTCTTGTCAGTGTGAGGGAGGAGTCGAGGTAGATTCCTAGGGTTTTGACGCTGTTAGAGACGGTGATGTTATTGCCGTCTATAGTGAATGCTTGATAGAGTTTGTCGAGTTTATTAAGTCTGGGTTGGGAACCTAGGAGAAGAAGCTCGGTCTTGTCGTCATTAAGGCATAGGCCATGCTTGGCCATCCATTCTTGGATAATGGAATAAATGTTGTTGAGAGCAGTGAGGTCAGTGGAGTAGTCGCCTGTTAAAGGGATCAGTATTTGGGTGTCATCTGCGTAGTTGGTGTAGATGACACCCAAGCGGTCCAGTATGTCAAAGAGGGGTTTCGTGAATACATTGTATAGAGTGGGGGAGACGCAGGAGCCCTGGGGGACACCGCAAGTGACTGGGGATGGGATGGCAGAGGCTGTGGGTGCGAAGACTCTCATGGATCTGTTGTTAAGGAAGGAATGGATCCATGCGTTGGCGTTATCTGAAAATTTGGCTGCTGAGGATAGATGTTTGCAGAGGATGTCGTGGTTGACCAGGTCGAAGGCGGCCGATAAGTCAAGGAGGAGAAGGAGGGCTAGTTTACCATTGTCTTTAATGTTGTCCATCTGTGTCTTAAGGTCAATCAGGGCGGTCTCAGTGCCGTGTTTGGGGCGGAATCCTGATTGTCTGAGTCCTAGTAAGTTATTTTTCTCGAGATGGTTCTGTATCTGGAGATAGGCAGCTCTGTCGAGGATTTTTAGTAGGAAGGGTACAGTCGTTATGGGTCTGTAGTTGGCGGGGACATTAGGGTCAAGGGTGGGCTTCTTAAGTAACGGAAGAACCCAGGAGTCCTTGAGGTTGTTGGGCACTATGTTGGAGGTGAAGGATGCGTTGATGAGGGAGGTGATGAAGGGAGCAAGTTGTTTGGCAGCATCTTTAATGATAGGGGCTGGGCAAGTGTCGCCTTGGCATTTGGACGGTTTAAGAGAGTAGATTATTTCTTCAACCTCTTTAATGGTTATGGTGGAAAACTCAAAGAGGTTATTGTCATCATTTTGGGGGGTGGTGTGGGTGTATGTAGAGGGGGTGATGTTATCGGAGAGGGTGAGGCTTTCTTTCTTTGTCAGGATTTTGGCTTGTAGCGTGGCAATTTTGCCTAGGAGTGCTTCCTGGATGTTCGTGCACCAGTGGATGTCTTTGTTGCAAGTGTCTGGAATGGGGGAGGGTGATTCGAGTTCTCTCAGGATATTGAAGAGCTCTTTGGTATTAGATTTGGCGTTGCTGATTCTTTCATTGTACATGCTTTTTTTAGACTGGATGATGGCTGATTTATAGATGTTCGATGCTAGTGCGTAGGATGTCTTATTAATAGTGGATGGTGACTGTTTCCATGCTAATTCAGCTTGTCTTTTGGCTTTGCGGAGTGTTTTTAGTTTGGGGGTGAACCAGGAATTGAGGTGTGCTCGTGGTTTGGCTTTCCGAAGCTTGAGTGGTGCTATGGTATTTATGGCCTTAAGGATAGTTGTGTTGTATAAATCTACTAATTCAGTAGGGTTGGTCATGGTGGGTGAGAAGTCGATGATGGGTCGGAGTAGCGGGAGGAGTTTCTCTAGTGTGATATTTTTGTTGTTTCTTGTGAGTGTGGGTGGGGCATTGGAGGAGGGCCCTGGTGTTTGAGTGCCTTTGTTGATGGTGAAGGTAATAAGGTGGTGATCGGTCCAGGCGCATGGAGTGTTGGAGAGGATGGTAGTGTTGCAATTGAGGTCAGCTATCCAGTCAAGAATGCGGCCTTTGTTATGTGTGGGTTGTGCGATATGGTGGGTGAGTCCTAATTCTGAAATAGTGTTGGCGATAGAGTGAGCTTTGTCATCTTTCTCATCATTGAGACCTAGATTAAAGTCTCCTAGGATAAGTAGTCGAGAGTTAGGTTTGATATTGTTAGAGAGTAGAAGGGCTATGTCGTCATTGAAGGATAGTATGGGGCCTGGTGGTCTGTAGATGAGGTGGATGGTGATAGTGCTTGTGTGCGTTGTGGATAGTTTGAGGGTGAGTAATTCCGCTGATGTCAGTGATTGGTTTTGTATGTGTCTAATGTTGATGGAGCTTTTTGCAATAACGGCTACTCCACCACCTTTAGCTGTTTGTCTGTCTGCACGGTAGATGGTATAGTCATTGGGTATAGCAAGTGATAGAGAGGGGCCAGATGCTGGGTGGAGCCAGGTCTCTGTAATAGCTATGAAGTCGAGATCATTGACGGTAATAATGTCGGCAATGTCTAAGGCATGGGCGACTACAGATCTCGCATTGATGAGTGCACCTTTAATGGTTTCGGTGGTGATGCATGATTTTTTGATGTGGGTGCGGGGGGAGGGTGCGATCAGGCCGTGTGATATCTGGTCTGTCGGAAGTGTAGGGCGTGTGCAGTGAGGGGCAGATTTGGTTAAGGTTATGTTTTGTTTGTTGCCTAGATTGGGGAAGGATGCGGGTGTGTGTGTTCTGGATCTGAGTCGGGTGAATCTCGATAATCCTGAGCAGGGATAGGATCTGCTGGTAGTGAGGTTCGTGATAGTGGGTTGGCCGATGGGAGTAGTTTGTGATGCTTCTTGGGGGCTGGGGGTGTCTGCTATGCGATGAGAGTCAATGGAGGAGGTAGGCTGGAAGGGGTTGATGTTGGGTAGGAAGGGGGTGGGGCAGGGTATGGGATAATGTCTGGGGCAGGCTAGTCTGCTGAGGCCGTTGGAGTGTAAGCGAAAGTGTGACCCTGTACAAGGGGTGTCATGGGGGACCAGGCAGAATGGGAACATAATGAGGAAGGTCCAGGTTATCATTTCTGAGTTTAGAGGGAACTGACGCACAAAATCGTCAGAGAGAAGCTAGTGCGCAATGTTAGTACACAATGGTGCTGCAGTGAGGGTACTAGCGCAGAGAATCGGAGAAATGCTAGTGCACAGTGCTGATACCCAGTACTAATACGCAGTGTACTCTAGGCGACCATAAGGCATTACACAATGTCACAGTAGTCTCTAAGCGACCATAAGGCACTTACACAAAGTCACAGTAGTCTTTAAGCGACCATAAGGCACTACACAATGTTGTCACAGTGGTCTCTAAGCGACCATAAGGGACTACACAATGTTACAGTAGTCTCTAAGCGACCATAAGGCACTACACAATGTTGTCACAGTGGTCTCTAAGCGACCATAAGGGACTACACAATGTTACAGTAGTCTCTAAGCGACCATAAGGCACTACACAATGTTGTCACAGTGGTCTCTAAGCGACCATAAGGCACAACACAAGTGGTCACAGTGGTCTCTACGCGACCATAGGGCACTACACAATGTTACAGTGGTCTCTAAGCGACCATAAGGCACTACACAATGTTACAGTGGTCTCTAAGCGACCATAAGGCACTGCACAATGTTGCAGTGGTCTCTAAGCGACCATAAGGCACTACACAATGTCACAGTAGTCTCTAAGCGACCATAAGGCACTACACAATGTTGTCACAGTGGTCTCTAAGCGACCATAAGGGACTGCACTATGTTACAGTAGTCTCTAAGCGACCATAAGGCACAACACAAGTGGTCACAGTGGTCTCTACGCGACCATAAGGCACTACACAATGTGAGCAATAGTCTGTGTTATACCGTACTGCGAGAACAGGGTTCAGTGAAGGCTTGAAACAGTTCACAGTGGTCTCTACGCGACCATAAGGCACTACATAAGGCACTACCATAAGGCACTACACAATGTTACAGTGGTCTCTAAGCGACCATAAGGCACTACACAATGTCACAGTAGTCTCTAAGCGACCATAAGACACTACACAATGTCACAGTAGTCTCTAAGCGACCATAAGACACTACACAAGTGGTCATAGTGGTCTCTAAGCGACCATAAGGCACTACACAATGTGAGCAGTAGTCTGTGTTATACCGTACTGCGAGAATAGGGTTCAGTGAAGGCTTGAAACAGTTCAGGTTGCTGGCTGGAACAGTTGAAAAAAGGTTGCAGTAAGGGGCGGTATGTTTACCCCAAAGGAGATGGGCAGGGGATCTAGCCCTATGCTCGGTGGTGTATACAGGCTAGAGATAGGCACAGTGCACGGTGCCTTCGAGGTGGGCCGGTTCGGAACCTGCTGGCTTGTGGTTGGCTCCCAATAGAGGAGAGGGGCCAATCACGATGTTTGCAGGGTAGCGGGGCCGGATGGAGGGCTATAGATGCGGCGGACAGCCATCTTTAAATGGTGTGAACCTCGGGGCTTCGATTGGTGGCTGGATGCACTTAGAGTGCATTAATGGGGCAGATCCTGGCAGGAAGGGCCGCCCTGGGCAACGCTGGAGCAGAGCAGATATTACTAAATAATTTGCCGCGTGTTGCCTTCAAGACGCACGCTCGTGCTGTAGCTAGGGACTCGTGACATACCTGGTGTCAGCAGCTTGCTGTCCTTTTGTTTCCCCTTAGGGGCCGGGGTTCGGCAAAGATGCAGTGGAAGCTGTGCCAACCCGTGAAGAGGAATAGTACACCTGGTGGTAAAATCAGCTAAGTCTATGTGGGGGTAACTAATATTCCTCTGTGTATTCCCTTGGCTCACCTTGCTGTTCTTGTCTTCTCCTTAGGTGCCGGAGTGCGGCGGGAACATGCAGGAGGATGCAGTGGAATGTGAAGATGCTGCGAAGGCCGATGAGTTCAGCGCGGCGCTGCAGCAGGCGAGGCGACGCGCATAAATAGCTTCTTTCTTCCAGCTCGAAGGCGCGTTGGTTTGGGAATTCAGGTAAGGATCAAAGGTATTGCTCTTGTTCTAACCTTTTCTCCTTCTTTCTCCCTTTTTCTAGGAGCTCCAAACTCGAGGCGGGCGTGGCAGAAGGCTGGATGCAGACTTGCAGGCATGGTGAGCATTACGCTGCTGGATGCAGAATAACGCAAAGCGTGTGCTGCTCTTTGGGCGTGGTTTTAATAGCCTCCAAAGTAGTCCCAGGTAAGTATTCCTCCCCAGCCCCGCCCGAGTAAAAAATAGTCCCTAAGTAAAGTAGTCCCTTCCAAGCCTCTTTTGGCTTGGAGCTCTTGCAGCATGGTCTGCATCAGGTAAGTTTGCAGCATGGTCTGCATCAGGTAAGTTTTAATCTACGGCGCCAGGACTGACTCTACATATGAGCCTGGCTTAGGGGTTGTTGGGCTTGCTTGGGATAACTTGATGCCTGCTTCCGGGGTTGCTGGACTTGCTCTGGGTCCCCGGGGGTAGGCATCATGACAATCACATGTGTAAAACTTGGCAGAAATGCAGATTCCCGCCTAAAATTCACTAAACGGTTTTTAAGAAAAACGGGTGAAATACACTATTTTGGCGTGCGTTTTTTGTATGTCAGAGTTGAAATGAAGTCTCTAGCTATTACACTGAGGAAGATATGCAATGTTGAATGAGAGCCGTTTTTAGAAAAATCGGTCAGTGAAAACAGAAAAGAACTCAGTTTAGACAAGAAAATATTCACTATAGTTTACTCTATGACTAGAGCATTCTGGCTAGAATACCAAGGAGGGACAAAGTAAGCTCTGGAGTTGATTCATGACTTCAACACCAAATCCCCAGTGTCCTCTCCTGGCGGAACCAGTCAGATCACTCGAAGTAGGATGGATGGGTTAAGATTTACACAAGATGAAAATGACTAGAGAAATGGTGCTAACAAGATAGATCAAAGACAGGATGGCAATAAGGATTCTGACAATGTGACAAGTTATTAAGGTAAGTATTGGATGGTTTCGAGATTGGGATGGAACAAAACAAGGTAAGCTATGATTTTCTATGCTTTTTTTTTTTAAACGGTTTTTATTATTTTTTTAAAACAAACAAACAATACAAACCAAACTGGCAGCGCTTTTTGCAACAAACACATGAACATCAATTAGTCAAGACCACTGCTCCCCCAAACCCTCCCCCCTCAAGAGCTTGTTTGTCCTTCTCATTCCGTATCTGCTGCGTGTGGCAGGGTATCACCTCCTTCTGAGACCGCAGAATCCGTTATTGTTCCAAGCAGTCCTGCTATTAATACTCTCCATGCCAGCAGGGTACTCACTTCTTCTTCCCCACACTTGCTACATGCCTCCTGCCATACCACCGTTTCAGCCTCCGCCCATTTCTGCAAATCCCGCGACCATACCTCCACCCATGGCTTATGGCACTGCTTCCATCCCATGGCAATCCTTCGTTTTGCAAGCACATATGCCAAGTCCTTCAATTTCCCAACATGTTTAAGTTTCCGTGGTCTGGGAAAGCCTCCCAACAGGGAGGCCCAGGCCGTATCTATAGTGAGAGTGACCGCTTTGTCCGCTAGTTTTTGCGCCACTTCTCCCCAGAAACTCTCAATCACTGGGCAAGACCAAAACATGTGTGTCATATCAGCATCTTCCTTATCGCATTTTGGGCACGCTTGTCGTCCCGCATTTACAAACTTCGATATTCTCATCGGGGTCATGTAAGCTCTGTGCGTTATATACAACTGTATTTGTTGTAATCTGGCATTTCTTGACACCTTCTTGTGGTATCCCATAGCACGCTCCCACATCCCATCTTCCATCTGTGCTCCCACCTCTGTTTCCCAATCCAACCTCAAATGCGTCAATTCCTTCCCAACCCGGGTCATCACCATCTCATACAATATAGAGATCTCATGCCCCCCTTCTGATATGTCATATATTGTCCCCATAGTGGCGTCTGGTTCCTCCGCCAATACAGTCTCAGGCCAGATTTTATGAATATTCTGCACCAGCCTTAGATACGTGACATACTGGCCCCTTTGCAAGCCCGCCTCTTCCCCTAGTCCTTCAAAATCCTTAATGGCCCCCTCTTGCCAGACATCCCCCAATGTAACCAGCCCGACCGACTCCCAGTAGGTCCTGATTATCATCCTTTGTTGTTTGTCTTCCCCTGCCAAAGCAACCAACGGCACCTGCGGGGAACACGGGTACGGGTCCTCCATCATTCGACATACTCTACGCCACATCTTCCACCCAAGCAACATCATTCCCGGGCGCTCCTTTATTTCTGACCTAGGCAACCAAATAATTTCCTTCAGGTAAAACGGAGTGCAGTCCTGTCCAAACAGCCTAAATTCTGGAGTTACCTCATCAGAGAGCCATTTGACCACATATTGCAACTGACCAGCTTAATACCCCCCTTTTCATAGAAATTCTGCAACTTTCATAGCGCCGCTCTATTCTGAGTGCCATCCCATAGGAAGTCTCTGCACATACTATTCAGCTTGGCAAAAAAACTTCTTAGGTATCATGTACGGAATATTGCTGAAAAAATGTAAGAGCCTGAGTAGGACCACCATTTTGAGCATCGCCCCCCGTCCCATCATCGCCAACGGCAACTTCTCCCAAAACTTCATGCTTATACGGATTTTTCCCACAGCCACCTCGGTGTTGTGCAAATGTTCCTCCTCTACCGTGTGATACACATCTATTCCGAGGTAGCGGAAGGAACCAACCGCCCATGGTATCGGCAACACTGGCAACCGCTCCGGAAGGGTTCCTCTGTAGCTACCCAATGGGAACATGCTCGATTTTTGGGGGTTCACCGCTATGCCAGACAGTTCTGCATACCTTTCCATTACCTCCAGAATATATTGAAGATTTTCCTCTGGATATTTCAAATATAATAGCAAATCGTCAGCATACAGGGATATTAGGTGTTTCTCTCCCGCTACCTCAATGCCTATCATGTCATATTGTTGTCGAAGGTACACTGCCAGGGGCTCCAGGGCCAGAATATATAACATCGGGGACCAGGGGCACCCTTGTCTGGTGCCTCTGCTAAATTGCCACCTCTCGGATATCACTGCTCCTGTACGTACCCTAGCCAGCGGCTCACTGTACAGCAACTTCGCCCACCTAACATAGCCCGGCCCCTTCCCGTATTCCTTCAAGGCCTCCAGCAACCACGACCACCTGACTGAGTCGAAAGCTTTGACTCCATCTAGGGACACAACCGCCATTTCACCCTCGCTCTTGCTCCCCCATTCAATCACCCGGTGGAGTCGCCTATGGTTGTGGGTTATATTTCTGTTGGGGACATAACCTGTTTGGTCCGGATGTATCAATTTACTAATAACTCTCCGCAACCTATTGGCCAGGACCGCTGTCAATATCTTGCCGTCCTGGTTCAGCATTGACAAGGGCCTATAGGAGCCGCAGCTATGCCCTGGTTTGTTGGGCTTAGGGAGTGGTATTATTATCGCTTCTCTAAGCGATTCCGACAGCCAGCCCACCTCAAACTATTCATTAAGCATTTTTAGCATGGGGGGTACCTCCTCTCTATATGCTTTATAAAATTTGCTAGGGAGTCCGTCCGCACCCAGGGTCTTACTGGTGGGCAGCTGCCTCACCACCTCTTCCAATTCCTCCAAAGTAATCGGTGCATCCAGCTCCTCTCTTTCTTCGGCACTAATTTTAGGTAATCCCATATCTCTTAAAGTTTCCCTTATCTCCTCTCGGCTGCCCCCCCTTTGTCCTCATATAGTGCCCTGTAATAATCTAAGAATGCCTCATTGACTCCTTCTTGGGTGTTCGCTACCTCACCATCCTCTCTGGTTATCGTCCTAATCGGGGGCCTAGGGGTTTCACTCTTGTATAACCACGCCAAGAGACGGCCCGTTTTATCCCCACCTGCCTGCTGTCTCTCAACATACTTCTTATAGTTGAGGTTGCAGAGCCTTTCCCAAAGTTCCGCACACCGCTGCTGTAGTACTGGCTCCGCATCCCCCCTCCCCTATTGAGTTTCCCTTCCAGTTCATCCTCAGCTTCCTCTAACTCCGTTAGGACCCCACCCTGCAGGCCCTTTGATTTAGCAATGGCAGCACCCCGCAATACCACCTTAAAGGCTTCCCAGAGCATGGCCGCCGAATCCACACTGCCAGCGCTCTCTTCAAAATAATGTGTGATCTCGTCCCTGATATCCTCTCTGAAGATCGGATCCTTGAGCGCCTCAGCCCGGAAGCGCCACGTCGGTATCCGCGCTCTGGGGCGGCAGTACTGCCATCCCAGGACCATAGGCGAGTGGTCCGACAGGACCCTCGCTTTGTATTCTATTTGGGTGGTCTCTACCACCACATCTGGCGTGGCAAAAAAATAATCAAGTCTTGTGTGCAGTTGTTGCGGGGCTGAGTAATGCGAATACTGTTCCTCATTAGGATGTTTCAGCCTCCAAACATCTGCCAGCCCGAAGTCGTCGAGCAGTGTCTACAATGTCCTGGCCACTGGGGTGGGCCTATCAATCTTATCATCAGATCTGTCTACCCTGGGGTTCAGCACACAATTAAAATCCCCTCCCCAAATAACCGCCCCACCCACACACGCACCCAAGTTGGTACACAGAGTCCAAAAATATGCTGCCGTGTTTTGATTGGGGGCATACGTTTTTACAATGCACACCTCATTCTCCACCAGTGCCTTCAATATGACCATCCTTCCCTCCGTATCCACCACCTCTTGTGTAAGTTGGAGCGGAACGTGCGGTGCCATCCAGACCAACACTCCCCTAGTGTAGGCAGACTACGGAGAGCCCACTACGGTACCTCTCCACTTCTTCCCCACCAGTTCCAACTTTTCCCGAGTCAGATGCGTCTCTTGCAACAGTGCAATATCAATCTTCTGTCTTTTCAAATACATCATGACCTTGTTCCTCTTTAAGTAACTATTGAGTCCCCTGACATTCCACGTTACGATCATAAGTATCCTCCCCCCTTCCGTGCAGCAAATCCCACCTGCCCACGCAATACAGATACAGCCCTCTGGCTTTTTCTTGTAGCCTCATGTACAAACTCGAACTCCCCATAACTATACACACCCCAAACTCCCCACTTCCCTCCCCACCCTCTACCCATCCCTTCCCCAACACCACACTCCCCAACTGCTGCCCAGCTCCATCCTTGGAACTCAGGCACCCCCACATCTAGCCCTGCAAGCACCAACCAATGCCCAGAGCTCAGTAGGGTGAAGTCGCCCGAATGGCCACTTAACTAAAGTTACTAAGTGGGGTAAGGAGATCCGCTCTGCAAGGCTCCCCTAAATACAGCAATAGTCACAGTGCTCATAATATATTGTGCAACAGTCTGACCTTCTCTGCCTAAGGCCGCTCAAATGACTATAATCAAGTCCCAGAGACCTATTCCGCGCCATCTTGTAGCACCCTCCTCGTGCACTACTTATCTCCTCCATCTCCTCTTCCCGTCCGAACGTCAGGCTCCTGGGGACATCCCTGCGCGTCGAGCCATCCCATGGCGTCCTCCGGAGTCTCAAAAAACAAAGTTTTGTGTTTATGAAAAACTTTCAATTTCGCCGGATACAGTAACATGTATTTATGGCCCGCCTCTCTCAATCTCCGCTTTACCGTCCCAAAGTTCATGAGGCTACGCTGCACAGTCAGGGTATAGTCCGGGTAGGTCGTTATGTTTGCCGCTCCTCGTGTAATCGTTCCTCCCTTGCGGAAGTGTTCTAGTATCTCCCGGTCCCGGTAATTAAGGATTTTGGCAATTACTGGCCTAGGCGGGTTTCCCGGTGGCGGCCTCCTTGTTAGAGCTCTATGCGCACGTTCCACCGCGAATCCTTGAGATAGGGCTCCTCTGGGTATCTCCTGCAACAGCATAGATTCAATGAACTCCATGGGATCGTGGCCCTCCGATCCTTCTGGCAGGCCCACGATGCGAATGTTATTCGGTCGGGCTCGTCCTTCCGCCTCCTCCGCCCTGTTCTCCAAGTTGCCCACTCTCTGCACCAGAGCATGCAATTCGGCCTTATGGGAGGCAAAAGGGCACATCTGGTGTGATAGGGTCAGCTGGGCGGTTCTGGTCACATGGACTGGCACCTCGGACTGGTGACTGCACTGGACTGCACTGGTTACTGGAAACTGTAGATCAGTGGGATGATGAGTTTGCTGCAGGCAAGCCTTTAGTAGTAGCAAGGTAGCAATCCAGCTGGATCAAGATGCTTCCCTGGGGTTTTGGGATTTGTTTCAGAATTTGGGCCTAGCTGAAAAAGAAGTTCAGCAATGCTGAGGCCTTAGCGTGGTAAGTAAAATCAGGAATCAGGAACAAAGATGGAGAATTCAGGAACAGGGCGCCACGCAGGAATCATGATGAAGTCAGGAATCAGTGTCTTTTTGTGTGTTGTGAGCTTCCCTTATCATGCCAAATGACATCACTAAAGTTTATCGTATGGGCAGTCTTACTGTCCACACCCATGATACTATGATTGGGCAAGAGCATAGTGTCCGCCTTGCTCTTTGCTGGTTGGATAACAGAAAAGGCTGCCATGTTTTATGGTGTTACTTTTTACAATGACTAGAACCTCCCCTAGCCACTGCAATCAAAATCTAACTTTCCCACAAATACATATTTATGTAGTTATGCCCTCTAAGAAAATCAGATGCACAATTTACATATTCCGAGGGTCACATTTCAATCCAACTCCCAAGTCTGTGGGACTTGGTTTAGTCTTTCTGTTGCATTTTGGCAATTTTAACTATGAAAGATTTGGCCTAATATTTCCCAATTTTATACATAGATGCGCAATTACCCCTAGAGTATGTGTACACAATGTTATGTTTGCAACATTAATACTTTATGTGCAATTGGTCATTCTTTAAAACCTCTGTTCCTTACGCAGTAAGAAGCTCTACCAAGTTTTCAAACGAATAGCATACAATTAGATTTAGAATTATGCACTTTTCAATTTTTTTTCTCATTCCTGCTGCCAAGTTAAATGTCTTGAAGTTCAGTTGCAAAATAAGCATTTCAACCCAAAAAATAACTTGTCATTTTTTCTCTTTCTTTCAACTGTAAGCAAGTGTCAAATCCTTTGAAGTAGAATGAGGGGCCTCTCCCTTGAGAGTGAGGTTTCCTGCCTTTCACACTTGACAGGTGATAATCTTAGCCTGGTATTGTCTCTGCCTCAGGCAAAGACTAATGTCTGATGCACTGAGAAACCCCCTATTGTCTTGGGATTCAAAACCTCCATGCTCGTAATTAGCATTTCCTGCTCCAGAGGTTTGAGGTGTCACCCTTTCTCAGGTGGCACTCTGGGATAGCAGGTATTTTTTTTCTCTGACATAGTTTGCCAATCAGCCTGGGTTTTTGCTTTGATGTATACTTTTAAATCTTATCTTTAAACAGATATAATTAACCAGTTTATATGTGTGTTTCTAACGGTAGCAAATACTTTCACATGCTTGAATAATCAAGCCTTTACACAATGATATACTTTTAAAATAGGTGAATTTTCTCTTTGTTCAGGCAAAAGCACATTTAACTTATTTCTTTTAAATTCAGTTTTCCTCTGCAGCAAATACCCATTTTAGTCAGCTCTAGTCCTTCCCTTGAGTGCTGTAGTGGTTTGCAGCATGGATACATTTATCATGCCTTTGTTTAGAGTCTTTCTCTGGACAGCTGATTCTTGATACTTGTTGCAAAGTTATAGCCGCGTTTCCTGTGAAACTGACAACAAAACCTCAGGTTTGCTTTCACAAAGATACTTTTTCCTGGAGCTGCCATTCAAATGAGGCCCGGTTCCTCTGAGCCACAATGGATGATCCTGAGCATTTCAGGGCCTTTTTGATCATAGTGGTTTATGAGAAATGAATGTATTTGGCGCCAACAGCACCTTGAAAGTTGAAAAGATGACATTTAAAAGAGGCATTTAGGTTTTTTCAGCACAATAATGCTGCTTCTTTCCTTTGCTCCATGTGGACTGTGGCAGAGCCCACTGTCATGCTCCTGCAGTGAGGACTATGTTTTCACCCCACCTGAACTGCGGGTGACAGGGTGTGCAGCCTTTTTCAGGTTGTGACACAAACGCAGTTTTAAAGATTTTGGCACGCACAGGATTCAGCGCGGTCATTTTGGGCTGTTTCTTGCCCCAATGCAGCAAATGATGTAGTGAAGCATAGCTGAGTGGGTCAAAATATCCCACAAAGTCAAGGTAGAGAAACCGCTTGTTTTGTGCAGCTACATTGGAGAAAGTACTTCTTTGGCTGAATGTTGAATTACTCAAGGTGACCTGAAAGTTCCTGGTTGCGTGACCTGTAATGGGGTGGACCGTGTCGTCTAAAACTGTATCAATACCAGGGAACTAATCTGTGAACTATTGAACTGGTGCACAGTGAATATAATATTCCTGGTTGTGTGAAACATAATAGGTGGACCGTGTGGTCCAAAACTGTACCAAGACCAGAGAACCCCTATATGCTAACAAGGATGTTTACGGTTATGAAAGAAGGAAATCAACCATTGATGTATATCAGATTTGAGAAGAGAACCCTAAGTTGTAAAGAATTGTTGGAATACAAAACCAAAACTCCAAAAAGACTTCTTTTGTGTCGACTTTCGATATTGATCTCCGCAAAGGGAACCCTGAGACATGTTGCCATGACACTGCTTATTTGAACTTAGGCAAGGGCATCCTGACCTTTATAAAAGTGTGGAAATGTATTTCTTCAAGTCTGAAAGAAGGTATATAGCACATTGTAATGAACTTATTGGCATTTGGGGAAAAGAAGCTGAAGAATATGCTTCAGCTGAAAATAGCTCAGAACTTTACTTTTGAAACATTCTTTAGCTTAGGGTTGACATCCCACCACATTGTTTTGTCTTACCCTGACATTTATAAAAACTTTCGTTATACTTTGAATCTGTTGTCTGTGTCTCCTTCCATAATGCCATTCTCACATACCTTGAGTTGTACGTACACTCAAACTGAGCCACTGCATTATGATTCTGGAGGCCCCAGCCTAACCATGGCAGATTTGGTACTTGGACCTGCTTCACCTGTCGGTGACACCCTACATCAGGTTGCCCCCTCTGCCTGACCTTCTGTTCAGAGACGGCAGATCAGTGCTACACCACTACCTACCATCTTTCAAGTTAACAGCCTGGCTCCTGCAGTTCTAGAGTTCAGAAACATTCTGCTGCCTACTGAATGCAAGAGGATCCTAGCCAGGGCAAGAGCAGAATCCACACTGTCCTGCTAAAAAAGCAAGTGGAAACGCTTTACCACCTGGTGTGCAACTCAACACCTGGATTAGTTGCACCTTCAAATTGCATAAATCTTGCCATACCTTCTCTCTTTAGCAGAATCCGGCCTGTTGCCCTCTTCCATCAGAGTGCACTTGTCACCCATTTCACACTATATGCGTACCACGAGCCAGCCTTCTTTATGGTCTCAAAGATTGGTGAAAGAGTTCCTTAGGGCCTGTTTCGTGTTTTTACCCCGGTTCAGGGCACCAGCTCCAGCACGGGAACTCAACGTAGTCCTTTTTCAAAACTCATGGGCCCTCCTTTCAAGCCTATACACAGAGCTTCATTGACAATTCTCTCATGGAAAACAGCATTCCTAGTTGCCATCACTTCAGCCAGATGGGTCAGCAAGCTGCAAGCCCTCTCCTGCAAGACTCCCTACCTGAGTTTTCACCAGTCTAAGCTGGTGTTGCGGACTAATGTTTCCTTCATGCCAAAGGTCCATTTGGCATTCCATCTGAATGAGCCCTTAATTCTACCAGTGTTCTCTGGCTATCGTTCAGCACCTGCGGAACGATCTTTGCATTCCCTTGATGCCACCCAAGCCCCGAAATTCTATGTGGCTCGAACCAAGGAAATCCGAAAATCATTGCAACTGTTCGTCGCAACCTGCCACCAAGGGCAACACACTTTCGAAGTCTTCCATTGTAAGATGGCTGTCAGTGTGTATTTCCCACTGCCATTGTCTGGCCCTTACAGGAAGACCAAGAGCACACTCAACAAGATCTGTGTCATCTACTACGGCTTTCCTGTCTGGTGTTCACCTGCTCAACATCTGCAAGACAGTCATGTGGCGGTTGATCCACACCTTCACAAGGTTTTACTGCATCGATAGGGATTCCAGAGGGGAGTCCTGTGTCGGCCAGGCAGTGCTTCGCAACCTGTTCGCATGAGGTGAGTGTTCCAGAGATGAGTTGGTTACTATTGCTGAGCTATGCCTCCACCCATTTTTTGGTTGTATATATTTACTGCTGTATAATCTTTTTCGAGAGCCTGAGAATCCATGAAAGAGCCAATGACGGAGAAGGAATACATTACTTACCTGTAACTCCTGTTCTCCAGCATTGGTATCTTTCATGGATTCACATGCAACCCTGCCTCCTACCCCTCCCTGGCTCTTCTTGGCTTATACTGCCACATTAAATGTGCTGCCAAATGTGAAGATGGCCATCAGGGGAGGAGCTACGGGGGCCTGTCTAATTGTTTGTGGTCAGTGTGACCTAAAATAAGTCTAATAGAGCACTAAAGTGACAAGTAGTTTAAAGGTTTAAAGGTAAACTGCTTTAATGTTACCGAAGATTCCCAAAGTGTTGAAGGGGAATATTTAAGAGCATGTGAATCCATGTAAGATACCAATGCTGGAGAATAGGAATTACAGGTAAGTAACTTATTTCTTCCTTCAAATTCACTGTTTGAACCCATTTTTCTAACATGTTCTTGCAGGAGAACCCCTCACACCCCCCAACTCGCGCATGGTGTCAAATTTTGGTTCCCCATCCACCCCTACTCTTACAGCCCTACTCACATTACTCTGTTAATCTGCCACTATGTTCAAGATTTTATTAATGTGGGCCTCATCACGAGTTGGGCTGTATCCCGGCTGTAATACAGCTTGACTGTAATAGCCCTAGCACCGATCGGCCCGGCGGTATAACTGCTGGATCACGGGTTGGGTGTTAACGGTAAATCCCCATTCCACATTGGGTCCTTTGGATTCAATGGGGCATTTTCAGCAATAATTATGCGGGCTAATACAGCCGGTGGCAATACAGCTGAAAACAGGGGATTTTCATCTCCATAGAAAGGCTGGAGGTAAAACAGCCCATTTAGCACCGAACTCGTGATAGGGGCCAGCCCTTAAAATCAGCTGTAATACCATTATCACCGCATTTAAGGGCTACAGCCCGCATCGTGATGAGGCCCTGTGTCACCATTGCATCGTTTTCAGGCAGTTTCATGAATGGTTTGCCTTACGAAAAGAAACTTGTTTAATGATCTTTTTTCCATTAAAGTTGTGCAACATGTATTTGAATAATGCAACTCAGGTTCAGCGTAACTACAACACAAACACATACATCAGCGTAACTACAACACAAACACATACATTATCGAGGTGATTTAATCGGCCATTATGTCATTAAAAAAACAATACCACGAACCCTTATTTTAAAACATTTTATGTTTGAACGATGCGCCAAACTTCAAAGTGTCTTCTCGAAATTCCTAGAGTGCTACACGCACTGCCATCGATGACAAAAATGCAACGGGTGTGGCCACTAAGTAAACCTACGTACATGCCTTTAATTGCCAAAGCTCTTTTAGTCAACCGTCTAAATTCCTTTGAAATGAGGCAATCCTGGTTTGGCTTCTGTTCAAGTCTAACAATACATGTCTTGTTATTTTTCATGGGCAGGGCGGTGCTCGCTGTGTGCTTTTCCCGCTCATGTTTGACAATCAGGGCTGGACTAGAGAACCAAACTCTACCCTGGAACATATTGGCAAACCAACTCCATTTTCATCCCAGTGATTGCAGAAGGCTCGGCCAGACGGGTACACTTTTGAGAAAATCGAGTAATAGGTGCATTTTACAGCACATCAGAGGCCTGCATAATGAACAAAAAGGCATATCATCAGAGGTCGAAGTGCACGAAAAAGAAGTAGTGAAACTATGTTCCCTGCTGGCCTGCCCCTGATTCCCACAAACCCCATCTCCACGCCCCCTCCCACGCGTAATCCAAACCCCCAAACACACACACACCTGCTGTAAGGGAATGTTCAGTGCAGTGCACTGAAATGCAAGTTTCAACTTCTTCCTACACTTTTTATTTTTTTTAACTAAACCATTCAGGAACTGTTTCTTTTTAAAATAAAAGTATAGGAATAGTAACACTTTTATTTTTTAAACTAGAGGAGCATTGCTCCTGCCCACTTCGACAACTGTCTATCATGTTTTAGAGCACAGTTCATATTTGAGTGGGATAATAGGAACAACAAAGTGGACATTGAGTAAAGCATCATTTTCCAAGTTTACTTAGTACAGGAATCCTTGTTTGCCCAGGCTTAACATCTATGTATCAATTTGGATTTCAATGCTTTACGTTTGGAAGAGTCGGTATCCTCCTCTACTCAGAACTATAATTATGGTAGTTATTCTAGTTTGTGCCAAATATGCATGATCTGGTAAATATTCTGTAGATGGAAGGGGCATTGCTCCATTACCTCCACAGACAGTGCCGGATGACGACGTGGAGCAAAACAGGTTTGATCCCCAGTTCTGTGCGTAGTAACCTCTGGGTATTAATAACCTATCATATTATATATCATATCAAACCCTGTGGAGGCCCCTAGGCAGGAGAAATGCCCCCCCCTCACAAATTATCTCCTAATACGTTTTTAATGTTCTGCTCGGTTTTATTTTGATCCATTGTCGCAGGGGCCCTTAAAAGGAGTGGTGCCCATAAGCCGGTGCCTACTTGGCCTAATGGGTAAGCCGGCACTGTCCACAGAAGTCCCACCTAGAACCTCCATCCTTAGATGGGAAAAGAATTGTCACAGAGATTGTGCTAAAAGAGATGGAAGGTGGCACTCAGCAGTGAAGGAGTGCGAGAGGAGGGTTAGGTAGATGAGCAGAAATGCAAAAAAGGAAGGCGTGGAGAGGGATTAAGAGTGTGATGTAGTACCTGTTGTGTACTGCGTACACGAGGTACGCATGCGCGAGCCTCTACGGAGCTCGCGCATGCGCGTTGTAAAAATAAAGGCGGTGCGCGGCAGTTCGCGCCGGAGACCGGAGCCATCACACGTCTCCGGCGTGTGTTCTCTGCATGCATGGGTGCGTGTGGTTGCATGCATGTGTGACGGCCACCGGCTAACCCCGCATAATACAAAATTGGCGACGAGGCGGGATCGGAGCTGTTCTTCCCGTTTTTCCGACGACGTCGGCGAAACGGAATACAACTCTGCAGTCGCGGACCCGCTCTAACAGCCGGCGGCCATTTTGAGTGCTCGTTCACTACGACATACTCAGTGGTTGCGGCCCGCTTCGGGTGCTCGTGCGCCATCTGCCCGTTGCAAGCAGTTGCAGCAATTTCTGGACACTCCACAGCCCAGCTGGTGCAGGGCTGTGACACAAGAAGTGGCAGAAGAGCCAACAGGAAGACTCTGTCACAGTTGGGAGTCGGATCACCCATTAACCTGCAAAGACAATACTGTGAGTACCTATTGTGATGGGTGAAGAAACAGATGATGAGGGCGCCGTTGCTCCAATACCACGCAGAGTGCGCACCACTCTGGCTCCCATGCCTGAATTTGACACCACGGGGCCTCCATCGAAACTTGGCCCAAAATGGCTCATATGGGTCAAAAGACTGGAAATGATGTTCAGAGCCTCGGCTGAGACAGAAGATGAGGCAAAGATCGCCATCATGATGTACTCCGCATGCACTGAAGTCCAGAAAATATGACAGAAAAAGTGGCGACGTATGACGCTGTCAAACAAGCACTTCGGGATCACTTCCTACCCTTAGCGAATGTTGACTTCGACAGGTTTGTCATGGGGGCGGAAAAACAACGGAGCGAAGAGTCACTGGACCAGTTTTGTGCCCGTTTGAGACACCTAGCGAGCTCCTGCAGGTGGGTCAACGAAGAGGAAATGGTCCGCAACCAATTGCTGCAAGGATGCTGCTCAGGAAAACTTAGGAGGCAAGTCCTGAGGGAACCAGGGCTGACCCTCTGGCAGATCCTGGACATGGGAAGAGCGTATGAGCTGGCGGAGGCCAGAGGATCGAAGATGGACGCAGCCACGCATCCCAAGAATGAGGAGGAGGCACTTGCAGTCGGACGTTTCGCACCTGGGAAGGCCAGATGGACACCGAAGAGGGGAGAAGGACCCACAACATTAGGTACCCCTCAGTCGTGCTCCTATTGTGGATATGACCTCCCACACAGAGGTGAATGTTCAGCCAAATCAGGAACATGCGGCAGGTGTGGGATACCTGGGCATTATGCCAGGATGTGTAGGGCCGCCATGCCCGTGGCAGCAAGCAGAGGACCTGAGAGGGCCGGTAGAGGTGGCACTCGCGCTGTGAGGGGCATATCGTCCCTTGAACAGGACGTGCACGACCTACACATTGCCGAAGAAGAGGAAGAAGAGGAGGAAGAAATTTTCTTCATTTCCAGCATCGCAAATGGCCCTGGAACTCGACGAAGACCCATATGTACTGTAGACATTGGAGAGATTCCCACTCCAGTCCTCATCGACACGGGAGCTTCAGTCTGCGTACTGGCGGACAGACATTACAACGCACTGGCAGGCCCACCAACCCTGTCGCCCTCCAAGGCTCAGATATACGCTTTTGGTGAAGATACTCCCCTACCCATCCAAGGGGTATTCGTAGCCCCAGTGACCCATGGCCAGAACAGCATCAAAGCGAGGTTTTTTGTAACCAGTGTAAGTCCGCACTCTCTTTTAAGCTGCACAGCATCTGAAGCACTAGACCTGGTTCATTTCACTTTTGCTGTATATCATACGGATCTGGACAGCCTGCTGACATGCTTTGAGGGACTCTTCAGGGGCATAGGGAAACTGAAGGCTGAGCCAATAAGGCTCCACATTGATGAGTCAGTCAGACCGACGGCGCTGAAACATTGTCGCATACCGTTTCATCTGAGGGCTCAGGTGGAAAAGGAGCTGCAAGACTTAGTGGAACGAGATATCATTGAAAAGGTGGAAGGGCCCACCCCGTGGGTCTCCCTAATTGTAGTGGCCCCAAAGCCCAAACAGCCTGGGGCTGTACGCATTTGCGTAGACATGAGACTTCCTAATATGGCCATAAAAAGAGAACGTCATCTCACTCCCACTCTGGACGACATTGTTGGAGAACTTCAGGGTGCGAAATTCTTTTCGAAACTAGACCTGAGAGCGGGTTACCACCAGTTGGAGCTTCACCCGGAGTCTAGATATATTACGACCTTTACAACACACGAAGGACTGTATCGATATAAAAGACTTTTGGAAAATCCTCTGCGGCAGAAATCTTCCAAAATGCTATCAGGGGGGCTCTGTCCGGACTAAAGGGAGTAATAAACATGTCAGACGATATCCTAGTCTTTGCCAAATCCGAAGCAGAACATATCAAGCGGCTGGAAAACACTTTTTACAGACTACACAGCCTCGGCCTGACGCTGCACCAAGAAAAGTGCGAATTCCTGAAGGACAGCCTACAGTTTTTTCGATTTGTCTTCCATGCGGGAGGCATATCCCCAGATCCTGAGAAGGTGAGAGACATTCGAGAGGCGTCACCTCCCACGTCCCCGGCAGAAGTCCGCAGTTTTTTAGGGATGGTAAACTACTGTGGGCGTTTTATTCGAGATTTAGCATCCCTTTCGGAACACCTGAGAGCACTCACTAGGAATGAAGTAGCATGGACGTGGGCTTGAAAGGAACAGAGAGCATTCACGGCCATCAAGGATGCTCTGTCTGAACAAGATACCATGGCATATTTCAACCCGGCCCGGGAGTCTGAAATCATAGTGGATGCCAGTCCAGTGGGACTCGGGGCGGTTCTCGTGCAGGCGGATCAACAGGGATCCATGCGACCAGTTGCATACGCCAGCAAGGCACTCACAGACACAGAGAGAAGATATTCTCAAATTGAACGCGAAGCCCTCGCAATACTATGGGGCTGTAAACATTTTAGATTATACATCCTAGGGAAGCCTGTTGTAGTGGTGACGGACCACAAGCCCCTAATTCCCATTCTGGCAGGCGCCTCTTCCAAACCGCCACCTCGGATAGAGAGGTGGATGCTATCCCTCATGGAGTACGGGGTGAAGCTGGTATACCGCCCGGGTACGCACAACCATGCAGACTATTTGTCTCGTCACCCCGGCGCTGGACGACCCAGAGACACTACGGAGGTTGCAAATTGTGTGGACATCATTCACATGGTCGTCGAGTCTGCGCTTCCCATTGCTTTGACAAGACAAGAAATTGCCAACGAATCGAACTCGTATGAGGCATTTCTGAGAGTAAAGGGTGTGGTAGCCTCGGGAGCATGGCGGGAGCTCCTTCTGAACAATGCCCGGAGAAATGCAGGAACGCAAAGAGACTTGCAATTGCTCTGGGGTGCACGACATGAACTGTCAGTATCTGCCGATGGTCTCCTTCTGAGAGGGCACCGAATTGTGATCCCCAGGTCACTCGTGCCGAAGGTCCTTCAGCTGGCACACAACGGACACCAGGGGATGACCAGAATGAAGGCACGTGTCAGACTCAACGTCTGGTTCCCCGAATTGGAGAAGAGAGTGGAAGAGTTTGTGAGGGCATGCATCCCGTGCCAAGCCACGAGCCCGGCGGAGAAGGGACCCCCGATTCAGACGATGGCAAGGAGTGAGTTACCCTGGGGGACAGTACATGCTGATTTTGGCTATACCGGAAGAGGTCTACATTTCCTAGTAGTAACTGACCAATGGTCCCGATATCCAGAGGTGGAACTGGTCGAGTCCCAAGCCACCAACCACACCACCCTGGCCATGGACAAGATATTTGCTACCCACGGTTTCCCCATCGAGTTAGGTTCTGACAATGGGTCACCTTTTCAAGGACAATCGTTTGCTCGATACTGCGAAGAGAGAGGGATAAAACACAGAAAAGTCACCCCACTATGGCCAAGAGCCAATGGAGAAGTAGAGCGGTTCATGCGCACACTAAACAAGGTGTTTCGCATATCCGAAAATGGAGGTGAAGATCTTCGACGGAACTTATTCGACTTTCTCCGGGAGTATCGCACAACACCTCATCGATCAACTGGAATAGCCCCTGCGGAGGCCCTTTTCAAGACAATCCCAAGAGGACTCATACCTGAATCAGAGGGGAGACAACCAGGAGTGATCGACAATGACCAAGTACTACTAGAAAGGTCATGGAGAAACGAGAATGAAACAGCGCGGAGAAGACTGCCGGAAAAACAGATTGCAGTTGGAGATACCGTGTTGGTGCGAAACAGAAGAGCAGAGGGGAAGCTGTCGACAATTTACAAGACCCAACCACTGGGTGTAACACACGTGAAAGGTACAATGGTCACCGCAGCCAATGCCAGAGGAACGGTCACCAGAAATGTGTCGTTTTTCAAGCGCATCAGGGCCGCTGGTGGCGAGACAACAGCAGAACAGGTCCCGGAACAAGGGGCAGAGACAGGGATGGAGGACGCTACCCCAACGGCAGATCACGAGACATCGGAGGCTCCTGGTGACGCTGCACCACGATACCCGAGCAGGGCCGGACGACGACTTCCCCAGAGGTTCCGAGACTTTATTATGGACCCTGCACCATAGGCGGGGAAATGTGTCGGTGCAAATCCGAAGAAGGAACCAGGTTGTACTTCTGCAGTTAATTGTTAAGTGTTGTTGTTTCTGCAGTTATTTGTTAATTGTTTGTTTCCGGGGAAAAGGAGGGATGTTGTGTACTGCGTACACGAGGTACGCATGCGCGAGCCTCTACGGAGCTCGCGCATGCGCATTGTAAAAATAAAGGCGGTGCCCGGCAGTTCGCGCCGGAGACCGGAGCCATCACACGTCTCCGGCGTGTGTTCTCTGCATGCATGGGTGCTTGTGGTTGCATGCATGTGTGACGGCCACCGGCTGACCCCGCATAATACAAAAGTACCCTGCCAGACCTTGGGGACCAACACTTGGGCGGTCAAAGAGACCTGGAGCTGCCCGAGCCCAGGAGTCTGGACACAGTGGCAGTATACTGGGGTTCCCCAAACCACCTCAACTGGCTCCCCTTTGGGGAGTCACAGGAGCATATATTCACGGCACACCTACAGATACCAGTGACAGCAAGGAAAGAAGAGGGACCAGGGACCTGTGAAGACGCCTCTTCCCATCATGTTGACCCCCTTAGAAAGCCATTCCAGCTCTCTAGGCAGATCACAACGCACAGTGGGAGATGGAGCTTCACCCTTTAAAGGAACACACTTCCAATACTTCAAAGCAACCAGCGAGCATGGAAATATCTTATTTTCTTCTGCACCAATGTTAAGGGCAACTTTTTGCATTAGAAGTCATCCTTGTGCAGAGTATTGTGGCCCAGTGGATACAAATGTACTTGTGCACAAAGTGAAACTGTCTCTTGTGTGCGAGAAAAGGAAAAGAACCAAAGCCCATTCTCCCGCTCTGGTGAGCCTTGCAGGAGTTACTAGTTGCAACTCCCCCATGACGAAGACGTTATAAATGTATTAGACGGAATCACAGGTTTACAAGAGTGTTTTCTGTTATCCGATATGTAATTCACACACCAGGTAAGTAGAAGCGCCCAGGGAAACACAGACAATGGAAACAGAGCTCATTAGAGGAGGAAGGGGTCCTCACACATACCCAATGCAGTTCTACAATGCAAAGCTGGCCTTGAAATATGCTCAGGCCTGCTGCTCAGCCCACATGAGTCTGAGGCCATTATCTAATTAAAAAACAGCCAGGCCCACACAGCCAAGGTGTAACCAGTCCTCATAAGCACCAACCAAGACCACCCTATAAAAAGCAACCATCTCAGTCTGGGGCATTGGAGAAGGACACTGGGGAAGGTATGTGGATGAGATTGTCAAGCTAGTGGAGTATTGGAAGGAGAACTGGAGGAGATACTTAAAGGTGGAAAGAGAGGAGTGTGAAGGTTAAAAGCAAACTGGGTATCTAAACTCCCAATGTCACTGTTATGTTCAGAACTGAAATCCCACTCCTCACCTGAACTGGAAGGTGCCTTCACTGCTTGTTTCTCATTCCGTCTTTCTTTTTGTGTCTGCTGCGAGATGCCTCCACCCTGGTCGGTTAGAGAACCAGAAGACCAGTGGCCCCGGTCCCGCGACAGCCAGAAAAGGGGAAAAAGCATAAACAAGGCAAAAACCCCAGAATGTCCGCCGGATCCCAGAAGGATGTTTACGTGGGGCAGTGAACCAGCTACGATGATGGTAAGCCTGTCGAGAAGTTCTAGGTTTTGAGAGTAGAGTGCGTGCAGATCCAGGTAGGTCCAGCAGGGAAGAAGATGTCATGCAAAGAACAGCAGAGGACAGACTACGGTGGAGTCCGGGGAAAGGAAGAAAGAACGGGAAGGAAGCAGAGGAAGGAATGCCTCCGGTGGAGCCTCCAAGAGAGGGAGCCAGCAAGTACGGAAAAAAGGGAGGTACAGGAGAGATAGCGAGGGGTCGGGATAGCCGACCCGAGAGAAAAGAGGAAGCAGAAAAGAGCTATCCGAAACCAGAGGGGGCCAAGGGACAAAGAGGACCAAGGAAAGGGGGCTCGTGAGGCCAAGGAGAAAAACTTACAGCATGACAACCAAGGAGAGAAAGTCTGAAAAGTTGCAACGTGCCGGGCTGAGAGAGGACTCGGGTCTTTAAGCCGGCGGTGGCCATCTTTGGAAAGACTAGACCGTTGCAATGGGAACGTAGGAAAAGTGATGGCACCTAACAATGGCGGAAATGCCTCCAGTGATCCCAAACACGCCGATAGAACGTGCGTATGACACAGGGTCCCATCTGGAGGAGAGAACTGGAGGTTAGAAAGAGAACAGAGAACCATCTGCAGAGGGGGAGTTTGTGAAGTTGAGAAGACAAGGATCATCCACAGTAAAGGAGGAGAGGATGACAGAAAACGATACCCTATACCATTCTGGTAAGGGGGCAGAGGGAAGCTGCAGGGGGAGATAAAGAGACAGCACCTGAGGTGGTAGACGGTGAAGAGGTACCACTACCAATAACCAATGTAAGGAACTCATGGTGGCAACAGTAAAGACAGACACAAGTAATCACAGTTCAAGGGTGTTTATGAAACTGTATAGGTAAATTGCAAAAGCAGTAAATACAGACACAAGTAATCACAGTTCAAGGGTGTTTATTAAACTGTATAGGTAAGTTGCAAAAGCACCTATTCTAAACCTAAATCTAAGATGGGAGCAAGCTTCAACCATCAAACAATGATAAGGCAGTCCTATTGGTGTCGTTGTCAAATAAAAGGGCATATACTAAGAAAAACCTCTTGCCAATCCTTACGCTAAATACAAAAGTAGTGTGGGATAATATTCTTAAGAAAGAAGGAAGTGTTCACAAATAATAAGTCAGGATTCTGTAGTTGGTGTCTCCCTTCCCCACGTTTTCAGCATGGGACAAGGTAGGATTCTGGAGCACAGCACCCGCTCGAGCTTTCCCAGAACAGTTCCGCTCTCAGCAATCAGGGCCTTCGGTGGTTAAGTCTCTTTTCAACAAAAAATATCAGACCTCAGAGGACCTGATGGGTTTCACGATAATAGCCAAAAGGTCCTTTCTGTATGCATGTTGGGTGATGCTCTTTCACCCCTGGATCCCCCTCTTCCGGGTTCAGATCCACCAAAAGGTTCTTATTGATATCATGACCTTCGATAGTTATGTTTCTTACTGCCGACGGTCTGACAGATTTAACATAACAAACAAAAAGTTAACAAAAATTTCCAAAGTCCTTCTCTGGTTGTACTCAGGTGATAGCTCTTCGCCCCTGGGCCTCCCTCTTCCGGGCTCAGGCCCCTCTCGAATACCAGGTTCCCTCTGCCGAGTTCCCACTGGCATGTATTCGAAAAGACATTCTCTGTTGTACTTTTCTCTGTTGCATTCACAGGTCAGTGGGCATTGGCTTCTCACCCTTGGATCCCCCTCTTCCGGGCTCGACCCCACTCGATTGTTTGTTTCCCTCCGTCAGGTTCACTATGGTTTTCTCAAAAAAGATTATTCAGTAACATACACGAATCTTAATGTTTTTTTAAAAACAGTTCACTCTGGACATCCCTCTGCCGGGTTCACTCTTGTCAAAACCCTGTATATCGGGACTTTAGACTTCGCCTCCTTTTTATCATAGGCATCCCTCCTTCGGGTTGTCATAAAATAAACAATGGGGATTGTGGGAACGGTAGTTTTTTATATGAGCAGGTTGGGAGTGCGGGAGATAATAATCAGAGGGACGGGAAGGAGAATGACTGGGAGTATTCTTGAAGGATATAGGAAAAAAAAGGATTCTGTGAGAGGCACTTTCTGAGTTTGAGTTTTGGGCTCCTAGTTGTTTTTCCAGAGGTGTTGGGGTGATTGAATTTTATTAAGGGAGCTTCTTTGGCTGGAAGGGAGGTAGAAGTGGAATAACAACAAAAGAAACTCAGGGACTTTGTCCCCCCACCTCCTTCCCTGGTATAATACTGTGTCTCCCTTTGTGCATTCCCCTGAGCATAACCCTGGGTTCCCCTGCCCAGGTGATCCTCCCTCGCTCATATAACCCTAGGGTTGGTATCTGAGAGAGCAAGTTCGACCCTGCCAACCTGAATAAGGGGTTCCCGGGATCTACTTGGGCAAATACCCTTGGGTTTCTCACACCAAGAACAGGGAGCTTTCATTGAACCAGGTTGGTCCCCGGCAGGCTTCGGAGGTTGGAGGAGGTACAAGATTCTACAACCTGACTGGGGTTCAGGGAACTTGCGGTATGGCCAATAAGGGAGGGGGTCACCCTGAGGCTAGGACCCAATAACATGGAGGTCACCAGAAGACAACAGACTATGAGCCAAGCTCCCAGACATTTGGAGAGGTGGTCCTCTATGCAAGATGCTACTCCACTACCTTGCTCTCTTGGAAGAGATATCGGAATGCTCCCTGTCTAAGAACAGAAGGCTCGGATAGTCTAGCCCCCAGAATCCTCAGAAGAGGAATCTGGAACCCCAAAGTTCGCAAACCCACAGCCAAAGACCAGTCTCATTTGTTGGACACTGGAAATGGGGCAAAGACCAGCCGAACCTGAAGATGTGTAAGAGACTCTTTCTTTTCATAACAATTTGCTTTGAAGAGACTTTTCCAAAGATTCGTTTCACTTGTGTAAATAAAATCTTTACGAATCATAGCCATGTATCAGCCTCTGTGTTCTCCCACTCATGTGGCCTATAACGAGATACTGAAATGTTGGAAAATGAGGGAAATGTTGGTGACACTCAGGCTCAATAGGAGGTGGGACAAAGAGAAGACATCTTTCTATAGAGCTTGCATATGTGAGTTTAGAATCATCAGCAGTCGCCCACAGCAAAAATGCCTTTTTAAGAAACTTACCGTCCATTTCTAGGTCTACCCTGTTAGATGCCATTCATCAACAACTGGCAGTTTGCTTCCACTCAGACTATGTTCGACAGAAAATGGTATTGCTATGTGTTTCTATCAAGTCCCAACATAATGTTTACTCGCATATTGAAAAAAGGGAATCATTGAAAAGGATGGCCAGTACCAGGCAGACAGCTTTGATGAGGCTGCTGGTCTCGTGACCTAAGCTCCACTCACCCATCTACCCCTGTCCCGTCCTTTCCTTTTTTAATTCTTAGATGAAGAGCGTCTCTCGCCCGGGCATCCTAAGTGAAGGTCAGACAAGAAAAGGGTAATTCCTTTTTTGTACCTGTGCTGACCACAAAGACCCTGAACCTCTTCTCCTCTAACATCAAGTAAGCACTCTCAACTATGTGTTTCACCCCTCTCTCCCAATAGCCCATCCCTACCATCACCACTCATCGCCAACCACACTGCTCACCAACAACATCATGGACACCACATTGCAGAAATCTCACTTGCGTGACCACAGACCCCATCATCCACAAGTACAAGAATGCGGATGCTCGCCAAAGGCCGCTCAACAACCGACCATGCAGCAGACATCACTGACCTCACCACCACACATGACTTGGATTCCATCTTAATTACTGAGACCTGGATGACATCTACCTCCACCCACATCCTAGATGTCCTTCACAAGGCATCATGGTGATGCACCCAACTGGATGTTGCCACCATTGGCTCTTTCAAAAACCTTTCCTGCCACTCCCCACTCTTCCCAATGGACACAGTCACTTTTCACCTCATCTGTAGATCACTTAAGCCCAAAACCTCTTTCATTGAAGACTTCACAGACTTCGTCACCACCATGTCTCTCACTCATGCCAACAACATCTACCTCTGCGACTTCAGCATCCCTGGAAACCCAGCAACCAGGTCTATGAAAGAAGATCTCCACTGCCAACTCAACACTCTGAACCTCATGCAGCACACGAAAGACCCAACTCACAGGCAAGGTAATATCCCCATCATCAACGCCCTCCCCGCCCTCCATCACAGCTCTCCAATCCCACTTAACTGGTCAGACAATCTGGCAATGCCTTTTGACATCAGTCACACCACAAAAAGGTTAAGCAAGCCCATCAGAAACCATGCAAACAAGCCTTCATATCATTCAAGAACTTCCCAGTGGAAGCTCTCACAGAAGTCCTCGCCAAACTCCACTTCACATGGCCTGATTTATCTCTGATGAACAAGAGCTGCGACTCGCTCCTCCAAGAACTCAACACCAGCCTCACAACCAATATCAACTGCCATGCCCCAGTGAAACAATGCACCCTCAAACCTAAACCTTCTGTATTCTGGTACACTCATGAACTCAACTACAAGAGAAGACTTGGCACAAATCCTGCAGTTTGTTCAACCTAGCTCTACTCAAGGAAATCGGTTCTACACACAACCCACTGATCACCACTGCTAAATTCAACTACTACCAAAACACCATAGCCATGACCAACAATGAAAGCATAGCCCTCTTAAAAGCCATCAAACACTGCATCAACCCTCTATCTGACTCATCCGGACTGCGCTCCATTAAGAAATATACTGTGATCAACTCTTTCTATACGATTTAGATCAGCATGATCCATTAACACATAGGGCCTCATCACGAGTTGGGCATTAACCCTGGCGGTATTAGCCCTACCGCCAAACCCCCTGGGGCTATTAGCGCCGTATCATGGGTTTGGTGGAATGGTTAGTCCCCATTCCCCATTGGGCCCATTCAGGAATTTCTCATTCCCCATTGGGCCCAATGGGGAATGTTTGGCGCTATTACCGCTGGTGGTATTACTGCTGGTGGTAATAGCACCAAGAATCGGTGGAATTGTGGCAGATTTGCCCCCAGCTGTCAGCTGAGGGCAAATCTGCCAGGATCGTGATTTGGCAGACCCTTAAATGTGGCGGTAATAGCGTTACCGCTGCATTTAAGTGGTACCGCCAAACTCGTGATGACCCTGATAGACAGCAACGCCGCAACTGACAGCACACTACAAATCCCATCTCCGAAAACCACCACTACCTGGACGACTTTCAAGACGCGGACTATGGAAGACATCACTGCCATCCTAGCATCCCTCAAGGCCACATTGTTTGTGGACGACAATTTCTTTGCCTCCGTACTTAAGACACTTCCAAATGAAGTACTTCTCCCTTACCTGACCATCATCAACAGCTCCCTAACTCAAGGCACCTTCGTCGACACCGAACAAATCCTCCTGCTTCTCAAGAAACCAACACTGAACCCTGATGAAATCAGCAACTACTGCCACATCACTGATCTTCCCTTTCTAGGTAAAATACTTGAGAAAACAGCAGCCATGCTACTCCTCCAACACATCAAAGCCAACAACCTCCTTCAGTCCTCCCAATCTAGCTTCAGACCCAGATGCAGCATGGAAAAAGCTAACATGAAGGTGATCAACAATTCCCTTAAAATCATTGATGATGGCCATCCTTGCCTCCTGGTTGTTGTTGATTGTTGATATTTTATTTCTATCGCGCTCGTACACAAGTGTTTCAGAGCGCGACAAGGCAAGGGAGGGGAACAGGGGAGAACAAAACAGCGATCTTACTAGGTCCAGTGACATTGAGAACGCGCAAGTGCATGGGAGAAGGGGGAGGGGAAACGTGCATGGAAGGGGCAGAGGTGGAAAGTGCGAAGCAGAGGAGAAACAGATAAATAACAATAAATAAATAATAAAGGCAACAAACAGTGGTAATGCAGCCAGCAATTTGCAAGTGCTAGGTTTAAGGCAGCAGACAGGGTAGGTCTGATAAGTGCAGGAAGAAAAAGGGGGGGCTGTATGGGTACAGATACAGACCACAGTGCAAGGGGTAGCCCGGAGGCAGTGCGGGAGGGTGGCAGGATAAGCAGGTACCTGGGCCCAAAGGACAGAGGGTGGCCAGGTGCATGGTGCCAAGAGAGAACAGATCAGCAGGGGAGAGGGGGAGCGAAGGCAGAAGAAAAGAGGAAGGTCTTGAGGTGCTTCCGGAATTGGAGATGGTTCTCCTCAAGTTTTAGAGTGGCAGGGAGGCTGTTCCAGAGGGAGGCCCCAGCCGAAGACAGAGATCTACCCCCAGCTTGTTTCTTAGAAAAACGACTGACCCTGAGGGAGTTGGAGGTAGAGGATCATAGAGCTCGAGAGGGGAGGTATTTGCGGAGGGATAGCTGAAGGTATTTTGGACCCAGGCCCCAGAAAGCCTTGTGGACAATGCAGAGGGTTTTGAATTTAATCCTTGCATCCACTGGGAGCCAGTGGAGAGATTTCAGAGCTGGAGAGATACGATCCCAGGGCTTGAGGCCAAGGACAATTCTCGCAGTCCTGTTCTGGATTAGTTGCAGAGGGCGGAGAGTAGAGGCAGGTATATTTAGAAAGAGGCTGTTACAATAGTCCAAGCTAGAGAAAACCAGAGCTTGGGATACCATGAGCTTCTGGGGGAAGGAGAGGAAAGGCAGAGTACCTCTGAGGAGGTGCAGTCAGAAATTTGACTTTTTAGAGACCTCAGAGATGTGGGCGGAGAAGGAAAGGGAGGAGTCAAAGATGACCCCGAGGTTCTTAGCCTTGCAGGTGAGGGTAGGAGGAGGGCCAAGGGAGGCCGGCCAAAGAGTGAGGGGAAAGGATGGTAAAGGTGTGCCGATGGGGAGGATCTCTGTCTTGCTGGTTGACCTCTCAGCAGCATTTGACAAAGTAGACCACCAAACACTGACTGACAATCTACATCACTGCATGGGAATTAGTGAGATTGTCCTCAGCTGGTTCAAATTGTATCTTGCTAATCGACACCAGTTTGTACAAATCTATTCCTCCAGATCACCAACTCTACCCATCTCCTGTGAAGTTCTGCCAGGATGCATCCTCTCGCCTGGGATCTTCATCCTCTCGCCTGGGATCTTCAATCCTTTACATGGAACCACTTCGAAGCCTCCTCGCTCCACACAACATTCACATCCACCTATACGCAGATGACAAACAGCTCTACCTCAAGGTATGCTCCACTGAAGACATCCACAGGCTCAAGGCCTGCCTCTCATTGATCCAGTAGTGGATGTCCATTGCTTACCTGATGCCCAACCCCTCAAGACTGAATTCCTACTGCTGGCCACTGAACACCCAGACAACTAGACCTGGCTCTCTGCTGTGAAGCAGACATCACTGACCTCACCACCACACATGACTTGGATGCCATCTTAGTTACTGAGACCTGGATGACATCTACCTCCACCCACATCCTAGATGTCCTTCACAAGGCATCATGGTGATGCACCCAACTGGATGTTGCCACATTGGCTCTTTCAAAAACCTTTCCTGCCACTCCCCACTCTTCCCAATGGACACAGTCACTTTTCACCTCATCTGTAGACCACTTAAGCCCAAAACATGAAGGTGATCAACAATTCCCTTAAAATCATTGATGATGGCCATCCTTGCCTCCTGGTTGACCTCTCAGCAACATTTGACAAAGTAGACCACCAAACACTCACTGACAATCTACATCACTGCATGGGAATTAGTGAGATTGTCCTCAGCTGGTTCAAATTGTATCTTGCTAATCAACACCAGTTTGTACAAATCTATTCCTCCAGATCACCAACTCTACCCATCTCCTGTGAAGTTCGGCCACAATCCATCCTCTCGCCTAGGATCTTCAATCTTTACATGGAACCACTTCGAACCCTCCTCGCTCCACACAACATTCACATCCACCAATACGCAGATGACAAATAGCTCTACCTCAAGATATGCTCCATTGAAGACATCCACAGGCTCAATGCCTGCCTCTCATTGATCCAGTAGTGGATATCCATTGCTTACCTGATGCCCAACCCCCTCAAGACTGAATTCCTACTGCTGACCACTGAACACCCAGACCACTAGACCTGGCTCTCTGCTGTGCACCTCAAGGTCTTCACACCCCAGCTGGCCCCCTGCGCCAAATCATTTGGGTGTGACATTGACAGATACTTCTCCTTCAAATAGCACATAGCAAGGAAGACACAAACGGCTTTGTACCAACTTTCTCTCCTGCGAAAAATCAAGCCCTTCATCCCAGAAAACAACTTCAGATCAGCTGTCCAAGCGTTGGCCCTCTCCCACCTGGATGGTGGCAATGCTCTTTTGTAAGGCCTTCCTACTACCCTAGCCCCCTTGAGATGTGTCATGGGTGCTGCAGCATGACTCGTCAAAGGACTCCACAAATTCAACCATATCACCACGACCATCATCGAACTGCATTTGCTCACGCTGCAAGCCTGTATCCTCTTCAAATCCTTCTGCATCAGGTACAAGGCCGTCACAATGAAGTCCCTAAGCTACCTCACTGAGATACTCAGCATCTCCAGAAGCCTATGGAACACCAGAAGTAACAACATGTGCAGACTTGAACTCCATCGGTGCAGGATGGAAAAAATTAGAAGACAGGTCTTCTCTGTCTATGTTGCAAGAATCTAGAACCTCCTCTCCATCAAAGTGTTTTTTTTTGTAAATGTGTGTGCTTGCGTACATGAAAGGGTGTGTATGCATATGTATAATCATGTAATGTGTGTGAGTGCATGATGTATGGGTGGCTGGGTGTGAGTTAATGGTGGATGGGTGAAGGGTAAATAAGCATGTGAATGGTGTGCCTGGGTTCAATACCTATATTACTTACTAGCAATCTTAATTACTCCAAGTCCTATTCTTCCTCGTCCCAGTACTTGCCCATGAAGCACCTTGCCTCATACGCAAGTCCTGGGACGAGGAAGAGGGACATGGAGATAATGCTGAGCCAAGCGGTTTATTTTGGGTTGGAGGAGGAGAGTGGGAGTGAGAGCAGACATGTCAGGAGAGTGGGGCAAGAGGAGGGTGTGCTATCGTGTATTGGGCAGCCAAGTAGGCATAATATGTGCTATTAGTGACTAGACTCGCAGGTCTAGTAATTTCTTAATATGCATGACATTTTTACAGGGCATCTATTATAAAATAAGCATAAGGGTTATTGCCAATCTAAACTGGCATTTGGGTGCAGCCAGTCTATTAATTTTTTACTACATCATGTCATATTTTTTCTGGGCATCTCTAATGAAGTGAGCTTGATAAATGTAATTAGCTGTCTAGACTGGCATTTGTGTGCAATTTGAGGGATCAGAAATATGAGGCGGACAACTTGGTAAAGGTTTTTCACAAGATGGCATTTTATTAACTCAAAAGGGTTGGATAAACGCCTCACTATCCCTAGCCCAATGAGGATTCCCTGCCTATCAAAATAAACTAAAGGAAACACTATAGTAAAAGGAATATGTCCCTCAAACTTATACTTCCATCCAACCCATAAAGGAAATATATGGCGATTCAAATGCAACAGAAATAACAGTTAAGTTCAACACAGACCTAGTAACTGTATATCCCTGTAACCTGAGTCGGATCCCCTTCCCCGGGTTCAAAACAGGATTTCCAATCAAAGGTTCAAAATAAAGAGTTCTGCTTTGTATCTAAGTTCTAATGATAAAGTTCTACTACTTGGCTTTGACCAACAGTTCAACTTGACGACAAATCTTTATCTCTCCACCTGTATTAGAGTTCAACACAACTTCTTCTCCTTTGGAATGAAAACACTTTCACAATTCATCTGTAACCACAGCACTGTTTTGGTCAGGATGCTTGCACACTGCGTCAACAACGCTGGTTTTGTCAGGATGATTTCACAACAGTTCACACAAAATGCTTTTAGTGGACTTGCCATTTCTTCTTCTTCGCTGCCTTTAACCGCACCAGAGTTGAATCACTTCTTGCTGGTCCACTAACCTAGGACTCAGGAAAGAACAGCTCAGTGGAACTTCCACTGAGCTTCGGACACGCCTGTTGGTGTAGTAAATACTACTTCAATTGTATTGCAGTTAAGCTTTCAAACTTTGTTTTGTGGTACTTTGTTAGTAGTCAATCTACCATAGATCGACGCATGTTGTTTGGTTATATTTCAATCATTTATCCATCGTTATTTTCAAATTTCTCTTTATTGTCATCATAATGGCAGAAGCCCTTGCCGATGCATTTCAGACTGTGTCCTTCGTCAGGGCGAGTTTCTAAAAAACATTAACAACTTGGGTTAACTACACCCCAGATACAATCAACTTAAACCAAACAGAGCAATTTGTATTTCATCCACATCCATTTGGATACTTTTGCAATTATACATGCCACTGAAATAACACATACCTGTCAATTAAATGTATGCTTTTCTCTTTAGTTCAATATCTTCAACCCACAATCTGTGATGTCTACGGGCGATTCTTGTTTAGAACTACATGGTATAGGTACATTCCCAGAAAGTCTGCAAAAAATGAACAGTGCTACGCTTTATATGAACTTGAATTATGTACCCTAATCCCAAAGAGATTGCTTGCATGTTATTTAACAATATATTGTGGGAGACCACAAGCATCAATAAATGTACTGTCTTACCTCATCCGGCCGCCGGTGAGGAATGCTCTGTGTCTAATCCTATAAAGACATCATGAGGCGGTATGTTGCATGTGGCTGGTCCCCTCTGAACGAAGGACACGTGTATAAATTAGTAGGCTAACGGGTGTTTCTAAAAATACATATCCTCATGCAAGCATTATGTGCATGCTTACCTGTTCTCACCAGCTAACGTGGTCGTCTCGAGGGTCCGCAGCGTTGTGGGGTCCGGGGCAACAGCAGTTTCCCCTGGCAACAGAACGCTGCGCACTGCGAGTTGGAGTTAAAAATACTAGATCATCACGTCGGAACACGTGATGACGTGAAATTGTAGTCAAAGGGTGCTTGGGAAATGTAGTATATTGAAGCTGATAACAGTGTACGGAACAATGCGATCTATACGGGTGATATAAGAAAATGTGTAGGTTGCTGATTAACGTGTGATGAAGCTCCATAATGTGTGCTTGACCTGCTGATGAGGTATTTAATAAGTGGCATAATGATAAAAAAACTTAGCTTGTGCTGGGAAGCAACTGAAAAACCGTCCCCATACATATATGTGAATTGCTGTGTACATATAGTGCATACTATTGTTGTGGCATAGCATGATTGCTTATTATCACATATTTTTTCTTACCTTGCATGTGAAATACTTTATACATATTGTGTGTACCGTCATTCTGGCATGGCATACTTATTCATTGACACTTTTTATTTCTTGTATCACGTAGTGGCTCAAATGAATCCCATCTGTTGCAAGTGCTGTTTGCACCAAATTCAGGTTAGCTGTTCAACAACAAATTCAGTGTTGTACTTTAAACTACCATACATATGACCCCACTTAATCATTAATTACCTTTGTGGGTTACATTCTTCAATTTTACCAAGTTCATAAGAAACAAAATAAATCTAGTTCTTCATTTAAACCTGTGGGGGCAACCGTTCCAAGCCTATCGATCCAATACGCTTCTCGTTGTTCAAGTTTCTTTGAAATGTTCATGCGTAGGTTTTTAGTTTTGATGACCTCCAAAATTTGAAACCTCATCTGAGATAACTGGTGTTGATGGTCTTGAAAATGTCTTGCAATCGGTGAATGACGGTTGTTTGTTCTTATATTGGATTTGTGTTCATTCCAGCAAATCCGTGCTTTACGGCTGGTTTGTCCAACATATGTGAGGCCACATGGGCATTTGATCGCATATATTACATTCTGTGTTTTGCATGTAGCATGATCCTTGAGTACGATTTTTTCACCAGTACTTGAATGAGTAATGATGTTACCCTTGGTCACATTGTTACAGTTATTGCATGAAAGACATGGGTACGTTCCTGGATGTTTGCTGCGTTGTTTTTTTATTCGATTGGGATTGGTGTCTACAAGAAGGTCCTTGAGATTGTGGCTTCTTTGAAAAGCAAAAATTGGTTTATTGCTGAAGTTGCCTTGTAATCTTGTGTCACATTCTAGTACTGGCCAATGTTTCAGTATGTTTTTTTTTATCCTGTTGGATTGGATGCTGTACTTGCTGACAAACACCAATTGCGGGTAAGTTTTGCTATCATGAATTTTCGGTGTTAGTAACTGTGGTCGTTCCTTTTGATCTACTTTTCGCTTAGCTTCTTGTAATTCTGGTTCATTGTAGCCTCTTGATCTAAATTTGTCCAGCATTTTGGTAGATTCGCGTTCCCAGTTTGTGTCAGTATTGACAATTCTTTTAACCCTGAGTAGTTGGCTGTATGGTAAACTTTTGATGGTTGTCGGAGGGTAAAAGCTCAACCTGTGAAGAAGGTTATTTCTGTCTGTTGATTTATGGAAAATATTTGTCCCAAAATGAGGTACCAATGGTGTAATCTGTACGTCTAAGAAGTGCAAACCAGGGTTTCCAATTTCTGATGTAAATTGAAGTCTCGTATCTATCGTATTGAGATATTGTAGAAACAGTTGTAAATTCTCTAATGTATCTTTCCAAATTAAGAAAATGTCATCAATATAACGCCCCCAGTGCTTGATGTTTTTGTTGCCAAACTGGGTGGTGCAAGACATAGTCCTCCTCAAATTTAATCATGAAAACATTGGCGTAGGCAGGTGCCATGGTGGCTCCCATTGCGGTTCCACTTATTTGCTGAAAAAAGGTTTTATCATGTCTGAAGTATGCATTCCTTGCTATCATGTCGAGTAAGATCATCACAAACTCTTTAGAGGCTCCTATATCTTCTTTGTTCAACAATATCCACTCCACTGCTTGTAATCCTAAATCATGTGGTATTGATGTGTACAAACTGCATACATCAATAGTGACTAAAATGTCTGTCGGTTCAATAACTATGGTGTGCAGTCTATTGAGAAAATCGGTGGTGTCCTTGATGTAGGAAGGACATTTCTGGATGATGGGTTGTAAACTCTTGTCGATATATATTTCTAATGGTTGCAAAGGTCCGTCAGTAGCTGCCACAATCGGTCTTCCTGGTGGTTTATTCAGAGTCTTATGTATTTTTGGTAGTAAATAGAAGTGGGGAATCTTTGGATATTGTGTTGTTAAATATGATTTAGTTGCTGATGAAATCCATCCATTCTCTTCAGCATCATTTAACATTTCTTCAATTTTGCTTTTAATGTCTTGTGTTGGGTCGTTGACTAGAACTTTGTACGTATTAGTATCTTGGAGCTGTTTCTTTTTGGCACTCTTCTTCATAGTCTGTTGTGTTTAGTATTACTAAGGCTCCACCTTTGTCAGCTGAGCGAATTGTGATGTTTGGGTCTTCATACAACTTTCTTATTACTGACATGTCTTTTTTACCAAGGTTCCTATATTTGGTGTTGTAGTTCGATCTGTCGCGGGTCTTCCTGTTTCACTGGGTTGTTGTTCCGTGTGATTATCAGTAGTTTTGCTTGATTCTGCTTCTGAACCTGAGTTTGAATTATCAGTTGAGGTTTTGTTCGGGGGACGATTCTGGTTATTATACTTGTTCATCCAGGTGTAGACCTCGTCATTACAATAATCATAGGACTACCACTACAATGGCCCTGCTCTGGTATACTCACCTGCCAGGACTAAACGCTCCTAACACTACTACAACTACTTCTGTGGTAAAGTTTGTGTCAAACAGTTTTAGTAAAGTATTCGACTTTCAACAACATCAAAGGTTACTACTTCTTCTGGGAAGACATGATACACATTGGTGCTATTTTTACCACCCTTGTGATTGCCACATGCAATGCAGGTTATGCTCCTCTCCTCCTGAATGCTTGCTATCAGGAGGGCTTCTCTCCTGCCACTCTTGTTTCTTGGTTCAGAACATTGTATGTTCCACTGTTTATCCCTAGACTCCTCGACAGGATCCTCTGAAGACTTGCAAGTGAACCAGCAAGGTCCACTCACTATCTCAAATATCATCCAGATTCCCAGGGCCTACCAGGCTTATACAGATGTGTTTTCGACCTCCATAGTTCAAGCTCTTCCCCCTCACAGACCTGAGGACTGCACTATCGATACTGAACCCTCAGCAATGATTCCTTTTGGGAGGATGTTCATTCTATCAGAACCTGAGAAAAGAGCCCTCCGAGAATACTTGGATACTAACTTGGAAAATGGTACTATAAGGCCATCCAAATCCCTGGCGGGAGCTTTGTTGTTTTTTGTTCCCAAGAAAGATACCAAGGAGCTTAGGCCCGGTCTAGATTATCGTGGCCTTAATCAATGCACCCTCAAGGACCGCTACCCATTGCCCCTCATCTCGGATATCTTGGAAGCGGTAAGAGGAGCTGTAGTGTTCACAAAATTCGATCTCAAAGGTGCCTACCATTTGATCCGTATAAAGGAAGGTGACGAATGGAAAACAGCCTTTGGAACACCCTTTGGTCATTTTGAATACTTGGTTATGCCCTTTGGACTTGCCAATGCCCCAGCGGTCTTCCAACGTTTTATGGACCAGGTGTTCTCCGATATGCTGTTCCTCTTCGTCATTGTTTATCTGGACGACATACTGATATACTCTAAGGACCATCTGAAGCATGAAGAACATGTTAAGGCAGTTTTACAACGTCTACGTGAACATAAGCTCCTGGCTAAACCCGAGAAAGGCCTTTTCCATGTGCCTACTGTTCACTATCTTGGATTCGTCCTTAGCCCAAAAGGAATTGGAATGGACCACTCGAAAGTAGACTCCATTCTGTCCTGGCCTGTTCCAACTACTGTAAAACAAATTCAATCCTTCCTGGGGCTTGCTAACTTCTACCAGAAATTCATACCCTCTTTTTTGTAGATTGTACATCCGATCATTACATTGTTAAAAAAAGATGCCCCCTTTCACTGGACAGCAGCCCAAGATGAGGCGTCTCAACGGTTAAAGTCGGAGTTCACACAAGCCCCCATCTTAGCCCAACCTGACATTGATAGACCCTTTCTTGTGGAAACTGATGCCTCCAACTACGCCATTTGGGCAGTCCTGAAACGGAGTTTGATGACAAGATAGAACACCCCATCGCCTATCTTTCTTGCACCTTGACTCCTAGCGAAACCCACTATTCTGTTTTGGAAAAGGAACTACTAGCCATCCGTCAAGCCTTCACAGATTGGGTCAGCTACTCCTGGGAGCGAAACACCCTGTTCAGGTCCGCACTGACCACCGGAATCTTCAAGTCCTGCAATCCCTGGAATGTAGGAACAGTCGTCAAGCCTGTTGGGCCTTCTTTTTTGCTCAATACCAGTTTCAAATCCATCATGTTCCTGGAACACACAACATAATAGCCAATGCCTTATCCCGACGCCCTTACTGTGAAATCCTTGAAGATCGATCCTTCCCAAAAATGTTTCCCCACACAATATTTGTTGCCCAAGCAATCAACCTCCTGGAGGATATTCGGATTCAAACTCAGTTCTCTGAAACCTGGAAGGAGTTTAATGTTAATAATCGATGGAACCTCAAAATGAAGGACGGATATTAATTCAAGGATAATTGCCTGGTCATTCCCATTCAGAGACTACGACAAAATATCACAAGCCTATGTCATGATACCCTTCATTCAGGACACCGAGGCATCACCAACACCCTCCGTCTAATACAAAGACAGTTTTGGTGGCCGATGATGTCCAGCAATATATCCAAACATGTGCAGTCTGCAATCAAAGCAAGCATGATAACAAGAAACCGGCAGGTCTCCTGCTACAACCAGCATTACCAACAAGACCTTGGGAATTCATCGCCACAGACTTTATTGTGGAACTACCACCTTCCAGGGGCTACACAACTATCATGGTTACCATTGACTTGTTCACTCACATGGCTCATTTTACACCTTTATATAAACTGACATCTTCTTCTGAACTTGCCGGAATCTTCCTGGAACACATATTCCGACTCCATGGGCTACCCTCCAAGATCATATCTGACAGAGGACCCCAGTATATATCCCAGTTCTGGAAACAATTATGTCGTATACTGGGAATCCAACATGCCTTATCCTCAGGTTATCACCCACAGACCAATGAGCTACTGAACGCGTAAACCAAACTCTCGAACAATATCTTTGCTGTTTCGCCACCGAGGTCCAGGACGATTGGTCACTCTTAATACCCGTGGCTGAATTTGCCTACAACAATTCGGATCACTCAGCTGTCAAAACCAGTCCCTTCTTCTATAGTCAAGGATTCCACCCTTCGGTTCTACCATCCATTCTCCCACATCCTACCGCAGTTCCTACAGTTGACTCCTGGATTGAAACTCTTATCAACGTACACAAAGAAGCAAAAGAACACCTAGAAAAGGCCCGAAGAAACATCAAACATCATGCTGACTCCAAAAGAAGACCAGGGCCTTTATACTCAATAGGTGATAAGGTCTGGTTGTCTTTGAAACTTTTACCCCGACACCTAATAAATTGGCTCCCCGGTATTACGGACCTTTTTCCATAAAGGAAGTCATTAACCCAGTGGCCTTTCAACTCAGACTACCAGAATCTTGGAAGAGGATCCACCCGGTCTTTCACACTTCTCTGTTGAAACCATACACCCAGTCCTCTCGAACTGCTCCAAGTATCTACCCCTGTGATTGTCCATGACCAGCTAGAATATGAGGTTTCCAGAATATGTCACTCCAGGTACAGACGTGGTCAGCTACAGTATCTGGTCGAGTGGAAAGGGTACCTTCCCAGTAAACGCACCTGGGAACCCGTCTCAAATATGAATGCCCCCAGACTGCTCCGAAGATACCACCTTATACATCCGGGTAAACTCGGAGGAGCTGGGTTTCAGAGGAGGCATGCTGTCATGAACCGCCATTTGTGTCCCTTCTGGACTTCGTGGTCCCTGACCCATAGGGGACTGAACTCAGTAGTACTCCCAACATGGCTGCTGAACACGGAACGCTGTTTGCCAGTCTCTGCGTTGTACACTCTACGTTCTACAAAGCAGACACGCCCCCGCAGCCCTGCGCGTCTCAACGCTACCGCTTGCAGTAGTCGGACGTGTGTTGCCGGAGCTCGTTCAGCGCTTACCTTTGATTCCTGGTTCCCTGAATTCCTCTTCCTTCTTCCTTCCCCTTATCCCTACCTTTGAATATACTGGATTATATACTAAATATACTGGATTTCCATCGCATTCGGATCTCCGAGAGCGAACCGCATTATTTCCTGGTTTTCGTCCCGGACATCTGAGCGTATCCTGGAGCTGGGTCACGAACCGCACGCTGGAATCCGAGGACCCACGCACAGGGTTATATAAATCCCGAACAGTGCGAAAGAAGACATCTACGAAGATCACGAGCAAACAATACAGACCGGTGAGAAGGGGGGAGACCTGTGACAGAATTAGCTTCATCAGATTTTAAGATGTTAATGTTCTGATGTCCACATCGGTGTCCAGACATTTGGTCGACCTAAAACTGGTCGAATGACATTTGGTCGACGCAATTTGGTCGAAAACCAAATGGTCGAATTTTGTTTTTTAATTATATATTTATTTTTCGGGTTTTCGTTTTTTACAAAAATGGGTTTTTAGAAAAAAAAAAGGGGTTGAGGGGGACCCCCCCAAAAAAAAAAAAAAGGGTGAAAATAAAAAAATAAAAAATTCGACCATATTTGGTTTTCGACCAAATTGGTTCGACCATTTGTCTGGTCGACCAATTTTTTTGGACCAAATGTCTGGTAACCGTCCACATCTATCATTCTTCTGTTTATTACAAGAGGTTGTAGTACTATAAATGTGGGAAGCTTTATGAAGGGATGCTTTCCTCTTAATAAGTGAATGGGTTCAACTTTAAGGGAGAATTAAATTCATAAGTGGCCAGAGTATTAATGTTCTGTTTCCTATGGTGATTAGCATTGAGAGAGGAAACTTCACTCTGACAACAAGCCATTACATATTCTGGCATTACGGAAATGTCTCCATCTGAGGAAAAGAAATACTGTGTCTCTCCCAACGGAGTCCCCCTATTGCCTCTTATTCCCTTTGGGCCCTTCTCCTCCCAGGTGATCCTCCCAGCCAATACCACCCACAGGCTTAGGATCAGGTAGCGGATGCCTTCCCCTGTTCACCTGGGACGAGACTTTGGGGCTCATTACGGGTTTGGAGGCAGCCATGGAGCTATTAGCTATTAGCCATGGAGCTCCTTTACCCGGTTCCCAGAATGGGGAATTACCGGGCCATTCCGAGTACAGAGGGCCCGGTAATTGCTCCCTCTGGGAACCCGGGCCCAGGCCTTCCCCATTCCCATCTGAGCCCCCATAGGGCTCAATGGGAATGGGAGAGGGAGCTAACAACGGGCCGATTACGAGCGGCCCGTTGTTTGCTCCCTCTTCCCCTTGCGGGACCCGGTAACAACGCTTGGTTTTGCCAGTCGTCCTTACCGGGTCCCGCGAGGGGACCTCGTAATTTCACGGGATGGGTTGAACGGGTCCGCCTCCATTAGCGGAGCCCGTTAACCCATTCCGCGAACCTCGTAATGAGGCCCTTTCTGTAGGGTCTTTGTGAGGACTCTACATGCTTCATCACAGCAGCCAGTCTAGTAATTTCTTACGGTGACATGACATTTTTAGAGGGCATCTGTAATGAAGGAAGCATGATAAGTGTTATTACCTGTCTAGAGTGGCATTTGTGTGCAGCCAGTTTAATAATTCCGTACTGTGGCTTGACATTTTTATAGGGCATCTATAATAAAGTAAGCATGATAAGTGTTATTACCTGTCTAGACTGCCATTTGGGTGCAGCCAGTCCAAACATTTCTTATTGCGTCATGAATTGTGTTTCTGGGCATCTATAATGAAGCAAGCATCATAAGTGTTGTTACGTGTCTAGACTAGCATTTTGCTGCAGCTATACTAACCACTTCTAACTGTGGCTTCACATTTTGTACTGGGCATCTCTGATAAAGCAATTATGATAAGTGTAATTACCTGGCTAGACTGGTAGTTGGGTGCAGCCAGTCCTTACTGTGGCATTGTATATTTTCCTGGGCAACTATGAAAAAGTAAGCATGATAAGTGTTATTATGTGGTTAGATTGGTATTTTGGTGCTGCCAGTCTAGGTATATCTTACTGTGGGAAGGCATGTTTACTGTGCATCATCAATGCTGCAGCAAACATGGCAAGTGTTATTACATGTCTGGCCTACATTGTGCAGCCAGTCTTGACATGCTTTCTTATGGTGGCATTGCTTTTTTAATAGCAAATCGGTATGATAGCTCAGCGGGTTGAGAGCTTGCTGCTGCGTGATGTGTAGGTTGGAGATTCAAATTCTGGCAAAGCCAACTCAACCTGTCATTCTTCTGAGGTTGATAAAGGAGTACCAACTATGTTTGAGATGATAATTGTATGTAAATATGTGCCATGGAAAGCGTTATATTAATAAATTATTGTCATTAATTAAAGCATTAATGCTCCTATGGACTGAAAGTGGCTTGCATCTATTGGGTTTTTGTATACTGATTTATCGCAGCAACTGGCAATGTAGGGGATCTACTGTTAATATAATGACAATACCCGACATGCAGCTGAAATTGGTATAATCTGGAAGTAGCTGGCCGTGCAATGCTGAAGTGGCATATCTATGGCAGTGCCTCTGCCTATTTTTGTGTGTGTTTATAGCTTATTAAAAACTTAATACTTCACAACTCTTAGTTCATTACAAATGGCAATAATTACTTCAGAGAGGACATTCTAAAACAAACATTACAGACATTAATTCATTCAACAATACAATATAATACAACATACCATATACCTACCAGGGCCTCCCTTTCTAACTCCCAAGATTACATTTTCCACCTGTCCGACAAATTAGTCCTTTCCCTACTTCATTATGATGTACTAATCGAGAAAAACTTTTTCTCCCACCTTTTTGTGTATCAGTATTAAATTATTCACTAAAGCAATGGTCATTGAGATAGAGTAGCCATACAAGAGCCTAACCCAATTGACTTCACTGTTTAAATCGTCTAATCTCCTTAGGAACTTTCCCAAATACATTTTCCTCGGCCCTAGTGTTGCGCTACAGCTAATCAGCTAATGTTTTAGCGTGTGTGTCTCCTCCGGCTTTTTACAGAGCCGACATTTTCTTTCTTGCCAAGGGACCCCACCTTTGTAGGGACCTTAGTAAGTTAAGACGAAAGTGCATATACATTTATCTATATTTTGGCCCTGAGAATCTCATCTCGGAGGACTGTATCTACTTATATTTCCTCAGGTGTATGGTTAGCTCCTTTTGTAGTTTTTACAATGACATTCTCTGCATAGCTTTGAACATTTAACAATTTTTAATTTTTTGTATATCTTCACCAGGCTTTCCATCAATGTAAGTTTGTCTGAGTCAATTTCAGCAAGAATCGGGTCAAAGCAATCTCCAAAATTGCTCAATGCTTTGTCATAATTATTGTTTAAAGATATATTCAAATCTTCAAATAGCGAACCTGATGGTGGACCAATATTGCCTTGGGCTATGTTGTATTATTGGGTCTAACTCTATCATATCATAACCACTTCCATGGCATATGAAGGCAGCACCCTTCTTAAAATGTGGTTGGTATCTAAATAGACTTGTCTGCTTCAGTATGCAGTTGGTATTTTAAAATGTTTTTTACGCCCGCAAGCCACTTCTCGTAATGTCACTAGGGCTGAAGAGGAACTGATGCGAACCGGCTCAAAGGTCAAGTGACATCACTTTCTGTGATGTCACCAGGTCTGTCATGTCACTCTGCTACCCCTGACATTTTGGTGAATAGACGTTTCTGTCTGTTCCCTAACTTTGTTCTTCCCCCTATAATTGTAAAATGCTGGTTTGCTTCTCGAAGCTAGGTCAGCGCTCAGTACATACCCTAATAATAATAATGTAAGCCTGAGAATAAAATGGTTAAGATGTCTGAGGGCTACCCTGGCCTTGCTGGGCTATGGCTCTTGTCCCGGTATTCCAATTAATTAGAAATGGGATCCTGCCCTGAACAGTTGTAAGGTGAAACTCCTATGAATAAGCAACATTAACAGAGAGACAAAAGGATGGTTTAAACTCTCCATTCACTCGTAGCTTTCTCTTACATTTTGCCCAGGCCCTGAGAACTATCTCAGCTGTGGAACGGACTCACGGGAATGTTGCCTCATCATCCAGTTTCACTTTTACATGCTTATTATTCCTACCACAATGTGAAAAAGGGCTGGTAAACCCAACACAGAATGAGTTTGCCTCTATGTCTATGTCACTCCTGAAACCTATTATACCAAAGAAGAGCACATTCATTGATTTAGCATGGGGTATATTGGGTATCGGAACTACAAAAACAACTATCAAGACTCCATCTATCACTGGATATGCTCAGAGTTATTTTAGTTCACTGGGGCATACCAATTACTGCCTCCTTTTAATGTTAATTATTATCAATCAGAGGTCTGCAACCTACAGCCCTCCGGATCTTTTGGACTACTACTCCCAGGATCCCTCCCCATTAAGAATGTTGGTTCGTGCTGATAGGATTTGTCTGTAAAACATCTGGAGAGTCAAAGGTTGAGGTCCCCTGTTATAGATTGGTTTAATTTATGTAATCAAAGTTAGATCATAAAAGACATGGTACATACATTTTAGTTTAAATCATCTTTAAAAACAAAGAATTGTTAGCCAGACAGAATTAATTACAACATATATCACATCCATAATAATGTTTTTCAATACATCAATTCCTAAAAAATATTAACATTTTTAAAGTCAGTCCTCCTATACACCCCTTCAGATTAGTAGAGTATGTTTTGCTTTATTTCCTCCTGTTTCTACATGTTTCGGTCCATATGGCTTTTCACTGGACCATCTTCAGGTCACCTGTCTGAAATTAATTGGATAAAGTGACATTAACATTTTTGTAAGCAAATTAGAGCATCATATCTGCTCAAAAAGAAGAAAGACTACTTTTACAATAGAATATCACTCACAAAGTTAAACAGTGTGTCTGTCATGTTGCTCTTATTATTGGGGGCAGGTCCGTAGGTAGGCAGAAGAAAGTATTGATTGCCAATTTGAATCTTGAAAACCATTGAGGGGGGAGCATAAATCCTTGCAAAGTCACATACTTCATAATGGCCCCCAAAGACTATATTACTTTCAGATATCTGATCTATCTTAAGAATTTGCCATGCACCTTCATATGTGGGGAGGGAGTAGATAACAAAACCTCTAGGTACTCACTTTTCAGTTAAATTCGTGCAATGAAAAAAGTGGAAAAACGAACATGCGCGTGGTGTTTGTTGCTTTAACATCATGCCACATGTTAGGCTGTCCGCTCCATTGCACACAAAAGCAAGGGACCAACGCCTACTACCTGTCTTGAAGCTATGTCCATTCAAATAGCGTAGCCATGCACTGATTAACCAGCAACTTGCTTTGCAGTTCTAATTCTCGTGGCTGCATTAAAAAATGGAGGCGAGTTGGTGGAAACTGCTACGCCTGCAGAGCAAGGATGTCATTTGGGGGTAGTCAAGGGTACCAGATGCTATCCCTGACAACCACCTTGCTACCCATAGCAGAGCCTCTGCTACCCCTGGTCAAAGAGGCACCCTCTTTGACCAGGATAGAAATGTGTGTCTTCTGGAGACAGTTTAATGTAGATAAGAAAGAGCAATATCTAAAATCTGTTTTAAGAAGAAATCCTGGAATGCTTAATCCTGTTAACATGCTGCTCTGTGGAAACTCTTCTGTATGATTTAAAAGGAATCACATATTCGAACAGTTCTTGAATATTAAGTAGACCGAATATCTAGGACCGAATTTTATCCAGAACATGGTTTCTGTTTTAACATCACGACGGGGCAATCTTTATATTCATAACTAGGTTAACGCAAAACAACCATTGAAGTAATTGACTATTCGTGTATGGGAATTAGAAACATGTTTAATGGCATTGTCATAGAAATTTCCTTTTGTCCCTGTCCTATTTTATTCTTTGCATTTTAGCACTTGCAACTGTGTATTTTTATGGAATGCAAAGAAAGAAACAAGGACAGGGTGAAGTATAACATGGTATCATTTTAGATGTCTGTCATTTTTTCTTATTAAATATGGCTTAAGTGTCTATGTCCCAGAATTATTTAATAACAAGTTTGACAGAACCTGGGCCCGGAGGAAAGCTCAAGGGCAATACGTTTGTCTTGGAAGCAAGACAACGCAGAACAACACCGGTGTCTATTAAGGTGTGTTATAAAAGATTAATTAAATAACTCGAGTGCGTTAAGGAATCCGATCTGTTTTCCACTCCAGTAGGTGAGATAGTTACAGTGCTTAGAAGTGACAATTTACCCATTATGCAGCACTATGTGAAACATGTAATTATATTTCGCAAGACACAAGTCTGTGACATTTGTTCGCTTTTTGCCACAATGACTGACTGAGAAAGCCTAAAAGCACAAACCTTGTGAGCAATCTGACATTGGTACATCCACTGCAGGGAACATGGGCTCAGGATCCAGTCCAGGGTGTACATGGGGTGTACATGTGCAAGAAGGCAGACTAGGCATATGATGTAGGTACCTGGGCATGGAGACTGCGCATTTCACATGGTGACTATGTAAATGGCATGTGGGCTACAACTGTGGCAAACAATGGCAATACCTTTCCACGTGAGGCTTTACTGGCCTATGTACCCAGTGCCTCTCGCCGAGGTTGGTTCTGCTGTGTATGTTGTTAGCATATCACGATATCACCCATGGCATATCACAAAAGTAACTGGTTAATATGTGGTTGGAACCCCCCGAAAAAACTTTTGTCTACATTAGAAGCGATTTGTTATTTTAATAATAAACTCGTATTGGAGTTCTTTTACATCTCTGATGCCACTCCCTTTAATGTCATCAATGTCAAAGGGCAAGTGACATCACTCCCTTTAATGCTATTGACATCAAATGTCATGTGATGTCATTTCCTGTGTTGTTTTCGAGTGAGTAATGTCATTTCCTCTGCCCCATACATTTTAGTGAAATCATGTCCCTGCAGGAGAGAGTGTTTGTTTTGTTTGTTTTATTATTTATATTGCGCACCAGACCCAAAGGTATACGGGCGCGAAGGCATAAAGAAGGTTGTTAAGCTTAGGTTACATAGTAGACAGTATAACAAATACAGCTATGGTTACAGTGATGTATGCATGAACGACAGGCAAGGCAGATAGGTATATAGAATAAATATAGAGAGTAAGTGTGAGACCCATGTCTAACAAGAACATTGATATCACACATATACAATAAAAGCTAGGGGGTTTGCAGGAGGGGAGAGGTCAGACATCATGTTCCTTTAGCCGGTGAATGAGACAGGATCTAAATTGTAGGTAGGGTAGATCTTCCCTTAAGGCAGGGGGGAGGGAGTTCCAGTATTGTGCTGCTTTAACGGGGAAGCTACTCCCACCGGATTTAGTACGCTTAAATCTGGGTACTAGTAGAAGGTTAGAATAGATTTTTCTTAGGGGGCGAGAGGCTGTTTGTCTAATGAATCTAGTTATGAGGTATTGTGGGGCTGATTGGTTGAGACATTTATGTGTCAAAGATGCAGTTTTGAGGAGGATCTTGTCCTTCGTAGAGAGCCAGTTGATGGATCTTCTGAGGTCAGATATATGGGCATTTTTGGGGAGGCTTAGGGCAGCTCTTGAAGCATTGTTTTGAAGGGTCTGAATTTTGGACGTGATGTATTTGTTGCTACCTATATAGAGGGCATTGCAATAATCCAATTTGGATAGGATTAGGGCTCTCGCTAAAGTGATGCAGTTGTTGGGTGAAAGGAAGGGCTTGGCTGCTCTGACTAGCTTACAGGTGTATGAGGTGGCTGAGGCCATAGCATTTACCTGTTTATCGAAGGTAAGCATGGAATCTATGTAGAATCCGAGGATTTTAACTACTATGGCCACAGTAATGTTGTTGTTGTCAATTATGAGGGATGAGTGGAGCGGTCCTAATTTTTTGATGTTAGATGGGGTCCCTAGAATGAGAAGTTCTGTTTTATCATCATTCAGGCATAGACCGTGAGATGCCATCCATGCCTGGATGATGAGGTCTACTCTGTTTACAAAGGCCAAATCCTTGTCATAATCTCCCGTAAATGGGATGAGGATCTGTGTATCAACTGCGTAGTTCGTGTAGGTGATACCTAGACCATCTAGATCATCAAAAAGGGGCTTTGTGAAGATGTTGTACAGAGTAGGAGAAACACAGGAGCCCTGGGGTACACCACACGATATGGGTGTGGGGTCTGCAGCTGCTATAGGAGAGAAAACTTGCATTGTCCTATTACCAAGAAAGGACTGGATCCAGGCGACTGCCTACTGAGAGAAGTGGGCTGCAGAGACCAGGTGGTTGCAGAGTATCGAGTGGTCTACCAAGTCAAACGCAGCTGAGAGATCGAGGAGTAGCAGGAGTGCCGTCTTACCTTCGTCTCTCAGTACGTCTATTTGTGCCTTGAGGTCTATGAGCGCAGTCTCAGTACCGTGTTGAGGTCTAAAGCCAGACTGTCGAACTCGTAGTAAGTGGTTTTGTTCCAGGTGATGCTGGATTTGTAGGTATGCTATTTTATCCAACATTTTAAGCATGAATGGCACTGTGGTTATGGGGCGGTCGTTGGTGGGAATGGATGGGAAGAGGGGTTGTGTTTTCAGAAGGGGTAGGACCCAGGAGTGTTTCAGGTTGCTTGGTATGGTGCCTGATGTGAGTGAGGTGCTTAAGAGTTTAGTGATGAAGGGGGAAAGTTCACGGGCAGCATCCTTTATGATTTGAGCTGGACATGGGTCACCATGGCAGTTAGACGGTTTGAGGGTAAGGATAACTTTTTTGACTTCTTTAATAGATACTTTGTGAAAGTCGAAACAAAGGGTCAGTAGTATAGGTGGAGTCGGAGTGGTCTGAGGTGGAGGTATGACGTTTGTACCAGTCTTGGAGATAGTCACAATGGTACCAGTCTTGGAGGCAATAAGAGTGTCTTTTTTATTGTTGATTTTCACTTGGAGAGTTGTTATCTTGTTGGCCTAGGCATTTTGAATGCTCGTACACCACTTCTTATCCTTAAGACAGGAGTTGGGAGCTTGAATAGGTGATTCTACCTCTTTCAGGATGGCGAACAGTTCTTTGGTGTTAGAATTAGCTTGGGAGATTCGAGAGTTGTAGGAGGTTTGTTTGGCTAAGATAATTTCTTTTTTGTAACTAGCGGCTAGTTTATTCAGGTTATTCTTATTGAGGTCTGAAGGGTCTGATCTCCAGGTTTTTTCTCTTAGACGTTTCTCTTGTCTAATTGCTTTTAGGTGAGGCGAGAACCATGTATTTAAATGTTGGTGGGTTTTGCTCTTTCTAATCTTCAATGGTGCAATGACGTCTAGAGATGCAAGCATCACTTTGTTGTAAATTTCTACCATGGTGGATGGGTCGGTCTGGTCTGGGATGAAATTCAATGTTGGAAGGATCAGGGGGATAAGATTTTCAGGGGTAATATTTCTTTTATTTCTGGTAGGAACGGCGGGTGCTATGCTACTAGTAGTTGTAGGAGATATGAACTCTAGCGTGAAGGATATCAAGTAGTGGTGAGACCATGTCAGAGGCAATATAGAGGTGATAATAGTTGGGCAATTGTGTTCGGCAATCCAATCAAGGGTCCTTCCTTTAATGTGAGTGGGTTCTGTGATCTTTTGGGTAAATCCTAGGGAATTATTAATCTGTGAAGCATTAGGATCTAGTGGGTCACTGAATCCGAGGTTGAAGTCTCCTAAAATGAGGCATTGTGATGAGTTTTTAAGGTTATCGGACAGTAGGTTTGAGAGGTCTTCCTCAAAGGAACCCAGAGGGCCTGGTGGACAGTATATCAAGTGAATGGTAATGGTTTGAGTGTTAGAGATGGTGAGTTTGGCAGTGAGGGATTCGCAGGAGTTTGTATTATGGGGTGTGGAGAGTCTTAGCGTTGGATTGCTCTTAACAATTATAGCAAGACCTCCACCTCTGGAGGTGGTACAATCCAGTATTGTAAGAGTATAGTTGTCCGGAATAGCTAGCATAATTGCGGGACCTGCTGTAGGGTGGAGCCAGGATTCCGTATGGCAAGGAGGTCAATGTTTTCATTATGGATTAGGTCTGCTATATCTGTGGCGTCGGCCACCATAGAGCGGGCATTTATTAATGCCCCTTTTATGCCAGTTTGAGTGGGGTGAGCAGATAATGGCTGGGCTTTGTGTTGGCGGTTCGGAGGGGAGGTAGGGCCTCTGAAGAGTCGGCAGTTAAGCTGAAGTGGGTGTTGGCCATTGGTATCTTTGTAGGGTGAGATGTTAGGGGTGGGCTGAGCGTACATTGGGCGATTAGTGGTGAAGTGGGCATTGGTTAGTGGATCATAGATTCTTGGGAGTCTGGCACGTAGTTTAAGGTTTCTCTGTTGGGGGCTACAGGGTTTAGTGGTCATGCCAGTCTGCTTAGGAGGTTCGCGTACATGCGTTAATTGAGCCGTGGACTGGGATATGTTAAGTGTCTTGTAAGGTGATCAAGTAGAGGATGGTTCTTAGTAGAACAGTATAGAGTGTTGGCAGATGCATAGTGTGTTCGTGAGGGCATATGCGTATAGTTAGCTTGAGTGATAGTGCGTCAGACTAGGGGGGTTATGGGTACGCGTGGGATGGTGATATTAAGTAACTTGTTGAGAGAGTTGAACACAGTTACCATGCAATAAGTGGGTCCTGCAGTATGGCACCTGCTCACATTGTGTGCGCGTAGTTAGTTTGTGGTGGAAGGGTAGGGTGCGTATGATAATGTCTTCCAGGACAGGTCGACAAGCAAGGCCAAGCTGGTCAAGGCTAAGTGGGGCTAGACCTTTTCAGGACAGGCAAGTTTGATCATAGCTGAGCATGCTGGATAGGGCTAGTCATGACAATCGGAGAAAACTGTGAAAGCGGATGCCAGATACTAAAGGCATAGGCTGACATGTGCGTTAACTATTTCTCGCGCAGTCAGAGAACGATATTACTACTGTAGGCTAGTATAAATTGGCAGTGGCAGGTTACTGAAACAATTTTCCGCACAATCTAAGAGCGACTTAGCTACTGTGGGCTAAAATAGAATGTCAGTGACAGGTTGCTAAGACAATTTTTTCACACAGTCTAGATGCAACTATTCTGCAGTAGGCTAGAAATGGTTAGCATTAGCAAATTATTAAAACAATTTTTCACACAGACAAAAAGCGACTTTGCTGTTAAGGGCTGGAGTGAGCTTCCAGAGGAGTGACACTAAAGCGAGTGCACTGAAAGCAGCTTTACTGTTATATGATAACTCAGCATCACAATAGCAGACAGTAAGAGCAACAATGTAATGGGAGAAAGGCTGCTTAGTAATTTACAACCTAAAAGCAAGTTGTATGGAATTGGCTGGTAGGTGCAAGGCAAGTGGGGAATTGATGTTCCTTTCTAGGCGGTAGTAGTTCGTAGTGAAGGGCTGTGTAATCGTACAGGCAGATTGCGGGGAGCCGGGAGGCACTTATGGGCTTATGAGTACTGCAACCGCTGGAGATGATTGGAAAGGGAGCAGTGCACGCACGTTTAGAAATGAGTGGGGCCGTGTTATATGATCATGGTAGGGCAGGTGGAGCGCGTGGCGTGAAGCTGGGTAGGAGCAAGCAAACAGAGGACAATGCTAGTTCTAGTGACAATCAAGCGCAGTATATATGCCGTACAGCAGATTACACAGCCTAAGGTCAGGCAATAACAGGTGTGAGGCGCATGAACTTGAGGACACCTGGGCATCAGAGGTGGTCACCTAGAGGAATGCGGTGACTGAAATGGAGTAGCAACATTACCTTTAGAGGAGCCAGGGCGCATGAGCCAGGGGGTCTGGCAGATGGCAGAAACGGCTTAAACAGGCGATGGCCTTGTTTCCCTTGGGCCTTGGAGGGGCTGGGCCGGCTTTGCCGGCCGGCGTCCAATGGGAGTGGAAGTCGTCCAGGTAGCCAATCGGCGGATAGCAGTGTCTGCTGGGGGCCTGGTTAGGCAGAAGAGGCTGGAGGCAAGAAGCTGTGTTAACTTGTTATGTCTGGTGATAGTTTCTCCTGATTTGGGGTCTATTAGTCTCTGAAGACAATGATGAATTATACACAGAAGCTTAAATGACCCTCTTGGACTTGATACTATCAGCCACTATGCTTTTAAATGTACTGGGAGGATGCACCGACTTTAACATCGGTAGTATGATATATCGTGTTTCTCCACATACCACAGATGACGTAATGAACTCCACCTTTTCACGGTTCGAAGTTGTTGGGAGCTATTTAGCTCCTGCTTCTAAGCCAGGAGAGCCTGGTTACCATGACACCAACAGCCACCAAGAGCGTCTTTTGGCTCCCAGATGAATTGGTGCCATGCAAGCATTCCAATGTGACATTAACTTTGTGTGTTTGGGAATGTGTATATTGAAGCACTAGAACATCAACAAGACATTTAAAGCCAAATGGATAGTATATGAATGACAAATGAGTTTGCACCTCATGTGGAAGTTAGACGTGCAGCACACTGGTTCTAGCTCCAGGTTCCTCTGCGGTTTCTCCTGCCTAAAAGGGTGACGCCCGATATTCAGGGGCTCGTTTAAGGTCCTACTGATGAGCTGCTCGATTCATGGGATATTTGCCCGGTTCAAAGTGAATTTGCACTTCAGAAAAGTGACTTTGCACTGCCGACACAAACCCTTATTCATGGAACCGTGCAAAGTGTATTTTTGCAGGGCAAAGTCATTTTGTACTGCAAAAATGACTATGAGCTGACTTTGAACGGACTTACTTTGCACTGCAAAAATACTCTTTGCCCGGTTCCATGAATCAGGGTTTGTGTCGGCAGTGCAAAGGCCCTTAATGTTCGACCCCTGCCTTTTATTTCTCCAGGCGAATCTAATGCTATAACCTGTCTCTTTATAATTCAGTGTATGCTACCTGAAGGAATCGGCTGTTTCCCACAGTTTTTAATGAGGAATATCATTCTTAATTGTTATCTCCATTACTAAAGTCTTAATACTTTTATGGAAAATTGTTTCGCCAGAATAAAGTAGAACTATGCCTGTGAAAGGTTTCATGTATGTCTCAGATAACCTGCACAAAGTTTAACAACATTAATCATATTCACCTGCGTGCAATCTGCTTTCTTCCATATCTTTGTAATCATCTGGTCGCCTGCACATAGAATCCTCATAGCTAACCTGAACACCAAGGTTACCTGGTCCCCTGCAAACAACCGATATTATTCGGGCAGCATTTAAAGCATTATCGCAATAACTTGATGGGCTGCATATATTTACCTGTACTGTGTTAGGGGCATAGCCTGGCAAGGCCACTTGAACACAGAACAATGTAGGTCACATCTAAATGAATGTGTACACTGATTTCAATGTCACATACATGCTTCACCATTAAAGAACAAAATACTTAGGGCCCGATTCATGGAACTTTTTGCGACTTTGCACTGCCAACAAACTCCCTGATTCGCAGAGCTGTGCAAGGTGTATTTTTGCAGTGCAAAGTGACTTTGCACCACTTTTGCATCAGTGCAAAATCACTTTCCACCGCGCTTAATGTTGCATGAATCGGGCCCTTATTGTGCAGGCTATGGAATGAACCATGTAGCGAGGAGTAATTGGGGGAGTGGTAGCTGTCAAGCAATGTTTCTGCCTGTGGTGTCATTATTCTATTTATTTTATTAGAATTTTTGTTTAGCACTGGCCCTACCCAGAGAGTGCCAGGGGGCAAATGCCACTTGGTGGGCTCCCTTTTACATAAGCAAATGTATACATTCCATGAGAATGTTGTACATTTGAGAACTCTGGACTGGTGTATGCATCGAGAAAATGTGTTTAACCACTGGTGTAAGCGTGTGCATGTACTTGCACTAGTCCTGGGTATGTGGGGCGAAGCCTTGGGGCCTGAGCAGCCGGCCATAGGATTTGCGGGGCCCCAGGTGGCAATCGATTTGCAGAGCCCCATTCTTTGCATATGTAGTGACATCACAGAAAATGACGTCTCAGAAATATTCTTTGATACTCGAGGGGATCATGGGCAGTTACATTTTTTTTAAAAAGGACTAAGAGTAAGACAAGTGACACATATATTTTGTGATGTCCAATGTATGATTGGTCACTTGTTTTTATATATGGTGCAATATCACGAGTGAATCTTTTTTGGAATAGCGCAAAATGTGAGTAGAGTCACTTGTAGGAACTTCTGATTTTGGCAGATAAATCGGAGGGAGATCAAATGGTTTGCCTGGGAGCAAACACTTTGGTTAAGTGGTGAGACCGGGATTTGAGACCAGCCTGCCACTCGGGCACTTGAACACATCTTCAAATCCGTAGTTGGTGGAAATGAATGGTGCTGGCCACAGGGCCTTCTGCAACTCTGGTTTCAAAAAACACCATCTGGCTTTGGACTGCAGTGCAAACAAAATAAGATTGTGTTCTGCTAACTATTGTGTTGCACCGCTTTCATGATTGCTTTTATTTTTAAGGTCTAAATATATGCTCATATCGTACACATTAAAAAGATGCTTTTAATTCAGAAGCTACAAATGATTATTTTGACTGACAGAACAAATGACTCCCCTATTAATCAGCAGAGGGCCTCTCCAGTCTCGAGGCCAGCAACGGCTTCCCCATTTCTGGGCCTGGCAAATTATGGCCCACTTGCCAGTTACTCCCTTGCTTGGTTTTCCACAATATACTGTATGCAAGTCATAATAGGTCACTGGTACAAATAGTACATCCTTAGAGAAATATGTTAGGCAAAAAGAGACCAATAGTAGCGTTACTCACCCCAGCTTGAATGAAAGACTACAAATACCAGAATGCAATTCAGTATGGGGACACACATGGGCCTGTGGGCTTTGTAAATGCGCTTTCAAGATTTAAAGCTTCTTGACAAATGTTAAAAAGGTAAAGAGGTTGGTTTTCGTTGTTTGACATGATGTGAGGAAAATGTGACCATCGACATCAAATAAAAGATAGTTGATGAATAATAAGTATACCTGAAAATAAGGGCGGTCGTTTAAAACTGTTTTTGTGTGACATTTTAATTGTCGTGCAGACATAGGTTTGTACAGCTAACTGGTGCTTTGTGTGTGCTTTCAGGATAAAAATGCCTCAATGGCTCTTTTTAACACCCAAAGGTTAAAATGTCAACTCGCCTGGAAAACACTACTCACTCGAATGAACAATCTTTTACAAATAGCTCTATATTAACATAATGTCACATAACAAAGGGAGCGCGAAGTAATTCAATATTTGCCGACCCCACGGGCACCTCGTGTGTACCATTCGCCGGCCCACTGGCGGGTAGGGGTGTGAGGGGAAGGGGAAGGAGGAAGTGGATAGGGGAGAGAAGGTTTCCCTCTAGGCCTCAAATGGGTTTAGGGCGGAGGTGACCCCCTCAGGCTCGAAGCAGCGTGGCCCCTTGCCAACACAATACATTAATTAGTATACACTTTGCAGGCTGGCAGCTGGTACCTGCAGGGCGCCATTAGCGGCCAAGACGGGCCAAGCCCAGAACCGGCCATGGGTACGATACGTGTATACACGACAAGTGCCTACAATGTGCTGTAACGTAAGCGGGATGCTGGGTTTGTGTATAGTTTGTGTGATAATGGCGGTTGGTGGTGTTTACCAGGCCATTTTTGCTTGCACGTTTGACGTCCCTCCCCCAGAAATAATGATGCCTGAATCCCACACCGGTAAATTATGCTGGAGAACAGATAGGTGCCAAAAGCTAAAGCTACTGTAGACTATTTCAACTGGTGTCAAATCCGTCTTCACATGAAGGGCCGGATACCAGAAGGCAGAACATGGGAATGTGGAAAGAAATGTGAAAAAAAGGAGACAGCATTCCATGGTAGGAACAAGGTTCTGTTAGTAAGCAGCATATAGGTTGGTGTAAGTATGCCTTGTCATTCCTTTACTGCAGTATGTATACTGCATTCCTGTTGCATCCCCACAACCACCCCTTCCTATTTCAGCTTTGGATGGTCCATATCCAACATGACTTCTTGGGGGTGCAGAGAAGCCTGAATTAACTAATCTTACAGGCTGTTGAAGTACAGTGTCTTTCCAGAGCAGTGTTGTGGCCAGGACTCCTTGCCAGGGTGAGTCTGCACATTCTGAGCACCGCCCAGACCCAGGGACCCTGCAACTAAAGGCGGTTGGTTTATCTGGGTGTTTTCTTTATCATGCTCATACAGACCAGGCACGCGTTTGAACTATTTTAGGCTATTGTAAATGTTTAACTTGATAAAAGACATAATTCAGCCAAATGCCCACTTTGATTGTAATAGGTTTAGAAAATAAAGTAATATGACCCCCAGAAAACCTGCACATTCAAGACACACAACAAAAGAAAATGTATGGTAAGTACACCTGCTTGTAGTCATTGCTTGACACGGGCCTTTAAGTGGTTGTTGCTACTAAAAGCAAACCAATTATTGCTGTTTGGCAAGCAGACATTATAGAAATAATCTTAGCAGTTTAAAAAGAATGACACTTAAGCTTGTGATTCAATTTGTTGACCCGGTAATTAGATTGCCAGCTGGAGTGTGTTGGATGTTTGAGACAAGATGCACCTATTGCAGCGTGAATCACTCAAACATTCACACTAACTGTAAAGATTTGTCATGAGCAAAGGGGTCAAATCCAATGGATCTCACTGAGAACCAGTAGTGTCACATTGTAAATAATATATGTTAATAATACCCGACTAAATGGTATCGTTTTGTTGACTGCATAAACATACAAGTAGTAGCCCAGCCAGATTGTGAGCATGTGTGTTTCTCCTCTGATGTACAACAATAAAATGCATGCAACGTAACTGCTGAATAGGAATGCTTTATCCCACTGAAGGTAGTAATGCAGAAAATGCACAATGCACTTTTATGACCTAATATCACCATGTCATGCACACTCTTGTTTCTTAAAAATATGTATAACAGATCTCTCAAATGATGGTCTGTAAGTCCCTATGTTTGTATTAGACGCTTCTTTTAAATTATTACATATTATAAATGCAATATAGCGTGAACCTAAAACCCTGGTCTGGTTTACTGCTTCAGACCGGATATGACACAACTTCTGATCTCTTAGATTGTGTCATATCCTGACTGGCTGTACCTCTTTCAGCCATACACATAACCCAGAAAAGCCTCTGTGATAATCACTTCCATGTAATCACTGTTTGACAAATGCAAGCATTTGATATTTTGCACGATGTGCAAAACAGTCCACTAATGAAGATATTAAACCCCTTTCAATGGATGCCCAAATAACACCACCTGCTTGGGTCTGAAATGGAAATATCAAAGTTTTAGCAGAGATTTTTTGTTTTGGCGATTTTTTGTGGCACAAACCACACATTTTCCAAAACCATTGTTACAAAACAGAGAGAGAGAGGGAAATGGGGTTCTAAACTGAGAATATCTGGTTGGCATAGCAACCAGCAAGGCCACCTCACTAAAATCTATTTTTACCAAACTCTGCGGTACTACCCAATGAGGAGCACCCTAACATGATTTGCTGCAGTCATCGACTTTGTAACAAGCAAGTCGGCCGGGTTTTCCATGGCCCAGCTGCTGCGGAGCGATTTGCTTCATTGGGCTATTTTGAGCTATTTTGCGCAGAGGCTGGGAATGTGTTGCAGGCGCCATTTTCTCCCCCTTTCGTCTTGGTAGTTCTGAAGCTGCATCGATTCTCAGTGTTTGCCCCTCCTGGCTTTAGCGCGTAGTCAGCATGGGACAAAAGAAGCAGCTCAAGCACCAGTTTATCCTTTAAATGCGATGAGGACACTGCAGTAAAGCTTTGGGGAGTTGGCAAATTCAGAGGCTGGGAGACGGAGCCTGCCTAGTCTCCTTAGATGTGTGTATGACACGTGTTAGAGACAGTAGTTGCAGGCCCTACAAGCAGTGCTCTGGGAACAGTAGCATCTCTAGGGAGGGGCCCAGGGGGAGCCACGATGTGCCCCCCACTACAGTGGCGTACCAGGCGGCGGGCAGGGAGAGCAAGACCGGGATTTTTGTCAGTGGGACACCTCTCTCGTTAAGCACCTCAATGAGGTTGCCCAACGGCAAAGGTGTCCCCTGGCAGAACAATGTGTGCTGAGTAATTCCTGCTCACCTTGCCCATTCCAGAACGGCAGAGGTGTCCCGCTGCCAGGACAATGTCCCAAGGAGCTCCGGGCTGCAGAGGGGCTCTCCCCTGCTCTGTGTCAACAGAGCATTTCAATGTGAGCCACTAGGCACGGATTGGAGGGACAGGGGTGGTGGGGAATATTAGCAGGGACTTTTGTTCCTTTAGAGATGGGAATGGGACGAGTGATCCGAAGTGAGAAGGGTGCATGATGTTGCATGCTTTATGAAATAATGACTATGGATTTAATTCCCAAGGGGGATTTGTTAGGCTCAGATTAACCTACATGATGCTTTGGTGACTTTGCATGCAGGATGGGGAGAATAAAACTAAAGCCATTATCTTATTGCTCAACATATTTCTATGGCAATGTATATAGTGTACAGTTAGTTTACTATGAAAGGATGATTTATTATGTAATGTGGTTTGCTTCCAAGGCATTGCTATAAAAAAATGTATTATTTAAGCACATGAAATGCAAAGCAAAACCTTCATAAATATCTATAGCAACTAAACCTGGGAAGATGTGCTCAGTTGCTTAAATTGTCCACATCCCGGTTCCACCATTGTGATCGTGGTCAAATCAATTAATCCCACTGTGCTTTATGTACAGCTCTGTAAGTGATTCACTTCATAACCTATGTTAATCTATCATGCTGTTGTTTTAAAAAAAAAGCCTAATGAATAGAGATGCTCTACATGCTCCATATATAATAATAGGACAATTTAGGTATTTTACACCACAAAGTCATTTGCCAATTGGCTTACTTATGGCAACTTATTCTAAAGTCACGTCCATGGTGCCTCCAAGTATCAGAGATGGATTATGCTCCTTGCGATGTCCATTTCGGTGAAGTCATTTCTGTTGGGGCAATCCACATGCAAATTAGGAGCTTTGCATGTGTTTTGCTCCAGAGTGCCTGGATAGAGCTCTAATAGATGAATTTCCTGCATCTATAGTGATTCTAGAGTTTTATTTTTGTTGTTTTGTTAAAATGCCATCTGCCACTAATGTTACCCCGCTCGTGTCATTATTCTGTAATCATCATGCAACTAAGTAAGCCTACTGTAACAGCGCCCAAGGGCCGCTTTGTGCGCTTTGTAAATGTGAATATAAAATAAAAAAAATGAGACCGTATGGAATTGCATGCACGGCATTTGGGGGGAAAGTAGCAGGACTTTTTTTGTGGCTCACCCCCCTTCTCTTGCAATGCTGGATACTCCAATGCCCCCCTACCTGGGCTGTCTCTGCAGTACTGCCTGTAGTCCGCCCGCATGGCACACACACAGGGCCGTAATACACAGGGGTGCAATGCTGCCGCTGGCAACGGGCACGGCAAATGCAGTGAAGAACGCACCATAACGGTACACACAGAAGAGCGGCACCAGGATGATGGTCAGCAGTCACAGACTTTCCAGAAAAGCACCCGTAGCCAGATGCGGAATGCACAAAAAGGCATTGCGAACCATGGTTATTAATGGCACACTTGAGAAAGGCCCCCTACAGCAGATGCGATGGGACACAATATCGACACTGTGGTCCTCATCACGACTGGGGCGGTAACGCCGGCGCTTTTAGCGCCGGCGCTATCTGCCCTACCGCCGAACTCCCCGGCGCTAATAGCGCCGGATCACGAGTTCGGCGGTAATGTTAATCCCCATTCCCCATTGAGCCCATTCGGGAATGCCCCGTTCCCCATTGGGCTCAATGGGGAAATTTCACGCTAATACCACCGGCGGATTTCCCGCCGGCGGTATGAGCGTGAATTTTCGGTGGATTTCCTCCCAGCTCAGAGCAGGGGCGAAATCCGCCGAAGTCCTGATTTGGCGGACCCTTAAATCCGGCAGTAATAGCGCTACCGCCGGATTTAAGGGTTACCGCCAAAGTCGTGATGAGGCCCTGTATCATTTCAAAGTACATAAATGGGCAGGCAACATCTGAACAAATTGCCCATGAAGGCCCGAAACCACGAGTGAACAACTGGTGTTGTGTGGGTGCTGGGCGATATATCGAGATTTGGACATATACCAATATATATTTTCAATATCAATACAGGATGAAACAATATCGTTAACATCAAGATATATACATATATACAACAGAATTGCTTGCTGTATAAATGCACGATTTTTACTTCCCCCGGGCCACTTTGGACTACTTTCCCCGCGTCAATTTGGGAAAAGCATACACAATGCCCTTCTATAGGCGGCCTGGGCCATTCTACTTTTGTCTGTGGCACCCTCTGTGCTCCCGCCCCCCTCCCACCACCTAAATGTGATGCCTGGAGACGCCACTGTCTGGAAAGGGCTCAATTAAAATAAAAACAAAAAACGGCCACAGGCGGGTGTTGGTTCAGAGGCGCTGGCTAAAAATATAATTCTTTCGGGACTGTGCGTCACACTTTGCTTACGAAATCCTAACTGATTGACACAGAAAAGGTTATTGGGCCTCATTACACGGTAGGCAGTAAGGGTTTACCGGTACTGGTAAACCCTTACCGCCTTACTACGAGGTCCCTGTGCGGGACCCGACCTTAACGGCTGGTGTAGACCAGCCGTTAAATTTGGGACCTGCAAAGGGACCTTGGTGCTAATTAGGGTACCGCAATTTGCGGTACCGTAATTAGCACCTTGCCCATTCCCATTGAGCCCTATGGGGCAAAAATGGGAATGGGGAAGGGCCATGGAGAAAGGGGGAATTACCGCCCGCCAACCTTGGAATAGGGTGGTAATTCCCCTTTCCTCCATGGTGGTACCAATATGGTACCGGCGGCAACCATGGTGCTAATAGCGCCATGGTTTACCGCCTACCGTGTAATGAGGCCCATTTTCTGAATATGATTACACCAGAAGAGGATGGCAGTGTAAAACACTGAACAGGCAATGGCAGTCCTGCACACCACAGACAGTGGTATGCAGTAATAAAATTGCTGCAAAAATGTCGCCTCTTCAAAGAATTGTGCGAAAAATGCAGTGGTTTGACCCGGTAAAGGTGTACCCCATTATACCATTTAAGGAGAGCGTGGGGTTGCGGGGTGTCTCCCGCATCCCTTATATGGATTGCGGCGGTAAAACCACAGCCTTTTTGCCGCGATTTTTTGTGTAAACTGCCATTTTTGCCGCGATTTTAACACATGGCACTCAGACAGTGGCATCTGATCCACTTTACTTGTCTGTATGGGTCTCACTTTCAAAATGCGAGCAACAAGGCTGCACCTAGTTCTTTCACCTAAGGGTCCCTAAATGATCATAAATATGTTCTTCTGCCACTTTTCCTCAGAAAATCAGACACTCCGGGATTGCATTTATGCACTCACCATCCTGGAACAAACACATGGTACTGACACAGAAACTGCCGTCCAAGGCAGAGAACCAGCCGGCCATTAACCGCCCATCAGGCAGGACTGGCTCCGGCTGGCAGCAGGCGCTGCTGGCCCCAAATGGAAGGTGAGACAAGGAGCGTGGGCCTCACGTGAAAGACGCTTGCCACCTCCACCCAAGAATGCCCGCAATTTTCCAGGGCCTGCTTTTGAGAGACCTACTGTGTGGCACGTTTGTTCAAGTGCAGGCTTGATACAAGAAGCTGCTGCCTACACTGGGGGTTTACTGTGCGACCGCACCCTGCTGCACTCGCTACTGCACTGCAGTGCACAACATGCTTAGAACAGGTCCTTCGGGCAGAAGCTGGAGGGGCGCACAGGGCAGCAAAGTGACCCCCGGAGGAGGCGACCGCCCCCTTTGCCCTCCCCTAGATCCGCCACTGCTGCCTAGCCTTCTTTCCCTCACTCTTTGGTTACATTCCCTTTCCTACACATCAAGCCATATCTTTCTGACATAGCAGCCTTAAGAACGACCGCTGACTCCTGCCAAGAGAATCCACTCAAAGCAACCACCTCCCCCTTCAGAATGTAGCGATAGTTCATAACATATTTATGCATGAAGCTTTGAAGTGTGTAAGGCCTATGAAGCGGTCCACTGTGAGCTGCAGGCAGCTGCCGCTCAGGTTTCTTTCTGTGACACATAAACTGAACACTGGTATGCTGACCATGAGAGTGCCGGCATCATTACAATAGCGACGTGAGAGAGACCTCTCTGCCCTGCGTAAAGAGTCCATGAGAGAGACGACCTCTCTGCCCCACGTAAAGAGTCCATGAAGTAGAGAACTGCGCCGGCTGCATTTTCCATTGAGTAACTGTCGATCTCGGTGCAAAACTTCTACAAACACATGGGGGGAGTGGACCGGTGCACAGCGTCATGCCAGTTTCGGGTTGACTAAACAGTCCCCCTCACTATGTTGCTTATACAGCTGGAAAGCACTGCCCTGCAAGATCTGTGCTGTGATGTCATAGGGAGAACAAACATACGGTGCTAAAACAAACTGAGAGTGCACTGCATCCTTTGCTAGCATGTCATGTAAAGACACTAGATTGGCACGAGAAGCTAAACAGTGTTCTACTTTAGCAACAACACCTGGCCTTGGCGCCGTTACCACCCGATCCAGCCCACCAGATTGGGTGTCATTGCTATTAACACTCCGGTTTGCCTATCCGGTAACCCGGGGTGCTAACGCGTCCAGTGGCGTCGCCAGGAATCAAATTTTGGAGAGGCAGAGGGGGGGGGGGCACAGACAAAAGTAGGGGGGCACAGAACAAAGTAGGTGGGGCGCCTATAAAAGGGCAGCAATGTGTGACGCCAGAAGCACTCCTGCAGAGAATCTTTTGTGCACACCAACTACCACACCCCTTTAGTGCACCTCCACTCCCATCAGAATGTAGGCCCTAAACCATTAAGTCACCAATGACCCATCATTAACGGTTTCATGCGCTACATTCTGATTGGAGGCGCTGCTTTTGGCTACATTTGTACTTTTGGACCGTTTATGCTTGCTTTCAGAGTTTTCATAGGGTGCTATAACCTTTCTTTTAACAACATTGTTAAAGAAATTGGATTATTGTAATCTTTTCTAAAGCAACGAATAGCCATTCGAAAGCCACAGGGCACATAGTCTGCCAGGGTCGACGACAAAAGCCCAGCAAAATGGAGGAGGCACCCCGGATAACCCGGGCAGTGTCCTCCTGGTGGATCCCTCGCCCTCCCCCCTTCTTTGGCGAAACAGGGGGAGGCGCTGGGACAAGGCGGCAAAACGGGCAAAAGCCCGCGAAATGGTAGCACGGCAGAAATGGGAAAAGCCTGCGAAGCAGAAAGCGCGGCAGCCACAAGAAAAGCCCGCGAAGGGCAAACAAAGGAAAGGGGAGGGGTTTTCCCCCTTTATAGAGAGCGGGAGCCCGCACGGAAGGCAGCATCCAGCTGCACCCGTGGACCCCCGCTCGTGGACGTCAGGAGAAGGTTTTGTTTTCCCACCCACCAACCCTACGAACAGAACAAGCAAAGGCACCTGGTCGTCAGCGTCGCAGGACGATTAGGCGGTGTGGCGGTGTTTGGCCAGACAAACACAGGAGACAGACTCCGGAGGAGCCAGGAGAAAGCAGGAAAGGTCTTCGCTCTTCTTGGACCCAGCGCCCCTTGGGAGCCTAAGCGGCAGGGGCGTCGGGGAGGAACATTTACGGCTCAGCTTCCCCCAAAGAAACAGCACTCTCCCCGCCCAGGGGCACCTGCAGGGGCAGGTGAGGCTCGGACAACAAGGTGGGGAGAGTTGGGCCTACTTATGGACTCTTAGGAAAGAAAGGGGGAAGCAGGTTCTGTGGACACGGAGAAGTCGCCGCATCTTGCGAACAATTTTTTCCACAAATGTGTGCAGTGTGGTTTTTGTTATTGTGGAATAAATTATGTGGCCTTTTTATGCCAACAAACGATCAGGTCTCATTCTACACTTTTCTTGGGGAAAGGGGAATGAGTTATGGGTATGTGTTGGTTACTGTTACGAATGGACGGATGCCAGGGTTATAGGAGTCACAAAGAATTTGAGAGGGAAGTCTCTAATTAGTAATCTCCCAGCTGATGGAGGGGGGACACAAAAGGGGGCCCAGGATTTCTTTTTTTTATTTAAAAAAAGCAATCTCCCAGCTGAGGTAGGGGGGCACAAAGAGGGGGCACAGGATTGCAGAGGGGGAGGCGGCCCCCAAACGCCCCTAGCGATGCCACTGATGGCGTCCCATCCATTCATACAAAATACTTACGCAAGATGGCCGCTACAGAGCCCGAAGGCAGAGCTCCAAGTGGAGCCCCTCTTCCATTTCCATAGCAGCCAGCTGGGACACGGGCGACGTGGGCGCTGCCACCTCTGAAGGAATCAGTTAAGTGGAGGTGAGAGGGATGGGAAAACAGTGGGGAAAGAATAGGAGGGTGGGGGAAAATGGCAGGGTGGGGGAAGCTGTCGCCAGGTTGCTTGGAACGTGGACAAGGTTCATGGGATGCGGCCCCTGATCCAAGCAACCTGATTACACCCGTCCCGGGTGGTAATTACAAATCACTCCTCTATGGGGAACACGTCTAATGATTAGACTGCTTATTGGATATTGGTGCTGTCCGTGAAAATTAAGTGAAGGAGTGACAATACAAAGCCCCTCATTTAGCCGTGCAAAGGGTTCAACCCGTCATACATTCAAGTCAGTTCTGGGAAATCTAACATCAAAAGGGACACTTGAAAAAAGCTCTGCATTACACAGTCCATAGGAGGATTTACCTATCATTAACATTTCCAGAGAGGGATGGGCAATTCATGCTGCATTGCAGATGCAGAGCGAGTGTTGAGGAATAATTCCACTTAAAAGGAGAGCAGTCTCTTGATGAGGTGTTAACTGTAGCAAAGAGTATGGATCACATGTTAGTTTTCATAGATATAAGAAAAAAGAAAAAGTGGAAGAGGAGGAAAGGGAAATACAAAAGTTCAGGAGAAGAAGCAAGTCAGTGTAAAATAAACAGTAACTCCTTCATTACAGTCTAAGAATCAAAACACTGTTTTGTGCGGATGTGGACAAAGAGGCCATTTGGCAAGTTGTGGAAGGACCCTTTCAAGCAATGATTACAGACTTATCATCAGATGAAGGAGTAGAGGGCTTAATATTGACTTTATTTATTGGACATTTGTAAGGTGCCTATACACAGGTGTTTCCAGGTGCCACAAGGCAAGATGTGGTGAGGGGGACATGGGAATCAAGAAAGCCGAACAACAAAAATGGCTATACTGGCCTTGTGACAATCCTACCATGCAAGTGCATGACAAGCTGGTAAGTACAAGGGCAAGGGTGTGGTGGGGGAATGCAGGAGTGGGGGAACACCCAAGGGTGGGAGCGGGCAAGTGCTGGGCTAGCCGAGGCAGCAAGTGCCAGAGGGAAGGGGGGGTAGGGAGGAAGAGTGCAGTGGGCAGGGAGGACCAAGTTGGGCTAGTCTGGGAAAGGGGGCCCGAGGGCAAGTGCTTAGAAAGGATGCTGGGGGGTCTGGCAGGGCGTTGTCCGGTGCATACTTGTCTCTGAAGGGACCAGGCCCCAGTCACACTGGCAGATGGAGAGTTAGCATTTTGGGGTTAGGGAAGTGTGAGAAACCTGATGGTATTCTCCCACTTTATCCCTCAGGATGTTCCATTCAGGTGGCCAGGGAAGGGTCATCGCTTTGGGATTCCGACCCTGGGGGTCGACAAGCGAGGGAGGATCACCTGAGTGGAGTGTCACGAGGAATTGCAAGGAGGATACCCAAGGGCAAGATATGGTATTCCCCCAGTCCCAGTAATACTCCAACCTACGCTCCCTCAGCCTTGATGGGGTATTTTCAGTCTCACCCCATCTCCTTATCCCCATTTCCAACAAATACTGAGACCAGGAGGAGGCAGCTAAGAATAGTAAAGATTACCCATAGAAACAACATGGGGAAAGTAAGGGAAACCTGGAAACCTGTAGAAAGAACTCAAGTTGTGCCACTAATAGGGTCAGGAATTTAATAATGATCACTCACACCTGACTCCACTGACTGTTTTTTCAACTATAAAAGGTGTGGTTTTTTTACAAGGAAGGGAGAGAGCTGAGGATGCTGTCAGGATGCGAGAAGCCAAGGAGCAGAGAGCAACAGAAGTAAAAGCCTGGTGGAGAATGGCATTCCGAGACGCTGGCTCAGTGTGTGTGAGGGGCTGCAGTGTGGCTAGGGAGCGGTGCCTCCAAGGAGCCGGAGTAAGGCAGCCTGTATCCTGCTGGTGGCGTTAGGGAAAATGTTTGTTCCCTTGGAACGTGTGTTGGTTCCAAGGGGGTCTGAGGGGCAGATGGTGAGACCCTGACCTGAATCCCATGCATCAAGAGGAACCGCTTTTCAATGCGACACTACCCGGTACGAGAGAGAAAGAGACACAGGAGCGTGCGTTTGGCTGAAGCGGAGCGGGAAAAAGACAGTTTTAAAGCGGCCCGGAGCAGAACGTTTTGAAAATGGGCGAAGGACAGCAAGCATAAGAAATAAACAGACACATAGAAATTGAAGGAAGAAAAGGGGTGCTAGTGGCGCAGATGAAAAGGAAAAGCGATAGAAAGGCATGTGAAGAGTTTAAAGAGTGCAAAGCGTGCACGATGGAGAGGACAGTGTGTTAAGCGTGCAGGAAGCATGAGAAAGAAATGGACAAGTGCAAGAGTGCACAGTGAAACAAAAAGATGTGAGGTGCGCAAGAGGCACAACAAGAACGTAAAGGAAAGTGCAAGAGTGCACTGTGGAACAAAAGGAAGAAGCACCTGAAGGTGAATGGTTTAAAAAGAAGAGCCAGGAATAAAGAGAGGGGTTAAAGATCAGAGTGGTCACGCCTAGGATGATCAAAGAACCATGCGGTTTTGAAAGTCTCTGATTGTGCCCCACAAGAGAAGTGTGTATGAAAGAACTGTGTTTAAAAGGAAAGGTACATCCTGATAAGTTGAACTTGTATTTGAAACCAAAAAGGGGCCTAAGCTTGGGTAAGGGAACCCTGAGAGGTCCAACGAAGAAAGCAAAGTACATCCTGACAAAACTGAATTTGTGTTGGAAACTGAAAGGGGCCTGAAACTTCGGGAAGGGAACCCTGAGAGGCCTAATCAAGTTGGAGACTTATTGTTTTGTATTGTTGAAAGGATAGAAGCTTGGGAGAGGCAACCCCTGGGAGCTTCAAAAGGAACTGTGTTACATGTCTTTTGTGCTGTTTGGAACTTGAACTTGAACAAGTTAAAGCTTGGGGAAGGGAACCCCAAGGAATCCAAAGACACTGAAGGTATTTGAGAATATTGCAATTGCTCTGTGGGAAAGGTCTTATGAACAGCCCTTTTTGTGTGAACTCATTTTTGTGACAAACTAAACCCAGTGAGAAGAGCACCTGAAATAAAGTGAGAGGGCAAGCATAGGTTTAGACATGGACAGCCTTTTATTTTGGACAATTAGACATCAACGGCCTTTAGAAATATCAGTTAAGGGAACCATCCCTTTAGAGTTGGGGCCAGTCAGGCATTACACCAACCAAGGAACCTTAGTAAATAAAGGTTTTGAAATGAAGACTTTTGAGTCTGTGTCTCTCTTGATGCCATGCCTGTCTCAAAGAAGGAAGAGGAGAAAAGGAAAGTCTTGAGAAGTTTCTGGAACTTAAGAAGATTCGGCCCAAGTCTGTGGGGGGAGGCCATTCCAGAGGGAGGAGCCAGCCGAGGAAAGGCATCTGCCTCCCACTCTCTGCTTGGAAAAACGTTTGATCTGCAGAGTTGGAGCTAAAAGACCGGAGGACTCTGGCCAGGAGGTATTTACAGAGGTAAAGATGGATGTAAAGAGGTCCCAGGCCCCAGACAGCCAATTGTTAGGGAGATTTCTCACCCAAGTGCTTAATTCCCTCTACCTTAGAGCCCTTCAGCTCTTTTGCTATATTTTGGGACGTTGAACTTTTCATTTTCAATGTGTTTTCTGTGTTTGTGTTCTTTGCATATGGTGTTTTTGGACAAACTCCATAGGTATCATCTTTTCCTTGAGTGTCACACAGCACCTTCAGTACAGTGGCACAGGGGTGTCTTTCAGACTCCCCAAGGTTTAAATACCTTCTCTCGGACTGACTACCATCTCCCAGACCATGTGAAGTTAAATTGACTTTACTAGTCCTTTTAAATTCATAGACCCAGCACACACTATATTCCTATAGAGTGCTGGAGGGGTTGCCTAGCACCCCCTGTGTCTAAACACTCATGTAACAGTCAAATGTTACCCTTTCCTCTTGAAATGGCTGGTGGCAGTGGTTTTAGAACAAACTACCATGATTTTTCCCAACGGCGAACACTGGTAGCTAAAAATCAAGTCAGCCGTGTTTTTTCAATATGGCGCCCATGACCCTTCTGTAAAAACAGACTCCGGTCAACTTTTTTCAATGTTTCTTTTAGGAAAGGTCCTTCTTGTGTTTAACTCTGCTTGCCAAACCAGGTTTGGTCTCTTTGTTCGATGCCCTTTGGCGGGCTTCAGTGCTGAAGACCTCCTCTGGCGCCTGAGTGTCTCGGGTGGACCGGATGTGAGGGAGGTGCCCAAAACTCCCTCTGCTTAGTCTCCTAGGATACCCAAATGCACTCTGGCGTGATTGGCTGGCTGACTGTCCGGCAAGGACAGCCAACCTGCTGGGTGAGTGGCAGCTAGGCTGGGATGAATGGGAGAAAACTTTTTAAAAGGCAAGTCTCCAGGACGTGAAGGCAAAGTCGACCACTGGAACGAAAGAACCGAAGACGAGCTGAAGGAAGACTACTGCTGCAACTCCTGGACCATTTGTTTGCCCACTGAAGCCCTGCTGTAGGTCCAAATTGCCTGAAACTCCATCGACAGAGAAGCTCCTTCAAGGACGACTTCTTCCCTTGAGCTGGTGGGAACAACCAACTTGTAAGCCGCCCGGACACCATCTCAATACTGGTCGAATTTTCTTCAGAGCGCTGTTGAAAACCGGATAGCCAGTGAGAAGGATACCAGTTTGTGGGCTTTAAGGCACTCACACCTTAAACCGATGCTTAGCCAAGCTTGTGGCCTCTTCCCTGGGCAGTGCAGGAACCTCCCGACGTCCTCCTTCTTGTCCCCACGATTGAAGCTCAGGAACAGCGAGATCTACAGGAACTGCCAAGAACAACTGCCTCAGCTACAGCTTTCTTTCATACCTAAGGTACTGTGCAAACGCGGTGTGGAACTCGTTTCAGCCACAGTGAAAGTTTGTGAAACTTTCCCAACTTTGGGGCCTCGTTCGCTCCTAAACTGACATATAACTCTTTTTCTGCCAAACTACTTCCTCGAACATTGGCAAAGACTTAACCGTTTACTACCAGAACTGTGCTATCCTATCCAAGACTCTGAACCATTGACTTTGGCCCAGGCCCATTGAATTGAATTGCTGGTTGTAGTGAATTGAAACTATTTGCCCTGCCTATGAAAGTAATTGTGCTTTAACTTCTTTTAAGCTTGTCTTTCTACCCCGTTTGAAAGTAACTGAAGTGCCATTTTGCTCCCGCTTCAGGGGAGCTTAACTTGTTCAGAAACGTATTGGTTGTGTACTGTAGTATATGAATGTGTGATATTGAGCTGCTTTCTTACTAGTGGAATGTTTTCCAACTGACTGTGTAAATAAATGTATATTCTTTTACCAAGAAACTTGAATAGTGTTTGTTTGAACTACTGTGATTGCAAGTCCTTTGTGTAACCTCTTGTACTGCTCACATTACTCTTGAGATAAGTCTGAATGCTCAGCCACTGCTACCACACAACTGTGTAGCACAGGCTTGTACCAAAGGTGAAATTTTGCTTACACTTGTAGTCCTAATTGTGTGTAGTGTTCCCAAAGGGTACTGCATGTAATTCTGCCTAACACAAAGCAAAAAAGTCTAATGATGGCTCGCATTCAGAAACTGATGCTGCAGGAAAGAAGCTAGAGTTTCGGGTGCAATCCGGGGTTTAGGTAACCATAATTCCATCCAAACTCTTTGAGGAATTATTTGGAAAAAAACATTAAACAGGAGAAGACATATGCAAGAGCTGGTGGAATTGCCAACATTTTAAATGCAGTAATGTGAGTTTTGAAGAACTAACAACATGTAAAGCAACAGAAATTGTGTGTGGCATCTTTGTAACTTCTAATGACACATCTCTACTTGGCTGGCAGGATCACAGACACATGTGGATTATAGTTGATCAAACAGTAAGGAGGATGTGGCACAAACCTAGGTAGATGAGAATAGATGTGGGAGGGAAGTGAAAACAGAAGAATGTGGTTTTACATGAAGGTATTTACCTGAATTCCTTTGGATTCTGCCTGCTTTGACAAGGTGCAAAAGTAGGTGGATTCCATAAGAATCTACAGCAAACCTGCCTGCATCAAAATTTTGTTTGAATTTAGTTGAACAACAGGGGTGTCAATTTGGATCAGCAATGACTAACAATTATGCACTTACAGATAGCTGAGACATTCTCTATAAAATATTACATTATTATGGGGCATTGGGGGAGTCGTGGGAAGGATGGGGGAGATGGAAAAGGGAGTGCCTTCTTTGGCAAATAAGTGAAGTTTCAGGAAAGCTTTATAGAGATCCACAGTTGGGCTGGATTAGAGAGTGATGGATTGCGAGTTCCATTGGAGGGGTGAGTAGGGAGAAAGAATGAAAGCGAGTAGAGGCACAAGGGGCATGGGACAGTGAGGTTTAGTGGAGATGATAAGCAGAGGGCATGAGGCATTGAGTAGACAGCGAAACATTCAGCTTCGTACCGAGGATCAAGACCATTGATAGCCTTGTAGAGTAGGAGAAGGAGCGTAACTAGGGAGCAGTTGTGCATGGTGTTAGACTGGATTTCTAAACACTGGCCTGGTGGACAACCTAGATATAGTGAACAGGGAACTCTGGGAGCTTAGCCAAACCAATCAAGGTAGAGTGGTCAAGGCTGAGTGTCAGGAAGTGTGCAAGTGGTAAGTGGTCCAAAATGAGTCCACAACCCGAGCAATCAAGGATTACACTTAGACAAGTACTTATAAAAATACTATATTTATTTATGTTCAACACACACTATGAAAAATTACTTTGAACAAGGAATATTATCACACAACACTAATAGAAAAATACATATATACAATCACATAGGGCCAGTGCACAATAATCAATACACCCCCACAATATCTTAAAAGGAAGGCAATTAGTATTTGCACTGGCAGTGCAAAGGAAATCAAACCCTAACTTCGAAAATCCAACACTATGTTTTCTGGGGCCTTTTGCCTAAAAGTTCACAAAGTTTCCAAAAGTTTAGGAAGTTGGGAACAGGTTAGTAGGATGGGCCTGTGGGTGTGATGAAGGTTCCAAACGTCAGATGAAAATGTATACTGGTGAGTAAGGCTGTTTCTAGCGTTCGGAGGGCTTTCACCAACAAGTATTGCCAAAGCCAAGCAGTTGTAAAACTTTTAAAAGTCATCAAAACCTTTAAAGGGGGGAGATAGTGGTGCAGATAAGTACTGCTGTATCCCCCCGATACTCCAATTTCTCCTCAGACTTGTTAGGCCTTTGGAGGGTCTCCAGAGGTCGGTCTCCCCGTCGTTGGTTTCGGTCACAGGTGCCCAGGAGCTGCAGGTGCAAGAGAAGTTCTGGTACGGTCCATAAACTGATGCAACCTGTTCCTGTGGATGAATGCAGCGAACACCAATCCGGGTCTCTTCTAGGCACTTGACCAGACGCACTAAAGCTGGTTCAAGTGTTTGTCACCAATGCACAGCGACAGCAGGGGGCACAGATGTTGCGGTCAAAGACAGCCTCTTATCTCGGGTCCCGTCGATGCTGGGGCACCGACATTTTGCTGTGAGGGTACTTGCTGAATGAGCTGAAGACCTCTCGAGTTGAAATTCGTGATGACGATGCTTCCACCACGGTAGCCCAAATTGGAGTTGGTCAGCCCACTGGATGGTCCAGGAACACTTCCGAAGACTCCACCTCTCTGGGCACCAGGAAGCCGTTGGGAATAGTTGGTCCAACCAGTCCAAGGGTCGAAGCACCACCAAAGGACGTCTAAAGATCACTTGCCAGACAAGGTTCTGCCGGTAAAGCAGCAAAAGCTGTTCACCAGGCCTTCTTAGGACAGGTCTATTGTTCTTCTGAAGTCTTCTATGCTATGCAGGATACTTGGCTCCTTGATGGATCTCTGGAGAATGGCTGCAGGACTCCCCTTCTTATCCTAAAGTCCAGGTGAGCACAGAAACTCACCCCAGCCAATGGCAAGGCAGGAAGAAGGCTTACAAACAAAATTGCCAAAAGAACAAGCGAAAACATTGTGGCAGGGCCATGATAGGACACTAGCCACAGTTAGTAGCCAAAACGGTAAACGTGAGAGAGCTAAATAAAAATACAGTAAAAATAGTGAACAAGTAACTGCTAACACCATTTTGTCTTTTGGCACATTTAAAAGTAACCAAAAATCCCATAGAGTGTGGTCTAGGGTGATACAAAAGTATCACCATTGCGCTGCACTGTAATGTGCTGTGTGCAATAGTAAAAGTTACCCAAAATAGATAACATGTAAAAATACTAAGGGAAACATAGTTCCCGAGTACAGGCAGTATGAAGGACTACTCAGTTTCCCCGTAACATATGAGCAAAATGCCAGTGAAGTGAAGCTGAAGTCTTCCCTTTACTGCAAAAGGTCAGGACCAAGTCCAAAAGCAAAAGCAGAAGGCTTGGGGGTCCATAGAACATGGAGGAAAAGTTGCTCCAAGAGAAAACGTTCCTAATACATGAAGAGTCAACCATCATGAAACCATATACACGTCATTAGAACAAAGAAGGGACAACGCCGCGTAGCTCAACACTGGCAACAGGAACATGTAGGGATCGATGCAGAACCAATCAGTTTATTTGGATTTAAATAGATCAAGTGGTCAAATAGAGGAGATGATGGTGAGAAATTAATGAGATGCACCGAAGCTGAAAAAATATTCAACTTGAGAGAAATCAATGATGGACTCAACACAGACAGGGAACTGAACGTTTTTGTAATATAATAAACATGGCGGAAAACAGCAATTGGGTCTCCTTTAGAGTTTGGCAGATGCTAAAATCTGCTGGTTTTCAGCAGACAGAAAGAATGCTAGTGGAAGTTAGCACTCCACCAGGTTTGCACCAGTTTTCTGCCGGTGGACTACTCGTGTAAAGCTGGTGGAGTGCTAACTTTAAATAAGCTTCTTTCTGGCAGGAAAAACCGGAAGATTTCACACTCTGCCATAATCTAAATGAGTCCCATAGTGTTACAGGTGAAGGTTGGCTGAATACCAAATAACCCCTGATTGGACTCCATTCACGGTGTTAGTAGGTATAAGTGTGGGAGTATATCCGTAGGTTGTAGAAAGTGCAGGTAGCGATTGTTGATCGCTTGGTTTAGATCTCAGGAAGGAGTAGAGAGGAAGGAGTAGGCACAAGTGGTAGTCTAGTTGAATGAGCGAGAGGGTAGAGATTTGATAGAGTGGTGAGTAAGTAATTGACATATTTCCTGAATGATGAGAAGGTTAATATGAGCTGCAGAAGAGGGGCATGATTTGTTGCAATCAGAGGTCACGCTCAAAGAAGACCTCAAGGTTGCAAGCTTTGGGCGAGCTACAAAGGAGGTCAGGTTGGAAGGAGTTAGGAGAAGGGAGGGTAGGAAGCCAGGATTGGAGGACTCTTGATTTTGAAGCGTTCAGCATGAGGCAGCAGAGATCCATCCAGTTATGGATTGCAGTGAGACAGATGGTAATTTGTTCTTAAATGGCTGGGGTGAAGGAGGGAAAGAAGAAGCATATTTGAGAGTCATCAGCAAAGGGGTGATAGTGAAAGCCAAACGATAAGACAAGTTGTCATATGGCAAAGATATAGAGGGTGAAGAGCAGAGGTCCAAGGACTGATCCTTAAGGGACTCCGACGGGGAGACTGGGGTCAGAAGTTTGCGAGTTCCAGGAGGTCACAGGCCACAGGAGATGTTGTTAGATGTGCACAAATAAAGATGCATGTACTCATCCTGGCTGCATGTCACTTTATAACACTGTACAAGGCCTTCTCCCAAATTTACTCCCATCTTTTAACATGAAATGACACTTTGTTAGACAGCTGTGTGTGGTGTGTCTGATTACTATTATAATCATTCCTAAAGGAAGTTCAAATGATAGATTGTATGTAAAATATCCAGAATGTATAGAAAGGAAATTGTATGTACATCCCATGCACTATAGTGCATTAAATGGTATTATGGTTGAAATGTGGATAAATAGGTGGCAATGGTTAAACAAATGACAGAATGAATGAAGAGAATAACAGTTTGCACATTACAGTTAGTAATATGGGTAAATAAAAATTTGGAGAGTAGAAAGCTTTGCAAGTGACACTTGATCATAGCAGATGGGAGAAATGACAGTAAACTTTTTTCACAGGTTATACAGGGTAAGTGGTAGTTACCCTGTTTATATGCATTTATACAAGAGCTGCACATGTACTGTGCAGAAAATATTCATACCTGTAGTTTGTGTTCATGCATGTGGATGTGCATGAATCTGCAAGCAGAAATCTTGGAGAGTTTTATAGTAGTTGTTGATGTAGGTGCTTTGCAATCACAGCACAATTGTACTCAGAGTGATCAACAGTATATCTAAAGTGCTGAACTGTTATGATGGAGTTAGATGTAGAGTTCTTGGATGTGATTGGTGGATGGTTGTGTGACTGCTTAACAGTAGCCAATGAGGAAATGGTGCAGAGAGTGAAGTGGAAAGGGAAGAAGGGCTGCCCCAGTGTTACGCGCTCTGCGGACACCGCAGCTGTCCGCGGACAGAGCATGCACTGGCTTCTGAGCATGAAATAGGAGTGTATTTTGGGGATTAGCCAATCAGGTGTTGAGGTTCTGCTTTGTATTGAGAGAGGTTGTGTGTAGTGAAGATAGCAGAGGTGGAGAAAGTCAGGGTGTTGGTGTTTGGACATATGTTTGTAGATGGTTTAGAGAGGTATGCTATGTTTAAACATAAGGCTGCCAGTTTTGGTTTTGAAGGAGTGGAGGTTTACTGGTCAACTGTGCCTGGTTGCAATATGCAGGCAGTGGTTGGAGCTGTAAAACTTTCTGCATGTGGAAGTGTCCACATGTAGTGGTACTGCATTGGGGTGGTGTCCATTTGGGATACACCAATGCTCCTACTTTGTTGAGTAGTCTTGAAAAGTTGGTTCAGGCAGTGACGGAGGTTGTTCCAAATGGGAAAGGGATTTCTTTCTCAAATACTGCCTAGGGCACTATGGGACAATTCCAATGTTTTCTGTCCCCAGCAAAATAGTGCAAGGTGTTTGGTGAACAGAGGGATGTCTGCTTTTTTGTTGAGAAGTGGAATGTTGTCTTGTAGCAATGACAATATTGATTATGTCACTGGTGACTATTTTAAATCAGATGGCATTTCTTTAACCATATTGGGAAATGCCATGTTATTTCAAAATATATGGAGTGCTTTACAGAGGATAATGTGAAGACATCAGGAAGAAAATAAGTGAACAAAAAAAATACAAAATGAAAGCTGTTTTTTTATATATGCAGTTTCCAAAAAAACAAAAAAGGCTTTTTTCAGAGCCAACCTCAAACGGGAAGTGGGGAACACTATTTAAATTTTCATTACCCACTATCAAATTTTTCAATTTGTCAGCAGACACCGCGGTTGTCCGCGGACACCGTGTATTACATACAGGTATTTTGAGGCTGAGAGTCATGCAAATGAGACTTAGCACGGCAAGGGATTGGTCAATAAGATTTACTGGGTGTGATGTCTAAGGAGAGACTTTGTCAGAAAGTCTTTTTCCTGAGAGGAGAGAAGATAGCTATGGCTGTGTCTTTCAGAAGGCAAATTGTCTGGATTTTGGGAGACCCGTGGATAAAAATGTTGGAGGTGCATGCAGATCGCTGTGGAGTGGCTGCACATCTTGGATTCCCTCATGTGGATGTTCACTGGCATGGAGTGTGTGGAATGAAGTGGCTGGATTTGGTTCCTCTTTGTGCTACTTTGGTGACAGAGCGTCATCCAGACATTATTATTATTCATTGTGGAGGGAACAGTTTAGGACATGTCTCTGGAATCTCCTTGCAATTTGCAATGAAAGAAGTACTTGGGAAAGTCATGGACATGTTTCCAAACTCCTGAGTAATTTTTTCTCGTATTGCGCAGAGACAAATGTGGCTGCTTTCTGCTTCATTTGGTACACAAATGGAGAAAGCAAGGCGCAATGTCAACAAGGCTGTTTGTGCCTTTTTGAGAGATGTTGCCATGTCTTCTTTTCACAATGAAAATATTATGTTTCATAGTACACACATTTTTTGCAGAGATGGAGTACATCTTACTTATGGTGGGAATGAGATTTTTCTGCGAAATATACAAAATGCATTGCGACCCTTTTTGGAATTATAGCAATCCTTTTTCCAGTAGGTGTTGACCACTTTAAGTTTTCAAAACACACAAAAAAACACCACAAAAAGGCTCTTTTCAGAGCCACCACTTCCTTCCGGAGAAGATTGCAATGGTTTTGATAGGGCAGCACCCCAAATATTGTAATAGTCCGCAGACTTCTAAAAATGCGCAGGGCCCTGCAGCATTTCATTGGCACTTCTATTTTTGAACTGTGAAAGGTGGCTCTGAAAAGAGCCTTTTTTTTGGTTTTTGTTGTTTTTTTTATTTTTTTGGGTTTTTCAGACATGACACATAAGGAAAGGAAGGGAAGGGAGGGTAAGGAAGGGGCACCAACCAAAGGGATAAGAAAGGGCAGGTGGAGAGAGGAAGATGTAGGGTGGGCCTTAATCAGGTATCTGGCAGTCCTTCTCATGCTTCCGGACCACAGCCTCGAAAGCATTTTGAAGGGTTTCCCCCCTGAAGAGTACTGCATTGCAGTACATACACAATACTGTGACCTTTGAAAGGTAAGGATCTATAGCATCAGGTATGGCCTGCGAGGCAGCTGGAGGGATGCACTGCCCCACAGGAGTGCCTCTTGTGGTGGCAGGAGCAGAAAGAGAGGATGCTGCAGAGGAACTCAACCTACTACATTTATCGCAAGGTACAACCTTACGAATAGCCCCACCGTTGAACGACCTTAGGTGTCGCTTCATTGAGGTAGTACCGTAACTGTACAAACCTGGTTTGCCACGACTCAGCACCAACTGACACTGAGTGCAGCGCACCTTGTATGCACAAGCTTTCGGTACTCCATCAAGAGTGGCAAACAACCTCCACACCCAAGATTCACGCTGAGTGCTAGTAGTAGGGACTTCTACTATCTCATCCTCGTCATCCTCTTCATCCTCCTCTGCATCCTCATGCCTGTTCACCTCTGCAGGCCCTTGGGGAGGTGTTGGAGGTTGAGGGGGTGGAGGTGGTGCTGATGTTGAGGCAGCAGGACTCGCCATGGTTGGCATCTTCTCCAAATGTAAAAGAGCACAGCACAGCAAAAGTCATTTCTGATAACCAGCAATCTGGAGCAATGCTCTGTTCTGGAAATCCAAAATCAGAATGAGGATCTGCTCTGGGGTGTGGCCTTTTATAGGATGCTGGGGAGTGCTTCATGGACAGCCGCGATGTCCGCGAACACTTCAAACACCAAAAAGGGCAAAAGAATTCCAAAAAGTATGCAGATCGCTATGGACATGGTCTGGGACATGTGCAAGGGTGAAGGGTGAACTTTCAGAGGAAAATATTTGATTGCTCAAAAAAGCACTTCTTTGGTGTCCGGGGGACGGACTGTGTTCGCGAACAAGGACCCACACTTAGCGTGGGTGTGGTCACATGATGACATCATGAATGAGACGGGTGTCCGTAGGACTCCAAATGCACGGGGGTCGGTTGTACACATGTGTGCAGGTATTCTACGGACAGTGTTCAGGTTCCCGAACTAATTAAAAGTGCGACACACGTGTGGAAGACAGTTACGGACAGGTGTGATGTTCGTAGGACCCGACAGTGTAATACGCATGCGGGTGTTCTACGGGCAGTGTTCAAGTCCCCGAACTAATTAAATATGCGTCACAACTTTGCGGACAGGCTATGTGTTCTACGGACATATTAATTCTGGTTGCGGACAATGTGAACAGGGGGTATTGTTCTTAGGACACCTTATTTTGAATAATTGCAGACATGCGGATGGATTTTGTGTCCTGCGGACACCTCCCTTTGGTTTTTGAACAGAGCGGACAGATATGGTGTCATTAGAACACCTCCATTTTGGTTAATTGCGGACATCCCGGACAGTCGCGCCATCCGCAGACACCCTAACAGCCTTTTTTTTTTAAAACACAGAGGAATATAGTAACAGCATATATAATATTTTATTATTGTATAAAAATATACAAATTATGAAATAGAGGGGGAAATAGAAATTGATACAAATACAGGGGAATTAGGGGTTTGTAAATGTTGGATGGTAGCGGAGGAAGGGATTGAAGTCTCGTCATAACGTTTTTCATGATGGGGATTTGTTGGGGATGGTTGGCTGGGACATGGAGAAGGGGTACATGTGGGACAGTCATATTACATGTTTTCCTTTATATAGTCCTCTACAAAGTTTTTCAAAATAATGAAATTGTTCATTAATTGATCAATTTTTTGCTCTAAATGCTGCAGATGATTTTCCAAGGTGCCTGTTTCAGTATTATTGTTATTGTCTGTATTTTCTGTTAAAAAAAGTGTTGGGTACACATACAATAATGTTTATTAATTGGCTTATTTAGAGAAGTGTAGTCTCTACCATTAGTATCACTGTTTTCACTCATTTCGTCCTGAGGAAAATGTTCTTCTAGCCATGCCAAAGTACTAGATATTTCTGTGTAAAAAAAAGAAAATTATTTTTCAGTGTACCCTACTACAGAAAGTGTATAAATATAGGAATTAATGTAGTGTACTTACCAGTTTGTTTTGTAGTTTTGCTGCTTCTGCTTCGTAGGTGTGCTGTTGATTTTTGCTGTGCAGTTTCTGTGAGGTAATTCTGCTGGAGGCATATGTTATTTCTTTTTTTATATGTTCCATTATGTTCCATATGCTATGTAATTGGACTGTTGGTGTCTTACATATACAGTTTTCACTTCTTATTTATTTTTTAATGTAATTTATGTATATGCTGCTCTTTGAATATGTTCATTGCTTTTATTGCATGATACAACAATGTAAGATACCCCCTGAGTTTTTGGATAGTGTTGATGTTGACCGAGTCCGTCCGCGGACATGTACACAGTCTGCACACATCAGAACCACTAGGTGGGACAGGGGGTTCAGTATGTTCTATGTTACATGTATATAAACTAAGCAAATCCTACTAAAAACCTATCAAATTCATGCTATCTATATCTATATTCAGTGAAAAAAACTTTGTTACACAGACGTTATGGTTAAGTTGCGCTCCTAAAAACTTATGAAATTCAGTGAAAAACTTGGACGTTAATGGGTTAAGTAAAACCGAAAAAACACTAGAAATTTGCAAGTTATGGTAAGCTAAGCAACCATAACTCGTGCCACCCCCATGATGAATTTGATGTCATGGGTATTAGTTTTAGCAGTGCATGGTTGTGGCGCGAGTTATGGTTGCTTAATATAGTTCAAAAGTGTTGCAGTGGTTTTGTTAAGCTTGTCTCCTGAGGTCCTTAGCTTTTTAGGATTCTCTGGTCTAGGTGCAGTTGTGAGAGCACATGGTCTACCCATTACAGGTCGTGCACCCCAGATTACTGGACTCCTGTTAGGGCTTGTTTCGGGGTGTCATTAGCTTTCACCATTCAGGGTCCTCTGGTCTAGGTGCAGTTGTCAGACCACATGGTTGACCATCACAGGTCACGCAAACAGGGTCCCTGGACTTCTCAGCCCCACACACAAGATTCTTGGCGCTTGTTCCTGTGCGCTAAGTCACCCTTACTTGACTCCTCTGTACTGGCCTCCTGGCTTTAGGGTGCAATCTTATATTTCTTTATCTTCTCCTTGATTGCCTTGTGGCCCTGCCACCATGTATCACACACCCTTTGCCAATCTGTTGCCTTGCCACACTGCATTCACTCATCAAAGCTCATTGTTCATGCTTTCTTGAGCCTTTAATGTAGTCCACTGTAAAGGTAGATGTAATTCTTTGTGCAACATAGGTTTTCCATGGTTTGAGTTTCAGCTTTGAGATCAAAAGTGTTCCTATGTTGCTTCATCTGGCTCACGTTTTAATGCTCACGATAATTGTCTCGACATTAAAGCATTTTGGAGTTCACTGGTCAATGTGCTTGTTTGTTTCAATGGGAAGTTTCCCTTAATGCAGTATTCAATAGGGATTGGTTTTATTTCAGGGTAAAAGTATAATTTACGTCAGTATTCAGCATATCAGCGTTTCTTGTAATGTTAAGTATTCATGTAGTTCAGTTTCTTGCCATTTTAAGTTTTCATAGAGTTTGGTATTCAATATATAGATGGGCACTTGCCTGCGGTCCTGTTCAGAGCTCCCCAGTGCTTGTGTGTCCCTCTGACACTCACCAGCGGTTTGCTCTTCTTGCCTGTAGTTCGTTTCAGAGCTCCCTGGTATGTGCGTGTCCCTCTGACACTCACCAGCCGCTTGCTCCTGCTCCGACCAGCTTCTGCTGCTGCCTCTGCTCTGCTTCTCGGGCAGGGAACACTGCCAAAGCTCATCGTGCTGTTTCCTCACGGACACAGACAGCGATTGGTGCTTGCTCCTGTGCGCTAAATCCCCCTTACTTGACTCCTCTGTACGGGCCTCCTGGCTTTAGGGTTTATACTTGCCACACTGCATTCACTCATCAAAGCTCATTGTTCATGCTTCCTTGAGCCTTTAATGTAGTCAACTGTAAGGTTAGATGTAATTCATTGTGCAACATAGGTTTTCCGTGATTTGAGTTTCATTTCTGAGTTCAAAAGTGTTCCTGTGTTGCTTAATTAGGTTCAGGTTTTAAGGCTCACTCACGTTGTCTCGACGTTAAAGCATTTTGGAGTTCTCTAGTCAATATGCTTGTTAGTTTCAATTGGAAGTTTCCCTGTAATGCGGTATTCAATAGTGTATGAGGCGTATGTGGCAAGCGACACGAATATAATTAAAACAGCAGATGAGTGACTGAACTTTGAAGCCAAGATACGATACCGTAGACGGAGTGGTCCAGCACTTCGTGGGTGCTCATTCGAAAGTCTCTGTTAGGTATCCAACTGAAAGGTAGCAAATGTTAAAAGGAAGGGAATTGTGAAATCAAAGTGGTCCCACAACAGGTCAAGCCAAACCCTGTGCACATTTGAAAGTCTTCGATAGTTGATGTTAATTGAAATTGTTCCGAGCGCGGCTGAGGGAGACTAATTGTGTCAAATGGGATTTGATGTCAAATACCCCTTTCTTATCCTCACCTGACTCTTCAGAGGTGGTGTGAGAGGTTGGCACTTAAGGTTTTTTCGCCTTGTTCTTTTTCTTTTTCTTAGAAGTCTTACGTTCTTGGTAGACGTAAGGTCTGTCACAAGGAGTATTCAGTATGCCTCTCTGCTGAATTCAGCCAAGGCAAGGGACTCAATCCCCGGAACACACGAAGGGGGAAAAAGCCACCGAACACCAAAAACCCCCCACTGGTTTTCTTGTAGAAAGTAGGATGAATGATGATGAAAACACCCAAATATACTTAGATATCCAAGGAGGTCATAAGTATTAGCAAGTATGAATCAGACAGTGAACCCAGAGTCCAAGTGAGGCAGAGAGGCTGGTAAATATCTTGGATAAGAGGACAGCAGGAATGAAACTGGCTGAATGCAGATAGGAATACAAAATAGGTAGACGGAATGGTAGCGAGAAACAAAGGCTAGGTATAAGGCTCTGAGAGCAAAGAGAAAAGCAGAGAAAACAGTGCCTTACCCGAATGGAAGATGCAGGTTGCAACGCGCCGCCAATGCCGAGCAGTCAGGTGAAATACAGTAGGTGGTGGCCATCTTAGAAAAAGGCTAGAGCGGGCAAGGGCATTCCGGGACGGCGTGACAGCACGTTAATGGTGGCTGGTTCCTCTCCTCAATCGGTGCCCCGGCTGAGGGGATCCGGGGTGAACCGTGAGTCACCTGAAAAAGAATATACGACAAACATTGTGTTAAGAGGATCTGTGACCGGCTGAGAGGGATCCAAGGTGACGAACATTGTATTAAGAGGATCTGAGCCTGAATGAGTGGGATCCAAGGTGACTAACATTGTGTTAAAGGGATCTGAGCCCGGCTCAGGGGGATCCGGGGTGAATAGCAAATCACCTAAATTGAGTACTTGTCAAATTCTGAGAGAGGAAAATAACGTATTGTTTATTTGGTCGCATCAGGCCTTCTGAATGGAGAGACTTTGATAAGCAAAGAGACCTGAGCACAGAAGGCCCTGATGCTAATGATTGAACTGTATCCTTGTGCTAAAGAAGCCAAAGACTGTGCTGTGCTCGAGTGAACTGCCTTGTACCGTGCTGAACATGTGGGGAAGGGAGGCTAACAGCCTGAACATCCTGACATATCATTTTGTGAACACTTGTGTTTTCGTAAGACTGTTTCCCACACTTTTTGTATTTAGAGTTAAGGATTGGCAATAGGTTTATTAGTATAGGCCCTTTTCTTTTAACAAGACAACCACTAGGACTGCGTTATTATTATTTGATGGTTGTAGCTTGCTCCCATCTGTAGTTTTAGGATTAGATAGGCGTTTTTCAAACCCTTTTTAAAGTTCAATAAACACCCTTGAACTTTGGTCACTTGTGTCTGCCTTACTGTTGATACCATGCCTTCTTTACAATAGGCATTGGTTTTATTTCAGGGTAAAAGTGTTATATAGGTCGGTATTCAGTATATCTACGTTTGTTGTAATGTTAAGTATTCATGTAGTTCAGTATTCAGTATACCTTGGTGTCTTGCCATGTTAAGTTTTCATGTAGTGCGATATTCAGTATATCTAGGTTTCTTGCAATGTTAAAGTTTCAGAGTTTGGTATTCAATATATGGACGGGCACTTGCCTGTGGGCCTGTTCGGAGCTCCCTGGTACTTGTGTGTCCCTCTGACACTCACCAGCGGTCTGCTCCTCTTGCCTGCATTTTGTTTCAGAGCTCTCTGGTGTCTGTGTGTCCCTCTGACACTCACCAGTGACCTGCTCCTGCTCCCACCTGCTTCTGTCTCGACTCCGCTTCTGGGGCGGGGAACACCGCCAATGCCTGCACTGCTCGCCCTGGTGTTTCCGCACGGACAGCGTCTTCTGTACTTCGGGTCTGCCGGCATCCTTGATTGGCATCCAGTCCCACCACGGCTGCTCCCACAAAGAGCGGGTCCCCTGCTTCTCCTGCAAGGTTCCCTTTTGAGTTCTTCTCTGGCTTCTCTGCTGGGCTCTCTGTGGAATTCTTCCTTCTGTCTCTCGTCTCTCATTTTATGTACCTGCAGCCTTCTAACAGGCTGCAGGTGTGCTTGGACAATTGGATCTGCCTGACCATAGTTAGGCAGACATACCTGACCTTCCCAGTGTTTGGGATGCATCTTCCTGGTCCCAGTACCTAATTGGTGAAGAGCGGTCATCTTCACTACTCTCAGTTGCCCCTTCTTCATCTCAGTACCGTTAGGTGTTTTGTGTGGAATAATGAGGGGAATTGGCTTGTAACAGCCCATAAAAGTTGGGGGAGGGTTAGATTGACAGTCCAAAGGGATCTGCGGGATACCATACCTCACCTAAGGGCATCCCAATCCTCAAGAACCCTCGACCCAGGTGATCCTCCCTCGCTTCTCCACCCCAAGGGTCAGGATGCAAAAGGAATGGCCTTTCCCAGGCCACCTGCATAGAGTTTCCAAGGGCAGTAGGAGTGAGAATACTCCCAGGTTTATATATATATATATATATATATATATATATATTCCATGAAAAAACTTTGTTAAAGGGACGTTATGGTTAAGTTGCGCTACTAAAAACCTATGAAATTCAGTGAAAAAACTTTGTTAAAGGGACATTATGGTTAAGTTGCGCTACTAAAAACCTATGAAATTCAGTGAAAAAACTTTGTCCAAGGGACGTTATGGTTCCAAGTAAAACTGAAAAACCCTTGAAATTCGCCAGTTATGGTAAGTTAAGCAACCATAACTCGCGCCACCACCGTGCACTGCTAAGACTAACACCCAGGACATCAAAGATGACATCACAAATGTCATTGATGACATCACTGATGACATCACATGTGTATGTACTTTTCATGAAATATGTGTACAAGGGATTCTTATTATAATGTTGCGAAACAAGTGTCAAGGATCATTGCAATAAATATCATACCCTAATTAGTGCATTGAACGATGCATTGATATAAATAGCATTCTATTATGGGGTTCTATCTAGTATGCTAAGATACTCATACAGAAACATAACATTGTGTGCAGCGTACAAGATGAAGGTATAATATTCGTAATGTTAATATGTTGAATAATGAAATGATAATTGTTTCTTAATAGATTTTTGTGTACTGTGAAATATGTAATACGTAGCTAATAAAACACATGTATTACATAATTGTATTACTATAGACTAAACACAAAGACACAAGAACACATACCAATATGGGTATATACAGGGAAAGTGAAGTTAGCAAAAAAGCACAAGTAGTAGCAGAAACAATTCATAACTTAACTGATTATTTTCATGCAAATAAATGATTGCTCTGTTTCAAAGCTGCTATTTACCCTATGTATATGTATCACTTGATGTGATTGGACCCACAGGGAAAGTACAGCCATAAAAAAAAACAACAGAACTATCAGAAAGTGCTCATAAGTCTATTGATTATCTTTATGCACAAAAAGGATTGCTGTCTTTCAAGCTTGTGTCTTCCCGTATGTATATGTTTCATATGATGTGACTGGACTCTAAGGGAATTACTGTAAGAACCTACTTGAAGGATACGTCTACAAATAAAATAACATTTTTAGCTTCTGACTGTTACTGAAGAAAACCATGTGGCCTAGATATGTCAGCAAAAAAAAACAGAGTGAGCCAGACATGTGATGTCATCAGTGATGTCATCAATGACATTTGTGATGTCATCTTGATGTCCTGGGTGTTAGTCTTAGCAGTGCACGGTTGTGGCGTGAGTTATGGTTGCTTAGCATACCATAACTGGCGAATTTCAAGGGTTTTTCGGTTTTACTGGGAACCATAATGTCCCTTTGACAAAGTTTTTTCACTGAATTTCATAGGTTTTTAGTAGCGCAACTTAACCATAACGTCCCTTTAACAAAGTTTTTTCACTGAATTTCATAGGTTTTTAGTAGTGCAACTTAATCATAACGTCCCTTTAACAAAGTTTTTTCATTGAATTTCATAGGTTTTTATCAGTGCAACTTAACCATAACGTCCCTGTAACATTTTTTTTTACTAAATTTTAAAGGTTTTTATTAGTGCAACATCACCATAACATCCTTTTCAATAGATGAAGACCAATAACATCTTATGTCCTCAAAGTGGGAACGCCGGGAGGTAAAAAAAAACAAAAAGATGGCCACCATGGAAAGGGAAGGCGGGGTGTATAAAGAACACAACAGGGCATGAGCGGGGGGTGGGGGGGAACAGGGGAGACACATGGGCATGAGCAGGGGGTGAGAGGGAACAGGGTACAAACGGGGCATGAGCAGGGGGTGGGGGGGAAAAGGAAGGAAACACGGGGCATGAACGGTGGTGGGGGGAACACGAGAGACACGGGGCATAAGCGGGGGGGCAACAGGAGACAGACACGGGGCATGAGCGGGGGGTGGGGGGTTACAGGAGACCGACACGGGGCATGAGCGGGGGGTGGGGGGTACAGGGGACCGACACGGGGCATGAGCGGGGGTTGGGGGGTACAGGAGACAGACACGGGGCATGAGTGGGGGGCAACAGGAGAGAGACACGGGGCATGAGCGGGGGGTGGGGAAACAGGAGACAGACACGGGGCTAGAGCGGGGGGGTGGGGGGCAACAGGAGAGAGACACGGGGCATGAGCGTAGAGTGGGGGGTACAGGAGACAGACACGGGGCATGGGTGGGGGCAACAGGAGACAGACACGGGGCATGAGCGTGGGTGGGGGCAACAGGAGACAGACACGGGGCATGAGCAGGGGGTGGGGGAACATGAGACAGACACGGGGCATGAGCGGGGGAGTGGGGGGCAGCAGGAGAGAGACACGGGGCATGAGCGGGGGTAGGGGGTACAGGCGACAGACACGGGGCATGAGCAGGGGGTGGGGGGCAACAGAAGAGAGACACGGGGCATGAGCGGGGGGTGAGGGGGTACAGGAGACAGACACGGGCATGAGCGGGGGTGGGGGCAACAGGAGACAGACACGGGGCATGAGCGGGGGGCAACAGGAGACAGACACGGGCCATGAGCGGGGGGTGGGGGGCAACAGGAGACAGACACGGGCCATGAGCGGGGGGTAGGGGGCAACAGGAGACAGACACGGGGCATGAGCGGGGGGTGGGGGGAACAGGAGACAGACACGGAGCATGAGCGGGGGTGGGGAGAACAGAAGACAGACACGGGGCATGAGCGGGGGGTGGGGGGCAACAGGAGACAGACATGGGGCATGAGCAGGGGGTGGGGGGCAACAGGAGAGACACGGGGCATGAGCGGGGGTGGGGGGCAACAGGAGAGACACGGGGCATGAGCGGGGGGTGGGGGGAACAGGAGACAGACACGGGGCATGAGCGAGGGGTGGGGGAACAGGAGACAGACACGGGGCATGAGCGGGTGGTGGGGGGAACAACAGACACGGGGCATGAGCAGGGGGTGGGGAGAACAGACACAGGGCATGAGCGGGAGGAGTGGGGTGCAACAGGAGACAGACACTGGGCATGAGCGGGGGGTGGGAGGAACAGGAGACAGACACGGGGCATGAGCGGGGGGTGGGGAGAACAGGAGACAGACACGGGGCATGAACGGGGGGGTGGGGGGCAACAAGAGAGAGACACGGGGCATGAGCGGGTGGGGGGAACAGGAGACAGACACGGGGCATGAGCGGGGGGGTGGGGGGCAACAGGAGATAGACACGGGGCATGAGCGGGGGGTGGGGGGAACAGGACACAGACACGGGGCATGAGCGGGGGGTGGGGAGAACAGGAGACAGACACGGGGCATGAGCAGGGGTGGAGGGAGGGAGAGAGACACACGGGGCATGAGCGGGGGTGGGGGGAGGGAGAGAGACACACGGGGCATGAGCGGGGGGAGGGAGAGAGACACACGGGGCATGAGCGGGGGGTGGGCGGGAGGGAGAGAGACACACGGGGCATGAGCGGGGGGTGGGCGGGAGGGGGAGAGACACACGGGGCATGAGCGGGGGTGGGGGGAGGGAGAGAGACACACGGGGCATGAGCGGGGGGTGGGGGGAAGGGGAGAGAGACACACGGGGCATGAGCGGGGGGGTGGGGGGAGGGAGAGAGACACACGGGGCATGAGCGGGGGGTGGGGGAGAGGGAGAGAGACACACGGGGCGTGAGCAGGGGGTGGGGGGAGGGAGAGAGACACACGGGGCATGAGGGGGAGGGGGAGAGACACACGGGGCATGAGCGGGGGTGGGTGGGAGGAGGAAAGACACGGGGCATGAGCGGGGTGGTGGGGGGAGGGAGAGAGACACACGGGGCATGAGCGGGGGGTGGGGGAGAGCGAGAGAGACACACGGGGCATGAGCGGGGGGTGGGGGGAGGGAGAGAGACACACGGGGCATGAGGGGGAGAGACACACGGGACATGAGCAGGGGGTGGGCGGGAGGGGGAGAGACACACGAGGCATGAGCGGGGGTGGGGGGAAGGGGAGAGAGACACAGGGGGCAGGTGTGGGGGAGAGGGAGAGAGACACACGGGGCATGAGCAGGGGGTGGGCGGGAGGGGGAGAGACACACGGGGCATGAGCAGGGGGTGGGCGGGAGGGGGAGAGAGACACGGGGGATGAGCGGGGGGTGGGGGGAAGGGGAGAGAGACACACGGGGCTTGAGCGGGGGCCGGGCAGGAGGGGGAGAGACACACGGGGCATGAGCGGGGGATGGGCAGGAGGGGGAGAGACACACGGGACATGAGCGGGGGGTGGGCGGCGGGTGGGGAGAGACACACGAGACATGAGCGGGGGGTGGGCGGCGGGAGGGGAGAGACACACGGAAATGAGCGGGGGGTGGGTGGGTGGGATAGACGAGCGGGGCATGAGCGGGGGGTGGGCGGGTAGTTCGAGACGAGCGGGGCACGAGCGGGGCATGAGCGGGGGGTGGGCGGGAGGGAGAAAGACACACGGACATGAGCAGGGGGTGGGTGGGAGGGAGAAAGACACAAGGACATGAGCGGGGGGTGGGCGGGAGGGAGAAAGACACACGGCGTTCGTGTCCAGGCGGCAGATCCCGCTCCTCGGCCCTCCTCTGGCCACCGTGTCCTGATGGCGTGAGCGGGGGGCTGGAGGAAAAGGGAAGACACGGAGCATGAGTGGGGGGGTGGGAGGAACAGGAGACGGGCATGAGTGGGGGTGGGAGACTTACTGTGCAGGCGGGATACAAAGCCTCTCATGCGAGGAACAAAGATGGCTGGCGTCTCTGAAGCCAGACGCACTGCACGCTTTCACCGCATCCAATGAGATAGCACGTCAGATGTCCGCGGACATCACACAAGCTGCTTGCCCAATCACCGTCCTGTCCGTGGAGCAACAGGGAAGTGTGTCCGCGAAGCGAACACAGATATCACTAATTTTTTTCACTTACATTTTTGTCATTTTTTAAAAAAACTACTGGACGGATTTACACCAAATAAAGCAAAGCACGCTTTCGGGACCAAGCCGCCACTCCTGCCGCAAATTTGGTGTAAATCCGACCAGCGGTTTGGGCTGTAGGCGTGAGCAAAGTTTTTTCCCATTATGTCTATGGGAAAAAAAAAAGTTTTGGGACCCCCCCTATAACTTTGCCCCCCCTGGACGAATCCTCACCAAACTTTGCAAAACAAATCAGAGTGACCCAAATACTTTTTTTGCAAAAGTTTGGTGAGGATTCGTCCAGGGAGAGAGAAGTTATAAGCCGCTCTTCCTATGGAAACAGCAACTTAACCATAACTACATGGCCACTACCGTGGCCATGTAATATATATATATATATATATATATATATATATATATATATATATATATATATATATATATATATATATATATATATTACTACACCAATTTCCTGAGTCTGTTTTATCATCAGGGATGTCAGGTATATATTAAAATGGAATGGAGACAGGGTTGAATTATGTGGGACACCACATTTCAAGACATAAACAGTTGAGCCAAAAGGCAGAATCACTAGGTTTGGTTAAAAGAAGCAGTCCAGGCCAATGCCTTCTCTCACTTAGTGTTGTATAAGCACTTAATGGGAATTTGGTGGCTGATGGTTTCAAATGTTGAATGGACAAATCAAGTAGCTTTAGAGCTCTGGCTACTTCCATTCTGTGGGCAGGACAAACCCCTACCCGAATGTGGGAAAGACCCACATTATTCTCCACAAATGTCTGAATGCGTGATCTAACTAGTCTTTCCATCAAATTTACTGGAAAAGACAAATTACAAATCAGCCTACAATTTGCATGGTAAGACGGATAAGCCTGAAGCTTCTTAAACAAAGGTGTGACCAATGCCAGTTTAAGTCTGACGGGAAGGTGCTATTGGTAAGGGGCACATTTATAATGTTTTTACATTTGTCCACACTCAATGGGATCATCTCATGCCTTTTGTAGGTAGAAGCAGGGCGGGGAACCATTGGCAAGACAGAGTATTGTCTTTGGACCATAAGATGCGGGGGAATGTAAATTATCATGTGTCTAGAAAACCTTCAGGCAGGAATCAGCATCATGAACAGAAATGTGCTCAGGACGGTTATCCACCTGTTTAATTGCTTTCAATTTGGAATTGGTGACCCCACGTCAATCTTTTCAATTTTTCTGATAAAAATTCCCATTGCCATTACACAGGTTTTGTGATGGAATTAGTTTAGAATTTGTGCCAGAAGAGCTGTTAACCACGTTCATAATTCAATACAATTTTCTTTTGCAAAGATGGGGCAGAGAGAAGTCATTCTTGATAATGATGCTTCTTGGCTGATGAATCTGGGGGCTGATTATCCTAAAGTAGCACCAGTTCTAAAAAGTGAGCAAATGCTTTGATAATACGGAATGGAGCAAACAGGTTTTGTCACTATCCTTATTATCTAAACAAATTTTCATTAAGGCAAAAATAAATCAAACTGTTTTTTGTACTGTGTTTGCTGCATGATGTGAAAAGAAATCAGTTTACTACATTTTGTATCATGTTACTCATCAAACATAGTAAATAAAACAGACAGTTTTATTTTTGACCGTGTCAAGCAATTTTTAGGTTATCCAACTTTGGGCTAAACAAGTTTCCTACATTCCCAATTGTTTAAATAGCAAAATTGGTGCGAGATTCTTTTGCTCTGCTTTTTTGCAAAAGTGCAAAGCTTTGATAATCTGGCCCAGGTGATTATGTCTGTGGCTAGATCTAGATGAAGTTGCTTTGTCCTTATAGCTATAATGTGAGCACCATTTACATTCATGCCCGAGTTTTTGCTTTTGATCTCCAGAAATTGAACTGATCGTTAATTCTGTTGATATTTTCGGTTATGTTTTAGCTTTGCTGCAGGGCAGTTAGTATTAACGCTATAAAGCCAATTTGTGAAGGATACAACACCTTCTGGATTTTGGTTCTGAAGCGAGTTGGATATTTTCACATTAGCTGGAGTATAGAAAGGTTTTGCCATTTACAAACTTGAGTGTTTGTAAACGATACCCCTCCTCCCCTCACTAAGAGCATAATAAACAATATGCATTTTGGGTTGCCCACACTGATGGTATGGGGGTGTGGACATTCATATGACAGTTTAAACTGCAAATTAGGTCCGATGTACATGTTGCAGTATGTGTAGGGACCAAGACCATCAAGGAGAGCTGTACATCTGCAATATTGGTTAATATTCTGTTTTTGCTGCAGATGTAGCACAGGAGATCATCTACGGACCAACCTTTAAGGTTTCTCTAAATATAACTGCCCTGCCTACACCATGCAGGTGGTTTTTCATAAGGATCTTGAACCAACAAGGTAAAAGATTATTAATCAGAGGCACACTACTGTCCAAAATTCACAATTGAATAAAATATCTACTTTTACATTTTACACCAAGTAATTACGCTCAGTGCTCTGTTTTACTGCCGAGCAAGCATTAAGGAGTGCGAGGCTAAGCAAGATGCCCTCTTTAGATTTGGTATATTGTAGAGCTCAGGTTTTAGGTGGTGTTTTAATAATGGAGATGCCTTTCCGAAATGTACGATGGTAGCAAAGCAGAGTTTGTATCCATGCTTTGCTTTCGTCTTCAGTCTTCGGAGGGCACAGGTTTTACGCCTGCATGAGATTTTCATGCAGGCGTAAAACCAAAGTATTCCTATGGAATATGCCTTGGTTTAGCAACTGTTAAAGACCAGGTGACTGCCATGGGAATCCATTTTAAAACCCTACCTCCGAAGCCTAATTTGCAGACTGTGTTTTCTTTCTCACAAAGCAAAGATCAAAAGTGAAGAGTAAAGGCGATTTTGCTTTCATTTTCTCTCCACAATTACACTCTGCTTTGTTAGTTATGTTATGTTACTTGGCATTTATATAGCGCTCTATATATCAATGGTATGACCTCAAAGCACTGGTAGGTTGAACGCCCTCAGGAACCGTAGTTCTAGTCAGAAGAGAGAAGATGGTGTTGTAGGGTGCGTGGGTACACCAGTTATGTGAGCAGCTGATGAAATTGCCGGATGATAGCTGCATCCTAGCGTTAGGTGTGGTGTTGATGATATCAGTTGTATGTGTACAGTCTGGTGGACACTCAGATTGGGCTCTGGCTGCGTTAGGCCTGAAGGACGCATATGTGAGCAACTAGGCCGGAATGTGCTTTGTTAGCTGCGTTTTATTAGGTTGATGAGGTGTTCATGGGGTCATATTCGTATGTGAACAGCTAGGCCGAATTAATCAGGGGTATAGATGTGTTCTAGTTGAATGATGTTGTATAGTAGAGAGTAAGTGTAGTGATCTAATATGATGGTTATCTTTAATGCGTCCCAGACCAGGCACGTGAACAGGATGGCAGGGAACCGAGCGATACATGGATACATAGAGACAGGGGGCTGTGCTTACAGCGGCAGGAGGGGGGTTATGGATATATAGCAACAGCATTGGGAACAGCAAAGCAGGATATACGTATGTTAACATTTAAATTCTTATTTCTAACAAGCTGTGATGCATATATGTGATTCATATATGCGATTCTAACCAAGTGTGGCACTGCTAATATTCACAATCCTGTCTATAAGTGATGCAGGCTAGGCTAATGTTCACGATTCTAATCAAGCACGGCACTGCCAACACACAATCTAGTATGGGTCTGGGCAGGCAATGCTCACAACTCCAACCAAGTGCGGAATTGTCATGATGCCTACCCCCGGGTACCCAGACCAAGTCCAGCAACTCCAGAAGCAGGCATCAAGTTATCCCAAGCAAGCCCAACAACCCCTGCTAGGGGCTATTTGGGTCCAGTCCTGGCGCCTATGGCGCTAGGCTCATATGGAAAGTCAGTCCTGGCGCCATAGGCGCCAGGCTCATAGATTAAAACTTACCTGATGCAGACCATGCTGCAAGAGCTCCAAGCCAAAAGAGGCTTGGAAGGGACTACTTTACTTAGGGACTATTTTTTACTCGGGCGGGGCTGGGGAGGAATACTTACCTGGGACTACTTTGGAGGGTATTTAAACCACGCCCGAAGAGCAGCACACGCTTCACGTTATTCTGCATCCAGCAGCGTAACGCTGACCGTCCCTGCAAGTCTGCATCCAGCATTCTGCCACGCCGGCCTCGAGTTTGGAGCTCCTGGAAAAAGGGAGAAAGAAGGAGAAAAGGTTAGAACAAGAGCAATACCTTTGATCCTTACCTGAATTCCCGACCCATCGCGCCTTCGAGCTGGAAGAAAGAAGCTATTTATGCGCGTCGCCTCGCCTGCTGCTGCGCCGCGCTGAACTCACCGGCCTTCGCAGCATCTTCACATTCCACTGCATCCTCCTGCATGTTCCTGCCGCACTCCAGCACCTAAGACAAGAAGACAAGAACAGCAAGGTGAGCGAAGGGAATACACAGAGGAATATTAGTTACCCCCACATAGACTTACCTGATTTTACCACCGGGGGTACTAGTCCTCTTCACGGGTCGGCGCAGCTTCCACTGCATCTTCGCCGAACCCCGGCCGCTAAGGGGAAACAAAAGGACAGCAAGGTGAAACAAAGGGACTACCAAGGGGAACCCTCCTCACCACAATAGACTTATCTGATTTTACTGCCAGAGGTATTATTCCCCGAGACTTCATACTTTCTCTCAGCGACTGAATAAGGGAGAAAGCAACAGGTTACATATTGACATTATTTTATCGAACTGTGTTGGAAAATACAAATCCTTACCAGAATACTACCGGTTGCCACGAGGAACTCTTCATTAGGGTCAAGCTGCAACCTGCAAGGAATCGGACAAGAGTGAAAGTCAGGCATTTGAACTCTTACGAACTTTATACTTACGGCGTCTTGCCGGGAAGCTCGGAGTCAATATTGTTCTGGAACTCACCAATTCCTTCGAGCCAGTGAAGCAACTGGTTATCAACGTGCCCCTGCGCTCAATGCAGGATGGAGAGCTCATCTTTTCAAACCATCAGGTGAGACCATAAGAGGGGACATCAAAGGTGATCTGTGGGGAGAACAGTGGGGGTGGGGGGATTTACGCTCAACTCCACGGGTGGTTAATTCCCTTTCTCCATTTGCAGAAGAATATTCCTACGGGCCAAGCAAACAAAGCTAGGTGGGCCAGTCCAGTCCGTCATCTCGGCCCTACGCGTCACATTGGTGGAGACCGCAGCTGTCCAGTTCCGATCGACGCCTCTGTGGGAGTCAGGTGAGCGTAACAGGAATTGTCAACACACACAATCCCATCTATAGGCGACGCAGGCTAATGCCACACAGGGGCATGTGCGTGGGGCACACGGGAGCTAGAGGTTAGGGTAATTTCATCCATTCTATCCATCCATCGAAGAGTGGGGCAAGCTATCATTTGCAATTCTTTCTAAGTGTGGGACATGCTACCATTTACAGTTCCGACTAAGTGTGGCACATGCTAACAATCACATTTCTATCTAGGGGCGATCCAAGGTAATGATCACTAATTTGTTTAAGTGTGGGACATGCTACCATGTGATTAAAATTGCATGCAGGGGATCAGCAACGCAATAGTGTAAGCGTTGGTAGTCTGCTTCATGCAATTATAATTTTTTACAAAATGACTCTCTGAGTTTTGAGTGCTATGGTGCTTCTTTGATACAAAGAGGAGTATGCAATTCATTTACACATTTACTTATGAATAACTGTCACATGAAGGGCTCTTGGAGAGTAACATACCTTCCTCCCGACCGCTCCACACAAAGTGGCGTGTGATAGGACACAAAGGCAAGAAAGCCTGAAGACAATCTTACTGGAGTTGCAAAGAAAAAGAAAACACACTGATGAATACAGAATTTCAAGAGGGCCAGAAAACACCCCTCCCGCTATCCCCAACGACACTCTTTACCCGAACATGTAAAAAAAACTGAATTTGGGGATTGTATACCAGTCCAGAGACCACAGAACCTGTTACCAAACAAGAGGGAAAAAAGAAAACCAAAAAGGACGGGGGACCTAACACAACGGCACAAGGTAGAACTAATGCAGTAAAAGGATGAGTCTGACAAAAGACAATCCCCAATGAAATGTCCAGGGCTGCAGAATACAGAAAGTTCAAACCAAAATGATTCCACAAATGCAGGGCATGGAGAAACAAAAGTCACCAGAGAAAAAAGTTCCAAAACACTGTGAAGAAGACAAGGCATCAAAATCCAAGACAACGTACCAGAGGCAAATCCAAGTTCCAAGGAGAAGGTCAGCACCAAAATTCACCAGGTAATCCGACTGACGACAGTGAAATCAGCAGGCAAGGCAAAGTCAAAAAAGTGGAATAGAGTCTGTTGATAGAGTTCTTCAAGAGATCCAGGTGTCAAAAGCAGCAGGCAGAGGCAAATCCAAAAGCAAATGTCCAGGGTCAGGAATAATACCGAAGGAACAGACCTACAGAAAGGCAGCTTCGCTTTGTAGAGAGTGCTGTGATGTTGCAGAGTCGAGGAATAATTTCTGTATTCATCATCACGTAATGTGCTGTGTCCCTGTGTTGCAATGCTGCTGCTGGTGCACCTGGAGAATGTAGTTTACCCTGCGACGGCTGTCGGAGAACCGCCAGGCTAGTCTCCACGTTCGCTGGGGTGCTGTGTCAATAACAGAATTTAGTGCTGAGTCTACCAACTTTGTGCATCCATTCTACGGGTCTGCTGTGTGTACACTTTGATACAATACCAGCCTCCACGCGAAAGAAGGAAAAACTAACAAAGTGTGATGGGCTATGCAGGGCCGGCCCGTAGCATGGTAGCCTGCCATGGGGGATCCACAGGCACCAGCTGCCTGCCTCGCGTATGAGTAGAGGCTAAAATGCCCACTCAGCCCACACACTTCTACAAACCAAGAGCCAACACATTCATGAAGGTTAAACTGGAACACTTAAGAGCTACACCGCCTTTGCCTTTTGTGGTAAAGTGAGCCGATGTGAGAGGGATGTGAATGTGATCCAGTAGTGACACAAACAACACAGTCCAAAATAAAGGTAATGTTCAATCAAAGATCTATACAAATATATATACTTTAATTAAACACATCATCTGCAAGAAAACTAAATTGAAAACACTGTACAAAACCCACTCCTGTGGAAAGAACAGAGAAGATGCAACAGACAGAAGAATGTAGCACTCTGAATATGAAGACAGGGGTGATAGGCACATTATTAGCCACAAAAAGGATATGTCTCCGGATGAAAAAGGTGCAAAAATGACCTAACCAGTCTCTAGGGCCCAAAACGGACTAGGGGCCAGTTATTGGTCAATAGTACTTTGTTTCAGTAGTTTGGCGGTTCAACGGGGTCGAACCCGGCTTTGGCCAATGATGCCAGTGGATCAAGCTCAGTTCGGGTACATTGGCTTGTGTGTGCTGTGAGGGTGTAGAAGTAGGAGACTTACAAGGAGGGGTCATGTTGATTGTTATAAACATTTATTAGTATAACACAGAACCTAACTGTCCCTATTTCTATGAGGGGTTTCCCTACCTTGACATAGGAGAACTGGGGATGGGGGCAAGTCAGAATGTCCATCAAAATGAATATACTCCCATCCTCTGTCAGAATCCTAACCATCTAACCCTAACACTTAAACTCCATAGTCTATAAGCAAAGAAAAGTTCCTTAATCAGGAGAATTACTCCCTTATCCTGGTGCCCGATTCCTTTATGGTGCTTGATTCTTTCACTGTTCCTTCCAGACAGGGCCAGGGGAATGACTCCCTTTCCCTGGTCTTTTTTCTCCAAGATACTCCTTCTGTTACAATCAGTTATTTTATTACCAAGATATTCCTTCTGCATACGAGGTTCGTAATAGTTCTTTTAACTCTCTCCAGGAAGTAGGAAACCTTATAATCTTGTAACAGTTTCTTTTATTGTCTGGGAAATGGCTCCCTTTCCCAGACTCTTTATTATTTCTGCCGTGAGTGTTACGGTTTCCGTTATGCCCTCTCTGGATCTTGGGTTCCACAGTGGGCTTATACCTGCCACTGCACTGAGGAAGCTCTCCTTGGATGCACTCTTCTATTCTCTGATGGTCAGTGGGCTTATGGCTGCCACTGTGACGAGGAAGCTTTCCTCAAGTGCACTCTTCTAGCCTCTGGCTTAGGTCCCCGACCCTTAGTTACCCTCTGATAGGCCTCACGGTTGTCACGGCCTGAAGCGGAGACCCTTCCACTTTCCCCAAAAGCTTTAGTTGAATCCATCAAAGACAGAGGTTATTGTGCTGGGTCCCAAGAGACTGGTACTAAATATGATTCAAAACAACCAATGCCCCTTTCTATTTGGAGCTCCCATAAGCTATTCAGATGCAGTGAAGAACTTGGGTTGTATTTGTCAGTCCCAGGTCAGTCAAATAGTTAAATAAGTATATTATCAACTGAGACGCCTAAAACCTCTTATCGCTCTGATTGCAGAGAAGGACAGGCCAACCGTGGTTGGAATACTTACCAAAGCCAGGCTGGATTACTGCAATACCCTCCTTATGGGGGTTCAGAAATTCGATATTAAAAGATTGCAGGTCGCTCAAAATTCTGCCATAAGACTATCTTCTCGTTATCAAGAAGAACAGCAATCTACCAATATCGAAGTAATCTACATTGGCTTCCGGTTCATCAGAGAGTCCTGTTTAAGGTGCTCTGTGTGGTATTCAAGTGTTTTCATGGGATGGCACCGGCCTACCTGAATGCAGAAATTCAGCTGTACCGTCCACAACGATACCTGCGTTCTACAGACCAGCACCTCTTGTAGGTCCCATTGGTTAGAACAACTACATGGGGTGAGAGACGGTTTTCTGCCCTTAGCCCCCCCAGCCTGGAACGCTCTCCCTCTGGCACTCCGATGCATTGACTCTTTGTCTATTTTTAGGAAACAACTAAAAACCCATCTGTTTGCATAAATGTGTCTTATCTTGCAAACATCAGCTTTGAGTCAGTGCGATGCAGCAATACATTGATTAACTTATATCTGCGCCTAGATGCATTCTTTGCCTGGTCCCTCTAGGGTATGCGCGTTACAAATAATCAAATCAAATCAAATCAAAATCCACATTGCTACCGGTCCGCCTGTGCTTCCCATTACCTTTTGGGACTTGCTTGCATGGCGCCAGTTGTTTTGGGGAGTGGGGTCGGTCTCCTTCCCGCTTCCTGTGGCCATCTGTTACCTGTTTTCCAGCGCCCAGATACCCACGGGTTTGGCGTGCTCTATAAATGTTAAATAAATAATAAAATTTAAAAATCTGCTTCCTTGCTGTCTCTGCGGCAGCTCTGCAGATTGTGGCTCCCTGCAGTCTTGGCACCGTTAGAGTATCACGCAGTCCACCTCCTCCTGGAGGTCATCCCACTGCCTTGCCCGTTTTTGGCTAGGCTCAGTCCTGCCGACGCAGAACCATCATCGGACTCCCTTGGAGGCTCGCCGGGGTCTTCTGCACAGCCCTCTCTTCCTTCTGCGCACAAGTTTCCCGGGTTCTCTGATGAGGAAAGGCATTGGGCCTCATTACGAGTATGGCAGTAGCCGTGCCTGTAGTACAGGCACGACTGCCGCCTGTATTGATTTTTATCCGGCGTCCAGAAAAGGGCAATTACCGGATCATTCCGACCTTGGCGGACCCGGTAATTGCCTTTTCTGGGCACCTGAAAAAATGATTCCCCATTCCCATTTCAACCCCATAGGGCTCAATGGGAATGGGGAGGGTGGTAGCAACGGTACAGTTACTAAAGGTACCGTTGCTACCATCAACTTCTGCTTGCGGGTGCCGGTACGGCCACCAGGTAAAACCTGGTGGCTGCAAGGGCACCCGCGAACAGAACTCATAGTATGGCGGTACGGTACCAATGGTGCCAGTAGCGATACCGCCACCGTTGTTGCCTTACCGCCATACTCGTAATGAGGCCCATTGAGTCTTCTCTTTCCACTGAATAGGGCTTACTCTGCCCTAGCATAACTTTAGCACATGATGTCCATGGCTCTTTGGCACTCCTCATGCATCTTGTGAGCCCCCTTGTGTCAGTACTTAAACATTGGGCATTCTGCATGCTTCCTATGCTTTTCTTCATCTCAGTGGATTCTACACCTGATATAGTTAAAGACTTACAATAATACATGTGCCTGCTGTGAAAAGGGGGTTCATAGAGGGAAGGTTGGGCAAGGGTGTTTGTGGAGTGTCTGACTCAGTTAGGCCGTAACCCAGGTGGACGTCCTTATCCCCAGGAGGGGAGTTCCTCCCTGTGAGTTCCTCCTACATATTACCACCCTTAGGGGAATTATTGGGTAGTGGCCTTACCTCCCTAGCCTCATAGGAAAGGGCTCCCCCCTGGGGAGAAGTGACAAGACCTGGTGAATCATCACAGTTCCCATCAAGCAGGTTTGAATGAGGTAGCTCTGCACGGTTTAAATGCAGCGTTGGGCGAAGCAGGTCGGGTGCTCGCCAATATCTGTTCGAAGTTTAGTCAGGTTGTAACCACCAGGAAGTGTCAACGAGGGATGCTCCAGTGGTTCAAGCCGGTGAATGGTGATGATTTGAATCAGTGTTTCTGTTGCTCTGGTGTGCAGTTTGGCAAAGCCGCAGTTCAAAGGTGAGATGGGTCGTGTTGTGGTTTAACCCCTTGCTCGATTCCACAAATGACTCTCCAGCAGTTCTAGTTGGGTCCTGATGACTTGAACAGATCCTGATTGAAGCTTGATTCAACCATAGCAGGTGACAAGCTTAGAAAAGGCACAATGCAGCGAACAGTTGGAGGAGGGCCACAGGCAGCACCGGCAGGATCCCTCTGATTCAATGAGTGGCAAGTGCAGCACAGATAACCTTACGTGATCTAGTCCTCCAGATGCTTTAAGACCCCTTTAGGGACTCCGGGACAGGATACTCCTTTCAGGGTCTGCTCTCCCAGGCTTGGGAGATACTGGTGCAAAGTGGGCATTCCTAGCCCACAGCAAGAGTCACCCTCAATTACCCTGGGAGTGGATAGTCCCAGAGCTTTCCACTGCCTGGACAGCTCCTTCGTCACCTCAGTGGTTGAGAGCTTTTGAAAGTGCATCTTTCTCAAAAGCGGTGCAATGAATCCTTCTCAGGTGTTGTTCCAGAGTGAATCAAAGAAGTGGTTGGAGACTCCTTCTTTCAAAGATAAAGGTCCACAGGTGATTGGACTACAGCTAGCCTATTTTAGGGGTCTAATCCCTGCTCTTCAAATGAATGGAATTTACCCTTCTGACATCACACCCAAAGTGCTTTGCGCTACAGAAAGGGGTCAGGATGTAGAGATAGAGACAGAGAGAAACAAGATGGTGAAACGCTCCCTGTCTGCACTAACCCAACCCCCTTCCCTTCATTATGGGATCACAGGACCATTTTGTATGCAGCACCCTTGCATGAGGGTACTCCTTTTCAATGGGTGTGCGCCTTTGATTAATGGGCCCAGAACAGCTTCCTGTTGAGTGGCTGTTGCTGGAGGAGATTGTTACCCTCACGAAGAAATGAAAGAAGAGGCATGGGCATTCAGGTTCTTGTCCTGTCATTTGGCAGCACCAGCCTGTCTGGCCTGAATACACAGCACCTTCCACAGGAGCACACACATGTGTGATATCAAATTGAATGTGGCTGCAATGATTATGAGTAGTGCCATGCACCATGCCTTGTCTCCGGCATCAAATATATTTCGAGTTTTCCCTACCACCAGCATGGACTAGTCATAATCATAATAATTTGAAACATGGGTACATATCTTAAATGCCACTCATGGGCTGCAGTGACTTTGGCTATCACTTCAGTTGTCAAGAGGGCACCTGTGACCTGAATCTACTTGGTGGCAATGTAGGGAAGGCACTGCATTCAGGCTACTGATGCAAAAGTGCACAGGTGTATACTATGCTTTTGTAAATATCAAAAAGGCTAGGCCTTCTTCACGTAGAGGGCAATTCCTCACGTTTATTGTTTTCAAGCGGGGGTGTGCTGCTTCCATGTGTGAGGCTCTCTTTTCTGTTTGTTCTAGTCAGGCAGCAGTACCACTTTCTAAGACTTCATGACCCATGATGTTCACCAGACAAAATCACCAGGCCCATCAGACACTACGAGTCCCATCATTACTGCTTATCACTGTCTAGCTTAGCATTTAAAGTGGGGGCGATTTATAACTGATGGCTCGTTTAAGAGACAATTGTTTTGGAAAATACATTGTTAACGTTTACATGTTAAGAACTGCAAAGCGGCATTTTTATTCTGTAAGCACAAACATAGCACCAGTTAGCTGCCTAAATCTATGCCATCCTCCAGGCCATTTAAAACATATCACACAAAACTGTTTTAAATAATATGTCTTATTTTCACATATTCATGTTTAATACACCAAAAAGTGTAATATTTTCCTCCACGATGTAGGACGTATGCCGCTGTCAAACATTAAAGGACAGACAGGTAATCTTTTCACACATTGGGCGTCATTACAAGTTTGGTGGTATTTAGGTGGTAAATCTAATCAAATACCACCAAACCTGATTACCTTTACTGCCAATTGGTCCAGCGGATTTACAGCAGGATTACTAGTGGTGTTAGGGCCGTGTAAATACCCATTGGGCCTCATTACACGTTGTGCGGTAAGGGTTTACCGGTACCGGTACCGGTAAACCCTTACCGCCTTACTACGAGGTCCCTTTGCGGGTCCTCCCTTAACGCCTGGTTTTTCCAGGCGTTAAGGACGGGACCCGCAAAGGGACCTCAGAGCTAATTACGGTACCGCAATTTGCGGTACCGTAATTAGCACCTTCCCCATTCCCATTATGCCCTATGGGGGCAAAAATGGGAATGGGGAAGGGCCTTGGTGAATGGGGAATTACCGCCCCCGCTCACCTTGGAGTAGGGCGGTAATTCCGCCATCCACCAAGGCGGACTCGGTACGGTACCGGTGGCAACCATGGCGCTAATAGCGCCATGGTTACCGCCTACCGTGTAATGAGGCCCATTGTTGTAGTCCATAGGACTCTATGGGGATTTTGGTGGAACTGCAGTAAATCTGCTGATTTTTGGAGGAAAAGTGGAAGATTTACCTCCAGCTCTTTGCAGCAGGCAAATCCTCCACTTTTCCTCCAAACTTGGAATTGGGCAATGCAGTAAAAATGGCGGTAACAGAAAAGTGGTAGTAACAGAATTACCACCACATGTTTACTGCACAACCAAACTCATAATGAGACCCATTAACTTTTGTTATGAGTCTTTAGGCCTCATCATAATTTGGGTTGAGCAGTAAAAATACGGTAGTAACGCTATTACTGCCCCGCCTAACTATGAGTTTGCCAGTAAGTCGCCCAGCTTTACTTCCAGCTTTGAGCTGGGGGTAAATCTGGTGAGTTACCGCCCATTTGCGGTGCTATTCCTGCGGCACAAATTGCGCCATGGTAATTGCGCCCATTATCCGCCATTGGGTCCAATGTGCCCAATAGGAATGGGGACTTCCCACTCCCCCTCGCCCCTGCCACCCAACTCGGAATGTGGCGCAAATTGCACCGGACCGAGTTGCGGTAACACTAACAGCATTGGGCGGTATCCCGGCGAGTTTACTGCCAGGATACCGCCCCAACTCCTGATGACCCCTTTAAGTCTTGAAAGTACATTTTCAAAACAAACAGGTCATTTTTTGCCTTCTACTGAATTGCATTCTGGTATTTGTATTCGTCCATTCAAGATGGGAGGAATTAATGCCACAATTGTACACATTTTGCCTATCATATTTATGTAAGGATTTATATATTTGTGTGAGCACTTTACTATGGTTTGTGTAACTTTGAAGTCATCTTTAACCTTGACTGCCAGGCTATTATGCAAGTCTATGCAAAAAAGACAAGCACTATTGTTGAAAGCCAAACATGGGGTTGAGGAGGGGAAAGGATAAGAGGGCAAGTGAGTCACGAGTTTTTTTTGTCCAGGATATGGCAAGAGAGGTTGCAGTCCTGGTGCCTTGGGAGGTTATTTTCCCTGGCTCTGGCCATGTACTGATTTTCAGGGCACAAGTTGTGGATGCATGTGGGTGGACAGCATCCGCCCATTTTTTGCAGAGTGTGGACACACCACTTCTCCCCTCAGGTGTTTTTGAGGCCAGCATTCAGACATTTTGTTTTGCTTGCTCCAGTATTCGGCTGGCAGGATTTCACCCCAGGTTGTCACCCAATGCAGATGCTTACCCACAAGACCACATACAAGTGTCATTAACGCATTAGGTCAAATGCATTGAAAGTGTATGCTTTTTGCACTATGGCAATGTTTGCCCTAGTGCATATTCCATGTACAATTGCAAACTATTCCTAGTGCTAATACCGTGCAACATTGTACTTGCACTGGTGCAAAGTTTCTGTGATCTAGTCCCCGGTGTGACTTTTTCGTGTGCAGAGAAAAACAGGAGCTAGGGGAGTATTATCAACGTAATGAGTTAATTTTCTTTTACTAATGTTTCAATCATTTCTCGTGCTTCTATGAGCCCAATCCATTCGCTTTCACGATTCCAGACTGTGGTCCCCCTGAAAGAAAGCATCCATGTCTGTCGCGTTTGGAAAGGTTCTGCGCTGATTCACGGCTCTGACGAGCGGCTGTGGAATGTGCAGCCGTTAAACTGCTAACAGTAGGACAGTTATAAAAAGAAGAAAACGGAGAGCCTCGTGGCAGTCAGATGATAGGAAAACTGTGGTAATGCTGCAGCCTTACCAAGTCCCAGTGAGGCCCGCTCATTGCAGCGCATTCCAGCAATAACGTGTGCCCTCTGACAGAAAAGACACAAACCTTTCCCAGATGCAGGGCACATCCATTCAGATGTGATATTTTTCATACTGGAGACAGTTGGAAAGGAAGGTTGTTGTTGAATTGCGTTCATCTGTTAGGACACTACAAGAACTTAAGTCTTGAGGCTGAGCCGTCCGGGTTTGGCTGTTGTTGCGGCCGGGCTAACCACACCCTGATGCCGAGTAAGGCTCAGTCTGGAGTACATTGCTCGCAAATAGCCAAAGCTGTAAACATGGCTCCTCTGTGTAGATATGGTGGGCCAACTGACATTTTCTGCTGAAAGACCGCAGAGAAGTTTACAGGCCGATTCATGGAATTAATGTGCGCTGAAATTTTTGGCGCAAGCGTGCGAATCGCAGTGCAAGTGCGAAAATCGCAGCAAAACCCGCGCACAGCGATTCATGGAAGTCCGTGCGCGTGTAAATCCCTGGATGTGCGCTAAAAATCTGTGTGGCGCACGCTGGCGCACACGTCTCCAAACAGCGTGCGCTAAGCACACAGCGAAAGCGCACATAGCACAGCGCACCCAACAAAAGTAGGCGGAACAGGGGGCGTAACAATCGGAATGGAGAACAATGCGTGAAAATGTGGGCGTCACGGGGGAAGTACAGGAGGCAAATGCGCGGAATGCCCACACGCGCGTCTACAACACGTATTCATGGAATCGAACAGGGCTAATGCGTGCGCCAAAAAAGACGCGCTAATCCGGAAACACATACGCCAGCAGGAAGCATGCGTACGTGGACCCGCGCAGCATAAAAGTGTGCGCAAACAACAAACCAGCTCAGACGCCAAGATGAATATACCGTTTCTAGCAGCAGTGGTCATGGGATGCCGCAGGAGGGGGAGGATAGTCAGGCCCAGAATATTTACACCCAGAACCAGCCTTTTTGGGATGCCTGATGACCAGGTGTATGGGAGGTACAGTTTTCCACCTGACATAATAGTAGACCTGGTGAGTGAGTGGGAGGATGACCTCACATCACCCACCCTGTGCTCCCAAGCACTCAGCCCCCTGGAGAAGGTCCTCAATGTACTGCACTTCTTGGCCATTGGATCATTTCAGCGGACAAGTACTATAGTGGGGGGGGGGTGTCACAGGCCACGCAGTCACGCTGCCTACACCAGGTGTTGGCCATCATGACTGCACGCCCATCAGTCCGCAGGCACATATACCTGCCCAGAACACCTGCAGAAAGGCAGGCTGCCGTCCAGGATTTCTATGGGGTGGCACAATTCCCCAAAGTGCTAGGTGCCATTGATTGCACCCATGTGGCTCTACGTCCCCCCAGGGCATCTGAGCACATCTATAGAAACCGCAAGCACTGGCATTCCATCATTGGGCCTCATTACACGGATGGCGGTAAGGATTTACCGGTACCGGTAAAATACCGGTACCGGTAAATCCTTACCGCCTTACTACGAGGTCCCTTTGCGGGTTGGGGGATTTAACGCCTGCTTTTTGCAGGCGTTAAAAACCAACCCGCAAAGGGACCCAGGGAGCTAATTATGGTACCGCAATTTGCGGTACCGTAATTAGCGCCTTACCCATTCCCATAGAGCCCTATGGGCCAAAAATGGGAATGGGGAAGGGCAATGGTGGAAGGGGGAATTACCGCTCCGCCAACCTTGGAATGGGGCGGTAATTCCCCTTTCCGCCAAGGCGGTGGCGGTATTTTACCGGCATGAACCATGGCGCTAATAGCGCCATGGTTCTCCGCCATCCGTGTAATGAGGCCCAATGTGTAGGTAGTATGTGATGCCAAGGGAATCATCACCTCAGTATATGCCAACTATCCAGGGTCCACCCATGACAGTTTCATTTACAGAATGTCAACCCTAAACCGGGACGTAGAAGCTGGGCGGCATGGTGATACATGGCTGCTTGGTGAGTATAAATGCCACTGCACATGCATGCATGTCAGATACTGAGTAATGTCACAACCCCACTAATGATATCCGTCACCACCTCCCCAGGGGACAGTGCCTACCCTCTGAGCACCCACATGATGACGCCAATTCGGAACCCCACCACGCCACCCGAGGTAAGATACAACACAGCCCATATTGCAACCCGGGGCATAGTGGAGCGCACATTCGGAGTGCTCAAGTCACGCTTTCGCTCCCTTAACAGCTCTGGTGGGCAGCTGTTATATGCTCCCCCAGTAGTGTGCAGGATCATAGTGGCAGCATGTGTCCTGCACAATGTTGCAATACGCCGGGGCCTGCCGGTGGACATGGTGGTGCCCCCACATCCCCAACCACATGCACGCCAGCTGCGCATGGGAGGGGAAAGGGCACGTGGTGAGGCAGCCCGTACGCAGCTGGTGGCTAATTACTTCACATAAAACCACACCCCTGTGGAATGCACACAGCCCTGGCATATACCAGCTGACAATCAATGATGATGACATAAGGGACACTCAACTGTCACAACCATACCATCCTGAGATTGGTCACCTGGAAGTGTTACATTGTGTGCATCCCTACCTACCCAAACACCACCAATGCTGTGTCATCAAAAGACATACATCTATGCTGCTGAATTCATTACCACCTTGCTAAATACAACATGAGAACAGCGTCATGTCAACCAACCCCTCCCCAGCTCCACCACCATACACACCATGGCATGTCATGCAATGTGAAAGCAAACAAAGCAATGCACAAGACCTGACACAAGTGTCACAAAGTACACTGTCCCTAATGGAAACTGCCCACACACAATATGCTCCCAGTAATGTATAACTAACAGCACACATTACCAAATACTTACCACCAACACAATGCTGCAACACACCATGGAAAAATGCAAAAACATGACAGTACTAAGTTCAAGTAGTGGTAGTCTTACAACCTGAATACGCCAGCACATCGACCCCTTACAACTGTAGAGTGTTGCTGCCACGCAAATGTCTCAGTGTACTGCATACAACATGAACTGCATCTGCAAAGTAGACGGCCTTGTGAAGACATGAGGAAGGAACCTGCAGATTAGGAGGAAGACATGGATGCACAAGCACATATCAATACACCATACAACAACAATATCCACTAGGGATGTCTACACAGTATTGACTACAGACTGCCCACACAGCTCATGGGAGCCCAACGTCACTGTGTAATTCACTGTCACTTGGTCACACCCTTTGCAAGCCCATGGAAACGGGAAGCAGGAGGGGTGTGTGTCTCACGAACCCAAGCATCTAACCCAAACTCAGGACAAGCCTGCATGTGCCCAGCCGGAATACAGTGGATGCCCACGGGAGCCACACAAGGCAACACACTGTAAAAAAAAAATCAAAAATCAAAAATGCCCATGTGGGGGCCAGGCGGGGTGGGGGAGGCCACCCAGGAGGTTCGAGGACAGGGTGCACACCAACACCCACCTGCATGGATGTTGCAAAAAAAACAACCTCTTTGGGCTCATGGCCTGCACGGCTATGCCATTGTGGGAGAACTGCTGTCGTTCTGCTCATCCTCTGCTGCTGCATCAGGAGGCGGTGGCACTATGGGAGGCAGCCCACGCAAAGCCCTGGTTTGGTCCTCCATGGCAGCAAGCATGCAGGTCTGGAAGGTCTGATTCTGGAGGATTAAAGTGCGGAAATCCCCATGCAGCACATCACGGGCTGCCTGCATTTCTGCACGCATGGCCTCGCGTGATGCCCGGATCTCCTCACGTGTTGCATGCAGCTCAGCTGAGAGCGAACGTGTGAGCTGCTCCAGCTGCTGTTCTGCCCTAACATTTTGGGAAGCCTCAAGTTCAAGCAGATTCTGCCTGAGGTTATGGAGTTCCACCCTCAGGGCTTCCCTGTGGCCCTGTGACTCTATTGATATGGATTCGCGCAGAGTCTACAGTGCCGCCCGTCTGTCCCTGTTGGACACCAACATGTCTTCCCTGTGTGATTGGCAAATGGAGTCTGTTGCCTGCTGTTGTTGCTCCATCTGCCTTTCAGGGGGGATAATGGAAGTGGCCACCCTCTCCATTGCCTGAGCCATCATTTCTACTGATGCTTCCTGTTGGGTTGCCATACCGTACATGGAGTTTTCCCATTCAGTATTGCCTGGTGGTGCACGGCCACCGCGTCGACGGGCACCACACCTGTTTGGGGCAAGGCGATCTGCACCTTGCTGTGCTGGCACTGCCTGAGGCTGCAGGACTGCATTCCCCCTCTGATCTGCTGGCCCAGGAACAGGATCAGATGCTGTGGAGTGTGACCCTGCATCCGTAACCACCAAAGGCGGACCTACCAACACTGACATCCCCATAGAGGGTTCTATCCCTGGTCCAGGTGGGTTGGACAGAACAGAATCCCTGCCAGAAACACCTGCGACGGCACATAAGTCTCATCATCCGACTCAGCACCTGAATAGAGGTCTGGGGAAATGCACCTAGAGATACCCCTCGACAGTATGGTCTGCAGTAACATTGGGTTTTCACCCACCACCACACCACGTCCCCCACTGGTGCCCGGTCGTGCCTGAGATTCCTCCTGGGTCTGCACCATCTCCTCAACCTCAACAGCACCAAGTGCGTCATCACCTACAAAAACATGAAAGACAACAAATGGAAACAGGCATGAGCACCATAGCACACACATAGGCCGTGACAAGCCAGAGATCCAGTACATGATTTACACATGTCCCACATGACTATAACCCTGCCATGCATGCACTGTCAAAGAGTTGGAAGTGGAGTCAAAAAAGTAGACACTGGGGAGAGCAAGATGGAAAAGCAACACATTTGCAGCATGTTGGGTAGCAATGGCATCACACATCAGGCTGTGAGTGGCACGTCCAATACACATACTTGACACATGCCACCACACAGATGTCATGTAGCATAACCACGGTAAATTACAAAACTACAGCAATATGTCAGTGAATGAGTATTGTCACACATCCATGTCACATCGACATGATGCGAAGATTGATGCTGAATAGTGTTGCAAAATATGCATGTGCCACACACTGAAACACATCCAGTGTCCAATAACACAGTCATTGTGGGCTGATCAATGGTTGGTCACTTTAACATCACAGGAAACATTTGTCATCTTCCACATGCAAACAGGCCCTAACAAAAAATGTCTGCAGCCCAATACTCCATCGGCCTGAATGGTGTAATCATTAACATAACCAGGTAAAAATAGTGGCCCAGTGTGGGCTGTAAACAATGACCGAAGCATATCACATATGTTGCAATAGGGCAGAATAATGCCTAGCAAAAATTGGAGAGTGGAAACAATCAGCCTGAATGAACACTTAAAAAATCTGAATAATGTAGTTGCAAGATGACAGTTCAAGGTAAAGTGCACTAATGTGGGCCTAATTGGCAACTGTGGGCAGAAGGGATACAGTCATACCCAAATCCAAAGCACGTGTATGTATGGGAGGAAGCAAATGGGTGACCCATAACACTCAGGAGTACACACCCTCACCTGGCACTCAATCAGAACCGGTCACCCAAACAGCATACACATGGATTACACACACACGCGTGGGCACTCACCGGACAATACCTCGTAATCGGGTAGATCTCCCACACCTTGGATCTGTTCCTCTGTGACGAAGGTCCCAGCAACAGACTCATGTTCAGTGAGTTTGTTGTCCTCTTGTGGAGACCCACCGCCAGTCACCAGAGTAGCGGCATGATTTGAGGCCAGCTTGTTCTTTGCTCTGCGTTTCAGGTCATTCCACAGCTTGTAGCAATCATTAGCTGTGCGCCTCACAAATCCAAAGGCACTTATGTGGTCCGCGATGGTCTGCCAGTGTGCCCTACGTTGACCAGGTGTGGTCTTGCACCCTGCAGTCACCAACATTTCGCGGCTATGTGCCGACACATAGCTCACAAGTGCATCAAGTTCGGGGTCATTAAAGCTAGGCTTCCTTGACGTGCCGGACTGTGTAGCCGTGTCTGGGGTCTCAGCCTGTAGTGCCAGAGCACCCTTCTTCCTCTTCTTCAAAGGTGGAGCAGAGCCTGAGTGGCTTGCGCCGCTCTGGTCAGTAGGGGCAGAAGCGCAGGTGGTCTGGGTACTGGGAGTGTGCGAAGGCACAATGATCATAGGTCTTGGTGCAGGCATTGGCTGAAGTGTGATGTTGGCAGGGGCAACTTCAGTTTGATGGACCAGGACCGACACTGTCCCGGCTGGGAGACTCAGAGCTGGGGTGGATAGAGCTGCAGCTGCCCCTGCAGCCTCCCCACCCTGCCTACTTGGGGCAGCAGATGACATCGCTGCCCCAGATCCACGTGGCCTGGTGACACCAACTTGCACCGACACACGTGGCTTAGACTTGCTGACCTGGAAGTCAGCCTGGGAGTCATCCTGTGCCGGCTCAGGTGCCACAATGGGCTGGTCCAACAAGGGTTGAGCTGGGATGGTGTCAGCCACGTTTCCCTCAACCATGGGGGGGGGCATGGGTGTCCCTGATTGGTCCTCCACACATGGGGGTCTAGAGGCACCCTGCAAATCCTGGCTACGTCCCCTACCGCGCCCACCACGCCCACCTTTTAGAGGTCGGCCACCTTTGCCTCCCTTACCGCTAGGTCGCCTCCCAACCAGGGCACTGATGTGAGTATGGGAGTTGCAGTAAACAATTGTCCTGGGCAATTGGGGGGGAAAGGGGTAGGGTACTAGATGGAATTCGTACCCTAGTGCTCTATCAAGGCTGTCTGTGACCCCTGGGGGAAGATGACGGGTCACGCAAAGCACAGGCACCCCAAAAACAAAAAGTAACGTGCACGCAACCCCTCGTAGACCACGTACGTGGAAAAATGAACCCGCACTACGCTGTGGCACCCAGAAACACAAAAACAAGTGTACGCATGTTACACGCAGCCTACAATGACCTCTGAAGGGGTACGAGACACATTCGGGGCAAGCACAGTTGGTAAATGCGTGCGCGACTCACCGTCTGCCTGGAAAAAGAACGTGAAAAAAACACGCATGTGCGCGTAGGCAACACCCCTGCCAAAAGAAGAACTGTACGCTGTCTGAGGAGACAGGACAAAAGAAGAAGTGAATGCTGTTTGAGGAAACAGGCCCAAAAAAAATAAAGAACGCTGTCAGAGGTAACAGGGAGTACAAACTTGAAACGCTGTGAAGTAATCGCGTGTGAACCGACAAGAAGTACAGAATTCACCCACTCGCTCGCCACGAAAAGCACGTACAAGGGAATGGGGTCCTACACGTACCTTTTAAAGCAGCCCACACATACAGCGTCACTTACGCGTGTTTGCACTAAAGCCCTTTCCTCCAATTACACGAGTTGACACTCGGACGTGCAGTTTTTGGACGTGTACGATGAACATGCACCCGTGTTGATGGAAACGCCCTCGCGCGTCACGTCACTTACGCGCGTAGGCCCTTTCCTCTGATTACACGCATCCACACGTGGGCATGCAGTTTTTTCACGCGCGCTGAACCACTATGCCCACATCACGAGGGAAACAATCGCGTGAGTCACGTCACAGAAGCGCTTACGCGCTAAGGGCCTTTGGTCCAATGAAACCGCGTACGTGTGCTGACGCGCTCACGCGCGAAGGGCCTTTCCTCGAATTACACGCTGACGTGCAAGATTTTCACGTGTCAAATCACTCTGTATCAAGCTGGCCACGCAACAACACACGGAAGACCACGCTCCTGCCCAGAAGGCCAAATTACTGCCCCCCAGAGCCCCGAGCACGCTCCCACCTGCCATCTGCTGCTGCCTGACAGCCTGCTGCCCACATGCCCTGCTATTTGCTGCCTGCACGTCAGCCAGGGGTGCAGTTGCTGTGACCACCCCTGCTGGAACCGAAGACTCCCGACTGGGATACCATCGCTCCACAGCCCAGCCCCAGGACCCAGTTGCCCACCCACTCCTGCCTCTGGGGTTGCCATGTCGGGCACAACACCATCTGGCACCACCGGCAACCCCCAGCCAGAGAGGCAGAAGACCACCAGCTTCAGTGCCAGGGAAGTTGGTGTCCTGGTGGAGCAAGTCCTGGGGCAGTCTGATGCCCTCTTTGGAAGTTCGCGTGCCGACAATGAAGGACGGACCTGGATCTGGATGGACATCGTGACTGCCATCAACGCAGAGGGGGGTGGCAGTCCGCGACTTACACTATGTCAAGAAGCGCTGGGAGGACTTCAGGTCCAGGACCAAGACAAGGCCAGGACAAGGCCTGGCGCCTCTTGAAGGCAGCGGATGCCAAGGGACGCCGGCGCCACCTGTCCGACCACCAGATGAGGCTCCTGGAACACATATGCCCAGCGCTCCATGTCCAGGTCCTTGAGATGCAGACCCGTCTGGAGTCGAGCGGTAAGTGTACATGCATACTGATTGGACGCTGTGCGTGTGGTGGTGTGCCAGTAGTGTGCAGGTTGCACATGTGTTTTCGTAGGGCCATGTAGGGATGTGTATGAACAGGGGCGTGAGGCTGCCACATGTGAGTCCTCTTAGGTGTGAGACACATCGATGGTGTATGTGTTGGTAAGCATGCTGTGCAAATGCAGGTGTGGTAGCACACATGTTTGAATTTCTGTGTATGTACGTTGGCATGGTTGTGGTGTCACACATGGATGGTGGTTCCTGCTGCATGTATCGGCACTGTGTGCATGTGTGTGTATTTGACAAATGTGCAACTGTGATGCAACATGGATGCACGTGACACTGATATGTAGAAGGCTGAATTCCAGAAGTGACATGTATGGCAATCGCATCACTGCGACAGTTGGAGGAGATGTAGACATGCATGTAAGTGTGGTGGAGTGTGTGCATGTCTAGTGCACTCCCTGTGTTTCATATGATGTCAGGCTCACCTTCGGCTGCTCATGCTGTTGTATGTGTATGGATGTTGCTGCCTGGTGCAATATTGCAGTGGAAATGCTCATGTGTGTGAGTTGAAATGACATGTGGAGTGTGATGCCATGTCTGAAGTTTGACACTGCCACTCATGTGCAACTGTCATGTGTGTATCAGTCCATTGTACAGTGCCCTGATGTCTGTGTTTTATCTCTCCCTGTCTGCAGCGTCAACTGATGAAGAGGGCGGAGAGGGTGCTGTGGAGCACAGCGGCAGGGATCGCACCACCAGCCGGAGACGCAAGGCCCGGCTCCCCTCCCAGATTGTCATCTCATCGGGGAGTGAGGAGTCTGGGGCCGCGTCCCAGGCCGCAGCTGCTGAGGGTAGGTCCAAGAGGCAGAGGTCGGAGGTGGACTCCTCGGCAGCAGAAGGGGCAGCTGAGACCCCACAGGGTCCAATGGAGGAAGATGGCATGGAGTCATCCAGGTTGGTGGGGGGTTTGGTGGAGGAGGAGGCCACGGAAGGGACACACACGGGGTCTGGAGGTGGGGATTCCACTGGTGCTAGTGGTGCAGTGCAGGAGCAGGGACAGGAGGCAGCACAGGCAGCCGCGGAGGTGCCTGTGTGTAATCCTGTCCCTGATCTTGTCACTGCATCATCTGGCACCAGCAGGGATGCCTATGTCCAGACCCGTTTTCAGGGAGGGGATCAGCGCACAACAACTGGCCTTCCTCTCCCTGCGGACGTGGCTATCTGGGACTGTGTTGAGCCGGTCCTGAGAGGGATAGCGTTGCGTCAACGGGGCATGCGAGGTGACCTGCAGTCTTTTCGTGGAGAGACTGCACGTCGTCTTGCATGCCTCTTTGACCACGTTGACCTACTGGGACGGGTCACCGGTGCTGGATTCCTCTGTGTGCTGGACCTTCTTGCGACCCCCTCCTCACCTGAACCCTCTACGCGCCAGTCGTCCTCCATGCCATCTTCCCACCCATGTGTCACCTGGGTACCGTGTGGAGCTGCCCCTGACCCAGTGGCCAGGTTGGTGGAGGACACATCCCTGCCACAGTCGGGAGTCGGACGTCCAGCAGGGGTGGCCACCACGACAACTGCCTCCCAGCCGGAGGAGGACATGCAGTTAGCAAGAGCCAGGGCGCAGGCACAGGCACAGCAGCAGCAACATGGTGGGAGCAATGATGGCTCGGGGCCTTCAACATCGGAGGGGCAGGCATCGGCCATAGGGCAGGAGGACCCTGGATTTCAAGTGTCTTCCGTGTGGCAGCGGTTGGGCCAGGCCATAGATGCAGAGCGGCAGCGGGCGGAAGAGGCACGGCTCACAATGGTCAGGGCGGAGAACTCCATGCGCGAGGGCCCTGAGGCGGGCCGAGTGCCTCGAGGCAATTTGCAGGGAGTTGGAGGTGAACATGTCATCGTCCCTGCGAACCCTCGGGGCCATGGAAGAGGGACGCCTCCAGGACATTGAGCGGGAGTTCGATGATGCCCTGGTCCGGGACATCAAAAAGTGAGCCGTCGGACTAGCCCGCTGCCATTGTAAATAGTTAGTGTTAGGTTTCCTTTCTGTTTTTGTTTATTTTGGGCCGCTCGGACAATGCACCACATTTTTGTATATAGTTCATTATTAGGTAGGGTTTTTTGTAGGTTTCATTTCATTTGTTGGGCTCATGGACCCTGGATTGGTGATTTGTATATAGTTGAACAGTGGATGTTTCTCGTTTTGATTTTAATTTCACCATGGCGCAATGGATTTCATATATTTTTTTTCCCTTGGATTTGCTTTGTTGGACTGAGACTTTGGACAAATTTTCATTTGAATTTCTTTGGATTCTGATTTCATATTTTTTATTTTTTTCCGGACATGCTGCATTTTATTTCTTATTCCCATTATTGATTTTTGTTTTTTTCCTTACATTCATGATGTGTTCAATACATTTTTGTTTCATACTTCGATGTATGGTATTCTCTCATTGGTTTCATGCATGTCATGATATGGGTTTTCACTTTCACTTGCACCCATTGTGTGTGTGTGACGGACATGTGTTCATGTACATACTTGCCATTCGGCTTGTATCATGTAATGGCCATTTCTCTGTGGGTGGATGCAATACTTGTTTGGGTCTTTGGGCTGGGGTGGCGTGGGGTGTGGTGTGGGTGGCCATGAGGCCCATGATTGAGGATCGTCATGACGTGGGTGCTGGGGGACATGAGTGGGACATGAGTGGGGGCCTGCTGGCAGGTGCCGCTGACTGCTGGGGGTGGGGGTGCTGGGGGACATGAATGGGGGCCTGCTGGCAGGTGCCGCTGACTGCTGGGGGGTGGGGGTGCTGGGGGACATGAGTGGGGGCCTGCTGGCAGGAGCCCCTGACTGCTGGGGGGTGGGGGTGCTGGGGTACATGAGTGGGGGCCTGCTGGCAGGTGCCCCTGACTGCTGGGGGGTGGAGGGGGTGTGGGATATGAGTGGGGGCCTGCTGGCAGATGCCCCTGACTGCTGGGGAGTGGGGGTGCTGGGGGACATTAGTGGGACGTGAGTGGGGGCCTGCTGGCAGGTGCCACTGACTGCTAGGGGGTGGGGGTGCTGGGGGACATGAGTGGGGGCCTGCTGGCAGGTACCCCTGACTGCTGGGGGGTGGGGGTGCTGGGGACATGAGTGGGGGGCCTGCTGGCAGGTGCCCCTGACTGCTGGGGTGTAGGGGGTCCTGGGGGACATGAATGGGACATGAGTGGGGGCCTGCTGGCAGGTGCCCCTGACTGCTGGGGGGTGGGGGTGCTGGGGGACATGAGTGGCGGCCTGCTGGCAGGTGCCGCTTTAATGCCGTGGGTGGGGGTGCTGGGGGACATGAGTGGGACATGAGTGGGGGCCTGCTGGCAGGTGCCCCTGACTGCTGGGGGTGGGGGTGCTGGGGGACATGAGTGGGGGCCTACTGGCAGGTGCCCCTGATTACTGGGGGGTGGGGGTGCTGGGGGACATGAGTGGGACATGAGTGGGGGCCTGCTGGCAGGTGGGTGCCCCTGACTGCTGGGGGGTGGGGGTGCTGGGGGACATGAGTGGGACATGAGTGGGGGCCTGCTGGCAGGTGCCGCTGACTGCTGGGGGTGGGGGTGCTGGGGGACATGAATGGGGGCCTGCTGGCAGGTGCCGCTGACTGCTGGGGGGTGGGGGTGCTGGGGGACATGAGTGGGGGCCTGCTGGCAGGAGCCCCTGACTGCTGGGGGGTGGGGGTGCTGGGGTACATGAGTGGGGGCCTGCTGGCAGGTGCCCCTGACTGCTGGGGGGTGGAGGGGGTGTGGGATATGAGTGGGGGCCTGCTGGCAGATGCCCCTTACTGCTGGGGAGTGGGGGTGCTGGGGGACATTAGTGGGACGTGAGTGGGGGCCTGCTGGCAGGTGCCACTGACTGCTAGGGGGTGGGGGTGCTGGGGGACATGAGTGGGGGCCTGCTGGCAGGTACCCCTGACTGCTGGGGGGTGGGGGTGCTGGGGACATGAGTGGGGGGCCTGCTGGCAGGTGCCCCTGACTGCTGGGGTGTAGGGGGTCCTGGGGGACATGAATGGGACATGAGTGGGGGCCTGCTGGCAGGTGCCCCTGACTGCTGGGGGGTGGGGGTGCTGGGGGACATGAGTGGCGGCCTGCTGGCAGGTGCCGCTTTAATGCCGTGGGTGGGGGTGCTGGGGGACATGAGTGGGACATGAGTGGGGGCCTGCTGGCAGGTGCCCCTGACTGCTGGGGGTGGGGGTGCTGGGGGACATGAGTGGGGGCCTACTGGCAGGTGCCCCTGATTACTGGGGGGTGGGGGTGCTGGGGGACCTGAGTGGGACATGAGTGGGGGCCTGCTGGCAGGTGGGTGCCCCTGACTGCTGGGGGGTGGGGGTGCTGGGGGACATGAGTGGGACATGAGTGGGGGCCTGCTGGCAGGTGCCCCTGACTGCTGGGGGGTGGGGGTGCTGGGGGACATGAGTGGGGGCCTAGTGGCAGGTGCCCCTGACTGCTGGGGGCTGGGGGTGCTGGGGGACATGAGTGGGGGCCTTCTGGCAGGTGCCCCTGATTGCTGGGGGTGCTGGGGGACATGAGTGGGACATGAGTGGGGGCCTGCTGGCCGGTGCCCCTGACTGCTGGGGGGTGGGGGGGGGCTGGGGGACATGAGTGGGACATGAGTGGGGGCCTGCTGGCAGGTGCCCCTGACTGCTGGGGGTGCTGGGGGACATGAGTGGGACATGAGTGGGGGCCTGCTGGCAGGTGCCCCTGACTGCTGGGGGGTGGGGGTGCTGGGGGACATGTCTGGGGGCCTGCTGGCAGGTGCCCCCGACTGCTGGGGGGTGGGGGTGCTGGGGGACATGAGTGGGGGCCTGCTGGCAGGTGCCCCCGACTGCTGGGGGGTGGGGGTGCTGGGGGACATGAGTGGGGCCCTGCTGGCAGGTGCCCCCGACTGCTGGGGGGTGGGGTGCTGTGGGACATGAGTGGTGGCCTGCTGGCAGGTGCCCCTGACTGCTGGGGGGTGGGGGTGCTGGGGGACATGAGTGGGGGCCTGCTGGCAGGTGCCCCTGACTGCTGGGGGGTGGGGGTGCTGTGGGACATGAGTGGGACATGAGTGGGGGCCTGCTGGCAGGTGCCCCTGACTGCTGTGGGGTGCTGGGGGACATGAGTGGGACATGAGTGGGGGCCTGCTGGCAGGTGCCCCTGACTGCTGGGGGTGGGGGTGCTGGGGAACATGAGTTGGTGATTACCAGTGTAAGGTGACATGTGGCTTGGCTGGGGGGCATGCCCATGGTGGATGGGCTGCCTGCAGGACATGACCAGGGGTGCAGGGTAGTCCCCTGTGGTGTGGGCTGCCTGCAGGGGCCATGGAGGGTGTAGAGGGAACACCTGAGAGGACCCACACTGCCAATTCACGTGTAGGACTCCCTGCGCACCCCCATAAATCATGTACCCCGCTCCAATCACGTGTGACACTTCCCGCACACCCCAGGAATACATGTACCCCACTCGCACAGGGCCTATCGCGTGTGAAACTACCCGCGCACCCCAGGAATACACATACCCTACTCGCACAGGGCATTTTGCGTGTGAAACTTCCCGCGCACCCCTGAAATACACATACCCCGCTCTAATCGCGTGTGAAACTTCCGGCGCACTCCAGGAATATACGTACCCCACTCGCACAGGGCATTTCGCGTGTGAAACTTCCCACGCACCCCCGAAATACACATACCCCGCTCCAATCGTGTGTGAAACTTCCCACGCACCCCAGGAATACACGTACCCCACTCGCACAGGGCATTTCGCGTGTGTAACTTCCCGCGCACCCCAGGAATACACGTACCCCACTCGCACAGGGCCTAACACGTGTGAAACTTCCCACACACCCCAGGAATACACGTACCCCACTCGCACAGGGCATTTTGCTTGTGTAACTTCCCGCGCACCCCAGGAATACACGTACCCCACTCGCCCAGGGCCTATCGCGTGTGAAACGTCCCGCACACCCCAGGAATACAGGTACCCCACTCGCGCAGGGCATTTCGCATGTGAAACTTCCCGCGCACCCCCAAAATACACATACCCTGCTCCAAACGCGTGTGAAACTTCCCGCACATCCTAGGAATACACGTACCCCACTCACACATGGCATTTCACGTGTGTAACTTCCCGTGCACCCCAGGAATACACGTACCCCACTCGCACAGGGCATTTCGCGTGTGAAACTTCCCGCGAACCCGTTATACACGTACCCCGCTCCAATCGGGTGTGACACTTCCCGTGCAGCGGGGTACGTGTATTCGGAGGGGTGCGCGGGGAGTTTTACAGGCGTTTCCGTGGTTGGGGGCCTGTGCGCCATGTACGGGATTTGTGCGCTGTGCATGGCGCACAGGGAATGGTTGGAGGCGTAATTGGTGCTGCTGCAGGGTCGCTGCGCCACTCTGCGCCACAGCTGGTTTTGGAAGCTAAAATCCATCAATACGCTGTGCGCGGAAATGGAAATTTAGCGCACGCGGCTGGTGCCGAAATTCGCACGCGCACACTGTGCGCCACCCACGTGCGCCACTTGTGCGCTGTTAATGTTTTGAGAGCTGCCAGCCTAGCATGGTTTTCCAAAGACAGGAAAATTGAGCAAAATGAACAGGAACACCAAAACGAGGGCATTCTGTAAACGTATCACCCAGTGCTAAAAGTGTACCGAACTTAGCAGTGGAACATGCAACATGTGACAAGGTGGTGCATCCGCGACATTATATAATCTAAGTGACTAGTAACTAGGGCTCCTATGTCAACTTTACACTTGCACAAGGACATGAGTGGACAAACCCTCTATATAGAATGGTGACTATGGTCTTAAAAAGTAGAGGAATGGTAAATAGATACAAATAAAAGCAGTGGAACACCGCTCCGGACCATTCCCGCTGACTTCGATCACTGGTCCCACCCATGTCAAGCCGAGACTGGTGGGGCACTGCAGTGGGAGCACCAGTAGCTCTGCTGCACCGAACAACTTCGCATTATCCTACCTGCTGCGCCCTTCTACCTATGGGTCTGGAGCGCATTAGAAATAAAACAAACAAACAAACAACTCATTTGTAGCCCCCTGTAGCGGTGGAATGTGAACCAAAAGTATCCCTGGAAATGTTTTTCAAAGTTCCATATATCACGTGTGAGCAAGTACAATGTAACCAAAGCTGAACAACCCTCTTTTGCCTTCTGCACCCTGATACCTTCGGGTCTGGCACCCATTATAAATATTAAAACAAAACAAACAAACAAACCCCCGCTTAGGGCATTCTCCCACAAGAACATCTGGGAAAACATTGATCCAAACAGTGTATTTTCTTTTATTTTTTTTATTTTTTATTATAACAATTAGTTATTTACACAACTTTAATTACAAAAATAAAGACATCTTCTTCATCCTATTCTTTTCTTCTAAGATCATCTTCGTAAATTCATCATTAGATTCAATTTAAGCTCTTCCACAATAAGGTCCTTTTTTTTTTAACAAGAGTCTTCTTCTAAGATGTTTTCAAGAAAATTTACCAAGGCACAAGTTAATCTAACATTATTTCCAGCTGTTAGAGAGTACCACAAATGTTCAGTTTTCTGAAGGGTCGATGTTAGGTCTTGAAGAAAAAATTATCGCTGGGTGGCCACATATCCACATTCACAAACTAGATATTTGAGAGATTCTGATTCATTTTTACAGAACCTACCTCTATTGTGTGTTATTTCTTTGTGATGTCTCAAGTGCATCATCTCTTTGGTTTTATATAGGTTAAGCCGAAGCCTTAAAAATTTATTGCGGTAAGATCTTGACGGAAATCTTGTTAGATATTTAGGTAACTTATCTAGGTTATTGCAGGTCATACCTAGATTAAGTGATGATGGCATACCCTCACGCAGTTCGCTGTTTTTTATCCAATACCAACGTCTGAGTTTCTTTTTAGCAATCTGAGGAGTATTCCAAACAGTATCCCAAGAGATATCGGTAACTTCTAATAGCTTTCTGATTTTCGTGGCCCAGATGTCTAAGATGCCTGTTTCACCCGATTCTTTCAGTATTTCACAAGCCGGTGCCACAGTATTAAGGTTTATTTTGCGTAGCAGGGCGATAGATTTCCATAGGATCAAGCCAGCTAAGTGGTCCAAACCTAGTTCGTACCTTATCGCCACAATGGAAACATAGATTGGAGGAGCCAATACTCCTCTCCAGAATTGGCCTTCTAGAACTGCCCAGATGCGGTTATCAATATTCAAACCTGCCTCCGCCCCGTATGTTAGAGCAGGGCTAACTTTCTGACGATAAAAGGTCATAATTGGAATCAGAGTGAATTTGCCATATTCATTATGTAAGCGTTTACCTTGCAGAGTAAATGATGTCATGCGATACTTCAGATCTGTAATCCAGGCCTGTTCTCTGATTTAATTATTTATTTGAATTCCCAGATATCGTATAGTTTGAACAGAATCAATCTTTTCTCCTGCTGCTAACCATCTGAAGCTCTTAACTGATAATTTTTGAGCTGTGCCAAATGACATTATCTTTGATTTCCCGGCGTTGATTTCAAGATCATTAGCTTGTAGATAGATAACCAACGCCTGTAGGAGCCATTGTAGGCCGATTTCTGTTTGGTTGAATAGAACAATGTCATCGGCATATATTGCATAACTAATTGGTTGTTTATTCAATTTTGGTGGAAAACAGCGAATGTTCACAAACACCTCAGGTAAGTCAGCAATATATAGCTTGAACAGTAGCGCTGTTAGCGGACAGCCTTGCTTCACCCCTTGAAAAGTTGGAATCTCATTCGTCAAAGTACCTTTATTATCGATGCAAACTTTTATTGAGGTTCAGTATGAAGAGCCATAAGTGGGTGGAGAATATTCAGGAGACATGACCATGCCTTTAGTTTGTTCCATAAAGTTGTTTGATTGATTCGGTCAAACGCTTGACGCATATCTATGAAAGCTACAAAGATTTTTCCTTTGTTTTTCATTGTTTCCAGCTTTAGTATATTCACTATAAGAAGATTAACTTCTGTTCCAACATCTTTAGTAAAGTCTGTTTGCCATTTATCAAGTAGATTGTTAGAGGATGCCCATTTGGTAAGTTTTTGTTGTAAACATGTGGCTAAGATTTTGCCTATTGTATCCAAGAGGGCAATAGGGCGATAGTTGGCAGGATTATCCCTATTGCCCTTCTTGAAAATTGGCACAATAACCGCCGCCCTCCATGAGCTCGGAATCAACTTAGCTACGGCAATTACTTTAAATAGGTCTACGATGAAATCGGCCCAAAGCTCCTTTTTCTCTTTTAATAAAATGTTTGTTAGCCCATCAGGGCCTGCAGCACGAGAGTTCTTTAGCTGTTTTATAAGTGCAATGATATTGGCTCTGGATTCACATACATCCCAAGGGACGGTTGACATCATAGGCTCTACGATGCCCTGTACTGAAGTGTCTTCAAAAACTTTCCTGAAATGTTGTTCCCAAGTTGACATAGAGATGCCGTTTATCAGACTTGAATCTTGGGTCTGATTATTGTTTAATATCTTCCAAATGTCTCTTGATTTACGCTGGATAATAAGACCAAGCATAGTTTCTGCCCGTTCTTGATCTCTTATTATTTTGAAGGATTTTAACCAATTTCGATACTTCATTTTGCAATTCTTAATGTTCTCTTTTCTATCGAAGATATTGCTGTGTTTCCTTTTAATTAGTCTAATGTTTTTATGCAATTGTTTCTTTTGCTGGTTTACTTGGGCACTATACACATATTTTTTCTGTTGTAGCTGAAACTTATTTGTTGTTTTTCTTTTGGTTCCAAATTGAATTAGCAATGGTGCATAATTTACTTTTTCCAAACTGGATGTTGGGCCTCATTCCGAGGTTGGCGGTAAGTATTGGTTTTTACCGGCATGGCGGAAAGAGCGAGTCCGATCTGGTACCACGCCGCTATTTACAGGCTATTCCGACCTCGCGGGCACGAGCTTTCCGCCATGCCGGTAAATCACCTAGCGGCATACCGCTAAAGGGCCCGTTAAACCCCTTAACGGCATGAAGCGAGACGTTCTTTACAACACCGCCATCGAAGCTTCGCCGTCCGTAATTAGCGGTGACCGTAATTTAACGATACCGTAAATTACGGTCACCGCTAATTAACAGATACGGAAATTACGTCATTGCACAGGAACGGGAAGGAGCACGGCGGCCATCTTTAAAAACACAATCCATTGCCATCCTCTTCATACAGGACCCAGAGGCATATATGGATCGGGAAAATAGCCATTAGAGACCAGCATCATGCCGAAAGCACTGAAAAAGGGTGCCGCCCGCATAAGGAAGGAGCGCTTTACACAGGACGAGCTCCAGGTCCTGGTGGACACTCTGCATGAACATACTGAGATAGTATTCAACAGTGACATGCGTAGGCCCACCGTCGTCAGGAAGAAGGAGATCTGGGACTTGGTTGCACAGAGGGTGAGCGCCGTAGGAAACACCCCCCGCACCACGAAGGACTACAGGAAACGGTGGGATGACCTCCGTCTCAGGGTGCGGGCCATCCTATCGGCCAACCGAAGTCAGGCCCTGGAGACAGGAGGAGGCCCAGCTTCTCCCATCAAGATGATGCCCTGGGAGCAAACGTGTGCGGACATGATGGGCACAGAAGCCATAGAAGGGGTTGGCGAAATGGAGTGCGGTGCTCCGTCATCCGCTGATGGAGGTGAGTGTCATGAGTCAAGACAGTAAATGCATTCCTTCTGTAAGGCACCGCCAAGGGCTGGGCAAGCTGTCACATCATGTATGGGAACCCCCACCCCCAATGAAATCATGCCGTAACAAGTGGGACCCAGGCTGATGTCGGGTGCAAGGCTGCAACCCATATTGGCCATACCACACAAAGAGGCTGTCAATGTGAGTCACCACAGTACTCCGCCAACATGAGTGACCCAGACATCTGCATGCATTTTCCATCCAAGCCCAGATCACTGTCCCACTCACCACCCAAATGTCAACAAAACGCTGCAATCCCATTGTGATACCATAGGCTTGAAGAAATGCTGACCCCCAAATCATTGCTCATGCCGTCTCTCTCTTCCCCCCCACAGGCAGCGGGCATGAAAGTGAGGACCAGGAAGCCACCCAGCCCAGTACCTCCAGGGGCAGAGCCAGGGGACACGTATACCTGCAAGCAGGAAGAAAACACATGCAACACCACCTGCTCCAGCAACCCCCATGGAGGGTGCACAACCCCCACCCGCACCCCTACCCATGCCTGCAGTGCCGCCGGAGACATGCCCCACGGTGCACTCTGAGGAGTCCAGTGTGGCAGGGGAGAATGCTGCCATGTGCCTCCTCGATGTGCCAGATAGCCCAAAATTAATTTCGTGTCCAACGTGGAGGACCCCAATGACATTGGACATAGCCCAGACACTCCATCATACAGCCAGGTGGCACACAGCGACTCCGGGGAGAGTGAAACCCCAGGGCTCATAGGCCAAGGAGTACCACCTGCCTGTCCTGGATCCACCTCCCCTGCAGAAAGTCCCGAAAGGGCTGCAGGCTCAATACCAAGCCTGCCAAGCACATCGGCCACACCGGCCATGGATGCAGTGCGCTCCCAGCACCTCACGGGCCTGATTGAGGACTTTATCCGGGACAACCGTGAATCTAGGTCGGAGTGGCACAATGACCTTCAGACTCTGGGCGAGGTGATCACTGCGAGCACAAACCGGCTCTGTGAGGTGCTGGGCCAGATCGCAGATGCCCTGGAGGCAGCACCCCCCAGACCACAGCCCCAGTGGGAGTACCCACCCTCCCAAAGCTCCTCCACGCAGACCAGCCCTGTCCATCGGTCACTGCGTACATTGCGCCGCCACAACATGGATCCCCCTGGCACACGTACCACGTACCCCACTCGCACAGGGCATCTCGCGTCTGAAACTTCCCGCGAACCCCTGTTATACACGTACCCCGCTCCAATCGCGTGTGACACTCCCTGTGCAGCGGGGTACGTGTATTCAGAGGGGTGCGTGGGGAGTTTTACAGGCGTTTTCATGGTTGGGGGCCTGTGCGCCATGTACGGGATTTGTGCGCTGTGCATGGCGCACAGGGAATGGTTGGGGGCGTAACTGGTGCTGCTGCAGGGTCGCTGCGCCACTCTGCGCCACAGCTGGTTTTGGAAGCTAAAATCCATCAATACGCTGTGCGCGGAAATGGAAATTTAGCGCACGCGGCTGGTGCCGAAATTCGCACGCGCACACTGTGCGCCAGCCATGTGCGCCACTTGTGCGCTGCATTCTATGAATTACCCTCTTAATGTTTTTGAGAGCTGCCAGCCTAGCATGGTTTTCCAAAGACAGGAAAATTGAGCAAAATGAACAGGAACACCAAAACGAGGGCATTATGTAAACGTATCACCCAGTGCTAAAAGTGTACCGAACTTAGCAGTGGAACATGCAACATGTGACAAGGTGGTGCATCCGCGACATTATATAGTCTAAGTGACTAGTAACTAGGGCTCCTATGTCAACTTTACACTTGCACAGGGACATGAGTGGACAAACCCTCTATATAGAATGGTGAATATGGTCTTAAAAAGTAGACGAATGGTAAATAGATACAAATAAAAGCAGTGGAACACCGATCCGGACCATTCCCGCTCACTTCGATCACTGGTCCCACCCATGTCAAGCCGAGACTGGTGGGGCACTGCAGTGGGAGCACCAGTAGCTCTGCTGCACCGAACAACTCATTTGTAGCCCCCTGTAGCGGTGGAATGTGAACCAAAAGTATCCCTGGAAATGTTTTTCAAAGTTCCATATATCACGTGTGAGCAAGTACAATGTAACCAAAGCTGAACAACCCTCTTTTGCCTTCTGCACCCTGATACCTTCGGGTCTGGCACCCATTATAAATATTAAAACAAAACAAACAAACAAACCCCCGCTTAGGGCATTCTCCCACAAGAACATCTGGGAAAACATTGATCCAAATAGTGTATTTTACTTTTTTTTTTTTATTTTTTATTATAACAATTAGTTATTTACACAACTTTAATTACAAAAATAAAGACATCTTCTTCATCCTATTTTTTTCTTCTAAGATCATCATCGTAAATTCATCATTAGATTCAATTTAAGCTCTTCCACAATAAGGTCCCTTTTTTTTTTAACAAGAGTCTTCTTCTAAGATGTTTTCAAGAAAATTTACCAAGGCACAAGTTAATCTAACATTATTTCCAGCTATTAGAGAGTACCACAAATGTTCAGTTTGCTGAAGGGTCGATGTTAGGTCTTGAAGAAAAAATGATCGCTGGGTGGCCACATATCCACATTCACAAACTAGATGTTTGAGAGATTCTGATTCATTTTTACAGAACCTACCTCTATTGTGTGTTATTTCTTTGTGATGTCTCAAGTGCATCATCTCTTTGGTTTTATATAGGTTAAGCCGAAGCCTTAAACATTTGTTGCGGTAAGATCTTGACGTAAATCTTGTTAGATATTTAGGTAACCTATCTAGGTTATTGCAGGTCATACCTAGATTAAGTGATGATGGTATAGCCTCACGCAGTTCGCTGTTTTTTATCCAATACCAACGTCTGAGTTTCTTTTTAGCAATCTGAGGAGTATTGCAAACAGTATCCCAAGAGATATCGGTAACTTCTAATAGCTTTCTGATTTTCGTGGCCCAGATGTCTAAGATGCCTGTTTCACCCGATTCTTTCAGTATTTCACAAGCCGGTGCCACAGTATTAAGGTTTATTTTGCGTAGCAGGGCGATAGATTTCCATAGGATCAAGCCAGCTAAGTGGTCCAAACCTAGTTCGTACCTTATCGCCACAATGGAAACATAGATTGGAGGAGCCAATACTCCTCTCCAGAATTGGCCTTCTAGAACTGCCCAGATGCGGTTATCAATATTCAAACCTGCCTCCGCCCCGTATGTTAGAGCAGGGATAACTTTCTGACGATAAAAGGTCATAATTGGAATCAGAGTGAATTTGCCATATTCATTATGTAAGCGTTTACCATGCAGAGTAAATGATGTCATGCGATGCTTCAGATCTGTAATCCAGGCCTGTTCTCTGATTTAATTATTTATTTGAATTCCCAGATATCGTATAGTTTGAACAGAATCAATCTTTTCTCCTGCTGCTAACCATCTGAAGCTCTTAACTGATAATTTTTGAGCTGTGCCAAATGACATTATCTTTGATTTCCCGGCGTTGATTTCAAGATCATTAGCTTGTAGATAGATAACCAACGCCTGTAGGAGCCATTGTAGGCCGATTTCTGTTTGGTCGAATAAAACAATGTCATCGGCATATATTGCATAACTAATTGGTTGTTTGTTCAATTTTGGTGGAAAACAGCGAATGTTCACAAACACCTCAGGTAAGTCAGCAATATATAGCTTGAACAGTAGCGCTGCTAGCGGACAGCCTTGCTTCACCCCTTGAAAAGTTGGAATCTCATTCGTCAAAGTGCCTTTATTATCGATGCAAACTTTTATTGAGGTTCAGTATGAAGAGCCATAAGTGCGTGGAGAATATTCAGGAGACATGACCATGCCGTTAGTTTGTTCCATAAAGTTGTTCGATTGATTCGGTCAAACACTTGACGCATATCTATGAAAGCTACAAAGATTTTTCCTTTGTTTTTCATTGTTTCCAGCTTTAGTATATTCACTATAAGAAGATTAACTTCTGTTCCAACATCTTTAGTAAAGCCTGTTTGCCATTTATCAAGTAGATTGTTAGAGGATGCCCATTTGGTAAGTTTTTGTTGTAAACATGTGGCAAAGATTTTGCCTATTATATCCAAGAGGGCAATAGGGCGATAGTTGGCAGGATTATCCCTATTGCCCTTCTTGAAAATTGGCACAATAACCGCCGCCCTCCATGAGCTCGGAATCAACTTAGCTACAGCAATTACTTTAAATAGGTCTACGATGAAATCGGCCCAAAGCTCCTTTTTCTCTTTTAATAAAATGTTTGTTAGCCCATCAGGGCCTGCAGCACGAGAGTTCTTTAGCTGTTTTATAAGTGCGATGATATTGGCTCTGGATTCAAATACATCCCAAGGGACGGTTGACATCATAGGCTCTACGATGCCCTGTACTGAAGTGTCTTCAAAAACTTTCCTGAAATGTTGTTCCCAAGTTGACATAGAGATGCCGTTTATCAGACTTGAATCTTGGGTATGATTATTGTTTAATATCTTCCAAATGTCTCTTGATTTACTCTGGATAATAAGACCAAGCGTAGTTTCTGCCCGTTCTTGATCTCTTATTATTTTGAAGGATTTTAACCAATTTCGATACTTCATTTTGCAATTCTTAATGTTCTCTTTTCTATCAAAGATATTGCTGTGTTTCCTTTTAATTAGTCTAATGTTTTTATGCAATTGTTTCTTTTGCTGGTTTACCTGGGCACAATACACATATTTTTTCTGTTGTAGCTGAAACGTATTTGTTGTTTTTCTTTTGGTTCCAAATTGAATTAGCAATGGTGCATAATTTACTTTTTCGAAACTGGATGTTGGGCCTCATTCCGAGGTTGGCGGTAAGTATTGATTTTTACCGGCATGGCGGAAAGAGCGAGTCCGATCTGGTACCACGCCTCTATTTACAGGCTATTCCGACCTCCCGGGCACAAGCTTTCCGCCATGCCGGTAAATCACCTAGCGGCATACTGCTAAAGGGCACGTTAAACCCCTTAGCGGCATGAAGCGAGACGTTCTTTACAACACCGCCATCCGTAATTAGCGGTGACCGTAATTTACGGATACCGTAAATTATGGTCACCGCTAATTAACGGATACGGAAATTACGTCATCGCACAGGAACGGGAAGGAGCACGGCGGCCATTTTTAAAAACACAATCCATTGCCATCCTCTTCATACAGGACCCGGAGGCATATTTGGATCAGGAAAATAGCCCAGCATCATGCCGAAGGAGCGCTTTACACAGGACGAGCTCCAGGTCCTGGTGGACACTCTGCACGAACATGCTGAGATAGTATTCAGCAGTGACATGCGTAGGCCCACCGTCATCAGGAAGAAGGAGATCTGGGACTTGGTTGCACAGAGGGTGAGCACCGTAGGAAGCACCCCCCGCACCACGAAGGACTGCAGGAAACGGTGGGATGACCTCCGTCTCAGGGTGCGGGCCATCCTATCGGCCAACCGAAGTCAGGCCCTGGAGACAGGAGGAGGCCCAGCTTCTCCCATCAAGATGATGCCCTGGGAGCAAACGTTTGCGGACATGATGGGCACAGAAGCCATAGAAGGGGTTGGCGAAATGGAGTGCGGTGCTCCGTCATCCGCTGATGGAGGTGAGTGTCATGAGTCAAGACAGTAAATGCATTCCTAATGTAAGGCACCGCCAAGGGCTGAGCAAGCTGTCACATCATGTATGGGAAACCCCCCCACCCCCCAATGAAATCATGCCGTAACAAGTGGGACCCAGGCTGATGTCGGGTGCAAGGCTGCAACCCATATTGGCCATACCACACAAAGAGGCTGTCAATGTGAGTCACCACAGTACTCCACCAACATGAGTGACCCAGACATCTGCATGCATTTTCCAACCAAGCCCAGATCACTGTCCCACTCATCACCCAAATGTCAACAAAACGCTGCAATCCCATTGTTATACCATAGGCTTGAAGAAATGCTGACCCCCAAATCATTGCTCATGCCGTCTCTCTCTTCCCCCTCGCAGGCAGCGGGCATGAAAGTGAGGACCAGGAAGCCACCCAGCCCAGTACCTCCAGGGGCAGAGCCAGGGGACACGTATACCTGCAAGCAGGAAGAAAACACATGCAACACCACCTGCTCCAGCAACCCCCATGGAGGGTGCACAACCCCCACCCGCACCCCTACCCATGCCTGCAGTGCCGCCGGAGACATGCCGCCGGAGACATGCCCCACGGTGCACTCTGAGGAGTCCAGTGTGGCAGGGAAGAATGCTGCCATGTGCCTCCTCGATGTGCCAGATAGCTCAACATTAATTTCCGTGTCCAACGTGGAGGACCCCAATGACATTGGACATAGCCCAGACACTCCATCATACAGCCAGGTGGCACACAGTGACTCCGGGGAGAGTGACACCCCAGGGCTCACAGGCCAAGGAGTACCACCTGCCTGTCCTGGATTCACCTCCCCTGCAGAAAGTCCCGAAAGGGCTGCAGGCTCAATACCAAGCCTGCCAAGCACATCGGCCACACCGGCCATGGATGCAGTGCGCTCCCAGCACCTCACGGGCCTGATTGAGGACTTTATCCGGGACAACCGTGAATCTAGGTCGGAGTGGCACAATGACCTTCAGGCTCTGGGCGAGGTGATCACTGCGAGCACAAACCGGCTCTGTGAGGTGCTGGGCCGGATCGCAGATGCCCTGGAGGCAGCACCCCCCAGACCGCAGCCCCAGTGGGAGTACCCATCCTCCCAAAGCTCCTCCACGCAGACCAGCCCTGTCCGTCGGTCACTGCGTACATTGCGCCGCCACAACATGGATCCCCCTGGCTGTGGAAGTGCACATTGACCATACTGCCACACACATGTGGCCTATGTTGCACTGATGGGACTATTGTGGGGTTGTTGTGGGGGGAGGTGAAGGGGGGTGAGGGTGTGTGTGGGAGTTGGGGGGGAGGGGGAGGGGGATGAGGGTGTGTGTGGGAGTTGGGGGAGAGGGGGGTGAGGGTGTGTGTGGGAGTTGGGGGGGAGGCAGAGGGGGATGAGGGTGGAGGTTTTGTTGTACACGTTTGTACATTATTATTCAATACACTGGTTGATCATCCCTAAAAAACAGAGTGGACATTGATCATTGTGCATGTGTCTTTTAATGTCGCACAGTGCATGGTGTACATGTATCCCCACACCCAGTGCCCAATGTCCTGTCATCCTCACACCCTCAGCTGACTTGTGAGTCAGAAATATTGTCCGATCAATGATTGCCGCACGGAACGTCCCTCCTGTGCATCGGCACCGTGATGCTGTCCTGCCATTCCTTCCTCCTCCCCCTCATCATCATCTGGTAGTAGCAGTTCCACGTCAGGGGGCAGTGGCACGTTCCAACGGATGCACATGTTGTGCAGCATTACACATGCCATGGTGATCTTGGACACCTTCTCGTGGCTGTAGATGAGTGCCCCACCCGACCGGCTGAGGCAACGAAATTGTGCCTTCAACAGGCCGAAGGTCTGCTCTATCACCACCCGTGTACGGGTATGGGATCTATTGTAGTCCTCCTCGTGCTTGTTCTGTGGGTTGCGGACCGGGGTCATGAGCCACGGCTTCAAAGGGTATCCAGCATCACCTACATGAGAGTGGAATGAAGCTAAGTGTTTGTGCATTCATGGTGGAGAATTGTACTAGTCTTACATGGCCGCAGGTGATTACTGGCCATACACACATGTCCCAGGATACAGTCACCCCATTACTGGCCCGGCTATGTGTCATGTGCAATGGAATGATGGAGGGGTAGCTTCTCCCTGATGGGTCATGGTGTGCACTCACGTCTTGTTGCATGTGCATCGTACATGCATGCAGCAGTGTTGGACTGCATTCATTGATGTCTTGCGCGAGACTTAGTGAAAAGGGGTGTTGGCTGTAGTTGGTAGCATACTCGTCATTCTGCACGGATCCCTACCATGGGGACTTGCAGCAATCCTATGGGGGTGCAGGACCAGTGACACGCTGTAGGATCCCTGTTAGACTCACTTCTATGCACTCCCAGGAATGACTGTCCTGTGTGTTGAGACGCAGGAGTCAGCGACATGGTGCTATTGCACTGCATGGTGCAGGATTCCGCTACGGTGTGTAAGGTCTGCCGATGAGTGGTGCATGTGTTGTGGTATCTGGCCAGGTTTCCTGTTAGTCATGTAGTGTTAGGTGTCGGCTCAAATTCATCACTGTGTGGTTATGTGGTCATGTGCCGTGTCACTTGCCTTGGGGCACAGTGTGCTGTGAGGTGAACATCGTGCACTGGCGTGGACATTCCCACCCAGGTGGAGTATGTATCCCCCCCCTTTCCCACCCAGGTGGAGTATGCATCCCCCCCTTTCCCACCCAGGTGGAGTATGCATCCCCCCCTTTCCCACACAGGTGGACTATGCATCCCCCCTCTTTCCCACCCAGGTGGAGTATGCAGACAACCTACTCACAGCCCCAATGCACTGCCATGGCCCATTCAGGTTACTCACCAAGCAGCCAAGCACGTCGTCCAGCATGTCGCTCCATGTAGCGTGGTAGTGTTGAGTTCCGCAGGACCAAGGAGTCATGAGTTGATCCGGGGTATCGGGCATTGCAATGTGTGATGGCTTTACTGGCATTACACACCATCTAGACGTTGATGGAGTGGTATTGCTTGCGGTTGCGATACGGCACCTCCATGGCATGCAGGACCACCAATTCAACGTGGGTGCAGTCGAGGGCACCTATGCAATTTGGCATGCCTGCCAGTGCATGGAAGGCAACTTTGGTGTCATATATCTCCTGGGGAGTCTGGGGTAGGGATATGTAGTCCCTTGTGTGGTTGAGGAGGGCAATCAGCACTTGGTTGAGTATCCGGGAAAATATGGGCTGTGAAATGCCATGCATGTGCCCCACTGTATGCTGGTAGGTGCCTGTGGCAAGGAAGTGGAGCACAGACACTACCTTCAGTAGAGGGGGGATGGCAGTGCTGATTTCTATGCGGCTCACTATATCGTCATGTATCAGTTCCACTATGGTGGTAATGGTGTCCCGGTCAAGCCGGTACAGGGTGTGGATCTGCTCTGGTGTGAGGTTGAAGGGGGTGGCTCTGATGCGGGGGATTGGGGGTTGCCGGCGTGGTAATGGTGGCTGCACCGGTAGGGCATGCTGGGCCTGTCTCACCCTCCTTCTCCTCCTGTGTATCCTCTGTGGTGGGGGCTGTGGTTGTTGTTGTTGCTGTTGTTGTAGTTGCTGCCTTGCAAGCAGGGCCTCCAGCTCCAGGAATGCTGCTACAATTGGTATCATCTTGGTGTGGGAGGGGGTGTGGTGTGTGGGTGTGCTCCTTTTGCGCTGTGCCAGACTCCATTGCCTCCACCTGTGCTGATTGAGTGCACCTGTTCCTCTTGGAAACACTGCTCAGGGTTCTTTACACCTTCTCGGCGATGCCGGTATTTACTCCATGGCGGTAAGGTATTTTGTGGTCTTGTGGAGGCCGTTTTTTCCATGTCCGCTTTACTTGGGATCAGCTCCGGTTTACGCCATGCCGCTAATTTCGGCATGGCGTGTCGGGCGCGTGCCACTAAACCGCTATTTAAGGCCTCGTACTTTACGCCGCCGTAAATAACGGTCTGGTGGGTCAGAATGGGACGTAACGGGAAACGATGCCGGTAGTCCTTTACCGGCATCGTTTTTACCTTACCACCCAACTCGGAATGACCCCCGTTGTGTCATTTTTAAGACCGTCACTCAACTGACTTATGTGATAATCTTTGATACGCATACGGTTCATTCCCTCATTCACCTCCAGTGGACAGCTGTACTGAGTCGATGTTGGACATCGTTCTATTATACAGATCAATTCCAGTATGCTGTGATCGCTTACAGATGTTTTAATTATGGACATTCTTTCTACTTTCGGCCAGAATGAGGAAGAGATCCAAATGTAGTCTAATGTTTTTTGACTTTTATCTCTTTGCCAGGTGGATCTTGGGGGATATCCCCATGGATGGAGCCATTGACCATCTCACAATTTCTTGATTTCATGGCATCCATCCATTTATCGCCTCTAGTTGGTGCCATAGTAGATTGCGTCCTGTTTCGGGGTGAAACTTCAAACCATGAGAAGTTAAAGTCTCCACATATTAGAATTGTAGTATCAAGGCAAGATGTTAAGCATGGATCAATAATTGCCATCACTGTTTTAATGAAACTTGCTGATGAAATCATCACCGGGTTCCAATATAAATTGATGATCAATAATTGTGGAGTGAGTTAATTTTCCCTTGGTTTTAACTGCAGTTGTGAGCCAAGTACTGAAAGATTCGGCATAAATGTTTGGACTAACTCCCAACCATAAGCATTGTTTACCATTGTAATCATACCGGAGAAAGGTCTCCCAGGCTGATTCTTCCCTGCTTTATTTAGAACAATGGTATACCCATCTTTTGACGGGGTCTCTCGGAGCCACGTCTCTTGAAAACAAATAATACATTTATTTGTTAGAGAAGTCGGAAAATCGTTGAATAAATGGTAGAAACCTCTGGTATTCCAAGAGAGTATCCCACAACTCTCTTCACCTGTTTTTACTGATGGTTATGCTTGTTGGTTTTTCTGAGATGCAACTCGTCTTGTGTTTTCAACAGAGTCTTTCTGAGCGAATTTTGTTCCAGATCCACGCTCTTTCATAGAGAAGTGACTCCCCAGTTCTTCACGTCGGTGGTCGTTTCTTGAATGTGCCTCATTACTTTGGACAGAGTGATTTGGACTTCTCTCAGATTGTACTTCGAAGCCATAGGATAGTAGCTCATCTCGTGCAGCTAAGAGAGTTTTTTCCACTGCAGATGATCTTATGTGTAAAAAAAACCTTATCAGCAGATTTTTCCGAGATATATAGTGTATTGTAAAGCACATATGCCCCTATATGTGGATCAGAAGGTAGTTAAACATAATAAACAAACTGACATAACATTTGTTACGAGTAAGGAATAACACCGTGGAAACTTTGTAACAAATTCTTTACTTCAAGGGGATGTGGGGGATAAGGAGAGCTGGAAGGAAGGGTTGGGGTGCATGAGACAGAGGGAAAAGAGAAACAGAAAACCAGGGCACTCACACAGAACAGGCCCATATTACTGAGGTCCACCAGGGAGTTTTCAGAGTTCCCTATAGGACAGTTCACTCTTGTCCTCCTCCTCCACCCTGAAGCAAAAAACGTCACATGTGGAAACCTCCTACCGTAAAAGTGTTTAGTCATATTATACCACCCAGCCACTACTATATTTCATTGGTGGCCTGTGCCCTAGGGTAATGGCGCCAAAGCAGTCTCAGCTTGAGTTTCATGTGGCATCTGGGCTTCTAGTTCTCCACTGCAAAGATAAAATAACACAAGTTCTGTAGAAAAGTTCAATGTAAATAAAATATTTAGTAATACCTAACCCTAGCTTGGGAATTTAAGGAGCTTGTTGGTAGAAACCCCATAAAAAACAGAATATATAGTGCAGAGAATACTTATTATTAAAGGATGGTGCTCTTAGCACTGTTTGAGTATCACATACAGGTAGGGTCAGTAGGGAAACTGAAACTAGAACTGTATCCTGGTTAAGAGTAGCTAAACAAAGCGCAATTGGTATCTTTTATGTTTGCCCAAAGTATGCCGGCACCTCTGCTCAGAACGACAAGTCCAAATAGCATGCTGTATAGGACGCTGCCAATTCATGAGGGTCTAGAACCATGCTGTAGCTCTATGTGTCATACAAGAGGAGAAATATCATTTGTACATCAGTCCAGTCCTGCCTGCAAGGACAGCGCAGCATCGAAATGCCAGGCAATTGTGCTCGGAAAAGAAAAGTATTAACAGCAGCACCAAACACATGCCCTGTTCATGCTCACTATAGAGCTCCCACATTTTTGGAAAATGTTGGGTCCCCAAAAATGTCCTCAATGATCGGGCAAATGGTGGTTACAGGAATGACGGGGAAAGGGTCTACACGGGCCCCGTTGACTTTGTTGAAGGTGCTTTCTGCAGGGCCCATGGACAATGGTGTAATGCCGCAACTGCAGTACTAATGCAGGCCAACGAGTATCAGTCAAATAAATGACAAGATTAAGGGGGCAGGGCTATCAGAAATGAGGTTGAGTCTTGTTTCATGGAAATCCTGAGGCTTTGTTCACTTGCATGGGAACATAGAGGCCTGGGATCGACTGACTTTTAACTCATGTATATTCCTCCAGGAAACTTGGCTGTCTGTTTGTCCTGTTATAGATGGTTATGAGATGTTTTTTCAAGCAGCGATGGCTGGTGAGGTGGGAAGGTCCTCTGGTGGATTAATGACCGCAATCCGCACAGGCCAGGGATTGGGGGTCGAGCTGATTCATAGCATGCCCTTTGGGATCTTGGCGGTAGAACTAAATAACAAAAATCCACTATCAAACTTTCTTTTAATGAACATTTAATGGCATGGGGGCGAGAGACTTGGACGTTTACCTAAGCCAAATTGAAGAGTGTCTCCTGACCTGGAAAGTGTCAAACGAGGAGGCCTTGTATTGGTGGTAGGGGACCTACACTCTGATTGCCCAGACTCCCTTCTAAGGGATGACATTTGCAATGTTTTTATTTACCCCATCCCACTTAATTTCAAAGCATCAGCAGGGTTAAAATGGATGGCATCAATGATGTCTTTGGGTTTGCAAATGATAAATAAGTTTGATATAGTGTTGGGAAGCCTATGTATACATGGCAGAGAGGAACCAGTACTTCAGTACTTGACTATGTCTTTGCAGATAATACGCTCTTCAATGATTGTGCAGGCTTTGAATTGGTCCCGAATACCTGGAGTGATCACAGCATGGTATGCACAAAGTTTGATATAAGTAATACTGCCGTGGCGTCCAGTTCATTAAAAGACCTCACTGCGAATAGTGGAGGAAACAGAGTGAAATGGTCAATGGGGAACATGGCCAGATTCAATCAAAGTATGTCGAGGATGAGGTCAGCCACATAATATCAGAGGAAAAGGGAGTGTTTTGGAGTCCAGACGTATTCAGAAACCCTACAAAATTATGCCCAGATGATCCTTACTGAGGGGAAACACCAGAGAAGGAAGGAAACACCTCCCAAACCCATAAATATAATGAGCACTTGGTGACTAAGAGAAGGGCACGGCGAAAACGTTTGAGACAGATAGAGAAAAGTGAGGGTGATCAACTAGAGAAACACAACAAATCCTGAGTATTGAAACAAAGGTATAGAAACATTTGTAAACGTTATAGAGCAACCCTAGAACAAAGAGATGCTGAAGGCATGCTCAACATTTTCTGTCCATTATCCAGCTGAATGCTGTGTCAGAGAGGGTGTGGGTAATCATCTTTTTGAATTACTGTACTCTCGAGCTCAGCCAAACCAGAGAGTGTAAAGAACGATCAGACACAAGGCATACCCTTTAAATACAATCTTGAAGTGGATCCAGATTCAATAAGGACAATGATCAAGAAGTCAAAACCCTCAGGGGCCCCGGGACCAAGTGGATTTACGATAAACTTCTTATGAACAACCTCAACACATGGTCAGTGGTCCTTTCCTTCTTGTTCTCTAGCATAATGGACAGCGGCTTGTTCCCGGAGTCTTGGAAGTCCACTTATGTAGTACCTATTTTCAAGACAGGTGACAAATGGGACCCGAGAAACTATAGGCCCAACTCCCTGTTGGACGTAGAAAGCAACAATTTTGCAGCCCTCGTATTATGACATCTTGAGGATTGGGCAGCGTATGACATCTCCAGGACTGGGGATGTATGTTGGCTCCCTGCAACTATAATTTATATGTCTCAGACATTGGGGCAGATCTTAGGTTTAAATATTTTTATTAAAGTATTAAAAAGGCAGATAATACAAAGAACTGTTAATCATTTTAAACAGTAACAGTTTGATGTACCAAAAATGTATATACATAATTCAGAATATGTTGAAGGCTCTAATAATAAAATCCATAAATGCAACGTTGACAATTAATTGAATAAAATAACATAACAATACGACATTAGGGGAATAGCGACAAGAAGACAGGACACAGAACAATAGGTAAGGAGCGGGTAAGGGCATGGGATAATGTCCGTTATATATAAGCATTGAGATATTCCAAGAATACATTCCATTTTTTGTCAAATTTATGTAAACAATCAAAAGTACCAGCATGAAATGTTTCTATACCATGTATTGAACAGATAGAATTCCACCAAATATTAAGAGCTAAATTAGTAGTATCTTTCCAATTACATGTAATGTTTTGACAAACAATATTAATCAACAGGTTGAACAACATTGGTGAATCTACCTGTCTTGCAACCGGATTGGCATCAGTGCCAGTCATAAGGTTGGCCAAAGTTAACGGTTCTGTTAAATGAAAGATTGATTGCATATGTGACCAATCTTTGGACTAAAATGCATGAACAAATTTACAATTGTATATTAAGTGAATAAAATCTGCATTGGGTTCATAACAAGACCAACATTTATCAGAGTAACTATCCACAGTTTTGGCAATATGTATCAGAGTGAAGAAGGCACAGTGAAGAATGAAAAGGTAAGTTTGTGTAAGGTTGGCAGCAGGAGAAGTGGACTGACAAATCTTCCATATTTTGGTCCATTGATCATAGGATATTCTCAGATCCCAATCCATTTCCCATTGTCTCATAATATTAAGGTTTGGAGGCTTGGAAGATGGGTATTCATTTATAATCAAGTAAAGTTTGGCTGCCTTAGTAGATGAATTATTGATTAGTGCATTAAAGAGAGGACCAGGGGATTTTTGGTTAAAGGTAGATAATGGGCCTCATTACAACCCGGGTGGTAACCATGGCGATATTTGCGCCATGGTTGCCACCGGTAAACTACTGATTCCGCCACGGTGAATGGTGGAATTACCGCCCCATTTCAAGGTTTGCGGGGGCGGTAATTCCCCATTCACCATGGCCCTTCCCCATTCCCATTGAGCCCCCATAGGGCTCCCATAGGAGCCCCCATAGGGCTCAATGGGAATGGGGAAGGCGCAAATTGCGGTACCGTTATTACCTCCAAAGTCCCTTTGCGGGTCCCGTCATTAATGGCTGGTAAAACCAGCCGTTAAGGGAGGACCCGCAAAGGGACCTCAGAATTGAGCGGTAAGGGATTACCGGTACCGGTGCCCTTACCGGTACCGGTAATCCCTTACCGCCCGGGTCGTAATGAGGCACAATGACTTAGAAATTGTTTTGATTAAAGATGAGTAGAAGGGGAGATCAGATATGGGAATATTATAACATGAGCAGATATTCAAAAAAGGGACTATAGATGAGTTGTGGACTAACTGTTTGACAAATTTAATGCCTGAAGAGTACCATCTGTGTATAATGGTGCAATTGAGTTTGGTAGAGTTTTGTTTATTGAACCAAAGATAGCTGTTCTCAGGATTAGTTTTTGAAAAAGAGTTATCTGGGAGTTTTTTTCCATATAATTGTAAAGAAATGTAAAGAGGGAAAAGAGGTGATGTTAGGCCAGGAGGAAGTAATCAAGAAATGAGAAATGGAGAGGGGATGTACATGACCAATTTCAACTTTTATCCGTAAGGGAGCATTAACAGGGTGGGGTTCATATTGTTTGAATAAGATTGAGGGCCTCATTACGAGAAGTGCGCTAAAAACGGGGTCATTACCGGCATGGAGGAAATAGCGGGTCCGTGCTCGTTTGACGCCGCTAATAGCGGCTGATTACGAGTGCGCGAGCACGCGCGAACCCCCATGCCGGTAATGGCCATACCGCCATGCCGCTAAAGGCTCTCCAATCCCCTGATAGCGCCATCACGGGACCCACCGATACCGCCTCCGGCTAGGAGGCACCCTTTAATACCGACCCGGTAATAACATCATGCTAATACCGGGCTCATAATACCGGACCCGGAAGTAACGTCATCACGTCGGAACGGGAAATGCACTAGCGGCCATCTTTAAAAACACAATCCATTGCAATCCTCCCAAACCACCAGTGTTGCACAGGAGAGACCAGGGCCTTTCAAATCAATATGTCTAAGGCAACCAGAAAATCCAACCCCCGCCTGCGCAAGAAGCGTTTCTCTGATCAGGAACTTAACATGTTGGCGGGCACCCTTGCTGCCCATGCTGAGGAGATAAACACCCATAACCTCAAAAGGGAGGCGCAGCAGAGGAAGAAGGAGATATCGGAGGAGGTAGCCTGCAAGGTATATGCAGTCGGCACCACCCCACGGACAAACACTGCAAGAAAAGGTGGGATGACCTCTGCCTTTGGGTCTGCAACATCCTGGCCAGCAATTGGAGGGAGGCCATGGCCACAGGAGGGGGTGCCCACTCCCCGACCAAACTAATGCACTGGGAGGAGACATGTAGTACTTTCATCCAGATGGAGTCTATCGAGGGCTTCGGGGAGAGGGAGACGGGTGCCGCAACATCTGGAGATGGAGGTGAGTGACCCTGCAGACCCCAGTAGGGCAAACCATGACGTAGCACAAGTGATCTGGAATAGAGCCTAGGCAAGGCAATGCCAGTCCCAACACACACACATCAACATATCCATGTCCAGATGGAGGCCCAAACCCTGCGACACTGAAATGCATGCTGAGTGCCAATCCCATTACCAACAGACAGCCAACACACAGGGACCATTCCCATGTCATACATCACACAAACCCCAATACAACGGCATGCCACCTGCCATGCAGCATTCCTGAATTGAGACGTCACGACAAATGACAAAATGCCCCCCTTCAAGCTACCCTGTGTAACACACCTGTAAGATATGAATGCATGATAAATGAAAATCTCCACAGCCCCATATAATGCATCTTGCATGTAACACCATGACTGATGCCCTGCATCACTTCTACCCCCCCAGGCACTGATGGAGAAGATGGCAGTGAATATCCAGTCACAAGGGCATCCACGTCCCGGGCCAAAACAACTGCCACTGGCAAAACCACCTCCAGGGCAACCTCGCAGCCCACACTGCAAGCCAGAGCGAGTGCACAGGCTATGTAAGGGAGGCCAGTGGCACCCATTCTGCTGCAACAAGTTCCGTGGGCGAGGCAGCAGCCACAGCCCCACTGAGCGACATCGACATTGGAGCGGAGGAGTATGTGGACGAGGAAGGCCTAATCCATGTGGCATGTCCACACACCCCAAGCCCCCTGTCCACCCCTCAACCCCACACTCAGGCCACACCCTCCAGCAGCATTGCGGATCCTGCACTCCACAGTTCCGACCCCAGCACCACCCCCGGAGCCAGCCCTGCAATTGGACGCCCGACCGCAGCACCCTCAACCTCTTCTGCTTCCACTGACTTTGGGACACGGCTATCAAGGGTGGAGGCAAGGCAGGACTCTATGCTGAAACTTGTTCGGCAATATGTGGCTGAGAGTGAGGACACAAGGCGAGAGATTGCGCAGGCCATTGCAGGGAACACTGCCACCATAAAAGCCTCTGCGGTAATGATGCGCGACATTCTGGGTGCCGTCACGCAGGTCCTGACTGCAATACTGCAACACATGCAGCAGCAACAACCGGCGCCAGCCGTGCAATCACTACGGCATCCACCACATCCACCACACCCGCATCCTCTGCACTCTCCAGCCCTGTGCGACAGACAAGGCATAGTGCGAGGCAGTCGGAAATGCTGCCCCCGGACACAAAGAAAGCATGAAAATAGTGTGGGACAACAATGGGAGTGGGGGAGGAGGTGTCGGTGGTGTGTAGGGGAATAAGGGGGTGTTCATTGGGGGTATGGGGAGTTCATTGGGGGTATGGGGAGTTTTGGTGTGTTGGGGGGTGGGGGGAGGCCATGCGTGTGGTGGAAGGGTGAGGTACTTTTCTGTAGCTTACATTAATACACCCGTTGTGTACAAAATCATTCAATGCCTGGACATTGTTAATTTCGTGTGTATTCATTTTATTCATGACAGTGCACAGTGCCCAACTCCCCACATTCCCTGTGTGCATGTCCACATGGACCCAGTGTTCAGTGTAGTACTGACACATATCCATCAACGTCCCTGTGGGTCAGAAGTATTCGTCAATCAGTGATTGGCATACAGCACGGCCATCTTGTGCATCACGTACTGGCAGGGGTGCTGCTTCTCCTCCATCTTCATCCTCATCATCCTCACCCGGTGCATGCATGTCAATGTCAGGTGGCAGAGGTACATTTCTCCGGACGCACATGTTGTGCAGCATGACACAGGCCATGGTGATCTTTGCCACCTTCTCAGGCCTATAAAGGAGTGCTCCACCAGACCTGCTTAGGCAGCGTAATCGCGCCTTCAACAGGCCAAAGGTCTGCTCAATCACAACACGGGTACGGGTATGAACCTGATTGTACTCCTCTTCATGGCTGTTCCGCGGGTTCCGCACGGGGGTAAGTAGCCATGGCTTCAAGGGATATCCTCCATCACCTGCATGGGAGTACAGAGAGGTCTGTGTGAGTCATTCTGAGCAGCACCTTCAGGATTCACAGCCATGGCCGCAGCTATTTGCTGTTGACATGCACGGGTCCCTGTATGTATGCACAAAGGTTATTTGGATGCATTGTGTACTGCAATATGGTCTGCTAGTCTGGATGGTGTTGTACAGATGATGTAATGTGTTAACTTGCATGCTGATGCGGATGTACTGTGGATGCGGAACAATGTCTTGCCTCCCATGATTGCAGTGTATGCTACAATGTGCCTAATCACACTAGCCACATTGGCACAGTTGGAATCATGTTCAGTCATGCATCGGTTGACAGACCCATGGTGGCCTGGTTGTGCGTCTTACATGTTGTCATTGTTGTACGGCATTGGCCCAATGTGTGGCAATGATGTGTCATGTTCGGGTTGGGAGTTCAGGTCAGAAGTGTTTAGCTCTGAGTGCATTGTCCACTCACCGCCCATTCCCACCCAGGTGGAGTATGCATCCACCCACATCACGACCCCAATGCACTGCCATGGGCCAGTCAGGCAACTCACCAAGCAGCCAGGCACGTCGCCCAGCATGTCGCTCCATGTGACGGGGTAGCTCGGAGTTACGCAGCACCATGGAATCATGTGTCGATCCGGGATATCGGGCACAACAATGTGCGATGATCTTGTTGGAGTCACATACCATCTGCACATTGATGGAGTGGTATTGCTTGCGATTGCGGTACACCGCCTCCATGGCATTAGGGACTACCAATTCAACATGGGTGCAGTCGAGGGCACCAACGCAATTGGGCATGCCTGCCAGTGCATTGAAGCCTACTTTGGTGTCGGCAATATCCTGGGCAGTCCGTGGTAGGGATATGTGGGTGCTAGCGTGCTTCAGGAGGGCATCCAGCACTTGGGTCAGCATGCGTGAAAAGAGTGGTTGTGATATACCATGCAGCTGGCCCACTGTGTGCTGGTAGGTGCTTGTGGCCAGGAAGTGGAGCACAGACACCACCTTTATTTTTTTTATTTGAAACCTCAGCCTGATAAGACTCAATGTGAACATTGAGACCTCAAGCTTTTGTTACAAGTTGATATTCATCCTTTCAGTATTCACAAAAATCCATATACAAAAAGAAAAGGGTGTTAAACACCCACGTGGGTATGCATGCCACTAGACAATCACAATTCATCGAGCCTTAGTGAGTCTAAAAAGTCAACTACAGCACAACTCAATTTAATGCAGTGGCCAGCACTGGCATACGACCACCAGTCTCGATTTCCTTCTGCTGCAGGCATAAATTCACTTAGATGCTGTGTCTGTTGTGCTATAAGCCGCTTGCACTTTGTTAGAAGGTGTTCTGTTGTTTCTGTATCACTTTTACAAAACCAACACGTATTATCATTTCCTTCGCTGATGTGTCGTCGCCACAGCATCTCTTTTGTTTTGAGCGCGTTTAAGCGAAGTCTCAAAAATTGGTCCCGATGATGACGAGAGGGACAATTTATTAAATACGTGCTTGGCACATTTTATTTATGGGCGCCAGGTCCAGAGTCAAGAGTAGTCGGCATTTGGTGACGATGGTCGGTGTTCTGGATCCAGCACCAAAGTTCGAACTTCTTTTTTGTAACTTGAGGGCGCATGATCAAGTCATTCAAATTTAGATGGGCAGCAGCTAGAGTTGAGACCATCATCTCCTTCCACTCTTCTAGGAGCTTCGATGATCTCTGGCCTGGTTGTGTGCAAAAGATTTGAAATGCTGGTGCCACAGGAGTCAGACACATCTTGCGCAATGCCATTAATGATTTCCACAGGACACAAGTGTGGAGCGAGTTGAAGGACAGTTCGTATCTTATCTGGACCATCGAGATGTATGAAGGTAGCCTCAGGACTCGCCGCCAGAAGATCCCTTCCATCTTCTGCCAAAATGGGATGTCAATGTTCCACCCGGCTTCTGACCCAAAGGTGATTGCTGGGACAACCTTTAAGGCGTAAAAGGTTAAAACAGGAGTGAGGGTGAATTTGCCATAATTTCTGTTCAGCAGCCTAGCTTGGATGGTAAGTTGTATCATTCTATTTTCTATGTCGAGTTTCCAGTGGTGTTCGTGTAAGGACTTGTTAAACGTGATTCCCAGGCAACAAATGGAATTGACAATCCCAAGATCTTTCCCATCGACTCTCCATGAGAAAGCTTTCAGTTTTTTGGATTCTCGTTGGCCTATTATGACGATCTTTGTCTTTTCGATGTTCAATGTCAGGTCATTGATACTTAGATATACTTGTAAATTTGCTAACTGCCGCTGGAGACCAATTTGGGTACGGTCCAGGAGCACCACGTCGTCGGCATAGATTATACAACCGATTTCATTCTGATTTACTTTTGGTGGAAAGCATCGTACGTTTCTTCTGAACTCTGGTAGATCACAAATGAACATTTTGAAGAGTTTGGCTGCCAACGGACACCCTTGTTTTACTCCTTTGGTTGTAGGTATTTGGCTTGATAGAGCGCCATGATCATTCAGCCTGATGCGAATGGAAGTTTGAGAGTGAAGAGCTTTTATAGGATCGATTAAATTGCGGGGACAGTTCCAGTTGTTCAATTTTTGCCACAATTTGTCTCGATTGATGCTGTCGAAGACACCCCTCAGATCGATGAAGGCCGAGTAAAGATGGATCTTTTCCTTAAGGGTTTCCAGCTTTAGTAAATTTAGTAGAAATAGATTGACTTCCACACCAACGCCTCTGGTGAAACCAGTTTGTCTGATGTCAAAGATGTGGTTAGACACAGACCATGTTGCTAGTTTTTGGCACAGAAACGAGGCGAGGATTTTTCCTATTGTGTCCAACAGGGCAATCGGGCGGTAGTTGACTGGGTCAGCCCGATTGCCCTTTTTATATATTGGCACAATAATCGCTTCACGCCAAGAATCTGGGATCGACGTCGATGCAGACAATCGCAAGAACAGCATTTCGATGAACGTTGCCCATTGTTCCACATTTTCCTTGAGCATCATGTTAGAAATTAGGTCCGGACCTGCGGCATGTGATCTTTTTAGGGCTCGTATTGCTGACTCAATATCCTCTTTATTGATACTTAGATCCCATGAAGTCAAGCCGAGATCGGAGACTGTTGATGTTTCCAGGGATGAATCGCTAAAGAGGTTTGAGAAGTATTGTTCCAATTTTCTGGCGTCAATTACGTTTGACGTCATGGAAGAGTGACGGACATTGCCTGTATTCAGGATTGCCCAGATTTCATGGGAATTCTTTGTTATCAGTTCCTTCATTAGGACCTCAGCTTGGTCTTGCTCGATTATTATTCTTTGAGATTTGAGACAGTTACGATATGTCTGACGCCGCTGCCGTTTTTTTTTTTTAATCGACATATTGTTACTAATCGCGGCGCTGGATTTTTTTATGGCGCGAATATCGCGTCTCATGGCCTTTTTTGCTTGCGACAGTGTCACAGAAGATATGTGTTTGTACTTTATACCCAATTTTCAAAGATGGAATTTTGGGGTGACAAAGTCGTATAATAAAGGAGCATAGTTCACCGACAAGGCTGTATCGTGGAGGAATTTTTGGCCTATTTTCTCGATTTTTGGTCCGTTAATCCGCAGATGGTTTCCTCCCGCGTTGACAGAGATAAAGGATTTGTATTGGTTACAGTCTGTTTGCCATTCCACGATACAGGATAGACGCAGAAGATTTTGATCGCTGAATAGCATCTCAGTTATTGTCAAGGTTGTCTCCTCCTCGAGTAAATTACATGAGACCCAGAAATAGTCAATTATTGAGTGTGCCTTTTGATTTGACCAGGTTGGTCGCGGTGGTTGATCTCCTGGAACTTTTCCATTTGCCATCATGCAATTGCGGTTTCCAAGAGAGAGACTCTACTGATGGCTCCGTGTGGATAGATCGTCAACTGGCAACAATTTATAATTTATAGCGCTGGAGTCATAGTTGAACCAGGTACAATTCAAATCACCGGCACATATTATTGTCAGGTTTTTGTAATTCAGAAGTGCCTTTTCGATGATTATTGTGACCGTGTCTATGAAGGTCCTTGTACTTATTTTGCTTGGATACCAGTATCCGTTCAGGACTAACAGATGTTTTCCCACGGAGGTTCTTGTTTCGGCAGTTTTTAATAAAGCTCCTTGCACAAATGGATTCGGATTGAATGATTCTACGAGACTCCACCAAGGATTGATTTTGATCAGCATCAGGAGTCCGGACGATGGACGCCCCATGGGGCTTTTGATGGCTGGATTTAATAAGGAAACAAAGCCGTCTCTGATTGGTGGGTCGGTTAGCCATGTCTCTTGGAGACAGATGATGGATACTTTATCCAATTGAAGATCGCAGGAGTTAAATAGGTGGGTAAATCCCCGGGTATTCCAAGATAAGAATTCCCGTTTGCATTCAGCTGGGATGACTGGTGGCTAACGCTGAAATCCTGCAGCGTGTCGGTTGACACTTTTTTGCGCCTGGGTGGAAAGTGGCCTTGTGTTATTTGGAATTGAGATTGCTTGACGAAGATCAGCACGTCGTTGTTCGTTACTTCCTTGGAGACTACTTCTTGGTCTTGATAGCAGCAAGTTGGACCTGGAGCATAACAGTTCGACAGAAATGTCGAACCCAAAGACCAACAGGTCTTCTGCGGCATTCAGAATGGTGTTTTTACCCGAGGCTGAAGTTCTGTGTAAAAGGACTTGGTCACAGTATTTCTCCGTAGCATACTCTACGATTCGAATATCTTTGGATCGAATGGTGCGGAGTGATGGAATACAAGTAAAAAATGTCATCACGTTGTAGCGATTCAAGCTTAGGTCGCAGTCTTCGTGATGAACATTTTGTAAGCGGAGTTTGCAATTTTTGGGTTTCCAGGTCCAGTTTTCGCGGCAGCGTGGACTCGTGAAGTGAACCGAGGTTGTTTTTGTGACTGAAGTCTCGGTTGCTTAGGATTCAGGAGCCCAGGTGTTTTCGGTCCTCGTTCGGGATCTTTCATTCTGTGGTCCAGGTTCTTATTCCGCCATGGTTCTGGTTTAGAATTAGACAAAGGTGCCGCACCAGAGACTTTAGGGAAAGTGTAAGATTGACCGTTTTGATGGTCAGTGAGAGAACCATCTGAATATGTTGAGAGATCACAAAGATCGATCTCAGCTCCTGATAACTTGCTCACAAGACTTTCTTGGTCTGATTCCAGGCGTTGTCTTTTTTTTGCAGGCGCCGCTGAGTTTGGATGTTTTGGAACCAAAATGTCTTCCAACAGAATACCATTTTGGGCGCAAGAAGTTGGCAATTCGGACCGGGAGATTAGCCCTGGTTTTGCCGGAGGCATAACATTTCTGATGTATTTTTTTTGCCTCATTTTCTGTTGACGATTTTTAGGTTCTTTCGTGCCTGCCAGGGAGCCATCGTTGAGTGCCTTTTTTGCTGGGATTTTTTAACCAGATTAGAGGTGACCACTATTGATTTGGCAGGACCACCAAAGATGCCGAAGGAAACCGTTGGATTCGATGAAATGGCAAGTGGAGGTGAGCATTTTGATTGTTCCTTTGATGTAGAATTGGAAGTGTCGTCCTGAGGCTCTGTGTCCAAGTTAATTATTCCGACTTGGTCAATTGGACCGCAAGTGCCTTTGTCGGTATGCTCGCTCACAAGGGAAATAACAGATGATTGTGGGTTGTTTGCACAGTCAAGGGAGGACGTAGAATCAGTCGCAGGGACTGATGATTTTAGTGGAGGCATTATGTTGGCATCGACAGCCGGCATTGGTGGATCCTTCACTGGCGCCAAATTTGATTTCATCGTTTGTGTTGAGTGGCGCATCCACTTTACGGCTTCAAGGAGACAGTCTGATAGTGTCATTTTGGCAATGGTGCCGTGCGACAAGGTCACTTAGCCGCTCTTGCCATCGCAAGGTCTGTTCAGCCTCCCGAGATAACTGGGTTTGTAAAAAATTGGTCACAGCTTCAAATTTGTCCATCTTTTCTTTTAAGGTGATGATTATGGAAGTCTGATCTTTGAAAGCTTCATGAAGTGATTCATACATTTTTAGGAATGGTAGCAATGCAGTTGAAGAGGCGGCCAGGACATTATTATAGATTTGCATCGCTGCTGCGGACGAGAGACTTGGTTTGGATTTAGAGTCAGATTTTTCGGTGGTGCTTGACTGTGAGTTATTTACAGAGTCAAAGTGAACATCGCTGAGACCAGAGGTATTCGCGGCTGGCAGGGCTAGACTGTCACGCGGTGGCTGTACAACTTTAGTGCGTGAACTTACCCTCCTGGGTGTGCTGACAATGTCTTTATGATTTGTGTGCACGCGTGTATTCGGGTGAATTTCATTCACGCTAAGACTTGCCGAACCTCGAGGGATTTTACCGTCGACTGGGTTCGCACTAGGGCAAAGAAAGGTCAGTCTTAGATTACGTAAATTACGTAAATTATCACTTGCGTGCAAAGACAGGTTTTCCAAGCCAGCATCATGTTGGGAAATATTTTGAGGGTCAGAAGCCGTAGCAGGATTGGTCGGAGAACATGACTGAGAAAGCTTTGACATGCACGGTCGATTTTGAGGCTCTGTGGAGGGTGGCTGTGGTAAGGTGGTAACATTTTGATGTTTCCTTAGTGGCTTTTCAGTTGCATCGCATTCCAGGGATCGGGAGTTATTCATTTCATGCCCACTGCAGCTGGCATCATGAGAGTTTGTGGTGTCAGTTTCAGTGTCACAGCCAATTGCAACTTTGTTGTTTGGGCACTGAGATTCACGTGTGTTTTGATCAGAGGTGTACGCACTCCTGTTGATAATCGTGTTTTCGTCACCGTCTTGAGAGGCTTCCATTAACTCTGTGTCGGTGCAGTCGAAGGGAGAGAAAAATTCATCAACCGTTGCCGAGGTAAGCAAGTTAAGATCCGTTTTTCTACAGTTGGCTGATAGAGACAAACCTGATGGGCTTACAACTACAGGAGGTAGATCAGTCAGTGTTAATAAGTGACGTGGGGGCAGAGTTTCAAGGTGCATAGAATCATTAGCAGACGCGATAATTGGTTTGCGCTCAGCGGGAACTTCGGAGAAAACAACAACCTCTGCGCGGGTGGGTTTATTCGATTCGCCGGCTCCCGCAAGCTGACAAGTGTTCACTTCTGGAAGCGGTAAGGCCTGGTCAAGAGCGGTGTCACTGCTGCCAGATAGGGAAGCATTGATCTTCTCACCCCTATCGTCTATTACCTTGCAGGGTGCAAGCATGGATGTTGATTTACGTAATGGTGATTTTAGAGGGGGAGAGTTGACAGCACACAATTCCAGTGATGAGATGGGCAATAATGCTGAAACTGATGATAGATCAGACGAAGAGTCAATAGGAGAAGCTAGTTCAATTGGATGTCGAACACGTTTAGCAGCGCTTACCTTTGCAGTTTCAGGAAGTGAGTCGGCCTTTAGGGCGTTCCAGGGGTTTTGCATCCGACGTTGTTGGATGGTTTTCCTACGTGTATGTGGCCCACCATTTTCTGTTTGTGCAGTCATTGTGGGCAGGTCGCTACCAGTCACGGACTGACGCAGACTGACTCTGCGTACGACTCCGCGCACGCTCCGCACGTGAGCTGAAGATTTATAGGCCCAGCCCACTGGAAGCCTTAAAGCGGCAGTACATAAATAGTAATCACGTAGAGAAACACATTGCTGCAGCTCCTCTCAGGGTGAAATTTCCAATGGACCGACGCAGACTGACTCTGCGCAAGACACCCCCTTTAGTAGCGGGGGGATGGCAGTGCGTATTTCAATGAGGCTGACGATGTCGTCATGTATCATGTCCACTATGGTGGTGATGGTGGCCCGGTCCAACCGGTACAGGGGGTGGATCTCCTCAGGGGTTAGATTGAATGGACTGGGTCTGATGCGAGGGATTGGTGGCTGCCTACGAGGTACTACTGGCTGCACTGGTGGTAATTGCTGGGCCTGTCTCACCCTCCTTCTCCTCCTGTGTCTCCTCTGTGCTGCCCGTTGTTGCTGCTGTAGTTGTTGTTGTAGTTGCTGTTGTTGCTGTAGTTGTAGTAGTACAGGCATGTCCTCAAGCCCCATGATTGCAACAGCTAGTGGTATCATTTTGGTGTGGGAAGGGGTGTGGTGTGTGGGTGTACTCCTTTTATGCTGGGACAGGCTCCATTGACTCCACCTGTGGTGATTGTGTGCACCTGTGGCAGTTGCCTTCACTGCAGGTTGCTTTTTACGGGTGGTCCGCGATGCCTGTATTAACGCCATCGTACAGGCCCTATTGACCACCTTCGGGATGCCGGTAAGTGCATGCCCGCGTTACTTGTGATGTCCTCCTATTACCAACATCCCGGTATTTCCTCCACGAAGGGGTGCGTGTACGCGCACAAGCCGGTATGAAGGGGCACGGTACGGGTGGTGGCGGTATTGGTGGGTTGTCGGGTCGTAATGGCCCGGACCCATTAACGATGCCGGTAATACCATTCCGCCTTCCTATTTTCATTACCTCCATTCTCGTAATGAGGCCCTAATTGTTTTAGCATAAATGCTTTGTGATATAGTTGGAAGTTAGGGAATTTTACACCTCCTAAGGATTTAGGAAGTCTTCATTTATTGATGGCTATGCGTAGGAATTTTTGATTCCAAAGAAATTTAAGAAGTAGGAAATCAAGTTTTTTATAGAAAGAGGTATGAATCATGGTGGGAATCATCGAAAGTGAGTATAGAATAATGGTACTGATCATCATTTTAATAGTGTCTAGGCATCCCCACCAAGAAAGGAAAAGTGTCTTTAGCTATGTAAAGCCCGAGATATTTAATGTGGGAGGGTTGCCAAGAAATGCCAGATAGAGAGGTATTGGTAGGATTACAAGAATTGGTTAGAGGCATGAATTCGGATTCATCAAGTTTTTGTTTGTATCCAGAAACAATAGAGACATTATTCATCATTTTAAGTAAGTGGTGAATTTATAGGGTAGGTTCAGAGAGATATATTAGGGTATCATCTGCATATGCATAATTTCAATATTATTTATTAAAATGCCTTTGATGTGAGCATTCATTTTAATTCATTCTAATACTTTGGAGAAGGGGCTCTAGGGATAAATTGAATAGTAAGGGAGATTGGGGACATCCTTGCCTAGTTCCTCTTTCTATATGAAAAGAAGGGGAGAGAGAGTTATTGATGGGGATATGAGTAGTAGGAGAAGAGTAGGGAATTGTAATTAAACTAATGAAGGAGGGAGGCAATGCCAAGCTAAAGAGTGGAACATGAACGTCCATGATACCCGATCAAAAGCTTTTTCAGCGTCCAGGGAAATGAGGGCGAGGGGATCTTGTGAATTTTGGGAATAAAACAGAGTGTTAAATAGACGTCTAGAGTTGGACAATGCAAAGCGACCTTTGATAAATCCAGATTGATCAGGGTGAATATGTTTGGGGAGGAGCAATTCCAATCGTTTAGCAAATATTTTAGCTAGAATCTTAGAGTCCAAATTAATGAGGGAAATGGGTCTATAATTTTTAATTATGGAAGGATCTTTATCAGGCTTGGAGATTAGAATGTTCTAAATGATCCAGGGCTTTGTCCAATTTCATTCAAATAAGCATATAGTTCTAAAAGTTTAGGAGCAATGAAGTCCATAAAAGTTTTATAGAAATCAGAGGAAAATCCATCTGGGCCTGTGGCTTTATTGGATTTGAGGTCCAATATAGCTCGTTTTATTTCATCAAGGGTGATGGGATTATCAAAATAAGATATTTCTGACTGGTCAAGGGGATTTTTCTTTGTATTAGATTTGAAAAGAATTAATTTCATCGGAATTGATGGAGGAATCAGAAGAATATAATTTAGAATACAAATCAAGAAAAAGCATCATTAACGTTTTTAGGTTTAGGTAATCTGTTATCTTCGGGGGAAATAATATGAGTTATGGTGGATTTTTATTTTTTCTTCTTTAAATAAGATGCTAACATTTTACCTGCTTTGTTGGATGCATAATGTAGTTTGGTTCTGGACCTAAGAATGGAGTTAGCAACTTTGTCAGTGTAAATCTTATTAAATTCAATACATTTAATTAATAGCTCTTTCATGATATTGAGGTCTGGATTAGTGTAATTTGATTGTTCAAGGCTTTTAATAGAAGATAAAAGGGTATTATGTAAGGATTCAGATAGTTGTTTTTTGATAGCAACATATTGAATTATAAAACCCTGAAGGGAAGCTTTGAAGGCATCCCAGTTTTTGTGCATGGAAGTGTGTTTGGGGTGATTATTAAAGAAAAATTATTTGATAAACAAATTGATTTTGTCAATAAAGGATTGATCTTTAAGAAGATATGAATGGAATTTCCATCTAGGTGAGAGATTAGAGGTGGGGGTCCATTCAATAGTGGTGGAAACAATGTGAGTGATCTGATACGGTAATTGGGCCAATTTCAGAGTTTAAGATAGATGAAGTTAAGGAAGAATTAACAAAAATGTAATCTAATCTAGAAAAGGACAGATGAGATTGGGAATAAAACGTGTAGTCTTTAATCTCAGGGTGACAGAAGCACCAAGAATCAATTAAATTTAGATTTTTTATATAAATTTAGGAAATTGTTTCGAGATTTGCAATTAATGAAATTTGATGAGGATTTCCGATCAAGAATAAAGTCATAAATCTGGTTCATATCTCCACAGAGGATACATTTATCAGGGTTCTTGTGTGATAGTTTAATTAGTAAGCTGGACCAAAACATTGGGTTAGGGGGTTTGGGGCCATAGACATTAACAATTGTGACTGGTAGATTATTTATAACAGCGTCTATGATAATCCATAGGCCTTATGGGTCCTTTTTTTCATTAACTAGTGTGAACTTCAATCGTTTATTAATTAGAATGGAAACTCCCCCTTTCTTGTCTAATGCATTGGAATAAAGTGTGTGGCTAATCCAAGCAGCTCTAATTTTACAGTTATCAATGTCAGTACTAAAATGAGTTTCCTGGAGGCAAATTATGTCAGATTTTTGTTTGGCAAGTTGAGTAATAATTTTTGAAAGTTTGATAGGGTGTCTCACTCCTTTAACATTCCAAGTGAGACGTTTTATCGCCATCGGAATATTAGAGAAAAGATATTGACATCTGAAAAGTATGAGGTATGGCGAGAGAAAAGATAAACATGCAGCCATAAATAACCTTCAAATGGTATAACAACATCAATGGAGTAAACATTGCTAAATCTAATAGTAATTGTGGAGAACATGAGGAAGAACATCAGTGAGGGAAGACAACAATATAGAAAATGATAAAGAGATGTAAACACGTACGATTTGAAAAAATAAGTATGAGCAAGTGATATGAAAACGGTACAGATAAGGATAGTTAGAAAGCAAGTAAGCAAGAAAGACATGAGGGATAACAAAGTACGGAAATATGGAGAGCACAGGCGAAGAAGGGCAAGAGCCAGAGAATTAGATAGCAATTCAAATGAAAGCATCATGAACTAAGTTGATAATCTCTAAAAGTAACACCGAACAGGTGTTAAATTTTGATTATGCAAGAAGGCGTTGCAACTCTGAAGAAAAGTTTATGTATCGACTGTATTTGAAAGATTAGACACGTTTATGGGTTTGAGAGAGTGATATCTGTAGCTTTTATAGGAGATCTTGACCTGTCTCTTAAATGGGTTGAGGTCAACGGAATTTCAAGTGGAATTGATGAAGTTGATCTGCTGCGTTTGGGAGTGTATTTGATGTGCTGGTTCCTGGGTAATTTGTTGGATACCGAAGGGAATGGAGGGTCCAGTTTTGTAGTGTTATCCAGATGACTCGGGGTAGATACATCCATCGGAGAAGATTGAAGCTCTAGGAGTAGATTTGGAAGGTCGGTTGGGTCCGTAAATTCTTCGGTGGGGCCATCTGGGATGGTAATAATCATCCTTGCAGGGTTCAGCAAGCCATATCTTATGTTGAGGTATTTTAAAAGGGGTCTCATATCTAAGAATCTCTTCCTTTTTGCTTGAGTACTCCTGGAAAAGTCTGGTGATATGAACATTCTGTTACTCTGGAAGAGTAAAGGAGATTTCTTCTTAGCTGAGTTTAGAATTTGGCGAGCTTGTTGGTGACGAAAAAAGCAAGCAATGAATGGTCTCGGTGAGTCGTTGCTGTTGGATGAACGTGGACGGATCCTATATGCGCGTTGCAGTTCCAGAGGAGGTGAAAAGGTTATTCCTAGAACTGAGGGGATCCAGTTTGTAGGAAAGTTGATCGGGTCATCTCCTTCCATCTTTTCCGGAATTCCGTAAAAGTGGAGGTTGTCCCTTCTGTTTTCTATCCTCCAACTCTGTAACTTAATTTTCTAATTGCACCATTTTTACTTACATACTCTACAAACCCTCTAATCTATCCTTCATAAAACCTATTCTTTCTTCCGCTTCATCAAGTCTAGCTGAGAAGGTTTTAATATCATTCTTGAAGCCTTAGATCGCTTCTTGTATGGAGGATGAGCGAGAGTCAAGTGTGGAGATGGATGAGCGAATATTTCCTAGTTCCTCAAGAATTCTTTCTATACACGAGTTGAATGGAGCATTGTCAGACAACGGGGATATTCTTGCAGTATCCGCCATTTTAAAAAACACTCAAAGGTAAATAATGAGATGAAGTGATTGTTAGCTGTAGTAATGCACCAACATTATTAGTAATTCAAGGTGCTTATGGTGCCCAACGTTGAGTAAGCTTTAGAGGGTAAAGACAATAAATAAAATGAATGTAGGTTTAAGGGAGCTTAAAGAAGTTGGAGAGTGGTATTGGGAATTTCATTTGTACCATTAAACAATAACAATATACTGCAGCGTTGCGGTACTGTATATGAAAAATGCACTTATTTTCTCTGAGTGAATTATATTACTTAGACATGCAGAAGTTATATATATATCAATATTTCTTTTGGCCTCAGAGTAAATATTCCACCAAAAATCAGTGTTCCTCACATTAAGGAATGCTTATATATTAAAATGACCTTACTCATTATCCAAAAAGTGTTTCCAGTTAGACCAAGTGTGTGAATTCAAAAAAGTCTGTTTTAAAAATGTTTAGCAGGTAGGTATCATTCTTATAAACAGGCCCGCGTGTATAAAATGTGGGATTCCACTACAAACATCTCATATTCACTTACAACCTTTGTTGTGTTTGAATCAGATATCCTTAAGGAAGCGGGATAACACAACGTGAAGGCCGCATCAGCTGACTAGAAGTTCGGTATATCTCATCACTCAAAGCCAATGCTTCAGGCCTCGCCCCTGACACCAGCCGAGCAGACCGCACCAGCCTCACCGTCGGAGTCGCACAGAATCACAGAAGGGCAACCGAAGCAGGCGCCTAAAACATCTCTTGCCAAACCTCCAGCACACCCGTGACTAGTCGAAGCTGAATACCAATGCAGCGAAGCTGCTCCAGAAATGCAGGTGCCGTTGAGCGTTGCGGCTGTCAGTACTGACAGGAGAGGTATACAATCTTCGGACGATGAAACTCGCTCGACAACATTACCAGCACCACTCCGCAATGGGTAATGTTAATATATGATGCAGTGAAGATAGAATTCTGGTATTTAAGCGTTCATGTATATAGGACAAATTCTCTGCTCTCAAAGCTCCTCACCTATCCGGCCATCTCCATTGCCGCTTGGCCACCCCCCATTGGGGCAGATCATGATTCAGCAGGTCTGACTCCCCCCAAGCTGGGGGCGGTAAAAACCACGTAGCTATCATATGCCAACGACTTCGATCGTTCTCAAGTTGGAATGAGGAGGCTGTTGAGTTCCTTTTCCAAATATGCAAACACCAATGGGCTCAAAATAAATCCATCAAAAACTAAAATTCTGTAACTCTCACAGGGAGGGAAGCCTAGTTTGAGCAAATGGAAGCTCGATGATCAACCAGTGGGAGGAGTGACACGCTTAACTTTTTTGGGCTTACACTTCACCTCAAAACCGCAAATGAAGGAAACACAAGCCCTTCTTGGTATGAAGGCGAAGACTCTGACCAATCAATCATTACAAGTAGATAAAAGATTTGGAAGATTTTTGATTAAAGCGGGAATCCAATTTTATGAATGGAAGGTGGTCCCAAAGCTTACATACGGCTTAGTGTTATGGAATGACAAACTAAATACATGGCTGGACACAATTGAGGGTACAATGTGGAGACGAGATTTGAGGGTCCTCAATTGTGTCTCGGTAGCCGCCATGAGATACGAGCTGGTCCTCCTCTCATTAAAGGCCAGAGCATAATGGCAAAGCCTGTCTCTTTATCAAAAAATCATATCATCTAACATTGATAACTTATATATGGTCATGAGTCTCGCTTTAAAACTAAGAATGGATGAATTGTATAATGGGGATACATTTCTGGGAAAAATAAGTCATTTGTGAATCTATGTTAAGTCACATAGGCCTCGACAGCAGAGTGTTAAGGGATAACCCGGAGAAGGTCAAGAAAGGGCTGTATAAGTGGGGTTGGATGAATAGTGTGCAACGGTTGCATGATGCATGAGAAAGGCAGACAAAGAGCAACCCATATGAACTATTAAAAAGCCTGGAAGACTAAGGAGTTGAATTGGAACTGTTTTGAAAGCCAGGAGATTTGAACTGATTATCATTTTGTAGCTGAAAAAGGTGGCTTCTTGGGGAAGGGAATCCCAAGACCTTTTGAGGTGTGTTGAACTCTTGGGGAAGGCAACCCCGGGGCTTTTTGCAACTGTTCTGAACTTGGTTAAGGTGAAGCTGAGTATAACCAGGAGCTGGAAGAAGCTCGGAAATTTGTTTTTAACACTTTCTTTGCTGCTGATATCACTACACAGTGCATATATTTAGTTGTGAGGGCAAGTCTAGGCTTTGGACACAGACAGACATTTGAGTTGAACTTACTGACCCACACTATTCTTATTTTTCTTTAGGTAGGGAAATCCCACCTTAGTATAGGGCAAGTTAGGCCTTACTCCATCCTGACCTTTAAGGAAAATGAAACCTTTTATTTAGAAATTTGAATCTGTTGTCTGTGTCTTACTTCATGGTGCCTTCACGGTAGGCATGGGAAAGGCACTTGCCAGGTACAGCCGTAGTGGTGTTAAAGTCACATTGTTGGTAGCCAGAGCAAACTGGTGCACGTACCTGGGCATCTAATAGCAGAGGCTAGCAAAAGGTTAGAACGTATGCACAAGTAAAAAATGTTGGCTTTGCCAATGCTTGTCTTAAATAAGACTTCAATGGCTTTGCCAATGTTTGATTTTAACAAGACTTCAGTGAAGGACACACAGTGCTTATAAATCGAGTGGCTGAAGGCAGGCCTGGTAAGACATTTTTATTACACTAGTAGAGTATTTACAACTCCAATTAAGTCATTATAAACTTTCAGAAGACTGCTTTGAACAAACACTGCAGGCACTTTAGAATGCAAAGCCTGATGGTAAGACTTGATTGAAAAACGCACAAACCCGTGTGCACCTAAAGGTAAAACTGACAAATCAGTTATACATATATTCGACAGTTATAATGTGTCACATACACAGGAATGTCACATTTTTAGTTCATCATATAAACAACTTTAATTCAACAATTACACAACAAAACTCCATCATCTAAAATATTTCTCTAATATCTCAACCCTTTCTGTGTTTCATAGAAAACAACAATGGACTGCAACAGATGTGAAAATTGGTGTCTAATTCCACAATCACAACCACTCACCACACTTCACTCACTCTCAACCATTCATTAATAAAGTACTTAGTGCAAAAGTCTCATACAGTATGCGCATATCATATATTATCACAGTATCAGACAAGTCCCATTGGTGACACACTGTTGTGAGATTGAAACACATTTCTTGGACGTAACCATTTTCTATGATGAAGTCACACACAATCTGTGGGTTAAACCTTTTCATAAACCCACAGATAGAAATGCCATCCTTAGGTTTAACAGTTTCCATACCAGGCATACTCGTAACTACTTGCCATTTTGCAAATACCTGAGATTACGACGGAATAGCTTGAGTATCAAACTATATGAGCAAGAATCCATTAAGCTAAAGGCTAAATTGCTCCAATGGGGATATCCCAAGAGTATAGTGAGACAAGCATATCGGAGAGCAACGAATAATAATCATGAAGCTCTGTTAGAGTATTGACCTAAAATGAAAAGTACAGAGAATCTAGTTTTTGTCAGCACCTTTAGCAACTTGTCGGACAAGATTAAGAGAATGGTTATTAAACATTGGAGGATGTTTGGGAAAGAGAATACAAGCCTAAACCCACCAATCTTTGCTTTAAAAAAAGCAGAAACTTGGAAGACAGACTGACAAGAGACGATATACGATTGCCCCCACAGAAAGAGAGGATTTTACCAGAGATTTGGGGAATAGACAAATCTAAAGGGCACTCACCCTGAGGTAATTGTAGATGCTGTACATTAACAAAAAGGAGTACAGCATGTGATCTAGGGTTGTAGACGATGTGGCAACAAAATACCCTTACCAACTGTAACAGTAGTATGGTCATCTATGCGATATGGTGTCCTTCCAAGTTATGTTATACATTGGAAAACCAGAAAGAAAAATATGTATAAGGATCACCAAGCATAAAAGCTGTACACGAAAAAGGGTTGAGAATGCCTCGCTAGTGAAACATTTTGCTGAGCATGATCATAAACCAGAAGAGATTCAGTGGACAATTGTCTATAAATTGACACCTGGAAGAGAAGAAAGAGGAGATAGAGAAAGACTCTTCAGGAAAGAACAAGAATTCATTTTCATAACTAAGAGCAATCTGCGAGGACTTCATGAGAGTATTGAATGGCTACGAGTGGCTATGAGAGAGAGAATAACAGCAGCATTTCTTTTATGTGAATCAGACAGTATTGGAACAGAATAGTGTGCAGATGGCTATACTGATGGGATTCCCAGTGGTCTGTGATAAACCTTATAACTGCAGTCTGTTTTAACTCCTGTAAAATGAATAGAGGTGATGCCATATTGGGATGCAATTAAGCAGGTATCAATACTATAATATATAGAGAGCTCTAGAGTTGAAACATTGAATGTAGTATGCAGAATTTGTGAGCTGGAATTAAACATAATAGGTAGTCCTTATGTGTGACGAATGGGCTGCTGCCCAGGATATGAAAATAACCCCTTTATCATAATTAGCAGAGAAAAATCATTGAGGACTCTATATGAAGCGAGTGATATTGTTTGGAGTCATTTTACATCTGAAAGCCGGATGAGAACTAAGGAGTTAGCCCGCAGGCGTCACGAATGGGTAGTGTCAACTTCCTAGAAGATGGGCAGAAATTATTGATAGCACTCTGTAGAGAGACAACGTAGAGGGCTCTTTTATGCGGTGCAAGATAGGATTGTGAATCCTATGATTAGTGAAACAGGAAGACTGTGCAGTTCGCTGCTTCATGTGAAGACATTTTGCGATAAACTGGTAAATGTGAGCAGTGAGAGATCAATCACATACACTACATTAACCACAAAGCTTGGAGTGCGAGAGACGACGCACGTCGGCAACGTCACAGGAAGCCAACTTGATCCGAGAAATGTAATACAGTGTCTGGCTTTCACAGGCACATTGTGATAGAGCATTACAGACACCGGATTTGAGCGAGTAGTAATTGCTACTAGGTAGTAATGGTAAAGGTAAGTGTGCGGATTTAAACATGAAAGTTATGCCTTACATTTAATATAGATTAGTCACAAATAGGTAGGCTTTGCCGTAACAGATGATGCTAGTTTGTTTTCCACAGTTGTCGAAGGAATCTATGACAACGCAGCACAGAGAAACCGGATATAAGAACTGATGGCTATAACATAGAAAGATTCACATTGATAGTGATTTGAGGGTGAGTACACTGTTCAGCGTTCTGCGAACAGAGATACAGATGTTAGGAATAAAAGGTCTTATGGTCCCCATGATAACAGAAAACACAGCAACTCAATGGAGGATGCAGTTTTCCATCGATGATTCCTTGGACATGAGATAAGAGTAAGCCATTAGAGCATGTTATCAAAAATATGATTACAAGCATGACAACAAGAGGTGATCCCAAGGGGCCGAGTGTGCTACAGATTAAGGCACAACGTGGCACAGAGTATAAGTATGGCAAAAAGGGTTATTAGAAGATCGGGGGTGATACTGGCTTGCTGCACTGAGTAAGGGTGCGGTGATGGTGAGTGCAAGTGGAACACCCGTAAGTGAAGGGTGTGTTCCATGTTTGTGCATACTATACATTGATAACAATTGGAGGCACAAAAGTGTTTGACATATGTAGAGTGATTTATTTTTTAAATCTTTTTATTGTGCATATTAGTCAACATTTTAACTTTTTACACAGAAATGAAAAACAACATAATACAACATTTTCACTAAAAACATCCAAAACAAGTAAGGCAGCAAGGAAATATAAATAGTATCATCTTGAGCATCATTTTCAGAAATTCATCCACATAATCAAATTGCACTAAATTCAATTTCGAAATAAATTTAGTTCTTTTAGCACAGCTACCACTTCCGCTGTAAGAAATGTTTCCTGCCCCTGACACAGCCTTTGCCAAAACCTCTTTGAGTTTAACATTCTCGGGTCATGGACAAATCTTTTTAACCTCTTCTGTCTAATCAACCAAGTCCCTGAGCATTCTGATAATAAATGAGACACAGTTTGTTTTGCCCCCTCTTCACATATATTACATAGATGTGATGGAAAAGAGATCGGGTCTCTAATATGCTGAATTTCCAGGGTTAAAGCCAAGTTTAACCGAAATCTCAGGCACTCCATTCTAACCCTACGGTTGATACCTTTCTGCAGATAAGTTGGAATGGTTGCTCTAGGCTTATTATGCTCCGACCAAGAGGAGGATCATTTTGCCTCTCTCATCTTTGTTATCATCATGATCCAATCCACTTGTTTTAATAAATCTTTAGCTTTAACTGGATTTTGGATCATAATCTCCGAAGAGCAATCAGATTGCTCAAAAATGTTACTGCATTTTTCAGACAGAATCATTAGGAACGAATAGTTATTCAGTTTCAGTGTAGAGTGATTTATAAGCTCTATGGTACAAAGGGTTGTCATTGTTTTTGTTTATAGGGAATATACTGTGAATCCCCGACTGACCAAAGGACACTGGGCCTCATTACGAGTCATGCCGGTAAGGGAAAAATGATGCCGGTATGTAAATACCGGCATCATTTAACGTCCCGTAGCATTCTGACCCGCAAACCCGGCATTAACGGCACCGTTATCTACGGTGCCGTTAATAGCGGCATAGGCGCGTATACGCGCCTCTTCGGGTAGTAAATACCGGCATGCCGGTAATAGGGGGCAATCACAACCCACGCAAACATGCAAATACCGGCATCGCGAACACGGAAATAACGGGCTGCATGATGCCGGAAAAACAGGCATCGCGGACCACCCGCAAACAGCAGCCAAGATACAAGGCAGCTGCCACAGGTGCACACAATCCCCACAGGTGGAGTCAAAGGAGGCTGTGCCAGTATGAACTGAGCACACCCACACACCACATCCCCCCCACAGGTGTAGGCAATGCAGAGTGGCCCAGTACAAAAGGAGCACACCCACACACCACACCCCTTCTTACACCAAAATGCTACCACTAGCATTTGCAATCATGGCGCTGGAGGACATGCCTATACTGCTACAACTACAGCAACAACAACTACAGCTGCAAGAACAGGCAGCACAGAGGAGACGCAGGAGGAGAAGGAGGGTGAGACAGGCCCAGCAATTACCACCAGCCCAGCCACCAGCGCCTCGTAGGCAGCCACCAATCCCTCGCACCAGACCCAGCCCATTCAACCCAACCCCTGAGCAGATCCACACCCTGTACCGGTTGGACCGTGACACCATCACCACCATAGTGGACATGATACACAACGACATTGCCAGCCACATACAAATACGCACTGCCATCCCCCCACTACTGAAGGTGGTGTCTGTGCTACACTTCCTGGCCACAGGCACCTACCAACACACAGTGGGCCAGCTGCATGGCATTTCACAACCACTATTCTCACGCATGCTGAACCAAGTGCTGGATGCCCTCCTGAAGCACGCAAGCACCCACATATCCCTACCACGGACTGCCCAGGAGATAGCCGAAACCAAAGTAGGCTTCCATGCACTGGCAGGCATGCCCAATTGTGTCAGTGCCATCGACTGCACCCATGTGGAATTGGTAGTCCCCCATGCCATAGAGGCGGTGTACCGCAATCGCAAGCAATACCACTCCATCAATGTGCAAATGGTATGTGACTCCAGCAAGATCATCACCCATTGCTGCGCCCGATTTCCTGGATCCACACATGATGCCATGGTACTGCGCAACTCCACGCTACCCTGTCACATGGAGCGACATGCTAGACCACGTGCCTGGCTGCTCGGTGAGTTGCACAACAGGCCCATGGCCATGCTGTGGGGTACTCATGTGTGCGGATGCAGAAGGGGGGGGATAGTACATCTGGGTGGGAAAGGGGGGGGGATAGTTTACCTGGGTGGCAATAGCCAGTGAGTGGAGAATGAATGCAGAGCTAAACACTCCTCACCTGACACAGCCAAACGGAAAATGACACATCACTGGGCCACATATCACAAATAATTCAAATGGAAGACAACAAGTAAGAGGCACAACCGGGGCACCATGGTGATGGCAAGCAATGCATGACTGAATAGGATGGCAACTGTGCCAATGCGGCCTGTGTGACCATGCATAGTAAAGAGTATACAGCATGAATTGGAGGCTAAACATTGTCGCACTGCCACAGCACATCTGCCTCAGCATGCATGATTACACCCTGCATCATCTATTCAACCCCATCCAGTGTTCCACACCTCTTTACAGTATACATTCCATATTGGTGACTATTTGGTACACGTACAGGGACATGTGCATGCTCACACCTATTAGCTGCTGCCATGACCGTGCTCCCTGAAGGTGTCAGTTCAGAGTGACACACACCTATTTGTATCTGCTTGCAGGTGATGGAGGATATCTCTTGAGGCCATGGCTACTTACCCCTGTGCGGATCCCGCAGAACAGCCATGAAGAGGAGTACAATCGTGTGCACACTCGTACCTGTGTTGTGATTGAGCAGGCCTTTGGCCTGTTGAAGGCGCGGTTCCGCTGCCTAAGCAAGTCTGGTTGGGCACTCCTATATAGGCCTGAGAAGGTGGCAAAGATCACCATGGCCTGTGTCATGCTGCACAACATGTGCGTCCGAAGGAATGTACCACTGCCACCTGACATTGACATGCATGGCCCGGGTGAGGATGAAGGGGATGGAGACGGAGGTGAAGGAGCCCCACTGCCAGTACGTGATGCACGGGACGGCCATGCTGTACGCCAAGCACTAATTGACGAATACTTTTAAGATACAGGGACCATGAATGACTTTTGTCAGTTAGACACTGGGCCAATGTGAACATGCACAAAGGGAATGTTTAATTTGGACATTGAACACCGTAATACATTAAATGGATGCACACCAATAATAACAATGTTCAGCCATGGATTGTTCTCCAGAAAACTTGTGTATTATATGAAAGTGCAAAACTGTGCCCACTCCCCCCTCCCACAATTCCCCAACAAACTCCCTCTCCCACCCCACAAGCCCTCAAAACACCCCTGTTAACTCCCTCTCCCACCCCACAGATGCAAAGTGTCCCCATGTGTGCAACGGACAGTGCTCCCTTCCTCAATGTGTTTTGCCACAATGTCATTGTCCGTGCATTCACTTCTTTCGGACTTTAGTGTCGGGTGGTGCCATGGCCGACTGTAATGCGCACCTCCTTATGTGACGCACCGGACTGGATTGCGCCGAGGTGTTAGGGCTAGTAGTTGCGGAGGAGTCTATTGTCAATCGACTGTCTGTGTGAAGGTGTGGCCGCTGCATCGGAGCGTTACCTGCAAGGATGGCCTCCGTGAGTGTCCTCATGCACTCCTGGACGGCACGCGTGGATGCCTCCACTGCTGCAGTATTGGCTGCTATTGCCCTTTCGATGGCACTCATGGCCTCATTGCCTGCTTCCACCTGCTGGCACATGATCTGGAGCATGTACTCCTGCCGGGCCTCGACCCTTGTCAGGCGGGCATCAAATGAGGTGTCGTCCGCAGGTCTGCAGGTTGCTGGCAGGGTGGAGGAAGGCAGAGTGGAGGAAGGCAGAGTGGAGGAAGGCAGAGTGGAGGAAGGGGCCTGTGCGGAGCCATCCTCCGGGGCACTGTCCTCAAACAGCGCATTGTCTGATTCCCCGAGGTCGGAATCATGTAGACACGGATTATCGAGGCACTCAGACTCCGCTAGAGGTTGGGGGCTGGCAATGTGGCTTGGGGTGGGTGTGCCAGGCATCATGTCTGATTCTTCCTCCACCTCTGTGGACACCATGTCCCTGTTGGCTGGCGGCAGGGCTACCACTGTTGTGGTTCTTTGTTGTTGGGCAGTGGGTGCAGGTGTCCCCTGCAGGGTTGGTGCCTTGCGTGGCACATTGGCTTTGGCAGGTGTCTTTTCCTTGGCCGGTTGTGTTGGGGTGTCCCTGGTCCCCTTGCGTGCACTGGACGTGCTCGCACCCCTGTCCAGTGGTCCACCTTCATCATCGGTGCCTGGGGGATAGAAGAGATGCAGGTCATCAGTGATGTTGTCAAATGGCAGCTATGTTGAATTGCGGTGGGATATGTTCACGCATTCAGCCATCATTTCATTTCTGGTTTGTTGCTTTAGGTGTACTGAGGGGGTATGTGGGGAATCAATGCATGGCTGGTGGGGTAGCATTAGTTTGGTCTCTGTGTGGTGGGTGCATGGGCATGGTTGGGTCATGTGGAACCTCTGTTGGGATTGGGGTCATCACTCAGCGTCCATGTGGTGCAGGGAGTGACAATGATTATTCTATGGATATGTTGATGCATCACCTTGCCCACTCTAACTTCCCCAGTTGGGCCACGTCATGTGTCGTGATACGTGGTTGTGATGGTACACTCACCTTCCTCTGTGGTGATTGCTGCGCCGACCTCCTGATCTCCGATCCCCTCAATGGTTTCGGGGTCAATGAAGCCACTTGCCGTCTCCTCCCATGGCTTCAATTGGACTGGGGAGTGTGGGCCACTGCCTGTCGCCATTGCGGCTCTCCGGTTCTCAGACATGATCCTCCGGACACAGAGGCGGAGGTCGTCCCACCGTTTCCGGCAGTCACGCACACTCCTTGGGGCGCACCCAACTGCTGTCACCCTCTGAGCTACCTCAAGCCAGACCTCTTTTTTGCGGGTTTGGGCCGCATGCTTTAGGTCTGTGCTGCGTATTACATCCGCATGCTCTTCCAGTGTGTTGGTGAGCATGGTGAGCTCAGCGTCCGAGAAACGCTGCTTCCTCTTCCTCTGTGTGGATTTCCTGCTGGCCTTGGACATGATGATGCTCCTCTGACACACTACGACACGGGAGGAGTGTTGGTTGTGGAGGATTGCAATGGATTGTGTTGTTAAAGATGGCCGCCGGCCCATTTCCCGTTCCAGCGCGATGACGTAATTTCCGGGTCCGGTTTTGCGAACACGGTTATTCCGTGCCGGAGTTACCGTGCCGGTGTTTAGGGGTTCATTGAAGGCAGTTATGGCGTGGACGCAAGCCACAATTTCGGTATAAGGGGGGTGGTGGGACGTTAACGGGATGGCGGTTTTTCCACTACCGGCATGGGGGGACGCGCGTGCTTGCGCACTCGTGATCGGCTGCTGGTAGCGGGTTCTCGAGGGCACGGACACGCACTTCCCGCCATGCCGGTAATTGTGCCGGATTTTCCGGCCGACTCGTAATGAGGCCTACTGTCTACTCAGAAGACAAAATTAAAGAGTGGATAGGGGTACCATTGTCCTATTTAACCGTGAAGACTATATCATTGAATGCAATAGACAAGTCCTGGCTCTCAGTTGTTACAAACATCTAGACAGCGACCCAACATCTAAATTGCAGAGTATAATAAAAACGAAAGTCGAGAAAGCGGAACAAAGAGGATGGATTACCAAGAAGGAGGCTGATTGCCTGGTAAAGGATAAACCGCGTATACCGCAGTTCTACACGCTTCCTTAAATACATAAATCAATGGTTAAACCACCGGGTCGACCGATCGACTCAGGAGTCAATTCCGTACTGGAACCCATGTCCAAATTTGCTGATGCCATTCTTCAACCCATGGTCCGTAAGATGGCATCGTTTGTTCAAGATACCACACAGATAATTAAGGAAATGGAAGAAATGCCCTTTGACCCTACCACTGAAATCCTACTAGGGTTGGATGTAGTAGCGCTATATACAAGTATTCCGCAGAGAGCTTCAATCGATATGCAGGAAGAAAATCTTCTCACTGACCACCAAGTAGGTTCCACACCGGTTTCTTTCATTCTATGGTGTGCAGAAATTAGCTTAGTTGAGAACTATTTCCATTGTAATGGGGATTCTTTTCAACAAATACATGGCACTGCTATGGGTGCCACCTTAGCCCCAAGCGTAGCCAATTTGTACATGGAAGCCTTTGAAACAAACAAAATTATGCACACGTCTAATCCTTTCTCAAAATACGTGCGGACCTGGCGAAGGTACATTAACGACATCCTCATAATGTGGCAGGGTCCAGCAGTGGCACTTGAGGAATTTCTCATCTGGATCAATACTCAAGATAGGTACCTCAGATTTACTTCTAATTTCAGCTCTACCAAACTTGAATTTCTGGACATTACAATCATGGTGGATCCCATCAAAAAATGCATCTTTCTGAAACCATATAACAAACCTACAGATAAGAACTCTCTGCTACATTATAGCAGCTCTCATCATAAACATGTAAGGGATAATCTTCCTTTAGGCCAATTCCTGAGGCTCAAAAGAAATAAAATAGCTCGAGAAAAAATGACTTTACAGAAGAAGCTGGCAAGATGGAATCCAAGCTACTCCAAAGAGGTTATCCAAAAAATGTAGTTAGGAAGGCGCTCAAACGCACCAACAACAACAACAGTGATTCCCTACTGGAATACAAAGAACACTCAGAAGCCAAAAAAGATCCAAAACTAATCTTTGTAAATACCTTCAGCAATATGTCTAACGACATTAAGAAAATGATCTTGAGAAATTGGCCTATTCTGGAAAAAGGAGACTTACCGGTTCCAAAACCCATAGTTGCAATCAAACGCAGCAAAAACTTAAAAGAGCAAGTCACAAGGAATGACGTTACACTAAAACCCCTACAATCGATGAGCTTGACTCAGCAGTGGGGCCTTCCACAAATTGAAGGACATCCCCCATGTGGACATTGCGTGTACTGCAAATACACTTCCAAAAGCACAGAAGTGGATATAGGATTGCGATCACAACGGAAGCAAAAACTGCATACCAATTGCAATTCGACTTTGGTTATTTACGCAGTATGGTGCCCCTGCAATAAAGTGTATATTGGCAAAACAGACCGGAAAGTAAAACTCTGCAGTGGAGAGCACAAGAGCTGCCTTAAAAACCGGACTGAAAACGCGCCAATGGTTGATCATTGGTTGGAACAACAACACTCACCAGAAGATTTTAGATGGACAGTAATCTACAAACTAATACCAAGCATGGATGTCAACAAAGACAGAACGATTCTCTTGAAGAAAGAACAACAACTTATTTTTCTAACAAAAAGTTCCATCACTGGTCTAAATGAAAAAATGGATTGGAACATGTAAACATATCAGAAACTTCCGGGTCTAAAGCAAAGTAAAACAATGGAGACAATAACATCAAGAAACTCCCACGGTATAATGCGCTGCTTGAACATGACCTACCGTTATGCATTTACAGTTCTGTAAAAGTTTATTTACCTTCTAACATGAGACACCAACCTCACGCGTACGGTATAGGTGGTAAACAAACACACAACATCACGACTTAAAAGGAACTTCGTCCCTGTCACTCATGCACCAATCACAGGGCTCGTACGGCGTTGAGAGACGTACGTAGCATTGTATAAGATCATGTGACTCCTTCAAGAGTTCGGCAAAAAACGGGAGCACTGACAGAGGAAACTGGAAGACGACGCTATTCCAGCAAGCCGAAGAATCGGGAAGCTTTATCGTTACCGAAAAGGGTTTCTCTTCGATCTCTATACGCCCCTAGAAGTTAACCGCCCCTATTTCGCTTTCCAGATATGACGGTAGCTTGCAGTCCCAAGTACGATTAAGTAAAGAGTCAACCATCAAATGTACAAACATACGCGTCAACCTGCCTCGTCTCCACAGACCTGATCCAGCTACGGTCCATCGTTATACATACCCTCAAGGACAAGCCTCACGCAAGTAAGTCGGTCTCCATCCAAGTATTAATATAAATAAAGGCCCGGGATAATAAGAAACCCAAATGGGGGTCTTTTCTATTACGGGCCGTCGTAACTAAATATACTTCCGCCCCTTTGTGCTTCCTCACTACACAGGCAACCATCAGGTACCATAATCCCAGCAACGGTCAACGTTTGTTTGAAACGTTAAGGGGCTGTAATTTTCGTACCATTTATTTTCCGACAGAACGTGACATGGTCCGATCTTGTGAGACCCGAAGGCATTGGACTTACCATCCTCTTGACTCTACACGCTCAATAAATGGTAAGCCCTAAAAAAACACACATGACCATTAGTGTTCAAGTTACATTTGAACATATTTTAAACAAACCTCCACTTGTGTTTTCTCTCGCTTTTTACAGTCTAAGCACTGATAGCAATTGGATGGTTAACGATCACGAGAAATGATTGAAGTAAAGAAAGTTCCTTCTAACTGGTGACTGTTGCATAATACGCATGACCAAGGAACTTGAGAACCTTTTTTTTTTTTAATTTATTTTTATTTTCAATAAAACCAAACAAAATGACACACATTACAACTGTTTAGGACGTACATAATCAGCAACAAACCATCACATTATACAGTATAACTCTCTGTCCTCCCCCCCTCCCACCCCACAAACTAGAGCCGGCACACTCACGTCATCTATGGGAGCATTATCAGGTATCAAAGTGCTTGTGCACTCATCAGAGTCCTCTGATTCGTTATTGTCTTGGTGAGGGTTTGCCATAGAGGTCACCAATTGCCGCCGGGCCAACAAGGGCCCTACTTCCTCCTCTCCCCCCTTAGTAACCGCTTCAAACCAAACTACGGATTCCGCCTCCGCCCATCTGAGGAGGTCCGTCCACCATAGCTCCACCTTGGGTCTGTGGGCTGCCTTCCAACCCATTGCGATCCTGCGCTTGGCCAGGATGTAGGCTAAATCCTTCATTTTGCTTATGTGCTTTAAATCCCGTGGCCTGGGAAAAATCCCGAGCATGCATGGCCAAGCTGATCCCACGTCCAGCTCCACTCCACCACCAGCCAATTTAGTTTTAATCTCATTCCAAAATCTGTGCACCTCCGGGCAAGTCCAGAACATGTGTAGCAGCCCCGCTTCCACCTCCCCACACCTGGTACATTTCTGCGTAGCCGAGCCCCCAAACCTTGCAATTTTCCGGGGAGTCAAATAAGCCCTGTGAGTGACATACAATTGGAGTTGTTGGAGTCTCGCATTCCGGGATACCTTTTTATGGTACCTTTGGGCTCTCTCCCATTGCCCATCTGTCATGGGTCCTCCTACTTCCCCCTCCCAGTCCTGCCTCAATTGAAGCAGCTCCTTCACTACCTTTGCTCTTAGAAGCTTGTATATTCTAGATATCTCGTGCCCGCCCTCCGAAACATCATACATCGTTTCCAGGGAGGCATCAGGGTCATCCGTTAGCACTGTCTCCAGCCATCTCTCCCTTACCCGTTTCATGAGCCTAGCGTAGGTTATATACTGGCCTCTATGCACCCCTGTCTCTTCTTGCAACCTCTGAAATTTCAATGCCTCCCCTTCCTGCCATATGTCCCCAAGGGTGGCCAGGCCCACCGGTTCCCAATATCTACGGACCGCTTCGAACAGTTGTGAGTCGTTCCCGCATAGTGCCACCGGCGGGGCCTGCTGAGAGAACGGCTCTATGTCACCCATCATTCTCCACATTCTGCGCCAAACCTCCCAGCCCAGCCTCAACAGTCGCCCTCTTCCCACCAGTTTGTTCTTTTGTAACCACGCCACTTCATTCAAAAAGTATGGGGCCGAGTCTTCCGGCAGAAGCCTGGCTTCTGCCGAGTCTTCAGTCGATAGCCACCTGGCCACATACAGCAGCTGCCCCGCCAGATAATAAAACTCAAAATTTGGCAGGCCTATGCCCCCCTTGTCACATGGGTTCTGGAGTTTCCACAGGGCCACTCTGTTCCCGGAGTTACCCCATATGAAGCCCCTGCACACGCTATGAAGTCTCACAAACAGGCTCCTGGGAATCAAAAACGGGACATTCACAAAGAAGTGCAGGAGTCTGGGCAGGACCACCATCTTAAGCAAGGCCACTCTCCCCATCATGGTCAGGGGCAATCTGGACCAAAACACCATGCTGTTCTTGACCCGCTCTATTGCTTTCTCTGTATTATGTTGGTGCTCCGCCTCGATCCTGTGGTAAATATTTACTCCCAAATACCTAAATGTCTCAGTCTGCCATGGTATCGGCAGGCTAGGCAGCCTCTGTAACGGGACATTCTTGTATCTACCCAAGGGGAACAGACTAGACTTCCTAGGGTTCACCGATATGCCCGAGAGGGTGGCATATCGGTCCATCACCTCTAGCACACACTGCAAGTTCTCCTCCGGATAGCGCAGATAAAGGAGCATGTCATCTGCGTACAGCGATACCAGGTGTCTGCCACTTACTGTACTAATCCCCACCTCCCCGTATTGTTGCCTCAGACATATTGCCAGCGGCTCTAATGCCAGAATGTATAGCATGGGCGACCAGGGGCATCCCTGTCTGGTCCCCCTGCTGAGTTGCCAGGTATCTGAGATTATGGATCCTGTTTTAACTCTTGCCACCGGGGTGCTGTATAACAACTGGACCCACCTGATATACCCAGGTCCCATTCCGTATCCCCTTAGGGCTGCTTTCAACCAGGGCCATCGCACCGAGTCAAAGGCTTTGACCGCGTCTAGCGACACGATGGCCAGCTCACCCGTATCTTCCTCAGTGTGGTCAATGATGTGGTGTAGCCTCCTATGGTTATCTGTGATGTTCCTGCCGGGGACATATCCCGTCTGGTCTGGGTGTATCAGCTTACCGATCACCCTCTTCAGCCTATTGGCCAGCACTGCCGTAAGTATTTTGCTGTCCTGATTCAGCATGGACAAGAGTCTGTAAGACCCACACTCCGCAGCCGGCTTGCCTGGTTTTAGGAGTGGGATGATCATCGCCTCGCGAAGGGACAATGGCAGTTCCCCCTGCTCATAGGCCTCGTTGAACATAGCAAGCAGTGGCTGAAGCAGCTCCTGTTTGTATGTCTTGTAAAACTCGCTAGGCAACCCGTCCGTCCCGGATGCCTTACACGTGGGCAAATGTTGAATCACCACCTCCAGCTCTCCCGAGGTGATAGGGGCGTCCAGTTCCGCGCGTTCTGGTTCGTCCAGGGTGGGCAGCTCTATGTCCTCTAACGTGTCCAGTATGTCTTGGCTCCTGTCCTCCCCTGTGTCCTCATATAAGTGTCTGTAAAACTTGAGGAACTCCTCGTTCACCCCCTCCTGGGTATTACAGATGCGACCTTCCTCATCCCTTATCTCGCTGATCACTGTGCGGGGGGTCTCGCTCTTGTACAGCCAGGCCAGCAATCTGCCCGGCTTATCGCCCCCTGCATGTAGCCTCGCCGTATATTTCTTGTAACTTAATCTACATAACCTATCCCAGAGTCCACTGCAGGTTAACTGTAGGTCTTTTATCTTATCGCTATTCTTCCGGGCAGAATCCTCATGTCTCGTGAGGACCTCCAGCTCCCTTTCCGTTTCCTGAAGTTCCCTTTCAATGCCCCCGCTGGAGCCCTTTAGATTTCGAAATGGCTACTCCACGCACCACCACCTTGAAGGCCTCCCATACTGTTCCAACCGAGCGCACGCTGCCCATGTTTATATCAAAATATTCCTCGATGGCCTCCCTCAAGTCCTCCCGGAACCCCTCATCTTGTAATGCCTCAGTCCTAAGTCTCCATGTCGGGGTCCGCGCTCTGGGGGGTTGGTGTCGCCACTCTACCACCAAAGGCGAGTGGTCAGATAGTACCCGGGCCTTGTATTCCGCTCCCACCATTTCTCCCGCTATCTCAGCCGCTACGAACACATAATCTAGCCTCGTGTGCAGGTCATGTGGTGCTGCATAGTGCGAGTATTGCCTATCCATTGGATGCAACCTTCTCCACACGTCTTCTAGGTCTAGATCTTTTAACAATGTCCCCAGTGCTTTGGCCGCCGGCTTCCCCGCTTTGTCGACTGACCTATCCATTTTGGGATTCAGGGTGCAATTAAAGTCCCCTCCACACACCACCGCACCCCCAACCAGGGGGCTAATTTTGCTATAAAGGGACCTGAAATAAGCCGCTGTATCATGGTTGGGGGCGTACAAATTTATGATATGCACTTCCCTGTTCTCCAGGAGTCCTGTCACCGCCACCATTCTGCCCTCTGGGTCTACCGTTGAGCTAAGCACCTGGAGCGGCACGTGCAGCGCCACCCAAGTGATAACCCCTCTAGCGTACGCAGAATACGTGGCCCCCACAACATGTCCCCTCCATTTTCGCCTGACAACCTCCAACTTCTCCCTTGTGAGGTGAGTCTCCTGCAACAGGGCCACATCAATGTGCATCCTTTTTAGATACAGCATCACTTTGTTACGTTTCAGATAGCTGTTAAGGCCCCATACATTCCAGGTCACAATTCTGAGGTTACCCGATGCCATCTACTCGGTTTGTTCCCAACCCACCGCTCCCTTCAATGCTTCCCTTGATGGTTTGTTTTCCGGCTCTCCCCCTCTCCCCCTCAACAGTTTCCCCCCTCCCTGTTCCCCAACTCCCATCCACTGCACACAACCCAGCCCCTCCCCCCACCCTGCCCTACCCCAACAAATGCCCAGCTCCATCCCTGGATCTCAGGCCCACCCGCGTCTGGTCCTGTCCCGTCGCCGAGGACTAGGACCCCGCGGGGCGTCACCGGTCTAACAGTAACCTAACTAAGTATATTACTATTGGGTACAAGGGATGCCTCCCAGGAGCTCCTAGTCGTCTATTTTAGGATTGGTGCGTCCAGCGGGTCCAGCCAGTTGATACTACAACACACTCCCCACCAGCTTAATACAACTCTATAATCAAGTCCCAATGTCTTGGCCATGTCACCCTAGGTGCCACAGCCGTCTGCTACTTATCTCCTGCAGCCCCCATCTGGACATCCGGTTCTTGAGGTCGGCCCTGCATGTCCAGCCAGTCCATTGCCTCGGTCGGCGTCTCGAAAAAAAGGGATCTGTTCTTATAAAACACTTTCAGCTTGGCTGGGTAAAGCAACATGTAGCAATGGCCTGCTTCCCTCAGCCTCCTTTTCACCGATCCAAAGTTCATCCTACTACACTCTACAAGCAGCGTATAGTCCGGGTAGGCCGTGATTTTTGCGGAACCCTTTTCGATCGTTCCTCCCCTCCGAAAAAAATCAAGGATCTTCTCCCGATCCCGATAGTTCAGGATCTTTGCAATCAGCGGCTGCGGGGGGGCTCCAGGGGGCGGTCTCCTTGTCAAGGCCCTCTGGGCCCTTTCAACCGCGAACCCCTGGGTCAGCACCCCGCCTGTTATTTCCTGTAAAAGCATGGATTCCACGTATTCTGTGGGGTTTGACCCTTCCATACCTTCCGGCAGGCCCACTATACGGATGTTATTGCGTCTGGCGCGCCCTTCTGCTTGCTCAGATCTGTCCTCCAGATTGCCGACCCGTTGCACAAGGGCATGGAGCTCCTTTCCATGTGCGGCGCACACCTCCGTGTTCGGGGCCATCTCCTTCTCCAAAGCCCCAGTGCGCTCCGCAATCGTTCGCACGTCCTGTCTCAGCAGGTTCACCTCCTCCTGGACCGCTCCGATCTTGAGGTCCAGGCCCTCCTGCAGCTCTTTCATTGCCTGGCCCAGCTTAGTCTCCCAGGCCACCTTTAAGTCTGCGATTGCTGCCAGCACCTCCTGGATCATGCCCGGTGTTTCCGCCGTCGCCGTGGGGGTCTCCTTGCTCTTGCCCCCCTCCGCTTCTGGGGGCGACCTGGCGTAGGTCTCCATCGTGGACTGTCGGATCCTGGGTCTAACCACTTTAGAGGACATCCTGCTATGTTAACAGGGCCGAGGGCCTGCCGTGCCTCCCTCCGCACAAAGGTCTGTGTGGTCACGGACCACTCTCAGCAGGCCAAGCATGTACTTGTATGTACTTGTCTCTTCTCTCGCGCCCGGAGTGGGCTGTCTCCTGCCCTGTGCTCGTACCCTCTTGGTGTCGTGGCCCGGTCTCTGCCGTGTTCCTACTGTGGCCAGTGCTCGAGGGCGCTCACCTATTCGCCGCACTCCCTTTGTTCCCCCTCTTCCGCGATCACAAGGCCATCCGGCCCACAATGCCCAGGCCCAGAGGGGCCACCTCAAGTGCCGGGGATCAGCAATTGTCTCGCGTCGGCCTCAACCACTGGCCTGCGCCGATGCTTCGCTGTGGAAAACTGCAGCCACCACCGCCCGCTCGTTCGCGTCGGCCCCAGGATCCGCGGCCACCTAATTGGTACGCTGCCACAATGAATCCTCCTGGGTTCCGCTGGCGCTCGATCCGATTACGCTGCGGGCCCAGCGTTGATTGCCAGTGTGAAGCAACAGCGCATTTCGGGCAAGTGCCGCGGTCTGCTTCTAATCGCTGGTCTTGGAGATCGATGCAGGGGCTTTACAGGACCTACATCTCGTGACCCCTGTTGTCCTCTTTGTCCCTGCCGCCATCCGGTTCCACTCGCCGATCCGGGGCCCGCGGCTCGCAGACGAGTATAACTCAGTGTCCTCACCCTCCACTCGCATCAAAGTTTCAGCGAATGTAGCCATCATCTTCACACGCATGGGCATTATTTTTCAGTGCTGGCCGGTTCCCGTGCACACACTTCTCCTCCAGGATCATTGTAGGATCAGTGGAGCTCCACGAGAGCACGTCCCTTTACATAGCCGTCCAAGCCACGCCCCCAACTTGAGAACCTTGAGACTAAATTTTGGCTTGCTCCCGGAAGAATCCACTTATGAAAAAGTGGTGAGTTGTACACCTTGTTCACAATTGCCTAAACGTATACACTCTAGATATTCCATTTATCCTAATTCCCTTTGATAGTATGTACTGTGGTTTTTGCGCGTTTTGTTTACTCTCCCTCTGAGTGGATATTAATTAGAAACCAATGTTGAGATTGTTAGAGGAATTGTACCCTGATAAATAACTATCTTTGGTTGTAATAGATTTGGTAGATGGCAGACTACCCCTGATGAATTTCTGTTTATGCTGTTCACACACACAATCAGAAAGAAACATGTTGGGAATGCAATGAGAGAATGAGTATGTTTGAATTGAAATTGGAATGAATGTAGTGTATGAATAAGTTGATTTTGGTGGTATTTGCACAAAACTACTTCAGAGCGATCTTACATCTGGATTACTCTTGGTTCACACACAACTTATTTAGTTATTTTTTTGGTGTTCACTCTGCCAGTTTACCTCATAACCTTTACGGGTGCCTGCTTTTTGTACTTGTACTTTCTCCAGAGATCTGGGTGTTTAATTTTTAAACATTTGTTGACATTGTAAACACATTTTTAATATTGTTTACAGAAAATGTATAAATTATATATTTTTTTTTGTAAATCTGGTTGGAGTCTGATTTGTAGATTTTGATTGGTGCTCTAGGTATCGTGACTCACTCTGGAAAGGGAACAGATAAGCCCCTTAGCGCTGTTATGTTTCTTGCTCAAGGCTTCGCCTAAAACCTTTGAGGATGTGCTAGGAATAGGGCTAACAATCCTCTTAACTCCCCTAGAGTGTTTTTAGCCTGACACAGCCTTTGCCAAAACATCTTTGAGTTTAACATTCTCGGGTCATTGACAAATCTTTTTAACCTCTTCTGTCTAATCAACCAAGTCCCTGGGCATTCTGATAATAAATGAGCCACAGTTTGTTTTGCCCCCTCTTCACATATATACATAGATTTGATGGAAAAGAGATCGGGTCTCTAATATGCTGAATTTCCAGGGTTAAAGCCAAGTTTAACCGAAATCTCAGGAACTCCATTCTAACCCTACGGTTGATACCTTTCTGCAGATAAACTGGAATAGTTGCTCTAGGCTTATTATGCTCCGACCAAGAGGAGGATCATTTTGCCTCTCACATCTTTGTTATCGTCCTGATCCAATCCATTTGTTTCAATAAATCTTTAGCTTTAACTGGATTTTGGATCAGCATCTCTGAAGAGCAATCAGATTGCTCTAAAATGTTACTGCATTTTTCAGACAGATTCATTATGAACTAATATTTATTCGGTTTCAGTGTAGAGTGATTTATAAGCTCTATGGTACAAAGGGTTGTTATTGTTTTTGTTTATAGGGAATATACTGTGAATCCCAGACTGACCAAAGGACACTGTCTACTCAAAAGACAAAATTAAAGAGTGGATAGGGGTGCAATTGGATTGAGAAGCAACCATTGTTACCTAGATGTGGCTTTCCGAGATTATATAATGAGCGGAGTGAAATGGGCCACTGAAGATTAGCGAATGCCCTACTGTGTAGTAAATAAACATAGAAGCCCTGAAGAAGTTCCAGTGATTTATCACCCAGCCAATTAGGAACAAAACACGTTGGGCAGGCTGGTTTTGGAATGTTTATTGATGCGTATATTTTAGAATTGTCTATAACAGTGGTATGCTTCTCCTAGGTGATTAATAAGTTACAACAATGTGTCACCAAGGAGACTTGTCTGATATTGTGATATTATATGATATGCATATACTGTATGAGACTTTTGCACTAAGCACATTAATTAAAGAATGGTTAAGAGGGAGTGAAGTGTGGCGAGTGGTTGGGATTGTGGAATTAGACACCAATTTTCACATCTGTTGCAGTCCATTGTTGTTTTTTATTAAACAAAGAAAGGGTTGAGATATTAGAGAAACATTTTAGATGATGGATTTTAGTTGTGTAATTGTTGAATTAAAGTTGTTTATATGATGAACTAAAAATGTGATATTCCTGTGTATGTGACACATTATAACTGCCGAATATATGTATTACTGATTTTGCAGTTTTACCTTTCGGTGCACACAGGTTTGTGTGTTTTTTGGAAGATATTGGTACCAGGAGTACCCGTGTGCCAATCTCCTTGGGGTCTTTTATTAGTGTTTTTGTAGGGCTTGATTAAAGCAAGCTCAAAGAGTTCCCATGAGGAGTGTTTCCAGCAGGCTGGGGCAGGAATGGGTGGGAATGGCCATAGGGTTCAGCACGCCCATAGACAGGAAATGGGTGGGTACATAATCAAACAACACCTACAGACTTTGTGTCCCTCCTCATATGTCATTCGTCCCTATATATACTCCAATGCAGTAGTTTCGGCTAATAAGTGTCACAAGCAACACCTAATAGCCAACACTAAAAGGTTACACCAAAGAAAACGAAAAGACACCAACATAATCTCAATCCTAAAGGTTCTTTCTCACTAACCCATTCCACTCTGCTTCCCTTACTGACAAACGTACATCTTCATCTCTATCCACCTTACACTACACCTTAGCCATCACGCATGGCGGCGATCTGCTTACAGACATACTGCATTAGCGAAGCAATGCCATTGCTCACCACTCTAGCCCTATAAGCACTCCCCACTAGCTTCCCCTGAACATCAGCAGCTAATCAGGTTGTAGGTGCAGACTTCAGCTGATCAACCTTGGGGCAATTCCCTCTGTTTGCACACACCACTAACCACCAAGAATCACACCAAAACTCAGGACTCAGTTACTTTCAGCCTGCAGGTCTTGGCACCACAGGTTTCCCATCTAACTTTCTCTCTATCCAACTACCCACCCCTCCCTCTTCTCTTGCAGGGCCACATGCAGCGACGCTAGTAAAATGACAGAAATTAGCTATACAAGACCATTTTACATTACATTACTTGTGGTGAGTATTTTAATGTTTGGTTCTAATGGTTTGACTAGGTCTTCAGTTTGCCTCTTCATTTTCAATTTAGCACTTTGTTAATAATGTGTACAACGGACTGCACTCCTGAGGAAGCCAAAACTATATTACAGCTGTCACCTGAGCCTACTCAGCAACACAAGTGTACAACAAAGGAGATACAATCACCCTAGGGCCCTGATAGCGTCCTTAAAATGCACCCCTGTCCTAGGAGTAACATGGGCTTCCATTGGACAACACATCAAAAAAAGGGTTGCAATTGCATGGGGATTTCTGTAGAAGTCCCTCTGACCTCAAAAGCAAGGTCACAGATCCAGTAAAACCTAAAAGGAAAAGGAAAAAATGAGGGGTCTGTGATGAATCCAGGAAATGTGTTCCTTCTTCCCGCATGGGAGCCGCCCCTTTTGTGACTAGCCTGCTACGCAAAACACTCCGTAGGGGATTGGGCATGTGGGATCTCACTGGGGTGCCCCCCCTTTGGGGGACAAGGATTCAGAGTGAAGCAATCTATACCATCTCCATTAACCCCCATGTCCAACAGGATTGTTGTATACATACGAGTTGATGACATTGATAATGAAGTGGGCCCTTTACAAAATGCTGAATTTTAACCTAAAGGTACATGACCAATGGAACTCTATCTCTCATTCCCAGGCACTGCATATAAGGCACAGGCCTCTTACCTGAAGGGAAGCATAGCTGCGGCGGAAGAGGACGCCCACCGGGAAGGGAGCAGCACCAGGGAGATGGCACAGAGCAGGAGCTGCTGCTGCCGTGCAGAGCCGAGATCACCTGGAGGCAGGACCACAATACATATTTGGCCGATGCAGCTCTGTCGATTCCAGCAATGCTGGGGATTTCCATACCCGGGGTCAAGGAAAGAGAGAAAGAGACTGCACTGTGACCGAAGCGACAGACCAATGTGGCTGAACTAAAGCAACCGAGCAAAGAAGGAGGAAGCCAGAGAACCAAAAAGGATGGTTCCCACTGTGAGAATAATAATTAACACATCTCAAGCAGAATCAGTTTTATTTAAACAAATGATACCTACTGCTTTAGTCCTAAACGCTACTTACATGTCCCTATAAAGAGAATCTCTCTGTCCCTGAAATTAGCTGTCCCTAGTTGGGCGCTGGTGCGTTGCCTATCTAGGTGAGGGGACAGCAGAGAGCTTGCCCTATCCTAACTCACTACTTTCCTGATACTCAAAAATGGTGCACACCGTGTGGGAGTCAACAATCCTCTTTAAGGGGGCATGGCTACGAGAGCCATGTAAGAGGACGCGTTCTGGAGGAGCTCCCGAGATCCTGCAACGATCCGGGCAAATAAGTGCGTTAAAACGGACCGCCGACCACTGACAAAACACATGCCGGTGTGCAAATGATTGGGCTACGCATGGTGAACTTCTGGATGGTGCAGGAGTGACGGCGGCGGAGATCGGTGCGGATGAGATAAAGAACACCGGAGACGAAGGACGACACAAAATGGCCGACCAGGGTCCGAAACAAAGGAAGAAGTGAGCCGCACGGTGACCGAGCGGAGGCGGCGCACTGCGTGCACATTTGTCACTTGAGCAAACTACAGGTTCCCTGGGTCATGTCGAATAGGACGGTGAGGCCGAAGGTGAAACAGCTCACCCTGGACGACTTCACTAAGACGTCCCCGGGTCAGGACATCACCAAGAGCAGGGACAAGCTGGCTGCGAGCGGCACAATGACTTCAGGCGCCAACCAAGAAATCCTGGCGGCGATTGCGGACCTAAGGGCGGCCTGGGAATCTAAGCTCGAACTGGCCGTCACCGAACTAAAAACGGCGCTGGACCTCAAGGTCAGAGAGGTTCAAGAGGACGTTAACCTACTCCGACAGGATGTCAGGGCCTTGGCGGAGCGCACGGAGTCCCTTGAGAAGGAAGTCGCCCGAATACTGCGGATTGCGCCTCCCATAAAGCCGAATTGCACGCCCTGATACAAAGAGTGGGCAACCTGGAGAGCAGAGCGGAGGAGGTGGAAGGACGGGCCCGTCGCAATAACATCCGCATCGTGGGCCTGCCGGAGGGGATGGAGGGCCGTGATCCTACGGAATTCATTGAATCCATGTTATTACAAGAGATACCCGGAGGAGCCCTATCCCAAGGATTTGCAGTAGAAAGGGCACACAGAGCCCTAACGAGGAGGCCGCCGCCGGGGAACCCGCCTAGGCCTATGATCGCCAAAATTCTCAATTTCCGCGACCGGGAGAGGATACTGGAACACTTTCGTAAGGGAGGAACGATCACACGAGGAGCGGCAAACATCACGGCTTACCCGGATTATACCCTGACTGTACAGCGTAGCCGCATGAATTTTGGGTCAGTAAAGCGGAGATTGAGGGAGGCGGGCCACAAATATATGTTACTTTATCCCGCAAAATTGAAAGTCATTCATGAACATAAAACTCTGTTCTTTGAGACCCCAGAGGATGCCATGGGATGGCTTGATGCACAAGGATGCCCCCAGGAGTCAGAAGTTCGGACGAGAAAGAGCTCGGAAGAGATACGGGAGGCATGAAGATGGCGTCGCAAGATGGCGTGGCACGTGGGACTTGAATATAGTTGTTTGCGCAGCCTTCGGTAGAGAAGGTCAGATGATTGCACTATTTGTCATAAGCACTGTGGTTAATGTTGACTTAACGGGAGCCTTACGGAACGACTCTCTTTACCCCACGATAGTTTTAGTTGGGTGGCCATTAGGGCGACCTCACCCTACTGAGCTCTGTGCATCGGTCGGTGCTTGCAGGGCTAGATGTGGGGGTGCCTGAGCTCCGAGGCTGGAGCTGGGCAGCAGTTGGGGTGTGTGATGTTGGGGAAGGGACAGGGGGGGAGGGGAGGGAAGTTGGGGTTTTGCTATGTACATAGTTAAAGGGGGTTTGAGCTGGTACGAGAAGCTACTAGAACGAGATGCTATCTGTATCACGTGGGCAAAGGGGAGTCGCTACATGGGAAGCAAGAAGATACTCATGAGCCATGGGAGACCTTAAGATCGTAACATGGAATGTCAGGGGACTTAACAGCTATTTAAAAAGGAACAAGGTCATGATGTACCTTAAAAGACAGAGGATTGATATTGCGCTGCTGCAGGAAACACACCTGACCCAACAAAAATTGGAACTGGTGGGGAAAAAGTGGAGAGGCACAGTAGTGGGCTCTCCGTACTCTGCCTATGCTAGGGGAGTGCTGATCTGGGTGGCACCGCATGTTCCGCTCCGACTCATACAGGAGGTGGTGGACACGGAGGGCAGGCTGGTCATGCTGAGGGCCTTGGTAGAGAATAGGGAGGTGTGCATTATAAATACATATGCCCCCAACCAAAACACTGCCACGTATTTCAGAACCCTATGTACTCACCTGGGCGCGTGTGTGGGGGGAGCGGTTATTTGGGGAGGGGACTTCAACTGCGTGCTCGACCCAAAGGCAGACAGGTCTGATGAGAAGATTGATCGGCCCACCCCGGCGGCCAGGGGATTACAGGCATTACTAGAGGACTTTGGGCTGGCGGATGTTTGGAGACTGAAACACCCTAATGACACGCAGTACTCTCACTACTCTGCTCCGCAGCACTTACATACGAGGTTGGATTATTTTTTTGCCACGCCAGATGTGGTGATAGAGACCACCCAAATAGAATATAGAGCAAGGGTCCTGTCGGACCACTCGCCCCTGGTGCTGACCTGGCAGTACTGTCGCCCTAGGGCGCGGATACCGACGTGGCGCCTCCGTGCGGAGGCGCTTAGAGACTCAGTCTTCAGGGAAGACATCAGGGATGCGATCTTGCAGTACTTTGAGGTGAACACGGGCAGTGTGGATTCAGCGAGTACACTCTGGGAGGCTTTTAAGGTTGTGTTGCGGGGTACTGCCATTTCTAAGTCAAAAGGCCTGCAGGGTGGGGTCCTAATGGAACTAGAGAAGGCGGAGAATCAACTGGAGCGCGAAAGCGACAGGGCAGGAGGGGACGCGGAACTTGTACTCGAGCTGCAGCAGAGGTGTGCGGAGCTTTGGGAAAGGCTCTGCAACCTTAACTACAAAAAATATGTCGAGAGGCAACATGCAGGTGGGGACAAAACTGGCCGCTTATTGGCGTGGTTATATAAGAGCGAAACCCCCAGGCCCCCGATTAGGATAATAACTAGAGAGGACGGGGAGGTGGTTGACACCCAGGAAGGAGTCAATGAGGCATTTTTTGACTATTATAGAATACTATATGAGGACAGAGGAGGGGAAAATCAGGAGGAGATTAGAGAAACATTGAAAGACATGGAACAACCTTAGATTAGTGATGAAGAAAGGGAGGAACTAGACGCACCTATTACCCTGGATGAACTAGAGGAGGTGGTGAAACAGCTGCCCACCTGCAAGACCCCGGGCACGGACGGATTCCCGGGCGAGTTTTATAAAGTATATAGGGCAGAGGTACTCCCCCCTATGCTAGAGATGTTTAATGAGTCTTTTGAGAAGGGTCGGCTACCGGATACGCTTAGAGAAGCACTAATCGTACCGCTCCCCAAGCCCAACAAGCCAGGGCATTGCTGCGGCTCGTATAGGCCGCTGTCAATGTTGAACCAGGACAGCAAGATCCTGACGGCGGTCCTGGCTAATAGGCTACGAAGGGTCATCAGTAAATTGATACACCCGGATCAGACAGGCTATGTCCCCAATAGAAATATAACTCACAACCACAGGCGACTCCACCGGGTGATTGAAGAGGGGAACAGAAGCGATGAGGAAATGGTGGTGGTGTTCCTAGATGCAGTCAAGGCTTTTGATTCGGTGAGGTGGCCATGGTTGCTGGCGGCCCTGGAAGAATACGGGATGGGGCCGTGTTATGTTAGGTGGGCGGAATTGTTGTACAGCGAACCACTGGCCAGAGTACACACGGGATCAGTGATATCTAAGAGGTGGCAACTCAGTAGAGGCACTAGACAAGGGTGCCCCTGGTCCCCGATGTTATATATTCTCGCCCTGGAGCCCTTAGCAGTGTACCTCAGACAACAATATGACTTGGTTGGCATTGAAGTGGGGGGAGAGAAACACCTAATATCCCTATATGCTGACTATTTGTTACTGTATTTGAAATATCCGGAGGAAAATCTCCAGTATATTTTAGAGGTCATGGAAAAGTATGCGGAACTGTCCGGCATAGCGGTAAACCCCCAAAAATCGAGCATGTTTCCATTGGGGAGCTACACAGGAGTCCCTCTGCAACGATTGCCAGTGTTGTCCGTGCCTTGGGCAGCTGATTCTTTCCGCTACCTCGGAATAGATGTATATCATACTGTGGAGGGGGAACACTTGCACAATACCGAGGTGGCTGTGAAGAAAATCCGCACGAATATGAAGTTTTGGGAGAAGCTGCCGCTGGCGATGATGGGGCGGGGGGCGATGCTCAAGATGGTGGTCCTGCCTAGGCTGTTGCATTTCTTCAGTAATATACCACACCTGATACCCAAGAAGTTCTTTGCCAAACTAAACAGCATGTGTAGGGACTTCCTGTGGCACGGCACCCGCAATAGAGTGGCGCTATGGAAGCTACAGAACTTCCATGATAGAGGGGGCATCAAGCTGCCGAACTTTGAGGCCTATTATGTAGCCAGCCAATTGCAATATGTAACCAAATGGCTTTCTGATGAAGAAACTCCTGAATCTAGGCTGTTTGGGCAGGACTGCGCCCCGTTTTACCTAAAAGAGATCATCTGGGTTCCTAGACTTGAACTGAATGAACGCCCGAGTATGCTGTTGCTTGGGTGGAAGATGTGGCACAGAGCATGCCAATTGATGGAGAGCCCGTGCCCGTGTTCCCCACAGGTGCCGCTAGTTGCCTTAACTAAGGGAGACAGCCAGCTTAGGATGATAATCAGGACCTATTGGGAATCGGTTGGGCTGGCCACATTGGGAGATATATGGCAAGAAGGGGCTATTAAAGAATTCGAAGACCTGGGAGAAGAGACAGGGTTGCATGGGGGCCAATATGTTACGTATCTTAGGCTGGTGCAGACTATCCGTAAAACCTGGCCGGAGACTGTGCTGGCGGAAGAACCAGACGCTCTAATTGGAACGATATATGACATATCGGAGGGAGGGCACGAGATCTCTAGATTATACGAGGTGGTGATGACCCGGGTGGGGAAGGACTTGATGGAATTGAGGCTGGACTGGGAAGCGGAGGTGGGGGCGCAGTTGACCGATGGGATGTGGGAACGGGCCATGGAATACCATAAGAAAGTGTCCAGAAATGCTAGATTGCAGCAAATACAGCTATACATAACACATAGAGCCTATATGACACCGAAAAGAATATCTAAGTTTGCGAACGCAGGAAGACAAGCATGTCCGAAATGCGATGAGGAAGATGCAGATATGACACACATGTTCTGGTCTTGCCCAGTGATCGAAGCTTTTTGGGGGGGAAGTGGCACGGAAACTAGCAGACAAAGGGGTCCCGCTACACATAGATACGGCCTGGGCCTGCCTGCTGGGAGGGTTTCCCAGACCACGGAACACTAAACACCTTGGGGAACTGAGTGACCTGGCATATGTGCTTGCTAAAAGAAGGATAGCCATGAGCTGGAAGCAATGCCACAAGCCGCGGATACAGGTATGGTGGCGGGAATTGCAAAAATGGGCGGAGGCTGAAACGGTGGTATGGCAGGAGGCATGTAGCAATTGCGGGGAGGAAGATGTAGGTAACCTGACGGCTTGGAGGATGTTAATTACAGGACTGTTTGGCACGGTAGTGGACCCTGCAGCTTCGGAAGGAAGCGATACCCAGCCACACGCAGTGGATACAGAAACGAAATGTTGACAAGCTCTTGAGCGGGGGGGGAATTGGGGTGCAGTAACGAGTGTTAATTGATGTTTACGAGTCTATTGTAATTAATGCTGCAAGTTTGGTTTGTATTGTTTATTTTCAAAATAAAAAATTTAAAAAAAAAAAAAACAATCCTCTTTAATTGTGTTGCTGCCACTTAGTGTGACTTATCATAAAATCACATATGCGGTCCAGTACCCAAGGCAAGGGCCAGTGGTCTTGTTTCTGCTATGTTTCTAAAAGAAAGGATGTCCTATAACCAAGCTCATATAACTATTGCTATGAGACAGGTGGATCAGGTCATCACCCTGAGCCAATCTATGTCATAGCGGAAACAAGACCACTGGCCCTTGCTTTGGGTACTGGACTGCAGCGCCCAACTAGGGACAGCTAATTCCAGGGACAGAGAGATTCTCTTTATAGGGACATGTAAGTAGCGTTAAGGACTAAAGCAGCAGGTATAATTTGTTTAAATAAAACTGATTCTGCTCGAGATGTGTTAATAGTTATAGGGGAGGAGACATAATCCAGAAACCCATACAACTCTAATTGTATTGAACTATCCCACTGTGAGAAACCAGAGGGCATCCTCACATTTTCTTCCCTTGGATCCTCGGCTCAGGTGGCCAGGGCACGGCCATCGCCTTTGGATACAGACCCTGGAGGTGCACAAGTGCAGGAGGATCATCTGAGTAGGGGATCCTTGGGGAGTAGAAAGAGGAAGCCCAAAGGTGAAAAGCAGTGTTCTCTTCCTCTTTCCCAATATCCACCATTCTACTCTCCCTCGACCTTTGCAGAACACTATCCTTCTTTTCCTGACAGTATTATCCCTATAAGACACTACAACTCCCACAATCCCTATTTTTCACTTGCTTGTCTAAGTACTGAGACGAGGAAGAAACAACATATAGGAGGAAAGATTACCCATAGGATCCAATGTACCATGAATTCCTATGGGCAGGCTCCATTTTGGCCCACTAATAATGTCAGGCAGGGTCAGGCAATCAAGCATAGCCAGACACACCTGACTTCTCTTAACTCTGGCTGGGAGTATAAAGGCAGCGGTCAGAAACAGCATTTTAAGCGAGCTGGAACTGTAGAGAGGACCTGGAGTGTGCAGAAGCAGGAAAGAGCAGAGGAAGCTGTGGTGAGTGTCCAGAGGAGAACGGAAGGGCGAGGGGCTGACCCAGTGCCTGTGTGGGGTTACAGCGCAGCTGAGAAACTGTGTCTCCCAAGGGCCAAAGAAGGAAGACTACAGCCTGCTGTCTGTGTCCACTGAAATACTTGTTTCCCCTGGGCATGTGAAGGGAAGCCAAGGTGCTTGAGGGGCAGGTGGTAAGACCCTGACCTCAACCGAGAAATCCCAGGGAGTTGCTCATCAGCACTGCGCTACCCGGGTGAGTCTCATGACCAGAGGAAGAGGGGAACCTGGTAAGCATGTGGGTGGTGTAAGGAACTCATGGTGGCAACAGTAAAGACAGACACAAGTGATCACAGTTCAAGGGTGTTTATTGAACAATGAATGCAGGGTGGAAAAATGCCTAAGCTAAACCTAAACCTAAGATGGTAGCAAGCGCCAACCATCAAATGAAAATTAAGGCAATCCTAGTGGTGTTGGGTCAACATAAAAGGGCCTTTACTAAGAAAAACCTATTGGCAATTCCTTACAACTAATTATAGAAAGCGTGTGGGATAGGGTTTCAATAAAGAAAAGAAGTGTTCCAAATAATGAGTCAGGATGTGATTGCCAGGGGTCTCCGTTCCACACGTTTTCAGCACAGGACAAGGTGAGACCTTGGAGCACAGCACACGCCCGAACTTCCTCAGCACAAGCCTACTGTTCCGTTTCAGCTAGCACAGTACACGCTCAAGCTTTCTCAGCACGAGCCGACAGTTCTGTTCCAGCTTTCAGGTTCTTTGATATTAAAGACTCTTTGCATTAAAAGGTCTCTTGCCTTCAAGGCCTGATATATCCAACAAACAACCACAAACAAAAAGTTATTTTCCACAGTTCACGTTGGGTGATGGCTTCAACCCTGGGTCCCCTTCTTCCGGGTGCCGACCCCTCACGTATCGTTTTCAACCATTCAATTGAACAGTTCCTTTCTCAATGAACTTTGGGTGATGACTTTTCACCCCTGGATCTCCCTCGACCGGGCTCGGACCCACTTAACAAGTGGGACAATTCCCTTCCCCTGGTCTTCCAATACCTCTAACTTTCACGAGTCTAAATGTCCTTTTAAACTGTACTTTCGAGCTTTTCCCCTCGTTGTCTAACTCCCTCTGCTGGGTTCACTCTCGTTGACATTTCCGATATACAGTTCATGTATGAACTTTTTACCATGCAGGATTCACTTCCCTTAGCTTTCACAATCTGCCGGTCAAAGATAGAGGATTTTACAAGACCCCTGTATGACCACTTTGACCTCTTTTGGCCCCTTCCCAAGGGCTTTTGGTTACGGTAGTTTTTCTACCATCGGGTGATCACCCAGAGTTTCCTGCCGGAGCACCCACATAGTGCCGGCCTCCTCTCCTCTGTTGCTGGTTTCCCCCTCTTTAGCTTCTCAAAGTTCATCCATTGGCTACTTTTTGGTCAACACAGTTCGATTTCTTATCGATTCTTCCCTCGACTCACCAGCTGTGATGAGCCGCTTACCTTTCTTTATCCTTGGAGTCAAGGTTGGCACCACCGAGACCAACGTCCTTCCCCAGCTTGGTTATCAGCAGAGGAGTGTCTCGCGTACAGTGGACATCTGCTACAACACACGCTGGCCTTCGTTTGCGTTCTTATGTTTCTGTTTTCAGAGGTTTCATAGGCCTGGCTCGGAAAGGGCAAAGTCACTTCTCTCCTTGTCACCCCCTCGGTCTGCGCCGTCTTTCTCCTCCTCTTGAACTGCCGTACTGAGTTAGCTCTTATGTCAAGCAGCTTGCCTTGCTGGTCTTGTGCAACTGTGGGAAAGGGAAAGGGCCGTCAGGTGTGTGTGTAATTCTGGTTAATAGCCTGACTTTGCCTGACCCTTGTATTGGGACATGTCAGGTACACAGCTTGGTGGTTAGTCTGTTGTCTTCTATGGTGCAGAAAAGTGCTTGTGTCGGAAAAGGGGAGATGTTTCCAAGTTTTCTGCATCACACGAAGGGGAAGAGTTGTTATAGGGAATTCTAGTGTTTGTACCAGGGGGTTTGATAAACTTAGAAGGGAGAAACTGATAGGATTTGTGAGACAGACGGGAATGACTGGGTTTACTATCTTGAAATAAACAAGGGGGATTGTGGGAATGGTAGTGTTTTGTCCTAGTAGACTGGGTGTTCGGAAAAGAGTAACCAGAAGGATGTGGAGACGAAGGATGGGGAGTATTTGAGTGGAAAGCAGGAAAACAAGGATTCTGGGAGTTGTAGGTTTTGAGGGCAACAGGGATTGGGCTCCTAGGGTATCTATTAGATACGGAGGGTTCGTGGGATTGGGGTAAGGGAGATCTTTTGAGTGAAAGGGAGGTTGAGTTGGTGCAACCTAGAAAAGCTTCAGGAAGCTTGTCTTCCTCATCCCTTTCTTCAGCATAATACTGCGTCTCACCTTGGATATTTCCCCAAGCATAACCCCGGGATCCCCTACCCAGGTGATCCCCCCTCGCTCGTCCACCCCCAGGGTTGGGATTTGAGAGTGCCAGCCCATCCCTGGCTACCTGAATAAGGGGCTCCCGAGGTCTACTTGGGAGAATAACCTCAGGTTTCTCACAGTGGCTGGAACGGGGGAAGGAGGCATAAGTTTAATGAAAGAGGTGCCATTGCATTCTGGGACTTGTAGTTTTGGGAAACAGCAAGATTTAAAAATCCAGAAAAGAGAAGTGCCCAAGAGCAACGGCATTCTGGGACTTGTAGTGTGAGAAAACAGCTAAGAAAGCAAAGTAATGCTGAACTTTAAAACTGTTGTTTTGAAATACGTTTGATTACTAGGTTCTAGCCCGGCAGAGGGAAACCTGGATGAAAAGGGATTTTGTTGAACTTTTGTGTATGAAACTAAGAGACCCAAGAGTCATTGGGGTAGAAGAGCAACGTGTAATGAAGTTGAATGTCGAAGTGGTCCTGCAGAGGTCTGTGAAAAATCCTTGCACAATCGAAAGTCTTCGACATTAGGGAAAGGTCCGAGCCTGACTGAGGGAGACCTGGAATGTGAATAAAGCTTGGGGAAGGGAGCCCATTGTGATTGAAAGGTCCGAGCTCGACTGAGGGAGACCTGTGCTGATTTGAGACTGTAGTTGTACTTGGGAAAGCGAACCACCCTGAACTGTAAATTGAGAGGTCCGAGCCCGGCCGAGGGAGATCTGTGTTGAACGGTGAATTGAACTGAAACCAAGTAACTTTGTCATGGAAGGCCAAGTGGGTCCTGATCTATGATCTGAACTGCATCCTGAGTGTTTAGAGCCAGTGTGTGTGTCACACAGCCTAAGTGGGCCACCTTACCCTGTGAGGTCAAACGTGGAGAAGAGACTTTGCTCAGCAATACTGACATATAATTTGAACACTGACTTTTCCTTTTGTGCATTTACATTTCACTCTTCACATTCATTATATTAGAGTAAGGGCAGGCATTCGTTTTTTTTTAGTATAGGCCACTTTTATTTGACTAAAGACTGACTAGGGGAGACCACCAGGGGGCGCGGTGAAAGATGGCCATGTGAGAGTGAAGCTCCGCACTTGATCTTGCCATTTGGTTATAAAGGCAAACCCAACAAGCAAGTGAGGAAGCGCAGTGCTAGAACCGAAGGTGTCTTTAGCAGGGTCGGTACTGGTGAGAATGAACAGACTACCGGGTTAGGTTAATGATCCCTGCGAAGATGGTAAACACAGAGATCACCAGCGGAACACGGTCTGCCTGCCTGGTAATATGTCACTGGGTCAGGATATTGGAGGAGATCTTGGGAACCAGGCAGTGGTTGGGTAGATAGGATTCCACACCAGGCTGGGGCGAGAAATGCAAGAGTAAATGGGAGAAGGGAACAAAGGGTACACCAATCAACACTGGAAGTGAACATACAGATATAGTCTTACCTTGGTTGAAGGCAGACAGGACCGTGAAGAGAAAGTGATGAAAGCAGGATTGTTTGGAAAGAAAAAGGCAGTCTCTGATCCCCAGATAGTAGTCTCTGGGTAAGAACACTATATTTTGAGTTGGGTCTCCTCTCCCCTCCCTTCTGTAATATACTTAAACAAAATGGTATGCCGAATTATACCTAACTATGAAAACCTAGAGTTTTCCTAAATTGACCTAAAACTATAATAACGTACGTCTTAGCAAAGACACAGTGAAAGTCTTTCTAGACCCTTAAATAGCAGCGGACCGGAAGTGATTTGTGGCACTTTCAGGTCGCCATCCTTGTGATGCCTGACTAGCGCCGGGTGGGCCACCATCTTGAGGGCAGGTGCCACGCTAGACGCCAGTCTCGCAACCCTCATTGTGCCCTATGTCCCCGGGGTGCAGGAACCGGCATGCAAGGACTTCCCCTGTGAGCGCAGTGAGTCTGGAGTATGTTGCGCGCTCGAGCGTGTGCGTTCTTGAGCGTTCCTGACACCTGGAGGGTCTGCAGAGAACGGGAGAGACGTGCACTCGGATCCAAGACCCTGATCGGAACCTGTGCTGCGAGGGACAGGTTGCGTCCCGGACCGGCGAAGACGAGCGGCTTCAGGCACACTGAAGGGCACATACCGCATGTGGCGGAGGAGCCTGCAGGTGTGGCTCCGGCTTTCTGAGGGGCATATGAGTGAGTGGCAGAGAGGCCTCAGGACTGAAGGGCGGTGCAGTCCCCCCCCTTACACAGGTTGAGCTGAAGTGGCGCTTCGGCTCAGTAAGAAAGAAAGGGAGAAACAGAGGAAAGGGCTCGGAAGAACCGGAGGCCCTCCCCCACCATAATAACACAGTGGACAGGAGCTCGCAAGGAGGGCTCGAAGTGACCCAGGCCCAGTGGTGACTCTAGGGCAGGGGCGGCCTGCCTGGAAAGACTGGAGGGTCACTGAGGCCCACTGAAGGTTGGTGCCTGGGGTACTTGCAACACAGCGATATACCTATGCGTACTCCGGCAAGAACCTGGAAGGCACACAAGCCCAGGAAGGGCCCGTGAGAGGTGAGGAGCAGGGGGCGGGGGGCAGGAAAGACGTGAGTGAAATAAGCTTGCCATCCTGAGCGGCAAGGGAGGTCCCCACACCTGGCACCTGAGGGCGAGAGTAAAGCAGGGACGCTGAGCTGTGCACAGCTGAGGAAGGCTATATGGAGGGGGAGGCTAGGGCTGCACTGGAGCTAGGGGACCTGGATGGCATACACCAGGACATCCATGCTGTTGTTATGGGGCTGCGAGCATTCTGAGCATAGGTCCAGGGCTCAATGGGGGCTCTCACAGCGAGTCACAAAAGTGGAGGATCGGGTGGAAGCCCTGGAACACACACAAAGCTCAGCCGATATAGTGGAAACTTGAACGCAGGGACAAAGAGGTGTGGTGCAAGGTGGATGACATTGAGAACAGGGAAATAAGGAACAATGTGTGCATTTGGGCGTTCTCTGGTAGAGTAATGGGTGCACACCCTTTGTATAAACAAAATTTATTCATGGACCAGCAACACGGGTTTCAAGGATTTAAAGGTGCAGGGGAGGAAAAAGGCCTTGGCACAAGGCCCAACTATAAATAAGAGGAAAAAAGCATCCAAATACGGAATCCTCCCGTCCCCTGCACACTATCCACAAACGCCAAAGAGGCGATTCATGATTCAATGAAAGGCAGTAATATCAAATTGGGAACAGTACTATGTTGTGGTGCATCAATATTATCAAGCAATATGCATAGACAATATCTTGTAAAAACAAGGTTTTTAATTAACAAAAGAATATTCTGGCACGGCACATCAGGGAGTCCAATATCAATGGCTGACGTGTTTCGTCTTTGGGAGAGACACAAGAACGCAGCAATATCTGAAGAAGTCCCTGATGCGACTGTTGCGCAAACCACTGGGGGCCTCATCTGAGAGGGAAATCAAATTTGACAGGGTTCACAGGGGTGCAGGGTCTGGTAATGGACCGTGCTCAGTGGTGGCAAAGTGCCACTAGCATAGCGACAAGGAAGAAATCCTCCAACAGGCACGTGAGCTGGGCACGATAGAATTGGAAGGAGCCCAGTTGAGGATTTTCCAAGACCTGGACCTACACCCTACACCCTGGACCTGCTCTGTAAATGTAGACCCCTCACGAGATGGCTCCAGGAAAAGGGGGTTAAATATCGTTGGCGCTTCCCCTTCGCCCTTGCAATTAAGCTCGAGGGGGAGAACTATGTCCTACATCAGGGTGAGGATGCGGATACCCTCCTTGAGGAATTGCAGAGTGAGGAAGTGCAGCCAGAGAGGGAAAGCCAGCGGCAACTGCGAGAATGTTTCAAAAGTGCATTTGCCCAACCTAAGGAACGCAGTAGAGGGGGGAGCTCGAGACGTGCTAGAAAGTCAAGAATGCAGCAGTTACCACTGCCGAAGTGAAATGAAAATAAATTCATAAATATTGACAAAATAACCCTGTGGTTGTGCATTGAGTGAGGCTCTTGTCCCTCATGTTTGCCTGCTCGTTGGGGAAGAGGAGGCATGGCTGACCGCAGGCTTTCACATTCCCTGCTGACCTGGGAAATCCAGGTGTCTCTACTCAGTTGGGCTATATGCCCTGAGTGTTTATGGTTTGGTTATACGGTTGTTGTTGAGGGGTAGGGAGGACAATCGGGGGGGGGCATAGTGGTTGGGAGGGGGGAGGCTGGATGGGGGTCTGGCACACACAGGGGGGCAGCAGGGCGCTGGGTTCCCAGGAGGGGCGAAGGTTCCCGATATAAGGACATTTCCCAGAAAAGGACATGGTTGAGCTGATGGTTGCAACACTTACCCTCAAGCGACTGAACTCCCCAAACAAATGGTCATTGACATATAATATGTTCCGGACCCTTCAACTATCCATTCTGTTTTTGCAAGAAACATATTTTAAACAGGGGATGGAATGACCACTGCGGAAGTGGGTGGTGGGGCAAATGTTTTGGGCCTTTAATAAGGACCATAAAAAGGAAGGAGTGGGAATTGTGTTGGCAAGATCCTTCCATATGAAGGAGCTCCAGGCCACAGGAGACTTGGGGGGAGATTCCTGGTGCTTACGTGTCAGGTGGATGGAGGTATGTTTACCTAGCTACTGTGTACGCACCCAACGTAGGCCTGCTCCCTTTTCTGAGAAAGATCTTTGTGGCACTAGAGGAATGGGGGCAGGGACACATGCTAGTAGGGGGATTTTAACATGGTGGCCAACCCGGGGCTGGACTGGTGGCCAGAGAGAGGAGGAGCGAACAAGCAAACAGTGAAAGAGAATAGAGATTTTGCTAACCTCCTGGAGGATCACTTTTGGGTTGACGTTTGGAGGGCATCACACCCTCGAGCGGGCGGCTATACTTTCTTTTCTCTCCCCCCACTTAACTTATACTAGGATAGACCTTCTATTGATCCCAAGGGAGCAGACGAATGACATCACCTCCCGAAGATAGAGACGGCCATGTGGTCGGACCACGAGTTAATCATGGCATCTTGGCAAGTTGAGGCAAAAAGAAGGGTTACCCCAGGAAGGCGTTGTAATGATGTCTTGCTTAGGGACCCAGTCTTTAGAGACTTCTTGGGACAGGAGATTCGCTCATTTTTTTAGGTCAAGGATACAGGGGAAGTCCACCGCAAAAAGATATGGGACGCTGCCAAAGCCACGATACAGGGCCTGCTGATAGCAGAATGGGCACAGAAAAAGCGACAGAGAGAGGGCTCATTGAGAAGAGGCTACGAGGGGAAATACGAGGGCTCAGGGCAAACCTGAATGGGGGCACTGGGGACAGGGTGGGTCTGTTACATGATAGCCGGGACAAGAGACAGGCTCTACATGCCACACTAATAGGCAAGGTAGTCAAATAAATGAGGTACACTAAACAACAATATTATGAGAAAGGAGATTGAGTGGGGTCGCTGCTGGCTAATAGGGCCCAGAGTAGTAGAGGGGACAAGCAGGTTTTAAAGATTAGGGGCAAAGATGGGGGACTGGTTGGTCCACAGGAAGGGATCCTTGAATGCTTTGCGGATTACTATGAAGCATTATATAGGAGAGTTCCCGAATCAGGAGATCATGCGGTTAGAACATATCTCGAGAGCCTGGCAATCCCGAAGCTCAGCCCAGAGGAAATTGCGGTCTTGGAGGCCAATGTTACGGCAGAGGAGGTAGTGTTAGCTATAGGGAAATTGAACGCGGGGAAAGCCCCAGGGGAGGATGGGAACACTGCCGATTTTTACAAACAATTTCAAGAGCTGCTGGCAGGACCGCTGGCAAGGGTCTTTAACGCCATTAGTGACACAGGCAAAGTGCCCCCCTCCTTTCTGTAGGCAAGAATAGTAGTGATACCAAAGCCAGGGAAAGAACCCATGCAAAGTCAGGCATATAGGCACATCTCACTCCTCATTGTTGATGCCAAGCTCTTTGCACGTGTATTGGCGACCAAATTAGAGAGATATCTTCCGAAACTGATCCAACCCGATCAGACGGGTTTCATTAGGAATAGGCCGGGGGCAGACAACCTCCGTAAAACCCTCCATGTGCTACACTCGCCCACGGCCAAAGAACAAGAGGCTTTGATCCTATCTCTCGATGCCTGAAGGCTTTTGACTGTGTCAGTTGGTCGTTTTTGCGGGGAGTTCTGGAATCAGTTGGAATGGGAGAGAAATGGGCAAGCTGGGTATCAGCCCTATACTCGAGACCTAGGGCAAAAGTGGTAGTGAATGGGGAGGAGTCACAGCTGATTGGGCTAGGAAGGGGAACTAGGCAGGGCTGCCCCCTGTCATCCCTCCTATATGCCCTGGTGATGGAACCATGGGCGATAGACATTAGGGCGAACAACCAAATCTGGGGGGTCCAGGTGGGAGGAGGGGGAGTACAAATTGAGTCTAATCGCAGATGATGCCCTTTTATACATAACACAACCTCAGGTATCCCTCCCGAGACTAGTGGAGAGATTGGAAAGGTACGGACAACGATCAGGGTTTAAGGTGAATCTTAGTAAATCAGTGGCTCACCCGGTGGGACCGGACAGAGATCGGATTGAAGATTATGTGAAGGGACTGGGCTTCATTGTAAGGGGGATGGGTTCCGCTACCTAGGGGTGGAGATCCCACAAGATCTTGGTAATCTGTTCAGTAGAAACTCCCCCCCCCCCCCTATGGGGAAAGGTTAAGGTGGATCTAGACACTGGACCAGGCTTAACCTGTCCTGGATGGCCAGACTTAACTCTATTAAAATGGTAATCCTCCCTAAATTTTTATTTTTGTTTCAAATGCTCCAGGTGGTAGCCCCCTCAGCTTTTCTAGTGATGGTTAAACGTAAGCTTCTGAAAAGAGACCCAGAATAGACTGCATGGCACTCACACTTTCGAAGGAAGGAAGGGGTGGGGGGCTCCCAGATTTAGCGACCACCTAGAGCTGCATTCTGAGAAACAATAGATGCCAATGGACAATTCGATCTTATACCGGTCCCTCTGGGCAAATGGCTATGGGTGCCCCAGAAGGAGATCCCGCGTAGGGTACCGCAGCAACTGCTGCTCGAAGTGCTATGGATGACCTGGAAAGAAGGGGGTAGTATGCAGTGGATTACGACCTGGCCCTCTCCCCTGAGCTGTATTTGGGGCACCCTGTTAAGGAACTTAATCGCGAGCCCCTCCAGTTTCAGGAATGGTATGAGGCGGGCCTGAGTAGAGCAGGCCAGATGTGGGACAAGGGGGAATTCCTGCCTATCAAAGCTTTGGAGGAGTGCCTCCAAATTGATGACCTCTCCCTGTTTCGTTATCTGCAGCTGAAGGGAGCTCTCAATGACTTGCGATGGGGGAACAATTTACGAAGAGACCTTACGACCTTCGAGTCGTTGCTTTTACAGAGTAGAGACACAAAGGTCTGTATAGCGAATCTATATAAAGTGCTCCTGAGGTCAGAGACTTCCCGGGGTCCAAAAGTTAGGGAGCGATGGGCCAAGGACTTGCAGCAAGAAATATTGGATGCCTTATGGTTCACAATGTGTAGAAGGATCACACAATCCACGCCCTCCCTCCAATATAGAACCCAGGTGATCAAAATCTTACATTGGTAGCACTGTCGCCCCCCCCTCGCCCTCTTAGCCAAGATGTACCCAGGGAAAGACTCAAGATGCTGGAGGGGCCGGCGTCCCGGCGCAGATTACTACCACATGTGGTGGGGATGCACCCATATACAGACTTATTGGGGAGAGGTCCTTTCATGGATTGAGGGGATCGATGGAATCTCACGAAGTCAATCACCCTGCAGGCTTTTGTTCGGGGTGTGGGAGGATGATGAGGATGATGAGGGGGAAGATCGGGCAAATCACATGTCCCACACCCTGTTGGTCACGGCTAGGTGTTATGTGGCACAATTCTGGAAAAGGGATAGAAACCCCACGGAGAAGGAATGGCTACAGAAAGTCAGGGGGATCTATGAAATGGATTCTATACAACTATTCCTAATGAGTCCAGGGTTAGGGTTGAAGAGATGTGGGTACCTTGTTTCACTAAATATGGCAGCTAACTGGTGTTTCGGTAGGAACCAGGATGGGAATGGAAGGGATATGCAGTTTCCTCTAATTGTTATATGTTGTACTAAAGGCAGTGTGCTGGAGAGGGAAGGGGGGTCAAGGCAGGGGGGACAAGGAATATTTTGATCAGGACATGTCCTGTTGTGAGAGGTGTTTATTGTTTATGATGCTCTTCTCTATGTTATAAAATGCTAATACAATTTGATTTTCTTTTTAAAATAGACTGACAAGGACTGCATTTTCTTTGATTTGATGGTCGAGACTACTCCCATCTTAGATATAGGGCTAGATAGGAGTTTTCTACCCCCATCCAAATATTCACATAAAGGTTTTGAAAACTTGCAATCCTTGTGTCTGTCATACTTTTGATACCATGAGCCTCTCACACCACCCAGAAAGAGCAACCGTCTTCTGAGAACACAGCGGAACGAATACAAAGGGGACCCGGTGGGCCTTAAAACACACCAAAATTGAAAGAAAGGCCCAAAAGGGGGGTGAGGGGAGATGAGGCCCAGAACAGGGCTACTAGTAATTGAAGAGTAAACCAAACACGGAAGGGCTGAACTCAGAGCCCATACCCTGAGAGGGGTGACCAAAAACCTTAAAGTAATAGAAATAACCAAAGGGGCTGTGGATAAAAGATGTATTCCTCAAGCTAAGCCCCGAGAGGGAGCTACTACAAACCAAAGAGTAAGCACACCTCCACGAGGGGCTGAACCCAAAACCTATGTCCCAGGACGGGTGACGACGTACTTAAGAGAAGCAGAAACAACCAAGAGGGTTGTGAATAAAAGACACTTTCCTCATTACCAAGGAAGGGCCTACTAGATTACAAAGTGTAAGCAAACTGCCTCGAAAGGCTAAACCCAAAGCATACACCCTAGGAGGGGTGACCGAAAGCCTGAAAGAAGCAGAAACAACAACAAGGGTTGTATATAAAAGGCACTTTTCTCAAGATAAGACCCAGGAGGGGGCTACTAGAAACCAAAGAGTAAGCAAACCTCCCTGAGGAGCTGATCCCAAAATCTATATCCCAGGAGTGGTGACAAGCACCTAAAAGAAGCAGAAACAACCACAAGGGTTAGAACTGAAAGATGCATCCTTCAAGAAGGAACCTTTATCCCAAAATGTCTGAGCCCAGTTTGGGTTACAACACGCAGGCACACACTTTGGCTGGAGAATAATAAGCAGTTATATGAAGTAGACTCACTCGATTCTAGTAGGACCATTGACATGTATAGCCTGTTTGATATCAAATCACCTTGGAAGGGTGGACCAAGAACAGGGGAAGAAAAATTAAAAGACTTACAAGGTCAAGTTGGTTAGTTAAAAGGCAAACTATCAGAGTTGAGCCACTTGTTGTTGAATAGCCAAGGAGTTTATCCTTTGTGCTCTTGTTACATAAAATTAACTGGTAATTTGTTGGAACTGTATAAGAAAGCTGAAGCCTACTGGGTTAAGAGTAACATTTATTTAATTTGGATTTTGTGAGAAACTTCAGGAACACACTGTGTTGTTTGAACGGTTGTATACTAATTGACCTTTTGACAATTGACCTCGGGAGAATTGACCTCGGGAGAATTGACCTAATTTAGAAGGTCAATTAAGACATATATGCGGGGGGAAACCCCCTGCAAACCTCCACCCAATCCAAAACCCCCTGCAACTCCCAACCCAATACCCTTATATTATTTATAATCCAAAACCAACCCAATACATATATAAAATAACTAAAACAATATAAAGGTCAATTGGGCAGAAAGTCAATTAGGGCCACTATAATTAGGTCAGTTGTGCAAAAGGTCAATTGTAAAAGGTCAATTTGGGTAATACCGTTTGAACAACTGTATACAAAGCCAAGAACCTGAGAGTTCAAGAGAGAGACACGTTCTCAAGAGATATTAGTTGGGGAGGGGCTGTTATGATAGGAACTTCTTCAGGCTACTTTATTTAGTTACATCAAATAGGTGCATGAGTTGTCAGCACAAAACAGGAGCAGGGAGGAAGCCCACTGGCTCCTACCACCCAGACTACATGGTTTCCAACTGCCTTTAGGTGGAACACTCACACTAGGCAACATTCCACCTCAACCAACATTCCACACATGAGATCACTCAGACACTGACATCATTCACTCTGCACACACTCAGGCTCAGTCATCACATACTCAAGTCCAGTCATAACAGGGGCTCACGCACCAACCAGCAGAAGCCAAGAAAGGGGAAGAAGAACCACTTTTCTAGGCCAAGTTTGTCTTTCTGTTACATAGTGGTACGGCCAGTTGGATAAGGATAGGTTTGTACAGAGGACTAGTTGTGTTTGTATGACATCCTGACAAGCACTGTTTGTTACTTTGTAGAATAAGGAACTTCCACCATAGAGATAGGAACATTGAATCAAAATTGTCCTGTTGTTCTTTTCCTATGTCTGACCTAACACAGGTTCCATAAAATGGGACAGAAAACCCACCAAAAATGGACTGCTCCGCTAACACACACACACCCACCATTATTCAACCCACAACATCCATTACAAAGCAACAGCTGCCTGATGGGCCCGGTGGATTGTTCAGGGACAACGTGCTAGTTTTCAAAACAAGACAATGCTGAACGGCATGGGTTCAATACCAGGTCTGCATTTACAGGTTGGAGTCTGGCATAAAGCGCAATATAAAACACCAATTTAGAACGTTTTTTAAAATGGGTTATGCCTGAGGAGACAATGGCAGCGTTTGTCAAATATCTGGCAAATGAATATCTAATGCATATGCAAATGCCTAACTGTTGGCTTATTTGCCAATGCTTGTTTGAAGGATTAGACCTGCCTGGATGATCCCAGTGAAGTCTATGGAAGGCTTTGGGCTTGTTGGGAGGGGCAACCTTAGTCTGGGCCAGATGATAGCTTTCACAATGAGGGCAATTTTAGAGGTAAGCCCATATATACACACCAACCTGCAACACGCCTTATCACTCACCAACGAATACACATATTTTCTGCAGAACAGAGATTCGAGATAAATGGTGAATTTCTTAGTAAATGGATGGGCCAGATATGTTTTATGGAAAAACGCCATCATATGAGGCAACAATTTCACAATCTGTATAATATTTGAAATGCCACAATAACAATGTCACTCGACGTTCAGAAAAAGACTATACATTTCATGGTGGCTTTTTATGCTGCTGCATCAAAGGTTGCACAAACAAGGGGGGTCCTGGGAGTCCCACTCTACCGACCTATACCGCAGAAGAGTCTCAACCAAATTCTTTAGCTCACTATCCCTTTCACAGAAGAGAAATGTCCATTACACATCAGTCTTTGTCCTCAACATGTTTTCATCAATGCAGTTCCTGGACCCTGCAAGGGAATACATTCAGTTCAAAGGTTGATTACACATTGAGATAAACAGCCCCAGGAGCATGAGGTTAGTTACCACTGAAACTAGAGAACAAGAACTGGTGGAAGAAAAGTATATTATTCAAAAATAGTTGGGCAACGCCCTTCTAAGGGTCTGGCTCATCATCAAGGCGTTTCTACTCAGCCCGTCTGCATTGGAGTGCTGAGATCTAGGCTTATTCTGTATATCTATATCCAGTCCCTGAAAGGATATGGCTCAATTCAAAGGCTTTGGATTGCCTCCCCAACCCCAAGCCTCGCCATTAACCACCAGAGAGGTCGGTGGTCTGTTTGGGCTGTAAAGTGAGACCCAGAAATGTAGGGTTTCAACTTGCACCTAGTCCCAACCACAGAAAATGCCTCTTTTTCAATTGTGGGCCAGTTTCTCGCTCATTTTTTTTAGTCATAGGCAACAGGCCATTGAACCCCTTCTGAGTTTAGGCTTGCTAAAAATGTTCCAATTCCAAAATCTCCAGCATCTGTCTCGATAATAAATTCCTGACCATAATATCGGATTTTTTGAAGTAGGGCCCAGCACAAACCATCTTTTAGGTTTTGAAAAACTGTTTGGCAGGCAGGATTCCAAATGACTTTCTTTGGATTTTTCTTTGATGTCAAATCATTTAAGGGAAGGGCAATGGTCCCATACCCCATAATAAAAGACTGGTAACACCCAGTGAGACCAAGGAATGCTATCAACTGGGCCTGAGTGCTAGGACTGTCCCAATCTTAGACCACTTGCACTTTAGCCTGAAGAGGCTGTTTTTTATTGCCACTCAGTTGGTGTCCTAGATAAGTCACAGGACCCTGCATTAACTGGCACTTTGAAGCCTTGATAGTTAAGCTAGTATTCTGCACGGCTTGTACAACTTGTTTCAGATAAGAAATATGGTCTACCCAGGTTTTGCTGAATACTGAAACATCATCCATATAGGCAATGCCGAATTTTTCTAAACCATATAGGAACTGGGTTACCATTCTCTGAAAGGTGTCACCAGCATTTATTAACCCACATGGCATGACAGTGTAATGGTAGTGCCCCTCTGGTAAGGACAATTCTTACCTCTCCTTTGCCTTGTGAGGCAGGCAAGCCTGCTAGTTAGTACCCAGCCACGTGGCAGCACCCATTTATCAACGAGTTCATCTGCACAGGGTATGGGGTGTGCATCTGTCTTGGTTACAGAAGTGAGCCCTCTGTAGTCCAGACAGAAGCAAACTTCTGCTGTTCTATTGTTGGACCTTTTAGGAACCAGCACTAGAAGGCTAGCTCGAGGACTATGGAACAGTTCAATGACCCCCCAAGGGCCAGCATCGAGGAGGCTTCCTCTTCAGTGCTGTCCCTCGCCTTGTCAGCCATTCGGTGAATTCTACCGGCTTACAGTCTCCAGTGTTATTATCACGAATACACCAGTCTGTGCGACCTGGAGTCATTGAGAACCGACACACAAAATGGCCTATCATTTCACTACAGAGGAGATTTGTACCGCCTCAATAGATCCATCTGTGGCTTTTGTCGGGGTTATTTTGTAGTGAGCAGTGTGGAAAATGAAAGCGTAAAATTTCTTTTATGCTTTAATTTTCGACTCCAGCTAATTCTAATGCGATTCTGAGGTGTAGGAGAGCAGCAAAGTGGAAATAGCATCCTACTCAGAAGAACACTTTGGTTTTCAAGCAGGCGTTAAACCAAAGATTCAAATGGAATACACCTTGGTTTAGCACCTGCTAATGGACAGGTTGATTTCATTGGAATCATTTTAAAGCGTAGTTTGCAGGCAGTGAGTTTGCTCTGCTCTGCTTTTATGCTCTGTTTTTTAAAGTGCCTAAGGGGACCCAACAGTACATAGGTGCAAGAGTTGGCGACCCCCTGCTTGCAATTTTGTTTTCTTGTAAAATTACCTCCTGTGTATTACAAATCTGGGAGGGGATCAGTCTCATCTTCAGACTCTTCATCAGTCGACCAGAGTCAACACCAAGTCATCCCTGCTGTAATGAGGTTTCTGAAAGATGACATGAAAGGATTTCAGAGATGAACCCTCACCCCGCATCATTGTTGCACCACTTTGAGGACCCCAAACAGGATGGACAGATCAAAGACCAAAGGAACTGAACCGTAATTCGGTCTGTGGCACCTCTCTGTAGGCAGGCAGAAGACATGGCAGGAAAACATCTGATTTTCTCATGACATGCTCTTCCAATCCACCTATTATGCCTTTTCAAAATCGTGTTGAATCTCTCCACAAGTCCTTTGTAAAAGGATGGAAATCTGTAGAGAACTTGTAAGTCAATACACACCCCCAAGTTGTCTCCATATACACAGATATCAACTTGGAGCCCCGGTCAGAAATGACTTTTATGGGTAACCCCACATGAGAGAACATCCCTATCAGAAACTTTGCAACCGGGGGCTTTGATTCCCTCCAGGGGACTGGTTCAGGGTACTGTCTGTCATTGTCTACCACTACCAAATTGCACTGGTTACCTGATGTAGTTTGGGGATTCACATGAACCACGATGTCCATCCTTATTCTTTGTAAAGGCTGCCCAGCCACTGGTAGTGGTATTAAGGGGCCCTGTGCCACACTGACTTACCTGATGCTTGGCAAGTGTGCCAGGAACACACATAATCCTTGATTTTTACACCAGCTCTCTTGGTCACTCCTAAGTGACCTGCCAGTAGGAACCCCCTGTGGCATCGGGGAGCAACCAATCTCTGGTTGCCCCTGCATCCGAATATTTAGGGCTCATTACCCTGGGACAACCCAGCCTGTTCCTCTGCCTGCTTTTGCAAAACTGACAGAGTGAGATAGTCTCTCTCTGTGCCTGGTAAATAAAAAGGCTGAATTAGGCTTCCAGCTGAAGACAACTCCCTCCGATCAGGCAGGCCACTGATGTCTGAGGTTGCTGTGTCCTTATTAGTTTCATTTTCTATATCAGTAGGAAACCGTGTGATCACTGAATCCTATGTTAATACAATGGGCCATTCGCTGCTGGAGCCACAATGGACTTGGGAACTGGACTAGGAACTAGCAGTGTCTGCGGTCTCTCACACTCTCTAGCAGGAAGAACCTTGGGGCCCATGGCCTTAAGGGCTTCTTCTCTGGCAGCTTCCAGGGATCTCGCTGTAGTAACCGCTTCATTATCTTGGGAGCAGGAAGGTCATGACCCAACAGACATGCCTCAGGAATGGAGACTTTAACTGCTATGCAGCGCTTGGGAGTTCCTCCCCTCCAGCTAAACACTACCATTGCCATAGGGCATTGGCTGAGGCTGTCAAACCCCCAGACGAAACAGTCTGGCCCCTGATGATCTGCCCTTCTTGCACCCACTGTCGCCTGACAGCTGTGACACTAGCAGCTGTGTCACGCAGATTGATAGATTTGTCCTCATTAATGAAGACATGCTCCTAAAATCTCTCAGTATTTGCAGGATATGGGGCCTACTCTGGGGACCTGGTACCTTTCCCACTCAAGAGAAACTAAGGAACATTCACCCACTCCCTGGCCTAGGGGGAGTTCTTCTGCTAGGATGCCCACATTTACTATGCCCTCTTCCATGAGACCAACACTGACTACGGTCTGTTTGGGTCTGCCTTCACAGTCCAGATCACCCGTTCTATGGGTCAAGCCCCCATAAAGAAATCAAACTTTGCGTGTTGAGGGTGTTGGTGCCTCAATGTTAGGGGTACCATCAATTTTCTTTTCTGTGGAATATGCTTAGGCATGTGGCCTGGATTTCCCATATCACTTTTGGGGGCCTTCGACGAAGAGAACAAACAGCTGAGAAGAAGCCAGGTCCCTAACCTCCTTGTGTTTATTCTTGTTAGAAGCTTTATCTTCTGCATTGGGTGTGCTTGCCTGAGCCTTTTTCTTGACGTGAGTCTCACATACCGGTCAGCAGCCTTTTCAAGCTCCTTAGGGTCTGTGATATTCGTGTGCACTTGATGCTGGTGTAACTTGCCTCACAATGTTTAAGACTATGCTCACATGCAACCAAATTATACATTCCTTCAAACGTGTTAAATTTGTTTCAAGTCACTCACCCACTCAGATACTTTAGAGACATATGTGTAAATGCCACATAAATTTGATTCCCTTTTTGTGAGTTCTCTAAAACTCCTCAGATATTGTTCAGGTTTTTTAAATATCTTTTAGAATAATTGGGCCTCTCCTTGGGAGCCAACAAAATGACTTCTATGCCCGGAGTCAGTAAGAGGCTCATCAGGCCTGCACCCCACGATCCTTCTTCCACCTCCGGGAGATGGAAGGCCAAGTTCAGCACCTCAAACCAGTCAAACTTGTCTTTTCACACCTCATGTCACTGAATACGTTCTTGTGATATGGCGCTCAGGCTTTTCTTGGGTGCCATTGCTTGAAACACATCCCTCCCACTCAGAAGGCTGACTATGGGTCTTCCTCTTCTCCACAAGCCCCAGCTTGTGCAACTCTAGCATCACCCGGTTTTTATATTTCTGTGCCTCGTGTCTCTGGCTTTGCCCTGCTAGGGCGATCCTCCTCTGTTTTGGAACGAACTTTCTAGCAGCCAGGTCAGCCCCATAGACTATCCTTGTACATGGCTGGGAATTGGAACCTAACTGAAGATTAGGACGTAACTGAAAAGAGGGATCTGTGGGCAACCAAGCCATCCACACATTGAGGAGAATGCCTGGAACAGCTATCGCTGTTGGTGTCCCATTCAGTACCACTGTCCCACTGGCATGGGTATTTGGTTTTGGTGCTCAAGGTCACTACTCGTCCCCTGGATCTCCTCATTCATTCTTGCTTCCTCAAATGCTTGGAGGCTATTACGCATTTCGAGTTTTCTAGCCTTACTGCAATGGGGGAGGCAATTTACCTGGCATAGATCGCAAAGGCTGCTGGATTTCAAGCCCTTCATAAATCAATGTTCAATTTCATTGTGCAAAAAATCTCCTGACAATGTTTCTAACATTGGATATACAGTTCTTTTAATTTAGCTGAAATAAGCTGAGGGACAGTCTGTACTAGATCCCAACGGCGGCCATCAGTGTGCTGAAATGACTACGGCTCTGCAGGAGTACATAGATGAGTGATGTATAAAACTCCCACTTAGCCCCACACCATTACTAAACTGCAGTGTTCCCAATTATAAAGATGAAACAGGCACAGCCCACCCATGGAACGAGTACATAAAGCCACATTATTCGTTTGGCTCAAGACAATGCTAGTTTCTTCGTTGACTTGGCAACTGCACAGCAATGATCCCCCCAACCCCTATGGGTTCCTGCAGGGAGAATAAGGCGCAATGGCCCTTGAATGGAGGAGGAGAGGAAACGCTACACAGAGGCGAGCGCCTAATGTGAAGTTGTCACCGAGGGGCGGGACCGCACTGCACAGCAAAGTCAGCTGTGGCAAGGAAGGATAGAGAAGGAGGAAGGAGATGAATCCGGCGAGACCAAGAGCCATGCAGGGTTGGAGAAACCACGGCCATGCAGAAACTTCCAGAGGCATTACCACAGGGATAACGTGGTGGGCCCGGGGCCCAAGGAACTACGCTGAGTCCAGATCATGAGGCAGGAACAAGTCCTTTGCTTGCAATGCGAAGAGAATGAACAGCTGAGAAACGCTGTGGCAAGCAGGCCACAGAGCACTTTTGTGCCCAGACGCGAAGAGCAGAACAGCAGCGAGAACACCACCACTGTTGAATGGACGCCACCTTGCTGGAGCAAACACCACGAAGAAGCAGGTACCTGGGATGCTCACTGTGGAGGGAGGCAAAGAAGCCAGAGAACAAGAGGGGAAGAAGGGAGAATATCCTTGCACCCACAAAAGGGGCAGAAAAGCCCAAATAGAAAGAAGGAACTAAGTAACAGTGAGGATCACATGAATCCCAGACACCCAAGTGCTGAAGCTAGCCAAATGGCTTACAGATACTACCAAGAATCAAATGGGATAAATGTGCCAGGAAGTTGCCAAGATCCCAGGGAGATAATAATAGAGACATTGGGGTCAAGAAACCCAATGAAGCGTGAGGTGCGTAATAAGACAAGTGAAAAACAGAACCAAGGGAAATACAGAGAGGAAGATAACGTGAACCTTATAAGGGCAAAGCTGCTCAAGTGGTATAGCGGTATAAAGGAGGTATCCCTCCAGCTGCTACACCTTAGGCATTGAATCTTTTCAGGATGTTGAGACATTGGCTGTAAAGTGGAGGGATTCTTTTTGTTTTGAACTTTGACAAAACCTTGGATAAAAAGCCAGGAGGAAGCCCTGGGAGCTGTGGGAAAAGTTGAAAACGAAAACCTTGAAGGCAGGATATTCTGCTCAACTTTATTTTGTGTTTTCGTAAGTGATAGGGGCAGTTTGGAAGTTAGGTTTGGACAGAGGACACCTTTTCCTATTTTGACTTTTGACAAGCACCTTATTATAATTTAATAGGAAGGGAACTCCCCTTTTAGCAGTAGGGTTAGAGAGGCTTTTTTTCTTTGAGTTAAATACATCTGGTGAATCGAATTCTTTGGTCCGAGTCCTCCTTCTGGCTTGCCACAGGCTTGTAAGGCAGGAGAGGGGGTCCAAACAGCTACAAATACTTTGTAGGCTTGTTCTTGAGGCTCAACAGCTTAAAGGTCCTTGAAAATGGAGTGGGCCAGCATCAAGTGGTTGAGTCAGTGGTTCCCAATGGATCAAGTGCGTTAAGAAAGCCAAGTTATCTTGAGAGCATCCACCGATGCGAGGCGGCCCTGTAGCAGTGATCAGCTCGAATCAGGTGAAAAACAGGCAGGCAATGGTCGAGTCAGTGGCCCTCATTACGACCCAGGCGGAATCCGCGGTGCTAAATGCACCGCGGAGCATGGCGGAAAGCCGCCGATAGCGCCATGGGGGTTGGCGGATTTACCACCCCATGCCGACCTTGGCGGAGCGGTAAATCCCCAATCCCCATTTTACCCTTCCCCATTCCCATTCTTGCCCCATAGGGTATAATGGGAGTGGGGAAGGAGTTAATTACGCCGCCGAAAAGTACGGCGGCGTAATTAACAACGAGGTCCCTTAGCGCCATGGTTTTCTCCGCCCGGTAAAACCAGGCGGAGAAAACCTCCATGGCGCTAAGGGAACTCGTAGTACGGCGGACGGGTCCGCCGCGATTAGCGCTGGCGGAAACCCACTCCGCCAGGGTCCTAATGAGGGCCAGTATCTCAAACCGGTCGAGTTGTTTCGACGAGGTACAGCAATCCGATGTGGTTCTATTATGGCAATCAGATTGAAAACCGCTAGCGTGCAGGCAGGGGTGGACTGAGAATCAAAAGAGGGCCTGCAAATAATTTTCAAAGTGGCCTCATATTACACTTTTTGAGCAAGTCCAACCCTTTTCCTATGAGAAAATACAAATATAGCAAAATAAAAGAATGTCTAAGAAAGGTTCAATATAAACAGAATCTTTAATTATACTAACCAAACTTCTGTTACAGATGGCTCAATTAATACTCTGAATCTCAGAGGTGGTTCAAAGGTTTGTATTTGTTTTTTCAGGGCCTTACGAAATACTTCTCTCTCGTCTACAATGCACCAATCCACCCTAGCCCAGGCATCCCTATTCCCCAGGTTAATATATTGGCATGAACTGAAGGACCTTGCAAGCACCTCTGCCCCTGCTGGTAAAGCAAAGGACAGCGGTCCCCAATCCGGGGAGACTTTCCACCTGAGAGCGCTGCCTGCAAATTGCAGAATACATTATTGCAAGGCCACGGGCTCAGGCGAAAAGGGAGGAATACATCAGGAACCAGCGGGAGCTGCAAGGGAGAAAAAAAAACAGGGAAACACAGTTAAGCTATTCACTGCTGGAAACCCTGAGTGCAGGTAAGACCTTCCACGTTCCCCTTGTAGTCCCCCCCTACATGATTGCGGAGGTCAAAAGTCTGATACACTATTAGAATTCCTACCAGTTGATGCCAGTCCCTAGATGAGAGATGCCCGCCCAATGCAGATGTCAATGGGTGAAAAACGTCCACAGATGACAAGGCAGGGACCTGACCCTAATGGCACGAGGACGAAACTAGGGGAGACAAAATACAGGAATCAAGGGAAAACAAATCCAGTAGAAGAACCCAGTACCGATCACACGTAAGCAATCCAGAGGTAGAAGCAAGGTTGGGTTCCAGGTAAGACACAACTCCAAAGTTACACAGAAGATAAGGGAATCCAAGAGGCAGTCCAGAGACAGAAGCAAGGGGTTCATAAGGAAGTTAGAGTACACCAAAAAAGCAACCAACAGGGGGAGCCAAGACAATCTAATAATAACAAGCTGAAGTCTGGAAACATAAGAAATAGATCAAAGAGTTAGAACGCCACTCACCGTGAGTGAAAAGACAGTTGGGGAGCACGGTTTCCATAGAGAATGTTCCTTAAATGCGGCTAGTTCCGGGTAACGTGGCAAGACGTGGTGCGTCAAAACCAGGTGATGGATTGCATGGACAGTAAGAGCCGCTGTATGTATTTGTGTTTATTTGATTTTTATATAGCACTTTACACCCATGCATGTGCATGGGGACTGGAGGGGGAAGAGGCGTGGACATGCCGTCAGTGTCGTCCCTGATATGGCCATTGAACCAGGCCCCATGGAAGAAGCCAGTTTACCACTGTAACGGGATGCAGTTGCAGGCCCCCGAGGGATATATATATATATATATATACATACATACAGAAGACTGACCCCCTACTGGCTAGGTTTTCTTAGGCTACAGTGGATAACCTAAAGGCCAAATGTCTAATCTCCCTGAAGGACTTCCTAAACTGACCCTACACTATCAAGTGAGAAAGGGATGATGGATTGTGCCTCTCAGACACACTACCTGATTCGGTCTCCTTCCTATCATGCCCATGTACTCCTGGCCCTCTTACTTCTTGGTGTTCTTCTCTAACTACTCTCCTCTCGTCAGCTCCACTCCCTTCTGATCCTCTACTCCTTGCATCCTCCTCCTCTGTCCCTCAGATGTCTCTCACTCTTGCTAAGCCTTGCCTCCACCCTTTGATATTATTATTTCCTTCCCCACTAGCCCCTCCTCCACACTTCTGCTCCCTACGCCATACTAATAATCGCTCTTCAATACTACCACTCCCTGCTTCACACTACTCCCTACTATACACCAAGACTCCCTCCTTTATACTACTACTCCACCCCACCTTCTATTAAAACATCCTCCTTTCACTCACACAAGCACTTCACACTCACTCCCTCTCCCAAACACACTTGGCACTCATGCATACTCACAAGCATTACCACTTGCACTCACTAACCAATGACTCACCTGTTCCAAAAACTGTCTCCACAATCCACTCCACCATCCTTCGTCCTGCAGATCTCTTGGCCTACCACCTCCTTCTCCTCTGACCTCATCCAAACAACCCACAACTTCCTGCTTCTCAGGGTTGCTTTTAATCCCCTCCCTATCTTCTGGTTGTTGTGCTATATCTTGCCATTCTGGCCCTGTCTTCCCTACACATGAGGTGTTACATACAGCAATGGATTCATATAGTTGCCTTAAGCCCTGCCCCCCTTTCCCACCACTTGCTGTCTGTGTGCTGTGGCACCGGAAGCCCGAGTCACAGAAGGTTCTGCTCAAAAGCGTGCCGTGCCCCAGGTTTCCAGTGCCGCGGCACACAGACTGCAAGCGGGGAGGTAAGCAGGCAGCTGGAATCCAGAGCACACATTAGGTACGTGGTGGAGGGTGCACAGAGTTCCGCGTAGTGGCTGGGGTTTTCGGGGGGGGGCTATCTGACATGGACCAGGAGATGGTCACACACAAAATGTCACACCTGCGGAATTGCAGCCTTTTGTGCTGCAATCGCAGGTGTGAACTTTTGTTTGTGACCCATAGACATAGAACCTTTCCCACCCGGGCTGTCAGAGAACAACAATGGCGATTATACATTGTCCCAGTTCGTTTAGAGGGGTCTGGCTGGCCAGCCCTAAATTAAGTCCAGTCATTGGCTGGGAGCAGCTTATTGCATATGCCTGGTGATCCCTCTGTCTCCTCCGCAGGCAGGCTGAGACTAGCGTGCGGTGCACAGCTTTGGTAACCAACACGTAGGAGCTCCAGCTCCTGCCTCTGTTGCTTCCCCTTCCGTGGTGCTGCCTGTACGCCGGTCACGTAGGACTTATGATGGGGGATTCTGTCTCTCTTCCCATTAGCTCTCTCTCTACACTGGAGTGTTTAGAAAGCTTTGCATAGGGCACTGAGTGTTCTCTGTCTCGTGGGTGCTCTTCTCCTGGATCTGTTGTTTCACTACAATGAAAAGAGAAAACTATGCCAGCATATGGAGTCATAGGCATTGGGTGATGTAATTTGGTACTGTATCCAAGAAAAGAATCATAAGACTGGGAACTACAGCTGACGAATGGTGCGACAGAAGTCAACGGTACATGGGGCCCTCCCGCACTGATAGGCAGGGTGGGGCGAAGCGCTTGCCGTCGCGGCAAAAGAGAAGCCAACGAGTTCAGCACAGCCAGTGAGTCGGGGAGAGGTGATAGTAACCCGGACTGTGTTGAGCCCAAGGTTACAAACAGCAGCATTAATTGAATAAATAACTTGTATGTGATTGAACTTTTAAGAAAAGCCAGTGAAGCCAGCAGCAGAGTGGTCTGGCGCCACATAGGCGCTCATTCAAAGGACTCTGGCTGGTCCCCTTTGTTGAAAATACGAAAAACCAAGAGGCCCTAGGAGAGGCCGGCGTGAGGAGTCAGAGGGGTCATACAACGGTCAAGTCAAACCCCTTGTACAAACGAAAGTCTCTGATGCATTGACAAGAAGAAAAGTAAAGGGAAGCCTGGCTGGGGGCTTAAAGGAAAGCCTGACTGGGGGCTGAGATCCAGACTTAGGTAAAAGGAAGAACCTAAGGGGTCTAAAGGAACTGCTGTGTGAATTGTGGCAAGTGTGAACCAATCAGAGGGATGTCAAGGGAATGCTAGAGGAAGGGAACCCCCACTTTCTAAAAAGGTTGTGAAATTTTGAACTAAGGCAAGTGTGAACCCGATGGAGGGATGCCAAGAGAAAGCTAGGTGAAGGAAACCCCTGCTTTCTAATAAGGTTGTGAAATTGTGAACTAAGGCAAGTGTGAACCCGACAGAGAGATGCCAAGAGAAAGCTAGAGGAAGGGAACCCCTGCTTTCTGATGAGATGAGCAAATCATAAAATGTATTAGAAAATCATGAACTGTGTTAGAATGGCTATGTGAACCCGACAGCGGGATGCCAAGGGGAAAGCTAACGAGAGTGAATCCTGCATTGTGAGAAAGCAAAGTGAACTGTGTAATTGGCAAATGTGAACCCAGCTCAGGGATGCCTGCAAATTGGAGTGAAGCATATGTTGGAATGGAAATGAGTTTATCCCACCCCCATAGGTGCTTAAATCCATATGAAATCTTGTAGTGTACAAGGGGGGGGGAGAGGACCGTGCTGGATATAATATAGCGCAAACAATAGATGAATAAACCCTAGAATGCGCATAGAAAGAAACGCCATTTTGTAATTATGGCTGATGCATAGGGGGTCATTACAAGTTGAGCGGTAAGGGATATCGGGCACCGGTAAGGAGACCGGTACCGGTAATCCCTTACCGCCCAATTCCGAGGTCCCTTAGCGGGAACCATAAAGGACGTGTGGTCTGACCACTCGTCCTTTACGGGTCCCGCTAAGGGACCAGGGCGCTAATAACGGGCCTGCTATTCGCAAGCCCGTTATTAGAGCCCTCCCCATTCCCATTGAGCCCTATGTGGGCTCAAATGGGAATGGGGAATAGTTGGTTCAATGGGGATTTACCGGTCCCTCCAGGGTCGGAATGCACCGGTAAGTCCCCATTGAACCAGACCAGTGCCAGACCCGGTATTGGAGGCAGCCATGGTGCAAATAGCGCCATGGCTACCTCTAATCTCAGAATGAGGCCCATAGTCTTGAATGGCCGCGCTGCACAACTCTTAGCTCCATGAAAGGACTCGGCTAGGCCCAGATCATCAAGACAGGATGCGTTCGCATAACCAGTTCTCACGGAAGCGGACCCTTGTCCCTCCATTGTTGCAATTACTTAGTATCACTGGGAGGAATGCACCCTGCAAGGCTGTGAGACAACACCAGGCTCCTCGCAGCGCCCATTCATCACAGCCAAGCCACCAGCAGGCCTCTAACCCCCACCCAGCCTACCCAGAGCCATGGCCCACACTACTGACCTGATCCCCACACCCTAACATAGTGAATGACCCTAGCCCACCTCGCAAAGCCCCTGGCCATAAAAGATCTAACTAAGTATGTGCAACTCCTTTACCTCGTCGCCTAAATACATCCTTTATAACACAAGGTACAGGGAGGATAAATTATAAATGAAAACGAGGGTGGAAGCTTTGGGTGCGAGAGGAGCTGTATCAACAAAGCACAGAATATGTGGGTCAGTGTAACTGTATTTCTTCCTCCCTTCCCCCTGGCACTAGCCCCACTAGCCCTAAGCCTCCCAGTTGCATGCCATGGTAATGTAGTACTAGTTGTAGGCTTAGCATGTAATAACAGTTTTTACAATGTAACTTATGAGAGACCTGACCTTCAAACCGGTGGTCAGTCAAAATCTCGAAAACAAAATCTCGAATACATAAAGGCCGAAAAATAAAATATCGAAAAAAAAATATCGAATTTTTTATTTATTTATTTATATATGTTTTTGGGGTCAGGTAAGTAAAAAAAAGGGGTAAAATAAAAAAATAATGAAAAAAAGGGGGGTTGGGGGGGAACCCCCCCATTTTGAAAAAAAACACATTGAAAAAAAAATTCGATATTTTATTTTTCGGCCTTTTGTATTCGAGATTTTGGTTTTCGAGATTTTTAAATTCGGTATTATCACTATGAACCCTTCAAACCACAGAGAGATGAGCCCAGCTGACCCATGTGGGAACTGACAGACAGCGGAGAAGGGAACCAATTGTAGCCTGGCATCCCCTATAGAGCAGGCCCATGTATATAGTCTCACCAATCAGTGATGCCAGTTTGTACTGTATACAAGTGACGCGTTTGCCCTTTTGAAACCACTGATAGTATTAAATGCGGGCAGAATGTTCTCGAGCAGCAGAGTCCTTTGCTGCTATTTTGTATTCTGTAAAATTAAACCTTGTTATCCTTGCAAGCTATCTCTTGGTCTATTTCTCTAGAGGGTTGTATTCATTCTGGCGTGAACGTAAACATGGACTTACCTTCATTTGGTGACCCTGCCGACGTGATCCCATCGCCCCGTACCTGGGGAGGTATCCAGGCGTCCTCTCCAGAAGGGCCGTGCCCACCTACAGCAACCAATCCCAAAACGCGTACACTGAGTGGCCTTATGGGAGCCTTCTTTGCAGAATCCTGCATGCTCTTTGCAGCGGGGTGCGGTTCCAAGGAGAGGTGCAGGCCGGTTATGGAACCCTGTGAATGGAGGCCTTCGGGAGAACACACACACATGAGTATAGCCTGCAAGGCATAACAAAGTGGGGTTGGGTATATGGAGCAGTGTGCATAGTGTGAACACGCGGTGACTGAAATTAGGAATGTGGCATGTAAGCAGAGTGTGTTGATTTTTTGGCTTGTTATTATTATACATTTTTAAGGATATTAATGTAAAGGAAAATGGAATAGAGGGAGCCCCCCTGAGTAACGGGGGAAGGTGGCGCCACTTGCACTCGACCAGTGCGGGAAAAATCAAAGGATAAATATAGGTGCTCTGCATAATTAGAGAGCTCGGGAATAGTAGTGGTTGTTGTTTTAGCTTGTTATTTTAGTTTTATTTGTTGGTGTATTAAAGTATAAAGAGGAGGCCCAGGAGGGGCGAGTGTGGTGTGTGTGTGAGTGTATCAGGAGAGCGTGAGGTACGTGTGTAAAAAGCTCTGTTGAGGGATAGTGAGGTGGAGGAAAGTGAATTGATGATTTTTGATCTGTGAAACTTGTTGACGGTATTAAGATATATTAGAAACGAAACTGAACTGCATATCCATTGAACTGAATGCACTACTGTTTAATTGTGGCACAGTGGCATGGGTGCACTCCTGCAGTCAAGACACCAGAGAGACACGACAATGGGGGTAGAGACACCCCAAGACCACATATGAAAGTCCCTGCCCCTATATTGTGAAAAAATTAAGAAATATCATAACGGGTGACTGAGACTAAAGGGGGGGGAATGCCCCACTCCTAGCCAGACCATGGCTCTTTTGACAGAAGCATGTTGGAACATATGTCCACATACCTGACAACGATATACAAGGGGAGACCGTTGCAGAATAGAAGGGAAGTATTGAACATCTGGAAAATGTTTGAGGACACAGAGGATCCTAAGGGGGAGAGGGTGACACGCGACAGTAGCAATTAGACAGACAAAGGGGAAAACGAGAAGAAGGTAGAAGGGAAAAAAAGGTATATATCCCCTAACAACTCGCACAGCGGAAGGGTATACCAACCCAAAATATGGATCGGCAGGCATGATGGTAGCAACACCAGGCAAAGCCCCACCTCCACCATTTGTCTCATCCCCAGAAGTTACTGCCCATGCTGGGGTGAGCGCAAGAGACCTGGAAGTAGCACTAGCATCCACACAGACAGAACTAGCAAGGCTGAGGGTCGCATGCAATGCCACCAAGATAGATACACGGGTGCCACCAATAGGGACACCAGCACAACCAGCGGGGGACAAGTGAACATCGGGCGACTTCCTATTCAGAATAGATAGTGCCCCCATAAGAACCGTTGACGTAGAGGATGACAGAGAAACAGACAACTTGAGAATTTGGGGTCCCGAAGAAGAGACGAAGAATATTGGACTGACTTTGATCAGACGGAGGACGATGGGGAAGGGGACGGAGAACAAGCACCCCAGCCCACCTCAAGATTAGAAAGTATGTGTGACGGAAGATTGAGGGAGAGATTTGGCAGGATAGCGTTAGCAAGGAAAAAGGGAAGTGTGGCTAAAGCCAGAGAAGGCAAAATGAAAATGAAAATGCCATTGATACACAAGGGAGCAGGAAGACCTCACTATGTACCCTGGGCACAAATGGACAAAAATAACCTCCTTAAGGCACTCCCACAACTCACGGCGGGGGCTAGCAAATGGATGTATGTGTTTGAAAAGGACAGGCTGAGAAGGAAGGGTACACCCCTAACATGACAAATGCAACAATAGCGGCAGTGTGGGTTGGAGGAGGATAAGGACAGTGCGGAGGCAACCCACAATTCTCAGGACCACAGGGGCAGGGAGGGCAGCAGCGAGGAATAGGTGGGTTCTGGGATTCAAGGGGGGGAGGTGGATTTGGGGGCCCAGGGCCAAGAGGATGGGGTCCAGGGCAATGTTGGACATGCAAGAGATGGGGGCATTTTTCAAGAGAGTGCCGGAGCAGGCAGGAAGGGGGATACAACTACAATCAGCAGCAGTATTATGGTCCACACCAAGGGAACCCCCAAGTGCTGCCTCCCAGAATGACTTTGATACCATATGAGATTCACCAGTCTTACAGACAGCTACCTCCACAGATTCCCGGCCCTGTAACCAACACCACCAGCAGCAGGCAGTACAGACTTACCAGCCCCACCCCAGCCCACAGCAAGCGGAGAACAATAACACTTTCGGCACGGCACCTAATGGTATAGTGGGCCTGTTTAAAGGCACTTCAGTGATAGGAGGAAACCCTTTTTCATTCCCTGGGACAGACACATACTCTGACTAGGACAGCCCACAGAGAGCGCTTGCATGTCCAGTCCTGTCAATGATCCTGAATCCAGAAGAGGAGCCGTTGATGGTGGCAGAGATAGGGAACAAACAATTCATATTTATGGTTGTCTCAGGAGTGAAAAAGTCATGTATCAGTGAAGGTGACTTCCCGGTATCAAGAAAAACTCTCGACGCGCAGGGATTCTCTGGGGCTGTTTTAACGGTTCCTTACACAAAAGATTTAGAAGTAAAAGTGGGAGGGAAGGTCGTAAGGGCCCCCCTCTTAAACTCTGAGAGTTCTCCTGTCAACTTGCTCGGTAGGGATCTGCTAAGTAAGTTGAACATGACGATCTCATTCACAGACCGTGGTATCGTCTGCGCCACACCAGGCATGTGTTCAATGAGGGCAATGCTCATGATACACGCTATAGAACGTGATGTAGCGGTAAGAGGCATTCCAGTAAACCCTGACATGTTCCTCTATGGCATTACATTGCTAGTGCGAGCAGTCCCCCAGATTACCAGAACCTGCTGGAGAGTACCCACTGATTTCATTTTTCGATCTGTGGTGTCGCCAGAGCTAGTTGCAGAAATGATACTCTCCCTGGACCTAGAGGGCTTAGTAGTGTCAGCTAAAAGAATGTTAGTGTTAGGGACTGACCCCCACAGATGCCAGTGGCACACCATGTTATGTATAGATCCCACCATGCCCCTCAAAGAAATGACCGATGCAGAGCTTTTTGAAGATGACAACAATGACGGGGAGAGCATCCTCGAAATGTGCATACCCTGTTAGGTAATGGTGCAGTACCAAAGAGTTCAGAGCCCCCTCATGGCTGTGACTGCACCACCCCCATTCTAACCAGGCAGACTTCCAACATGTTCCCACACACTTATGGACAACCAACCCACATGATGTAGGGATGTTAAAAGAAGTTACCCCTGTAAGAATCATACTTAAGGCAGGGGCAGTACTACCCCGGGTAAAGCAATACCCATTGTCCAGGGAAGCCTTGTTACACCAAGGGATCATAGTACCCTCTACCTTACTATGCAACACAGCGATATACCCTATCAAAAAGGCAACAGGGGGCAGTTGGAGGATGATCCAGGATCTCTGCCCACTTAATGACGTAGTGCAGAAGGAGTTTCCACTTGTCCCCAACCCGGCGTCCATTTTGTGCAGCACCCCAAAGAAGCAACACATTTCACATTTGTGGACTTGAAGAATGCCTTCTTCTCAGTTCCAGTGCACCCAGACTCAAAGTACCTCACAACATTTACCCTTGGTGGAAAGCGCTACAAACATAGTCGTTTGCCTCAAAGGTACTGCGAAAGCCCCAGAATATTCAATAGGATCCTACACAAAGACTTAGGTAACATCCACGTACCCAGCATGATAATTCAATACATTGATGATTCTCTGCTGTGCAGTGACAGTGAGCAAAATTGCTGCAGAGACTCCATGGCCCTATTACAACTGTTAGCACGTAAGGGGTACAAGGTAGATAAGGCAAAGCTCCAGTACTGCCAACTGGAAGTACTGTACCTAAGGCAGCTTATTTCTGCAGATGTAAAAAGGATCATCCCTGACAGGGCAGCAACAGTGCATGCAACTCCCAAGCCACTCAAAGTAAAGGACATGCAGAAATGTTTAGGATTGTGCAATTATTGTAAGACATGGATTCTTGACTAAGCAGCATACACAAGGCCACTCTTAATGGGTCTCAAGGAAGCACAAAAGGTGAACAGTAAGAGAGAATGGACCACAGCTGTGGTTGAGAGTTTCAATGACTTAAAGGAAGTGATATCGACAGCCCCCGTCCTCGCCACTCCAGATTACACACAGGAATTTGGCATATTCTCACACTCAAATGGCACACTGATGACAGCAGTACTCACACAAAAGAGCGCAATGGGCCACAAGCCTCTGGCCTATTACAGTGGCACACTCGACTCTGTGATGCAGGGGTAGTTTGCATGCGAACAGGCTCTTGCTGCTGCAGCCTTTGCAATCGAAAAGAGTTCCACAATTGTAATGGGGTGCTCAGTAATACTGTAGGTAGAGCATTCGTTATTTGCGATCTTGGATCGCCCAAAGTCCATCCTCACCACCCAACGAGCATCTGCCTATGAGATTATACTATCAATCCCACACATCCACGTTGTAAGGTGTAAAACAGTGAACCCAGCCACATTCCTCATACAACCATGCATCGCCGAAGATTTGCAACAGCATGACTGTGCAAATTATGAAGGCGAGGAAGACGATATTCCCAAAGCCAAAGACAGCCTCCTGGAAGAGGGCAAAATATTTTTTGTTGACTGGTCAGCGTCAATTGACCAAGATAAGGGGCAGAGACATGTTGGGACTGCAGTGGTACGTCTAGAGGAAAATTACTATGAGACACTTGTAATGAAAAAGTTGCCCATGCGTTACTCGGCCCAAGCAGCGGAACTTGTAGCACTCATTGAGGCCCTTCTGGAGTCCAGGGGGTGTTCTGTCACCATCTATTCAGATTCTGCTAATGTCACCATAATGGTGCATGCAGGTCTTTCATGCTGGGGAAGGAGGGGCTTCAGGCGGACAGATGGCTCACCAGTGCAGCATGCCGCCCTGCTCAACACACTGATTTACGCCTTTGCGGTCATTAACTGCACAGCACACACCAACAACAATGACGAAATCTTGTTCGGGAACGCAGTGTCCGATGCAGCAGCAAAAGCTGCACCATACCTCCCAGTGCCCACATCGACTGAATATGTTGTTGCAGTAGTTACGACAAGGTCAGAAACAGATGCATACATAGCCCTCCCTATCGCACAAATAATAGAGCTACAGTGCGGGGCACCGCAAGAAGAGCACGACATTTGGTTCAAACGAGGGTGTGTGCAATCGCCAACTGACCTTTTATGGAGGCAGTAAAGCACAGGGAAAGTAGTGATGCCCATGGAATTATTATGCAGAGCCTTTGAGCCGTTGCATAATGCTTCTCACAGCTCCAAGCAACACATTACAGCAGACATCCAGGAAGACTGGTTTATTCCTAATCTTCAAGAACACCTCTCAACAATGGTTGTTCAATGTACCACCTGCCAAGTGTTTAGTACAGGGATGACACTCAGAACATTGTGAGGCACCCTGCCCCAACCCATTGGACCATTTTGGGAGCTGCATATTGATTATGCAGACATGGGGCAAAGATGCAATGGGGCACGATACCTCATTGTGGTGTTATGTCCATTCTCAAGGTGGGTTGAGGCTCCTCCATGCACCCACCCAGATGCCAAGTGTGCTGCAGGATTCCTTGTACACAAGGTTTTCCCCCGACGGGGAGTGTGTGACATTTTGAGGTCTGACAACAGCACCCATTTTTTCAATGAACTCTTCAAAGAGATCACAGCACTATTGGGTATAAAGCAACACATGTGTTTGATTTACCACCCACAAGCAAATGGGTTGGTGGAACAGATCAACGGCCTATTGAAAAGCCGGCTCTCCAAATTGTGCAACACCCTGAAGAAAGACTGGGTTTATTGCCTACCCCTGGCCCTGTACAATTTGCGTACACGGCCTAGTAAAGACCACCACCTCTCCCCCCATGAAAATGTGACAGGAAGACACATGCAAACACCCATCTCAGCTGTAAGGAGGGCATCAGATGCTCATAGAGCAGTAGTAGTTCTGGGAGAGGAATTCAAGCAGTACTTGACACACCTAACACGGGCGATCATGTGTGTGTCATGACAGATGGCACCACTACAACCAGAGGATACACAAAACATAGCATATTCGCAAACTGACCCAGCATCCACCCAACCAATGTTGCCGGGGGAGCTGATGTATGTCAGAAGCTTTGTCAGAAAATGGAACAATCCCAGGTTCCATGGGCCCTACGAGATTATGTTTCCACCCCTGTCGCAGTAAAGGTGAAGGGGCTCCGATATTGGAAACACTTGTCAGATGTTTGCAGGGCTCCACGCAATTCCGCACCAATGACACAAGAGTAATACAACAAGTCTATCTCAGTTTGTGTAGCTCAATGCTGACTATATAAGTGCATGTACAAAAGATAACCAAATATGCATTGCTGCTAACAGCATTAGCTACTGAGAAATGTAAACTCTCTCTCTCTCACTCTCTCTCCCCCCCTTTCCTTCCTCCTTATGCCCACCCCATTTTATCCATGCTTACCCTAAATACCCATACCCTTCCATCCCTTTATCTGACCTGTTTTTTCCCCACTACGTGTACTACAATGATGAAGACTTCAACGTCAAGCTGTTCTCTGTCTAATTATAGAAATGTTATTAGTAGCATGAGAATGTATTCATATAATTGCAACCTACACTTGACGGCCATTTTCTTCACAATTTTTATGTTTATATTGGGGGAGCATCTTTTATCTGGGCTGGAAATCTAAAAGAAGGGGAGGACGGGCCTCTGGGAACTGGAATGAAAGTACACCCTCTAATTTAACTGAATTGACCCCAATCCTAAACCTGAATGAAAGTCTGAAAGAAAGCATACCCTTTAATTTAACTGATCAAGCAAATGTATCCATGTCTACGTATAACATAACCCCTACAAATGACAGCAATACCCGCATGACTGTGTGCACAAGTAAAATGTTTGAAGTAGTACTTCCAAATGTTAAAAACCGTTTACGTAGCACAAATAATAGTGTAAATATCACAAACAGCAAGAACAGAGTGGTGAAAAGACACATATTACAAGACAATAAAATAAAAAGACAAGCACGTAAATCCAAATAGGATGCATACCATGACCTAGGTCTGGATGAAGTTGAAGATATCCGTCATCACGAGCACTCCAACTAGTTGGTTTTCCAACATGAGTGTAGTGGGATGGAGAACAGCTAATATCATTTGCTATGTATGTTCCTTAATACTGCACGTATCTGGGGCATCCAAGGTTTTAGTACCGCAAGAAGTACCAATCATAAAGGCACAATGCCTAATTCATCTTGCGCTATGTAGGATCTGAGGCACTTTCCAGGCACGCAACATCCACCTCGAACTTGTTGATCCAGATGCCTAGAAATGCAAAACGAGTTCGACCAACACCAACTGTCTGAAACAACCATACCTGGTTATCGAAAGACGCGAAATACATTAACAACAAGTGGCAACCACTCTCACGGGCAAAGCTGAAGGACCTTTAGGGTTTTCAGAAAAGACTCTGGCACTCATGGAACAAACCTGCGCACAAGCATGGACAGAGCACGTCACAAAAATGACCTGGATTGCAGCACTAGAGAAGCCAGTAAAGGTGCACCAAGAAAAGACTTGTGAATTGTGCTTTTTCAGTGAAGGAATTATTTCTGTCTGCTCAAACGAACGATGTAACCGAACCATGCTAATTCCAGACCTCAAGAAGGAGACCACTGTGCAGATGGACTACTACTGGGTGGGTGGCCAACAAGCGTATTTGCACCTCGCACCCTCCTGGAGGGGCTATTGTTTGCTAGCTATGCTGCACTCAGCTCTGTTAGTAGTATCAGAAGAACACCTGAAAGGGGGGCCAATGCCTGATGAAGCACCCACAGTGTCACCACCAGACTTTCGCATCCTTCCTGAGAAAGAACCGTATGATCAACTGCGAAGAAGAAAAAGAGCATCAAATTACATATCAACAGACTCATCTGATCTGCTTGCACATATACCTGATGAGTACAAGCTCAACACATCCGCAGAGACGTTTTTCACATCCGTAATACTCAGTATACATGTACGAGCAAACGTCAAATGGCTCCAGATCGTTTGCTGGGAGCTGATCCAATTGGCTAATGATACTGAGCAACGTTTCAGCGTCATAAGAGTGGAGCTGCGTGCCCTCAGGTTGATGACGATGCAGGACCGGCATTTGCTGGACCTGCTGACAGCGATAGAAGGGGTGTTTGCAAAAAGATCGGGAGTTCATATTGCACATTCATACCTTACGAAAAAAGGCTGAAAAGGGGACATTATCACACGTCATTGCTGCAGTACATGAGCTAGGGGTGAAGATGAAAAAGGAAGCTGGTGTTCAAGAAGAAGAAGATTGGTTCTCGCTGGCAGTCAGCTGGGTTCCATCCTGGCTCAGAACATTGGTGAAGATGATGGTGCTCATCATCATGTTCGTTCTGGTGATTTTCTGCACGTGCCAGTTGGGTCTCCAGTGTTGTGCCAAAGCAGTACCTAATAATGCAATGATGATGGTTTCTATTGGCGGTCTTAAAGTACCTCGTAATACAAAGGAATGAGAAGTGCAGACTAATCACCCCATTCCACACATGGTCCCTATCCCTGTGGGAGATATAGTTGACCGATTGTATCACACAACCATTGTTCCTCCCCCTGACCCTGAGAATTACAAAGAAGTATAGGTTGACCTGGCAGGGGATGGGGGTTGCATTTATATGACGCGCACACCCGAGGAGTATGCGCGAGCAGGAGAAAGCTTGAGATGTGTGTAGGGCCTGGATGCCGATAAAGGAAACACCCGCCAATGAGAAAGCAGTGAGATAAGAAAATGAACGCAACTATGGGGAAAAATGTGTTACTGTAGAAGTAACGAAAGGGGGGAATGTTGGAATGGAAATGAGTTTATCCCACCCCCTTAGGCGCTTTAAGATGAAGCGAATCCCATATGAAATCGCGTAGTATACAAGGGGGGAGAGGACCGTGCTATGAAACTCGGCACAGATATTATATATATTGCGAACGATAGATGCATAACCCTAGTATGCGCAAAGGAAAAAAAAACATCATTTTGTAATTATGGCGGATGCATAGTCTTGCATGGCCACCCTGCACAACTCTTAGCTCCATGAAAGGACTCGACTAGGCCCAGATCATGGATGTATGTGCATAACCAGTTCTCATGGAAGCGGCCCCTTGTCCCTCCATTGTTGCAATTACTTAGTATCACTGGGAGGAATGCACCCTGCAAGGCTGTGAGACAACACCAGGCTCCTCGCAGCACCAATTCATCACAGCCAAGCTGCCAGCAGGGCTCTAACCCCTACCAGCCTACCCAGAGCCATGGCCCACACCACTGACCTGGTCCCCACACCCATGCATTCTAAGATAGTGAACAGCACTAGCCCACCTCGTAAACCCCCTGGCCATAAAAGATCTAAGCATGTGCAACTGCTTCACCTCATCGCATAAATACATCCGTTGTAACAAGAGGTGCAGGGAGGATACATTTTAGATCAAAACGAAGCCTTGGGTGCAAGAGGAGCGGTATCAACAAAGAACAGAATGTGTGGGTCAGTGGGACTCTATTTCTTCCTCCCTTCCCCCTGGCACTAGCCCTAAGCCTCCCAGGGTCATGCCATGGTGATGTAGTAGTAGGCTTAGCATGTAATAACAGTTTTTACAATGTAACTTATGAGAGACCTGACCTTCACTCCGCGGAGAGATGAGCCCAGTTGACCCACGTGAGAACTGGCAGACGGCGGAGAAGGGAACCAATTGTAGCCTCACATCCCCTATGGAGCAGGCCCATGTATATAGTCTCACCAATCAGTGATGCCAGTTTGTACTGTATAAGAGTGGCGCGATTGCCCTTTTGAAACCGCTCATTGTTCTAAATGGAGGCAGAACGTTCTCGAGCAGCAGAGTCCTTTGGTGATATTTTGTATTCTGTACAATTAAACCTTGTTATACTTACAAGCTATCTTTTGGCCTATTACCCTAGAGGGTGGTATTCATTCTGGTGTGAGCATAAACAGGGACTTGCCTCACATAATACACCTGTGAACATTGTATCGACAAGAGTGAACCCAGCTGAGGGTTGTCCACAGTGAATGGTTATTTAAAAAGCCATTGAAACTCTGGAATGTTACATTGTTAATGAAAGGCCGTAGTCAACCTGACTCTGGGAGGCCCACATTGTATGAGGGATCGGAGCCCGGCAGAGGGGATCCTAAGGCGGAGAGTAATCGCCCCATGGAGATTTATTGAAGGAACTTTTTTTGTTTGTTAATTGAAACCATCAGGTCCTCTGGGGCAAGAGACTTTGGGCCTCATTACACGGATGGTGGTAAGGATTTACCGGTACCGGTATTTTACCAGTACCGGTAAATCCTTACCGCCTTACTACGAGGTCCCTTTGCGGGTTGGGGAATTTAACACCTGCTTTTTGCAGGCGTTAAAAACCAACCGCAAAGGGACCCAGGGAGCTAATTACGGTACCGCAATTTGCGATACCGTAATTAGCGCCTCCCCCTTTCCCATTATGCCCTATGGGGCAAAAATGGGAATGGGGAAGGGCAATGGTGGAAGGGGGAATTACCGGCACGCAAACATTGGAATGGGGCGGTAATTCCCCTTTCCGCCAAGGCGGTGCCGGTATTTTACCGGCATGAACCATGGCGCTAATAGCGCCATGGTTCTCCGCCATCCATGTAATGAGGCCCTTTGTGTGAAAGAGACTTGGCCACAGAAGGCCCTGATATTTTGGAAACAAACTGTAATCTTGTGTTGGCGAGGCCCAGGAGTGTGCTGTGCTTAAGTGTCCCACCTTGTACCATGCTAAAAACGTGGGGAAGGGGGACCCAAGTTCCACCATCCTGACTTATCATTTACCACAGAAGGAACCCTTACACCCCCAGAAGAAATGGCCGACCTAGCCAATGTCATTGCCCAGTTGGTGGCCCATCAGATGCAGGCCGAAAATAGACTCCAAGAATATGTAACTAGGTTAATTGAGTTTCATGCGAGACCCTTACTACCACATGGTATACTTCAACCATATCTTGAAGGCGAAGATTTAGGAATTTATTTTTTAAACTTTGAACGCCTGGCCGAACAACTGGGATGGGAAGAGAACCTTAAAAGATACTATTTGGGTCTTTTGTTGAAAGGCGAACTACAAACTTCCTATCAACTACTTAACCTTGCACAGGGAGCCACCTTTCTATCCATCAAGGAAGGGTTATTAAAAAGAGTGGGACAGACATGCAATTTTTATCAGCAGAAATTACGAGCCATTAGGTTCACCCTGGGAGAAACTCCTTTAGAACTGGGTGAACGTGTCAAAAACAAGGTAGTCCTATAGATTAATAACACATCCTGAGAAGAACTGATGGAGATGATTACCCTAGAACAATTTACTAATTCCTTACCCCCTTTTTTGCAAAAATATGTTAGTCAGTTAAATGGACCTCCCCTAGCTATGGCTATTGAGACTGCACAAAACCACTCGGATGCAGCTAAACACTTCCACTTGGCCCCTCGATGGGAAGAACGGAAGGATCATAAGCACGTCCATCGACCTCAACCTCGGGAATAGATAAACAAGGGGGGGTCACATAGGATCAAGAAAGGGATGCCATGAAAGAGAGAGTAGATATCAGGAAAACTGATGTAAAGGCCAAGGATGAAAGCAGAAGGGAGGAATTAAAATGAAGCAGACCACCTCCTCCGGTCTGTTTTTCCTGTAGAGAAACAGGACATTTAGCCAGGCACTGTCAAAAGAATATGAAGGACGAACCTATGGAAATAGGCTGCTTACTTGGGAAGAACCCGAGGAAGAGCTAGAGACCTTTAGCATCTGTTTATGTCAGAATCCTACCGATTTCACATATGAAAAGGCTTGGGTGAATGGAAGGCAAGTAAGGGAATTGATCGACTCAGGTAGTAAGCAAATCGATATATGGGTCGATTTGGTTACAACTAAAGACCTAGACAGCGCAGCCCTAGTTAGAGTGAAATGTGTACATGGAGATAATGAAGTATATACCAAAATACCTGTACACACTGAAATTAGGGGAGAATCCCATGAAATATCATCAGCCATAATTCCTGGGCTCCCGAAGAAGTTGTTCTGGGTCAGGACTTTCCCACCTTCTCTACTCTCTTACAAGAATCTCTGCCTCCCTTTGGAGCTTTTCTACCCCAGAGATCCTGGTAGGCGAACTACTACTCCCAAAACTTTCCAATATGGGACTGGGAAAACTCTGAACCTAAGAAACCCAAAACAGCCCTTGAAACCCAATTCATAGGTTATTGTAAAGAGGCCGTTATAACCACTCCACCTCTACCTACACCAGCCAAAACCAATCAGTGGAATAGTTCCTGGACAGCTCTCATCCCTGTTCTCTTCCAGGTCTTAACAACCGGGAACCTGGACAAAGAACATAACCACCTTGCATAGGGGAAGGGTACCTGAGAAACCTGAAGGTGTCTCACTTATTAGTCCCCAGAGATCTGTCGTCCAGGTGGCCAGGACACCGCCATCGCTATTGGATCCAGTTCCTGAGGGTGGACCATTGGGGGAGGAAGACCTGGATGAGAGGTCCTCGGGAGTGGAAATGGGACACCAAAGGGTGAGATGCGGTGTCCCCTTCCTTATGACACCTTTTCCCCATTCTTCCCCGTAGGATATTTAGATACTCTACCCCCGCCCTTTTCTAACATGAACACTTTCCTACACAGTGACAAACAATGGATTAACACCAGAGCCGTTTACCTGACATGTCCCAACACAAGGGTCAGGCAGAATCAGGCAATTGCCAATAATTATACACACCTGACAGCCCTTTTTCTTCCCCACAGGGATAAAAGGCAGAGCCCGAAAGCACACTTCGAGCAAGGCCAAACGCACGAGGAAGCAGTAATTCCAAGACGGCAGTTCAAATGGAGGAGAAAGGCGGCGAGACCTGAAAGGACGACAAGGAGGGAAGTACCCTTGCCCTTTTCAACCAGACCTGCAAAGCCTTCAAGAAAAGAATCATAAGACTGGGAACTACAGCTGGCGAATGGTGCGACAGATGTCAACGGTACATGGGACCCTCCCGCACTGATAGCCAGGGCGGGGAGAAGCGATTGCCGCTGTGGTACCGTCCTTGATACCCGCGGCAAAAGAGAAGCCAACGAGTTCAGCACAGCCGGTGAGTCAGGGAGACTCGTTAGTAAACCGGACTGTGTTGAGCCCAAGATTGCAAATGGCAACATTAATTGAACAAAGAACTTCTATGTGATTGAACTTTTAAGAAAAGCCAGATAAGGACCAGCAGCAGAGTTGTTCGGCGCCATGTAGGCGCTCATTCGAAGGACTCTAGCTGGTCCCCTTTGTTGAAACTACAAATACCAAGAGGCCTTAGGAGAGGCCGGTGTGAGGAGTTAGAGGGGTCATACAAGGGTCGAGTCAAACCCCTTGTACAATCGAAAGTCTCTGACGCATTGACAAGAAGAAAAGTAAAGGGAAGCCTGGCTGGGGGCTTAAAGGAAAGCCTGACTTGGGTCTCAGATCAGGAATTAGGTAAAAGGGAAAACTGAAGCGTTCTAAAGGAACTGCCATGTGAAATGTGGCAAGTGTGAACCCAACAGAGGGATTCCAAGAGAAAGCTAGTGGAAGGGAACCCCCGCTTTCTAAAAAGGTTGTAAAATTGTGAACTAAGGCAAGTGTGAACCCGACGTAGGGATGCCAAGAGAAAGCTAAGGGAAGGGAACCCCCGCTTTTTAATAAGGTTGTAAAATTGTGAACTAAGGCAAGTGTAAACCCAACAGAGGGATGCCAAGAGAAAGCTAGGGGAAGGGAACCCCGCTTTCTGATGAGATGAGCGAATCATGAAATGTATTAGAAAATCATGAACTGTGTTAGAATGGCTATGTGAACCCAACAGCGGGATGCCAAGGGGAAAGCTAACGAGAGAGAATCCTGCATTGTGAGAAAGCAAAGTGAACTGTGTAATTGGCAAATGTGAACCCAGCTCAGGGGTGCCTGCAAATCGGAGTGAAGCATATGTTGGAATGGAAATGAGTTTATCCCACCCCCATAGGTGCTTCAATCCATATGAAATCTTGTAGTGTACAAGGGGGGGGGGAGAGGACCGTGCTGGATATAATATAGCGTAAACAATAGATGCATAACCCTAGAATGCGCATAGAAAGAAACGGCATTTTGTAATTATGGCTGATGCATAGGGGGTCATTACAAGTTGAGCGGTAAGGGATACCGGGCACCGGTAAGAAGACCGGTGCTGGTAATCCCTTACCGCCCAATTCCGAGGTCCCTTAGTGGGAACCATAAAGGACGTGTGGTCTGACCACACGTCCTATACGGGTCCCGCTAAGGGACCAGGGCGCTAATAACGGGCCTGCTATTCGCAAGCCCGTTATTAGAGCCCTCCCCATTCTCATTGAGCCCTATGTGGGCTCAAATGGGAGTGGGGAATGGTTGGTTCAATGGGGATTTACCGGTCCCTCCAGGGTCGGAATGCACCGGTAAGTCCCCATTGAACCAGACCAGTGCCAGACCCGGTATTGGAGGCAGCCATGGTGCAAATAGCGCCATGGCTACCTCTAATCTCAGAATGAGGCCCATAGTCTTGAATGGCCGCGCTGCACAACTCTTAGCTCCATGAAAGGACTCGGCTAGGCCCAGATCATCAAGACAGGATGCGTTCGCATAACCAGTTCTCACGGAAGCGTACCCTTGTCCCTCCATTGTTGCAATTACTTAGTATCACTGGGAGGAATGCACCCTGCAAGGCTGTGAGACAACACCAGGCTCCTCGCAGCGCCCATTCATCACAGCCAAGCCACCAGCAGGCCTCTAACCCCCACCCAGCCTACCCAGAGCCATGGCCCACACTACTGACCTGATCCCCACACCCTAACATAGTGAATGACCCTAGCCCACCTCGTAAAACCCCTGGCCATAAAAGATCTAACTAAGTATGTGCAACTCCTTTACCTTGTCGCCTAAATACATCCTTTATAACACAAGGTACAGGGAGGATAAATTTTTCTTCAAAAGATTGGTGATAGATAGAATAATCTCAGAGAAATTAGGGATGAACTTTCTATAAAAGTTCACTAGTCCTAGGAATCGTTGGATCCCTTTGACATTGGAGGGTGCTGGCCAGTTGGTAATCGCATTAGTATAGGCTAGGTCCATCTGTATGTTATCTGCGGATAATATGAAACCTAGATACGGTACAGTGGATGCCTCAAACACAAATTTTTCAGGTTTAGCTAGCAGACAGTTTTTTCTTAAGCGTTGTAAAACTTCTGTAACCAAGATGGGATGTTCCGACAAAAGTGGTAGAGAAGACGAGGATGTCGTCCAGGTAAAAGACTACTGAGGAATAGATCATGTCTGAAAAAAGGTTGTCCATGAATCTTTGGAATTGTGCTGGTGCATTGACAAGCCCAAAGGGCATTACTCTGTATTCGTAGTGTCCTAGTGGCATCCAGAACGCGGTCTTCCATTCATCTCCTTCGCAGAGTCTCAAAATGTGATATGCCCCTCTCAAGTCCAACTTAGTGAACACCCGAGCACCCTGGACGGCTTCAATGATATCCTTCATCAAAGGCATAGGATATCTGTCTCGCACTGTAAGGCTGTTTAAACCTCTGTAATCTATACAGGGACGTAGTTCTGTTGTACCTTTTTCGGAAATTAAGAATAGTGAAGCTCCTGCTGAAGAAGTCGACTCTCTAATGAGCCCATTTTCCAAGTTGATTGCGAGATACTCTTTCAGAGCTTCTTTTTCGGGTATAGAAAGTGGGAGCATTCTACCGACAGGTACAACTGTCATGACCCGGCGAAATTGCCCTTTCTGGACCTCATGGTCATTGTCACGAAGGGCTTGTACACCTTGTTCCTCCCAACATGGCCGTACCAAGCTCCGTGCTACGCACTAGCTTTCACGTCGTAGCACGTACTATAAATTGGTCACGTCCCTGCGGGTCCGCGCGTCTCAACGCTATCTTCGATAGTGACCCGACATGTGTTGCTCTCTACATTTGCTTCCTTGATCCTCTTACTTCCTTCCTTACCTTTTTTCCTGTTCCTGGACTTCCCCCCTACATTGCTTGTTATCGCTAATTCTGGACACCCTGGAACCACAAACTTCCCGGAACTCTGAACGCGCTCTGCAACCTGACGAGGCTCAGGCGAGCCTATTCAAGACCCGAACCACCCACAGGAAGAGTCCTGCGGCCGAACAAGGGAGATCCCGATCACAGGTGAGACGGGGGGAGATTTATGACAGTTTGAGACGCCGAACGATCAATACGGATTCTACCATGGAGAATGCTATTCAGGACCTGATGCGCGGAATGCAAGAACTTTCCACAGAGATGCAGAATTTAAAAGTCGAGAATGCGGCGCTAAAACAGCTCGTCTTGTCACGCGACTCCGCGAACAAGGACAACGTATTATTGGGAGGAGTGGTTGATAAATACGACGGTTCAACAAAGACCTTACGTGGATTCCTGGATTCTTGTTTGGTACATTTTACCTTTAAGCCCTACTATTTCACAACTCCTAGGGCTAAGGTGGGCTTCATAATATTGCATCTTTCCGGTAATGCCCTTATATGGGCCACTCCATTACTCAATTCAGGGGATGCTCTCCTGGATGATTATGAAGGGTTCATCGCGGAACTCAAGACCATGTTCGAACGACCAGAGCTGGTTCACAGTGCTCAAGAAAAGCTACTTGACTTCCAACAAGAATCCCAAGACATGTTGACCTATGTTACCAGATTCAAACAGCTAGCCAAAGAGGCGGACTGGCCCCTGGAAGCCAGTTTTACTTTATTTCGCAGAGGTCTAAATGAAGAGATTAAGGACGAGCTAGCCAGGGTGGCCCGTCCTAGTTCATTCCAGGCACTCCTGGACTTGTCTATGCAAATAGACTTTAGAATCCAAGAAAGAAAGGCCGAAAAGAAAAAGAATAAAGTATCAATTCAAAGATACTCCCTAGAGAATACTACAAGGACAGAATCTGCCAAGAGTCCGAGTACTGATTCTGAACCCATGCAACTTGGAGCCTTTCGTGGACCAATTTCCCCGCAGGAAAGGTTAAGAAGAATACACACAGGCTTATGCATGTATTGTGCCTCAGATAAACATCTAGTTAAAGAATGTCCTCTGGCTCCTCCCCGACGCTCGGGAAATGCCAGCTCCCGATCCTAAATGGAGCAAGGTTTCGGGAGAGCGATGTTTGCTCCACATCAATTCCATCCTTGAACTCTCCTGGACAAAACAAATTGGTGATATTACAGGCCTTTGTATCGCCATCCAAGGACAAGGTCTACCCCATACTGGCCTTGGTGGATTGCGGAGCAATGGGAGTCTTCATTGATCAAGATTGGGTCAGAAGTCATAACATTCCGTATGAAGCAAGATGTTTTTCACAGCCAGTGGAAGCGATTGACGGAAGACCTCTTTCCTCAGGACCCATAAGTCTGCAAACAAGGGAGATCCATCTTTCCATAAATCATCATCAAGAAAGAATTGTGTTTAACATTATAAAATCAGCCCATTACCCCTTGGTTTTGGGCATGCCCTGGTTACAAAGGCACAATCCATATATCAACTGGACGGCCGGATCCTTATTCCTGGGCTCGGAGTTCTGTATGAACCATTGTTTAAACCTGGATACCTCAGTCACAGCCCCTAAAAGTCCACCAAGGTGTCCAGAGACACCACTCATGGTTTCGAATATTGTACAAGTTCCAGAGATCTATCAAGGGTATGCTGATGTATTCTCTACTGCCATCGTTCAAGCCTTACCTCCACATAGACCCGAAGACTGTGCCATAGATACTGAACCCTCAGCAGTGATTCCCTTTGGCAGGATGTTTATCCTTTCAGAACCAGAAAAGAGAGCCCTCTGGGAATACCTAGACACTAATCTTGAGAATGGCACCATAAGACCTTCAAAATCACCAGCTGGTGCTTCATTGTTCTTCGTTCCTAAAAAGGATACCAAAGAGCTCAGACCTTGCCTGGATTATCGGGGCCTAAATCAACACACCCTGAAAGACAGATACCCACTACCCCTGATCTCGGATATCCTTGAAGCTGTGAGAGGTGCAGTGATATTCACGAAACTGGATCTCCGAGGTGCTTACCATTTGATCCATATCCGGGAAGGAGACGAATGGAAAACAGCCTTTAGAACACCCTTTGGTCACTTTGAATACCTAGTCATGCCCTTTGGTCTGACTAATGCTCCCGCAGTCTTCCAGCGTTTTATGGATAGGGTGTTCTCCGACATGTTATTTCTCAATGTTATCGTCTACCTGGATGACATATTGATCTTCTCAAAGGATTCCTTGAAACATGAAGAACATGTAAAGGCAGTACTTCAACGTCTCCGTGAAAATCAACTCTTAGCCAAACCAAAAAAATGTTTGTTTCATGTTACATCAGTTCACTATCTGGGGGTTGTCCTTAGTTCAGAAGGAATTAGTATGGATCCTTCAAAGGTGAAGGCCATACTGGCTTGGCCCGCCCCAACATCTGTAAAGCAAATACAGTCCTTCCTGGGGCTTGCCAACTTCTACCGGAAATTCATTCCTACCTTTTCCGAGATTGTTCAACCCATTGTTAATCTCCTGAAGAAAGACGTTCCATTCAACTGGTCTATACCACAAGACAAGGCATTCCAACGCTTGAAAAAAGAATTCACTCAGGCCCCCATCCTGGCCCAACCTGACATAAATCGTCCTTTCCTAGTGGAAACAGATGCCTCCAATTACGCCATAGGAGCAGTTTTAAAACAAGAATCCGATGATAAGTTGGAACATCCCATTGCTTACCTTTCACGGACCCTGACTACCAATGAGACTCACTACTCAGTTCTGGAGAAGGAGTTATTGGCCATTCATCATGCCTTCACTGAATGGAGACATCTACTCCTGGCTGCTAAATATCCAGTTCAAGTCCGTACTGATCATCGAAATCTTCAGGTCCTACAATCCATGGAGTGCAGGAACAGTAGACAAGCTGGATAGGCCTACTTCTTTGCTCAATATCAATTTCAAATCTCACATTTTCCTGGACCGCAAAACATGATTGCCGATGCCCTTTCTCGGCGTCCCGACTACGTTCCCTTGGAGGATAAGATCTATCCTAAAATGTTTCCACCTACAATCTTTGTAGCTCAAGCGATCAATCTCCTGGAAGAAATCAGAGTACAGACTCAATCATCTGAACTCTGGCAGGACATATCCGAGAAAAATCCCTGGCGTTTGACAATCAAGGAAGGATATTTATTCAAGAACAATTCAGTGGTCATTCCGACAAAAGAACTTCAACAGAAGGTAATGAATCTATGCCATGATACTCTTCACTCCGGCCATCGAGGGGTAACCAACACCTTCCGTCTTATAAAAAGACAGTTCTGGTGGCCAGGGATGAAGTCCAGTGTAGTTCAATATATCAAGACCTGTGCAATTTGTAGTCAGAACAAATACGATAATCAGAGACCGGCGGGTCTGCTTCTACAACCTACGTTGCCAACCAGACCCTGGGAAGTTATTGCCACTGACTTCATTGTTGAATTACCACCTTCCCGAGGATATACAACCATCATGGTAACCACTGACTTGTTCACTCATCTAGCTCATTTTACACCATTGTATAAACTACCATCTTCCTCAGAACTTGCTGGAATTTTCCTGGAACATATTTTCATAATCCTTGCCTCCCTTCCAAGATTATTTCGGATCGGGGACCTCAATATATTTCACAATTCTGGAAACATCTCTGTCGTGTTCTAGGAATCCAACGTGCCCTTTCTTCAGGCTATCATCCACAAACCAATGGGGCAACGGAACGAGTAAATCAAACCCTGGAACAATATCTTTGTTGTTTTGCCACCAAGGTTCAAGACAATTGGTCTCTCCTTATACCTTTAGCCGAATTCTCCTACAATAACTCAGATCATTCAGCTCTCAAGATCAGCCCTTTCTATTGCAGTCAAGGTTATCATCCGTCTGTTTTACCATCAGTTCTTCCAGAATCTACTCCGGTACCTACCCTTGACTCTTGGATTCAGACGCTGATCGACTTACAAAGAGAGGCCAAGGATCAGTTAGAACAGGCCCAGACTCGAACCAAAAGATATGCGGACTCTAAGAGAAGACCATCACCTTCCTATTCAGTTGGCGATCAAGTCTGGCTAGCCTCAAAACTGTTACCTCGACATCTACGACCAAACAAATTGGCTCCTCGCTATTATGGTCCATTTTCTATAAAGGAGATCATCAATCCTGTCTCCTTCCGACTTAAGCTCCCGGATTCCTGGAAGAAGATACATCCAGTCTTCCATACTTCCCTGTTGAAACACTACGTTAGTTCTACTCGAAAACCCTTCAAACCCACACCTGTTGTTGTGAACGACCAGTTGGAATATGAGGTGTCCAGGATATGTGATTCCAGGTATAGAAGGGGTCGATTACAATATCTGGTCGAGTGGAAAGGCTACCCCCCTAGCGAGAGAACATGGGAACCAGTTTCTAATTTAAAGACCCCTCGTTTGCTCCGAAGATTCCATCTTATTCACCCAGGCAAGCCTGGAGGAACCAGTCTTCGGAGGGGGCATGCTGTCATGACCCGGCGAAATATCCCTTTCTGGACCTCATGGTCATTGTCACGAAGGGCTTGTACTCCTTGTTCCTCCCAACATGGCCGTACCAAGCTCCGTGCTACGCACTAGCTTTCACGTCGTAGCACGTACTATAAATTGGTCATGCCCCTGCGGGTCCGCGCGTCTCAACGCTATCTTCGATAGTGACCCGACGTGTGTTGCTCTCTACATTTGCTTCCTTGATCCTCTTACTTCCTTCCTTACCTTTTTTCCTGTTCCTGGACTTCCCCCCTACATTGCTTGTTATCGCTAATCCTGGACACCCTGGAACCACGAACTTCCCGGAACTCTGAACGCGCTCTGCAACCTGGCGAGGCTCGGGCGAGCCTATTCAAGACCCGAACCACCCACAGGAAGAGTCCTGCGGCCGAACAAGGGAGATCCCGATCACAGGTGAGACGGGGGGAGATTTATGACAACAACTGCTTCCGGTATCAGATCAATCTTACAATCTTCCTTACGGTGTGGGGGCAAAAGACGTGGTTGGGCGTCTGTGAACACATCCATGAATTCCCTATATGGGGCTGGTATCATGTTGACGCTGAAGGAAGGATGTAGTGTTGCTTGAATGACCGGGGAGATCTCCTTAGTCAAACAATGTTGATCACAGTATTGTGCTCTGAAGTCTACTGTGTTCAAACTCCAGTCGATGTGAGGATTATGCTTCCTTAACCAGGGAATTCCCAGTATAACTGGAAAATGTGCTGCCCTGATCAGATCAAAGGTAAGGTATTCCTGATGGTTAGCCATCCTTATCTTCAGTTCCTGTGTTTCGTGGCTAATGGGACCTGAAGTGAGTGGAGTACCATCGACTCCTTCCACCGGTATGGACCTAATCTTTGGGCGTCTGGGTATTAGATGTTCCTTCGCCCACTTGTCGTCCACATAATTGCCTGCTGCTCCACAGTCCAACATGGCTATGCATTCCACAGAACCCTTTGGATCCCATTCTATCAGTACCTTGATCATCATAAGACTGCAGCAGTCCAACATCGGAGGCTGTGTCTTACGACAGGGATTTGTGGTATTCACCCCTTCCTTTTCCCTGTTTAAGGTTGGGGTCTTTCGTTTCCCTGCCTTCTGGGGGGTACTTCTGGACAAACCCTAAATAAATGGCTGTCTGGTCCACAATACATACACAAGCCAAGGTCCTTTCTTCTTTTTCGTTCGCTGGTAGAGAGTGGTCCTCTTGTGGCTCCAATCTGCATAGGCTCTTCCGTGGATCCCTTTTCAGACACCGAGGGAGGGCTTGGTCCCGGTACGAAGGTGCGTGGTCTTCTCCTCACTGCCTTTCTTTCCACCATATGGTACTCTATTTGTAAGACCAAAGAGACCAGGTCTTGGAAAGTAGTAGGTCTGGCTACTCTCGCCAGCACGTCTTTTATATATTCATGGAGTCCTCTTCAGAATATAGTCTGTTGAGCAGTTTCGGGCCATCCTACCTCTGCTGCTATCCTTTGAAATCTCATAACGTAAGTCTGGACATCAGATGATCCTTGTCATATGTCGAGCATGTTTTCGAAGGTGGAATATAAGACTTCCAGTCTCTCGAACCTCTCTCGCAGTCTTTGCACAAATGGGTCGTAACTGGTAAGGACCGGGTCCGAAGTAGTGACTAAAGGTGTGGCCCATGCGAGGGCATTGCCTGTTAGATTGGATATTAGGAACCCGACCTTCGTTCTGTCTAGTTCGTAGGTTCTAGGACGAAAGGTAAATTGAATGGTGCAGGCGTCCAAAAATTCCTTTATCTTCTTTGGGTCCCCATCATATTTCCCACATGACAGAGGAAGGGGAGGCAGTTCTCCTCTGATATCATCCCGCTCTGGAGCCTGTTGTCCCACCTGTTGGATCTGTTGCTGCAATGTAGTATTATCCGCTCTTAGAGACTGTACTTCAGCTGTCAAGGCTTGAATAGCGTTTACCATTTCTTGGTATTGTTCTAGGGAGGCCATTGTCGTTTGGCGTTGCAATCTCTCAGGTTCTGTCTGATCTTTAATATCTTCACCAACCCCCTCCTCACCTGATGCCTTTAAGGTAGAGGTATCGGCTGTATCTGTGTCCACAGAGTCGTCCGAAGATAGCTCTTTCCTTCTCTGTCTCCAATTACCGCTGGGCTTCATACACGTCCTTTTCCCCTGTTTGGAGTGATGGGAGTGAGCTCCACCGGAAGCCACTTTGCCAGAGATGCAGCTTGCCTGGCAGCAGGGACCCCGGGGAGCCCACTCCAGGCCAGGGAAAAGCTTTGCCGAAAAACCCTGGCAGATGGTTATGGCTGAGTGGACTACGAATCCCAGAATGCACCATGTAGTTGATGAAGTGTTCCGTGATAACTCCGGGAGAAGATCTGAATGCTTGAATTACAGGACAGATGGAAACTCAGAGACTGGAGGTGAAAAGGAAAGGTAGCGTGGTGTGCACCTCGCGTAGGAAAGAACAAGCGTGCACGGGGAAGAAGGGGAATACAAGAGGTAGGTAAAGTAGAAGGCACAAGGATTACAAGCCGTCTGAGAACGGCAGAGGCGAAGGGTATGCCGTTTGGGAGCGGCAAAAGAGTACACACACACAGGAGCGCTGGATTACCTTCCGTAGCACTGGAAGTTGCAACGCGAATGCGTTAGTCGCTTCCTGGAATATAAAGGCCGAATTTACTTCAGTGCGCAAGGCACTCCTGGGAAAACTAGTCCTTCCTCTATTGTTCATGGAGACATGGCCGGCAAGCATCAAACGTCTAGACCGCGTTCAGCGTTCTCAGGGAGTAGTCCTTCCTCTAGTTACTCCATAATCTCCATGGCAGGCGAGCCGTGAGTTTCCATGGTAGGAGAGTCGTGACAATGTTTGTTGGGAGCGGTGGGGAAAATTAATCCAACTTGGCGTAAACTATTGAATCTAAGCTTGCTCATCGCCAAAAGAGCAACATTAATGAAGTGGAAAAGTGCGACACCCCCAACCAAGGCGGATTGGGACAAAGACATGTTATGGACAAACGACACGGAAGAGCTTTATATAGACTCAGTGCTGCCCACCTCCAGACCCAGAAATATATGGGCCAGGTACAAACAGTATCTATTAGATAAAGCCGAAACGGAAGGTCCAGACTAGGACTGTAAATAACTGTATACAATATTCTATGTGTAACGTTTAAACATGTTCTAGAAGATTGGATCAATGGTTGAATAACCTTATCAACATACTGCACTAATTGTTCAATAGACTCTGTGGCTGCTATTATTGGTCTCCCTGGTGGTACATTCAAATTTGTATGGATCTTGGGTAGGACATATATTACAGGCATCATTGGATGTAATTTGATCAAAAAGGATTTTGTCTTCTAGGTAATCCACTCATTCTGCTCCGCTTCATCCAACAATGATTTGATAATGGCTCAGAAGTGTTCTGTTGGTCCTAAGGAATTTACATCTATGGCTCTTGATCAGCTAGTTGTTTCTCAATTTCGTATCTATATTTCTCTCGATCCAGGATAGCTAATGCTCCTCCTTTATCTGCAGGCTTTAGAATGATCTCAGGGTTGTCCCAAAGTCTTAACAGGGCCTCTTGTCTATGTCTAGTTACATTTCCTATTTTTCTCTTTTTAAATGAGATTTTGGTAATTTCATTAAGGACCTTTTTTTGAAATGCTTCCAGCATTTGATTTTGGATTGGAGGGTAAAAACAGACTCTGTAGCTAGAGATATGTCCCAGGGCACCTGAAATATATGAAAGTTTACATATTGGTTGTTTTCATTAATGATTGAACTGTTATAACTATTCAGCTGATATATAGACTCTTTAGCATCTCTGTCATTTGCTTGAAGCATGCATGGACAAACGTGAAAGTCTCTCCTTTTAGAAAACTGCTCTTTCTGTCTTTCTCCCTCCGGTTTCCTCAACCGTTCCTTTACTTTCTCTCTTTTGGCTACGTTATGTATAGTTCTGTCAGTTTGGCATGCTTGCTAATAAGATGCCCCGGTATTCCCTCTGTCCCTTCGTGGACTCCCCCGTTATTGATGACAAAACGGACAAAACCAGCCACACACCTCATGCCGGTTATTGATGGCATTTCTTATCTCTTTCGCGGTCTTCCAGTGACGGTCTACTCCTGCTTTCTGCTTCACAACCATTCCGTTTCTCCACTGCTTTCCTGCTTCATGAGGCTTCCACTGCTCTTCTCTGCTTTGCATGGGATTCCGATGAGTAAAGTACTGCTCTCCGACACTAGTGAACGCCCAAGAGCCTTCCACTGGCTTCTGATGTTCTCGCCGAAAGTCACCTGTTTCCCACTGCCTTCTCCCTTCAGTTCCCTGAGCCTGTTGGCTCCACAGACGTCTCTCTGCATGGAAAGGGGCAACCTGCTCCTGTCGGCCACACCCTCTCGTTTCTTGTTTGGGCAATTTAAATGTCCCGGGCACAGGTGTGCACTCACTGCCACAAGAGCACTGCTTGTGCTTGTGGATTCCCATACTCTGCATTACTCTGCTCCTCTTCCTCGTCACAGTGTTGTGGTGACTGTGGGTGTAGTAGTCGCTTCCTGAAACCATTGTATGAATGTTTGCAATAGGTTTAAAGGGCAAGCTACGTTAGGAGGAAGAGTATGTGGATTTAACAAAGGTGTCTTGTATCATTTTACAAGGCCAGTTAGATTTTGAGAGTTGGCCTTTAGACTGTAACAAAAGGGTTTTTACTACTCTCTATGGGTGCACGATGGAATGCCTTACAACAAGCAATTAGAGCATGGGGTATTAGAGGTGTCTTCCGAAAGGAAAGGGGAATACCATGCCTCACCTGGTGATACCATAACCCTCCCCTGGAAGTGGTCTGCCCCCATGTGAATCTCCCTCATATAACCACCCTCGGGGTCAGGATCAGGTAGCGGCTGATGCCCCCTGACCACATGAGAGGAGGTAATTGCTGGGAAAGAAGTGATGATACCATCGGATTAATCACAATGTCCTTAATAGTAATGATAGATTATTTTTCAAAGGGGCCAGCAGTGACAACTGTTGAACATGTCACTGGTCGGAGTGTGGTAGATTTCATGGATAGCATTTTTAGGAGGCAAGGGTGCCCTGAGGATGTTTTTAGTGACAATGGCCCACAATTTAAGAGTGCAGAGGTGACTGAGTATGCCAAGAGGAAAGGCTTCAATTGGAAGTTTAGCACATACCATCCAGAAAGTAACTGCTTGGTTGAGAGATTTAATCAGGTTGTCAAGGCGACTATGGAATAGGCACTTCAAAATAATATAGTTATGCCAGAAGTACGTCCTGCTATGATGTATCATATGAAGTCTTCTGAGAGGGTGGGATGTCAATTCCCTCCTCAATACTGCCTGTGTGAATTAGGTGGTTTCCACCAAGTTGGTCGATGATGCCACGTGGAGTGAACAGAAAGCCTTGGTCCAGATTAAATATAAGCATGGTTTTGACAAACACATTCCATGTTGTAGATAGCAGGAAAGGCTTTTGAAGTTTGATTATCCTGAAAGGATCTTGAAGTCTTTCCCAGTGACATAAGGATTCAGGACAGCAGTATTTGGAATATTGGTAGAGTGATGAAGTCCAAACCAAGCCAGACCATTCTTGGGTAATGGGTGTGTGTGGAAGGCATGTGCAGAGGAAATCTGGTCTAAGGATCCTAATGAGGTAAGTAGTCTTAGCGGCACAGATCCTGATGTGGAAGATGCCACCGTGACTGTGGTGTCACCTGGAGAGTGAGTGTCAGGCCTCTCAATGGCAATGACCCATCAGATGCAAAAGAATTCTGCAGCACCTATGTGATTATTGGTTAGACGGAATTGCTTCCAATTGACAGGATGCCTTTCATGCAACACTCCCCAATCCACAGCTACCATCACATTTTTCACTCGTTGTTGTTATTCCTGAGATGTAATTGCTATTAATTAGTTGTGTTTTCTTTAGTGACATCAACATGTCTTGTTTATTATATGCATATTATGTTTGCCTTGTTTAGCGGGTGATGTAGCATTCTGCACATGGTCACAGTGGTTCTCTGGGCACCTGCCATCAACTAGAATGCTGGTGAGCAGAGATTCAGGCTGGTGGCAGGATGGTGAAAGGGGGCCCATCCCAGGACTGTGAGGTGAATTATAAGGATTAAAAAATCCTGCCACTTACTAGTGTCCTCGTCTCTCCTTCAAGTACACTACAGGTGCATAGAAGCAACACTTGCAGAGAGAGCACCTCACCTATTGGTGAAGAGTCATTGCATCTGTACAAAAATGAATGCCCAGAGAACAACTGAATAAAACAATAAATCAATAAGTGACAAACGGATGACAAGACGGGAGATGTCTTCCTCCGATCCTGCATCCGTACCGCCAAGTGACACTGGAACTTACCATAATGGATGATATGCTGTTCCGCAATAATAAGATAATTCCACCCACAGTGATGGGTAGAAATGTATCTGACCAGGGAATCTTGGTAGCTCCCCTACAAGAAAGGGATTAGGGAAGCCTACTGGTGGCTTCAGATGCACCGGGATATCACCAGAATAGTCTAGAACTGCCCTCATGTGTGTAGAGACACCACTTGCCTCATGGAAAAAGGCATGGCTTGATTGTATTGGCGCCTCAGACAGGGGTCTGCAACATTTGGCTCTCCAGATGTTTTGGACTAAAACTACCATCAGCCATAAACAGCATAGGACATGGTGAGGGATTATTTGTAGTCCAAAACATCTGGAGAGTGGCATGTTGCAGACCCTTGCCTTGGACAATATGTGCGACAAGCACATATATGGGGTTGTCCTCGTGACTACCTCTCAAAATCAAATAAAGCTGATATTCGTATTCAGCATTCGCACAACCACTGTGATGAACATCTTGAAGGAAACATTTCACAGGCAATGGATCCTAAAGGAAGCAGTGATTAACAATTAGAAATCATAGTAATCAATGAGATGAAAGAATACCTTCATGCCTGTAGAATTACGCAGTGCAAAGTGGCTCTGTACTATACCCAATGAGGCTGGTGGCCAAGTTGAGACAATAGGTTCATAAATTGCTGTCTACAGCTTGTAGCTGCTTCCAACATGGACTCATCTTAAAGGGCCATAGAAGTTGTGTCGGTACACAGACTCTCACCGAATTCGGTAACAGTGGTCTCCCATTTTCTGATGAGAGGGAGAAGAGCCTGTTCCATGCCGATTACTCAAGTGCTGACAAAAATTAGGGAAGAAAAATCAATTTCCAAAGATGTTATCCTGTGATGGATATAGAATGTAGAGAGCACCAGGCAACTTCCCTACAACATGAGGAAGGTTCAAGATCAAAAATAACCACATAGACTCCCCAGCACATCCAAATACAGCACTCCCCAAAGTCTGAATCCCATACAAACCAACCACATTATCACAGAAGACCAACACATGTATAACCTGGAAATAGTTGCCCTGTATCACAGAACAGAAGGACAAACCCCAGGCTGGTTTCCATAGAACTACCTTGAGAAGCTGGCGAGGACAAGTCAGAGCAAGCAGAAAACTCGACTGAATTTGGACAGAGCAACAAAAGTCATGGTCAGGGCAAACTCCCCATGTGCATTGACATGTGGATCATTCAGAATGACCAGAAGACGAGGTTCAAGGGACTTGAACATCTTCTCTGGAAGAAATGGCATGTGAACCTGCCAACCACAAGTCTGAAAATGATAAAGAGACCGTCCAAGAAGAGTAGGAAAATTTCTAGTGAAGTATCAATACTATGATTTCAACTAGATACAGAAAAATGTAGACTTTTCTGGAGGAAACGGGGAATGCAGTGACCTCGCTGGTACTCTGGAGGACGCCCTGAGACTGGGTGGGCCCTCGGGTGTTCATAGTGGCCAGAAAATGCATATGTGGCACGAGTGCCAACACATAAATAAGGGACCATTGTTGCTAAATATGCCTATTACAAGCGACTTTGGGTTTGTTTTTAGGCAAAGTAATACTTAAAGGCGGTTGTCGCAATTTTTTTAGCATAAATGTGTGCTTGTCATTGGACTTCTTGACTCTGCCCATTACCATGCATGGCCACAAAAAGCATCCAGGATTGGGAAGTCGGTAGACCCCTCCATGACCTGCAATTACTCTGCCTATTTGCTAGATTTAATTATGGGTACTGTGAAACCCCTCCTCATGGTTCATTACCTAGCAAATAGGAGTCCACTTACAATATATTTAAAGCAGCACAATAATGCTCCTCTTTTAAACTTTGACATCATCATTATATTCTTTAAGAATCTCGTACATGGTGTGATAGCTTTTCTTTTTCGTTGTTTCTAAGGCTCGCATTTTTGAGATTTCATTTTTGACAGCTTCTATATGCTCCTGTGCTCTTGAGTGTTCTCTTGTCGCATGTTGCACCCTCATAACCTTCGAGCTTGTATTAAGATTATCTTCCGATTTTCCTGCTAAATCGCAGTATTGTTGAAATCTGGAAAAACCAGAATGGATAGTCCTCTGGGAAACTTGTCATTTTGTAAATAGTTTTGCATAGTCACCTTTTCCCAGTATTTATTAATTTCCTTTTTGGAAAGTCTTTCAGGTTTCAGGAATTTGTGTCGCAAATCTTCTTTTACCAGCTTGAATGCTTAAAAAGCATGGGTTGTACTTCCTCTTGGCAGGAATAGTGCTGCAGTCTGCTTGTCCCTGGTCAATAGGTATTCTGCTATCTTGGATGGGTTAAGTGTTTTGAAGCGGAGTGGTGCAGTTGAAAATCAAGTGTAAATTGGCGGTAAATCTGCGCACTCTGCGCTCTCCGTTGGAGTGATTTTTCTGGATTTCAACAATACTGAATGCAGCGATTCAGCAGAAAGATGGGACGATAATATTAATACAAGCTCAAGGGTTATGATGGAGCTGCTGGTGGAACATTCAACAAGAGAACACTCAAGAGCACAGGAGCAAATAAAAGCGGTCAAAAATGAAATCTCCGAAATTTGAGTTTGCTGATGCTAGAGTTTTCACCACCTCTGAATTTTGCTACTTCGGGGTTTCATCACATTTTAATTTTGCTACTGTGAGGTCTCACCACATTTGAATTTTGCTACTGCTTCGGTTTTCACCACATCTGAATCTCACTACTGTGGGGTTTACGCCACATTTGAACCTTGCTACTTCTGGGGGTTTCACCACATCTGAATTGCTACTGCTGGGGTTTCACCACATCTGAATGTTCTTCTGTGCGGATTTCACCACACTTGAACCTTGCTACTGCTGGGGATTTCACCAAACATTAATCTTGCTACTTCTGGGGTTTCACCACATGAATTTTGCTACTGTGAGATTTCACAACATTTGCATTATGCTGCAGTGAGGTCTCATCACATTTGAATGTTTCTACTGGGGGGACGTGGGGGCATTCACCACCTCTGAATGTGCTACTGTGTGGTTTCACCTTATTGGAAGTTTGCTACTGTGTGGTTTCCCCACATTTGAATCCTGTCACTGTTAGGTTTCCCCACATCTGAATGTTGTGACTATGAGGTTACGAGGAGCCGACGTACGACCCCCTGCTCTTTTCCACACCCTCACACCTCACACGCACTACACATGCCCAGGGGGCTATTGAAACAGCATACCAAAATTATGCAAACCACACATCTCTCTCTAATTATGCTACAAACCCAATATCTGCAGACAACAAACAACTCAGAGACTGAACGCCGCCCTTCGGGAAACAAGCCCGATGTACATAACAAAGCCCACCTAGAGAGCTCACACACACAGATTTTTGCTGGTTCTGCACGGATCAACAGATGAGCACAATCTCTGTTCTATCCCTCTCACCTTCACTAACCAACCCTATCTACTTTTCTTACATAGCCACGTGAGTGCCTGTAGACCATGCAAATGGCAGCGGTGTGTGGTATAAATCAACATAACATAATCTCCGCCATATACCTGCAATAACCGCTCACCTGCCCAAACACATATCAGCACCTCCAATGGAATACAGCTGAGTCCCACAAATAATTTGGTCCAGATGTTCACATAAACAGTCTCCTTGACTCTCCTTTTCCCCTGACAATCTGTCACGGCACCCATCCACTCACCTGTTATCTATGGGCTGCAACTAGGGACCTAGCCACTCCCTACCTACCTTTGTGCTGGCTAAAATGGCACACATGCATTTTAGATATCCTTACTCACATCTCCGACTACGGTCTTCCATAGGGCGTTCCTCCTCACAGCGCTCCGAGGCCATACCAAAGACAGTAGGCACAATACAAATGCCAAATAACATAACATAACACTGCTACTCTCCTATTCCCACCTCCACTCTTTTGCCTCTTTACTACTCTCTTCCTCCCACTGCTACTCGAACACCCTTCTTTCACCCTGTGGTGTCTGTCAGAGTGGTGTTTAAGGAGTGTGGAGAGTTATGTTGGTGTATCTGTGGTAGTGTGCTATTTAGGCAAATTTAGTGTGGACACGTGTCTTCAGGTGGTGTGCATTCCATTGTGTAAGGATGTGTTGTTGGTTAGGGTGGGATGCACAATGATTTTCACCATACTACAAGATGCTGGAGTCTTGGATCAACGGATCACCTGACAACTGGGCCAACTTGTTTCTGTTTGGACAATATGCCTTTTTATGCTATATTGTGTAATGTTAGGTTAAGTGTTGCTAAATTAGGTGACACTATGCCACTGTTGCCACCCTACTGACTCCGCACTGACCTCAAAGACACTCCAACAGTAGCACCACTCAGTCTTACATGGGATTATTGCACAATGCAGCTGGACATGCACCATTAACTGACAAAACCAGTCACAAACCACGTGCCAAGCACCAGAAAAATGATGGACCAGAGGAACAACTTAGAAGGGAGCCAATGACAGATGGGCGATGGACCAGAGAACCAAGGACCAGAGGGGTGACTGACCACAGGACGGTGACTCCTCAGGGAACCAATGACTAGGGGGGCAATTTACCAGAGGAGAGTGACTCATCAGGGAGCCAAGGATTAGAGGTGTGATGGACCAGACGAGCAACTCACAAGAGAACCAATGGCCAGAGAGTACCATATGAGCCGGGACCATAGGAGAGCGACACATCAGGGAGACAAGGACTAGAGGGGCAACAGACCAGAGGAGCAACTCACAAGAGCACATCTGGCAAGTTGGCCCATGTGGTGCATGACACCATGAGCCAGTCCTGAATTTTCACTTTTTTTTTTTTGTTGCATTTAATTGTTTTACAATTTTTACAAAATCTTTCTGTTGGCGAGTGTTTTTCGGACGTTTCCATTGTGAGTCCATGATTTGGTGAAATTAAAATTCTCCCCTTTCTGTGTTTATTTCTTTAAAATCCTTGTTTTTTGTTTTTCTTTGTTTACTCTCGGCTTAGTTTTTCTTCCAGTTTTAGACCTTCGAAGAATTTGGCTGTTGCTATTGTCAATGTTGAGGATTCTCCGCTCATTAGCATATTCCACCAATCTTCGTCACTGGTGGTAAGATGTTTCATTTTGTGTGATCGTAAGTAGGTCGTTCTGAGACTGTTTGTACCCGGACAGTGAAGAAGTAAGTGTCGCACTGTTTCGATTTCTAGGGTGTCACAGTACCAACAGTTTTTATCTTGAACCTGTTTTCTGAGGTATAAAATTTCTTTCGTCTTTAGAATGTTCAGACATGCTCTCAGGAAGATTATACACAGAGGTTTGTCCGGGAATTGTTTTAACTAATTCCTTGTCTCGTCTATCCTTTGTATGTTGATTGTATAATGACTCTGTGATGTGTGCGTCTCTGCTTTTTCCAAGGTCTCGATCCAATCATGGATTTTTAATTTTTTCTTGATTTTCTCTGGGGTGCGTTCTATCTCCCATTCCGAACATCCAATTTTTTCTGACTGATATAGTAGGTTTTTGTACCATTTTGTCATCATGTTGTTTTTTTGGTTTGTCATTTCTTGGTAGATGATGTCCAGAATAGTAGGCCGTGGAGTTCTTAGAATTCTTCCCAGGAACAAGACACCGTTTCTGACTACTACTGATTCCAGTGATTGAAGACATAGTTCTCTTCGGATTACTGCTGTTGGGGTTGAATTGGGTAGTCGTAAGACTTTGCGCCAAAAAGCGCCTTCCAATTTTGTCCACAGTGTAGGAGGAAGATGTGGCATTGCTTCAGCCCCATAGGTTAGTGCTGGAGTGACTTTGGCTTTGAAGAATTTTAGTACTGGGAGGATGGTGAATTTTCCAAATTTTCTTTCAAAGAGTGTTGCTTGTGCAGCCAATGTTTTCATCTTTAGGATAAGCTGTTCTTGCATCGATAGTTCTATTTGGCTGCGAGATATTTTCACTCCTAAGTATGTGAAGGTTTTCACTGTCTCCAGCTTCTCTGAGTTAGAAAACCATTGTGATCTTTTAGTTGGCCTAGATGATTTTTCCAAGATCATAATTTTAGTTTTTGCAGTGTTCAGATCTAAATCGTTCTTTTTCAAATAGCTTACAAGACTGTCTAGTTGACGCTGCAGTCCGATTGGTGTTTAATCCAGCAGAAGGATATCGTCCGCATAGAGCAGTCTTGTCACTTTCGACTCTCCTATTTTTGGAGGAAAGGAGCGTGTGTCAATTTCTGCATCCACTATGTCAGCCATGTACGCCTTATAGAGGGCCTGAGCTAGAGGGCATCCTTGTTTGACTCCTCTTGCTGTTTGTATACTTTCTGATAGTAGCCCAGCTTCGTTTAGGCGATCTCTGATTGAGGTGTTACTATACAGCGCTTTGATAGGGTTGAGGAGTGAAGTTGGGCACCTTTGTTTTTCCAGTTTGCTCCATAGTTTTCTCCTGTTTACACGGTCGAAGGCTTGTACCAGGTCGATCGAAGCTATGAAAATTGCTGGGTAGCCCTCGAAGACTCTGGCCTTCAGAATACTGATCATCATAATGTTGACCGTGGTGCCTAGATTTTTTTCAAAGCCTGTTTGCAGTGGATCTGCTGTCTTTGCCATTTTCTGCCAGTCTTGGAGTTTCTCTAGCACCAGGGATCCGAAGAGTTTGCCCAGCACGTCCAGTTGGGTGATAGGTCTGTAATTTCCTGGGTCATCCTTCAGCCCCTTTTTGTAAATTGGAACGATGTTAGCTGTTTGCCATGTAGCCGGGATAGATTGTGTTGTCCTACATCTTTTAAAGATTTTGGCTATTAACGGGGCCCAAGTTTCCACCTCTTGTTTGAGGTGTAAGTTTGTGATCCCATCCGGACCTGGTGCACGGGAGTTATTTAATTTACGGATTTTCTTTCGAATCTCTTCCTCCGTACATGCCATCCATTTACTTTTTGCGGGTTTTGGTGATCTTTTTTCCGATGTCTCTGGTTCTTCAAATAAGTTTGTGAAGTGTTTTAGCCATATGTCTTCATGGACATTGTTAGTACTTGTTTTTGCTGGACCTGATAGTAGAGTCCAAAAGTCGTTCGAGTTCCTTTTGCAGACTGCTCTAAGCATGGTCTCTGCGTCTTCTTGGTACAATTTTCTTCGGATTGTTTGAAGCCACGATTTGTACTTTCTTTTTTGTTTGTTTGCAGAGTCTAAGTTTAACTGTGTGGGGTATTTTTTGGCTTTCCTTAATGATTTTCGTAACTCAGATTTCTTTGAGTGAATTTCCTCGTTGTATTTGTGACGATGGTTTTTTTCTGTTTTCCTTACATGCCTAGGATGTAGGTAAGGGGTGAGCAGCGGGCAGTAGTCCAGGTTTTTCAATGTGTTGTTGTTGTTACCTCCTATCTCTTTTTGTTTGTAGGTCTCTGTGATCGAGGCAATGCCATCTTTTGTGATTTGTAGTCGGTTTCCTTGGGCGTTTATAGCCATCTTGGTTGACATGTTGAGTTGCGGGGGTTTGTTGGCATGCCATGTCGCTTTGAGTAAGTTGTGGTCACTCCGGGTGGATACTATTACCTCAAAGCTTTTGATTTGTTGATATAAATCCCGGGATACAAAGATGTAGTCGATGGTGCTTGCATTTCCGTCCCCCTTCCAGGTTGGAATTCTAGGTCTGGTTGTTTCCAGGGAATTTAGATTATACAAATCGCGGGATTCCATCAGCTCCGCCCATGCGAGGCCTCTTGCTGTTGATTTTGAGCAGGGGTTTGTTTTATTTCCTAGAGTTTTTACATCGTCTACCATTGGGCAAGTCGATTTCAAATCTCCACATATTAGAATGTGGTCCACGTCGAATGTTGTTGTAGCCAAAGTTAATATTTTTTCTATCTCGTTTAAGAAAGCGGACGTATGGATTATGGCCGGGTTCCAATAGATGTTCAGCAACAGGATAAGATCTTTGTTCTTTTTTCTTGTTGCGTTTTCTTCTTTTGCCCATTCTAGGACAGTCGCTTGGATTAGTGTGTCTGATACCAGGTTGTGGACTATTTGAAGCGATCCGCCCGTACGGACGGCCGTTAGAAGGCCCGATGTAGGGCGACCTTTTTCGCCTTTCTGGGCAGGAGACAGTTGGATCTCGTAACCGTCCATGCTGGGCGGCAACTGCAGCGAAGTTTCTTGTAGGTTTAGTAGGTCGAATCCGCCTAGGTTTATCTCGCCGGGTTCTGTCAGATGGATGTGGCCTCTAGTATTCCATGATCCGATAGTGATTGTTTGCTCTTTGTTGCATAGAGCATTTGCCATCTTTGTTTGATCCCTTTCTTCACCTGAAGGGAAGCCCTTTGTCTGCTATTTTCCAGTATAGCGTGTCAGCGCATGAGGGAGCCATGCCCATCTTTTTGAGCTTTTTTCCGCTAGATCTAATCGGTTCTGGGTTGAGGTTGTTTCTCTCACAGTGTTTTTTTCTTTTCCTGTACCCTCCTGCGGCCTGATTGGGCCATTTATTTTTCTGGTTTTGGTTTTTTCTGTGTCCTCATCATCGTCGTTCCAATGTCTTTTAATGTGGTGATCTTCTCTTGATTTTTCTTTTCTTGTTTCTTTCATAATTTCTGTCGAGCTTGAACCCTTAAGTTTACTGATTGTTTCTCTGTCTGCTTTTCTCGTATGTTCATAATTCATCGGGCTTGAAGGGTATTTTCTTTTTTCTTTCAGGTTATACTTTCTGTTCGGAGTATTCTTTATCCAGTCCTTGGTTTCACTTTTTTTGTCTTCATAACTGTGCCTTTGTTTTGTTTTGTTCGTTTTTTGGATCTTTTGTCCTCTCTCTTCTAGTGTCGTTTCTCGCAGGAGATAACCCCGATTCGAAAATTCTTTTGTCATCTGAAGCATGAGTTTTTTTACAGATTGGGACATAATATGTAGAAAGATGCTGTCTGTCCGTCCTTTATGCGCAAATTCTACTATGTTTATGTCTATGCTTTTGATTTGATTTCCATTTGTGAGTTTGTCCAGGAGCTTCAACATGGCTCTTCTATTCAGGATGATTTTTCCTTCTGAGCTGGATCTTTTTTCTAGTTTTAGTGTTCGGGTCGAGTTACTTTTGCGAGTAAATATCGCTGAATTTCTAGTTCGATTTTGCTGTAAGGGCTGGTCCGAGGGTCTTTGATTAGACCTGTTTCTCTTATCTCTTCTTCTACTGTTATATGTCTCGATAGCCAACTTCTTCGTGTTCTTATCTCGCTTGCCTTGCCCTTTTGTCCTATGGGGGTCAAGTAAGTTTGTTGATATCGTCTATCACTTCTTTTTTGTTTTTTCTTCTTGTCTCTCATTTTCGAACATTCGTTTGCTGTACTTTGGATGATCTTCCTCATTGGCTCCTTGTCTGTAATCATATTTGTTTAGCTTTGTTTTTGATAGACGGAACAGCGTTTTTCTTTCTGGGGTGATCCGATCTTTTTTGTGTTCTGAATCCTCTAAATTTTCTCTTTTTTGTTCTGCATTTCTCATTTGTCTTTTATATTGATTTGCCCTTCGGTTTTGTGTTGGTGGTTCATTTTCCGCAAATGATACCTTTCTTTTTTTTGCCATAGAGCGAGGTATTTCAGACTCAGAATTTTCGATTGAGTAAGTGCTGATGTTAGATATATCAATCGTACTCTCATCTAGCTCCGGATTGAGTTCTCCCTTTTGATTTTTCTGAATGTTACTGTTTTCTTTCTTAGTTGGTTTTTTGTCTGTGATGGTTATCCATTTTGTCATTAGTTCATTTGTTTTGGTTGTTTTTTCCGCTTTCTTCGGGGCCTGTTGTATGTTGGAATTTTCCAGTTCTTGTGGAATTTTGAAGTGATCGGCTTTCCTTTCACTTTTTGTCAATGTCTCAGTTTCATTCAGCTTGTCTCTTGGGTTCATATGTTTTTTTAAACTGGTTGATTCTCGTGTGTCTCCCTTGGGTTTGTCTTTGTTGCACTTTTGTGCTGGTCTCTCGATATGCTTTTCTAGTGCTTTTTGTGGCTCTTTTCTGTTACTGGTCTCACTTGTTTTCGTCAGTATAGTTTGAGTGCTGTTATTCATTGATTTTTTCTTAAATTGAAACACGTCGTTCTTTCCTTGATCTATTTTATCCTTTTGTGTTCCTTGGTTTCTTGTACTAGCCTTCCACGATTCGAGGGCCAGAATGTATCCTTCCAAGTGGGTCAGCTTCGAGTTTACAGATGCTAATATTGAAGTGTGGTCCTTCAATGTATCGTTAATGGTCTCATATAATTTTCCAACTGGTGCTAGACCACCTGTCACTGCTGAATTTTCACTTTACATGCTGGTAGGCTTTTACACCAATACTTATAATCGGAGGAACACAAATGCCCGTCCCAGCATTAAGTGGGTAATGGACAGACTGGCTCACGGTGCTGATTATAATGTAGACTTAGAATTGATGTTTTTGTAATTTACGTTTTCAGTATCTCCTTTCTTCTGGGTGAGTACGGCACCTAAACCACACGCACTGGCATCTGTGGTGATGACTGTGTTCCACGCTGGATTAAACGGCTGTAGGCACAGTGCTTCCACTATCGATCCCTTTATATTCTCTACAGCTTTCTTCTGGGCCTCCAACCAAGTGAACCCTGCCCCTTTTTTAGTAGACTCCTCAGTGGCTTGATTTCAGAAAAATTGGCGATGAACTTGGTGTAATATTCTTCAAGTCCTAGAAACAACCTCACTTCCTCCTTGTTGGTTGGCTCCAGAGCCTCAACAATGGCTTGCACCAGATTTTGCTTGGGGTTTATACCCCGGGAGGAAATCTTGTAACCCAGATATTCAACCACTTTTGCCCTCAGAACACACTTTTCGTATCTCAACTTGACTCCAGCATCTTGTAGTTCGGTGAGGACCTTTCCTTTTTGAGAGTGACATCATAGGTGTGTTCATCTGCGGCATAGACCAGTATATCGTCCTGGAAGTAGGACACAGTTCCTATGTTGCGCAGTAGTATGTCCATCATGCGCTGGAACGCAGAGGCTGCGGACGACAAACCAAAAGGGCATCTTTGTGAACTGGTACGTGCCAAACGGGGTGATGAACGCTGTGAGTGGTTTGGATTCTTTTTGAAGATGAATCTGCTGATATGCATCCCTCATATCCAGCTTGGAAAACACCCAGGCTTCCTTCATCATGACGATAGGTTCATTTATGCTGGGGAGGGGGTAGCTATCTGAAATGACCTCCAAATTGAGGCTGCGCAGGTCTATGCAGGCTCTCAAATCGTGTGGGTTTTGCTTCTTGATAAGAACGATGGGGCTCAGCCACTCTGAGGCTTCCACCTCTTATATGGAGCCCTCCTTCACCATTTTGTTGAGCTTGGTTCTAAGTATGTCCCTGGCAGTCGCACTGGTCGTACTTTATGCTTAACAGGGACTGCATTTGCTTTGAGCATTATCTTGTGTACAAAGTTCTTGATTTTCCCTGTCCCTTCTGAGAACAGTTTGGGAAAGTCTTCTTTCACTACCGGCACTCCTCCTGTGTTGACTGTTAAAACTTGATCTTCCGTGCTGGGATCTAACTTGATCTTGAGCTTGGCTTGGTCGTCCCACCCTAGGACTGCTGGGCCTTTATGTGTGAAGTATACTTTCGTGGTGGTCTCTCTTCCCTTGAACTCCACTGTTCCATTGATATACCCTAGTAGGTCAACTGATGCACCACCGAATATAGTGGGGGGAGGGCGTGTGCTGAGGACTTCAATCGTTTCAGTGCCCATCATTTCTTTGTAGGTGCGTAGAGGCAGTATGGTCAGGTCGTAGCCTGAGACAGCCATGACTCTTGTCTCCATGCCGTTCACTCTGATAGCGCAGTGGGGCTTTTCCCTGCTGGCTCGTGAGCTGTTAACCATTAACACTTCGGAAGAGTATTCCCCTGCTACGTTGTGTTCAGCATTAATGTACGTAACTTTCTTATTTTGCCATCTGCATACCAGTGAAAAGTGTCTGATTTTCTTGCACACAGAGCATTCCTTGTCTCTTGCTGGACATTGTCTGTCGTTGGCTAAGTGTTTGGTACTGGTGCATCTGTGACACTTTAGTGGTTCCTTCCATCCCCACTTCCCTTCTCTTGCGTCAGTCGCTTGTTTTCTCCTTCTTGTTCCTAAAGGTGATCCCCTGGACCTCTGCTGGGCCAGAGCTGTCTGCATACCCTTTCCGTCGCCCTGCGGTTTCTTCCTCAGCCCTCACAATCTAGATGGCCTTTTCCAGATGTAGTTCCTTCTACAAAATAAATTTCTCCTGCACTTTCCTGCTGTTGGTGTGGTCTGTTAACATACCAAGGTTCCTTGAATGTCCATGAGCAATTAAATCAATAGGGTGATGGACAATAGTGTCCCGGCTGGCCGCAGGCACAGGTGCAGTCTTGTGCCTCTGATAAGGAGGAGCGCCGGGAGCATGACCTGCTCCGGAGCTCTGGCGCCTCTGGAATGCCGCGCTCGCGCCTTTCGCAGCTCTCTGTGCCACACACACGAAATCTCATGAGATTACTCAACTGCGTAATCTCGCAACGTCCCTACAGCTTCTCTGGTCTGCCGCCCAACTGGTTCTTGATTCCCTGAGGAGTCGCTCAACTCTGGTCCATCATAGCTTCTCGACTCCCTCATCCCTCTGATCCTTGGCTTCTTTGCAATACATGCTAACATTCTGAAGCACCTCAGAGGGAGATTCTGCCATGGAAAATGGCACAAATTAATTTGCTACTAGGATTGCATTGGGGTTAGAAATATTTTATGCGGGAGAAGTTAAAAATAGCAATATGTTTTATTGAAAAATCAGGAGTCCTCTTCAGGCTAAATCAGTTGGGTTGACATGTATGTTCCTTGCATAACTGCCAGGCAGACCCATGTCATTAGACCATCTCTCTCGATTTAGGCTGGAGGCTTTTGTAGCTGAAGCCCCTCCTGGGCTTGTGCACAATCACCTGTAATGCACACGTGGCACACACCATGTGATCCTCTTAATAAAGAGGCAAACAACTTCCTGCCCGTCAGTTAATCCCATCAGACTCCTGCCTTTGGCATTTTATTTAGCGCAGCGCCAGCGCTGCATGTAAGGCAGTGGGACTGCCCAGTGGGCCCTTCTGAAGCAGGGCCCGGTACCCCTGGGCCCTACAACATCTGGTGATGAAGGTGGGATTCGGCGACCCGCCGATCCCGAACATGGATGGGCTAGGCCATCCCTGGCACGCAAGCAGAGTGGAGAAGCTCTCTTCCACATGGGGAGTTTGCATCTGGCCAAAAGGGGGTGCAGCCTTGCCCCTGCCAGGATGCCAGCCTCACTGGCACCTTGTAAAGCTCACTCCTGCCTGCAGCTGGAGCATGGCACAACAGGGTCAGTGAGCCCCTCCCATCATTGGCCTCGCCGACATGTGTGATGCCGCTGGCACCAGGTGTGCATCTGACGTGCCGGCCTCCCCGGCTTGCAACATATCTGCAAGCCTCCCCGGTATACCAGAGATCTGCCGGCCTCCCCGGCATGCAACCAAAGAATTACTCCTGCATGGGGAGCTTGCCAATAGTGCGTCCCAGACAGCTGCCTGCGACGGCACCTGCCTGGGGGAGCCTGGACGGAGCTTGGCGGCAAGTCTGCTGCCCTGTCATTGCGGTTTTAACCACCACCTGCAGTCAACCCTTCTTTAGAGACACCCGCGGCCTGCAGCATGCCCCTATCCCACAACGATCACTCTTGACTGGATGGAAACACAAAGTGCCTAACGTGTTCTGACTTCCATCTGGGGGGAGAAGGAAAGAGGCGCGGCATCCGCCGCTTTAGCTGGAATATCTCCCGCCTGGGGGTGCGGGGCATCTGCAGCGGTGATCGCTGCCTAAATAAATATGTGTGTCCTGCCTGGAGAGAGCCCGGCAGAGATGGTGCTGCCACTGCATTCGTGGTTAAATTGCTCCCCACTGAGGAGAGAAAAGGATGCAGCGCAGACTCTGCCGTAGCAAGGAGAGGAAATCCGCCTGGTGGAAGGAAGGTGCGGCCGCAGCCACATGAAGAAAAGAACTTCCTGCCTGCTCGCTGCGCCACAGGGAACCAGGCTGCACCTCACTGAGGAGGTCCAACAAGGCTGAAACATGTCTGGGGTTGCTTGGTTTTCTGTGCAGAGGGGACCTAGCCTAGCAGTTCGGGCTGGGCTGTTACCTTCGGTGGCGGCAGCTGCCGACTGATTTGCACATGGCTGGTCCCCTTTTGCAATGGCGCAGACGGGCTAAAAAACGGTGGTGTGGAAGGTTGCCCAGAGCAATTGCCAGTGGTTTAGATTCATTCGAAACCTTCCACCCATCACTTTTGTGGTCAGTTTGTTTCTCCTTGTGAGGGAGGGTATGCCCAGACGTGGGTCCCTTGCTCACTGCGCCACAGGGAACCAGGCTGCACCTCACTGAGGAGGTCCAACAAGGCCGAGACATGTCTGCGGTTGCTTGGTTTTCTGTGCAGAGGGGACCTGGCCTAGCAGTTCGGGCCGGGCTACTACCTTCGTTGGCGGCAGCTGCTGACTGATTTGCACATGGCTGCTCCCCTTTTGCAATGGCGCAGACGGGCTAAAAAACGGTGGTGTGGAAGGTTGCCCAGAGCAATTGCCAGTGGTTTAGATTCATTCGAAACCTTCCACCCATCACTTTTGTGGTCAGGGGAAGAAACCAGGCAGAGCCATCAGCTGTCCCCGCTAAAGGACACCACCATCTCCCGACAAGGGGCCCTATAAGGACTCGGCTCCCCATGGCTGCAGTCCTCTGCTGAGAGGGTGCTTGTGTGGCCTGGCTGTACCAGGTCTGGAATCCCTTGGGGGGCCAATTATGTAGCGAGATGCTGTCGGCCTTGTCGCAGGATATTCCTAGCAGAACTGAATGAGCAGCTTGCAGCACTGCTGTCAGCAACTAGCACGTCTCCGCTGAAGGGACAGGCCATTGCACTAACTGCAGGTGGCACACGGAGCAGATGGGGCCCCCGGTACTCTGGGTGTAGCCAGGGGAGCGCGCTCCCAGGTATGAATTAGTACATCATTTAGAAACTAGTGAATTGAGTTTGTTTGCATAAGCACCGGCCCTGTTGACTCAACTGGACACCCAGCAGACGTGGCCCCCAGTGTACCCAGTTGTGGCTTTTCCTGCCTCACCACAATGACAAGGAGCGAACGAGAGTAAAAGGCAAAATGTACTTATTAGCCATTAATATATTATCCCTTGATGTCTGTGAGCAATGATACACGGTTAAACTGCATCTTCCTGTATGCTTAAAATGGGCACAGTAATCAGTGGTCGAAGTGTACGCAAAAGTAGTGGAACTGTGTTCCCTGCTGGCCTGCCCCAGGACCCCACAAACCCCATCACCCCCCACCCCCCATGCACATCAAACCCCCAAACAAACACACCTACTGTTTAAGGGAATGTTCAGTGCAGTGCACTGAAGTGCAAGTTGTGACTTCTTCCTACACTTTTATTTTAAAAGGAAACTAGTCCAGAACATTTTTTTTTTAAATACAGTAAAACTTTTTTTTTTAAAGTAGAGGAGCACCACTCCCAACCACTCCTGCCCACTTCGAACACTGACAGTAATAGGTCATTACACTCCTGATGTATGTATTCTTCCCAGTATATTAAAATCCTTCTAAGGCGAGCAACCCTTTGATCAACCGACCGACCAGAACGGCTGTATACGTGAATGTCAGTGACCGCCTCCTTGTCATAATGTAAATGTTGCATATGGTTACTGAGTCTAATGGACCATGGGTAACCTTATGTGTGTTGTTTCGTTTTATACCCCTGGCATGGGATGTTGTAACTGAAGCCCCTTCTGGGCTCGTGCATCATCACGTGTTATGCACACGTGTCACACACCGTGTGATTCTCTTAGTAAAGAGGCGAGTGGCGTCCCGCTCGCAAGTCACTCCCATCAGACTCCTGCCTGAGGTATGCTTTTTAGTGCAGCGACCCCGCTGCGTGTAAGGCAGTGGGCCTTCCCAGTGGGGCCCTCCTGAAGCAGGTCCCATACTGCTGGGCGCTACAACAGAGACTCCTGGTTTTTCAATAAAAAGGTTGCAATTTTGTTCTCCTGCCTAAAATAATTTTATCTCCTGTGCAATTAAAAGGGATGCTTCAATTCTCCCACTTTCTGTGACAGATTCTCTGTCCCAGGGGATCCAAAATGTTAGCATGCATGTATACGTATGGCGCACTAAGTTCAAACTGGTCACCGACCATAAGCCCCTCATTCATATGCTCAGTTGAGAGAGGACAAAGTTGTCAAAGCCCTGGTTGGCACGTATTGCGGCCAAACTCCAGGAATACACATTTGAAATAACCCACATAGCCATTTGGAGAAATGTCCAGGCTGACTGCATGTCGAGGTTATCGGGGAACAACGAGGTGGCCACCACTTTTCTGCAAGATGAATGCATAGTAGCGTCCATTCAAGACCTCAGAGTTCCTGAATTTCTGGAGTTGAGTGAAGGACACTGGAATGAAGAGGATGGAAAAGACCCCACCATGGTGAGACTTAAGAGAGTGGGTCAGGAGCGGATGGTCAGAAGAAAGGGCCATACCGGAAGGCATGAGGCCATATTGGAAAGTGGTGGATGAAATCTCGGAGGTGGAAGGATTGTTCATCAAGGGGGACCAAGTAATACCGCTGGTAGTATTGAGAAGAGTCATCCTGTGCAGGGCTCACTCAGGGCATTTAGGAAACACCATGACACGGCGACGGGTAAGAGAAGCGTACTGGTGGCCTGCCCTGGACCAGGAAATATGTTCCATGATTGAGAGATGCCACGAGTGTCTCAACAGTGACAAAGAAGACCAGACAAGCCCCGAGGATTCCCAAGGAGATCCCAGAAACGGTGTGGCACAAAGTGGGGCTGGACTTCATAGGACCTGTGGAGGCAATGGCCCCGGAGCATTGTCATGGTATATTGATGGTAGACTACCTGTCAAAAGGGGTAGAAGTAGAGTTTGTCACCAATATTACCACAGCCACTGTCATAGAAGTCCTCACATCCATTTTTCAGAGGGAAGACCTCCCCAAAGACTTAGTCATGGACAATTGAGTGCAACTAGTTTCACAGGAAATGAAGCCATTCCTGCACAAACATAACATAAAGCAGTACCATCCCCAGGCAAATAGTCTAGTGGAGAGGGCAAATAGGTTCATCAAAGGGGCCATCCATTTGGCAACTGCTTTAGGTATGGTTACCCTCAAAACAGTCAAGGAGGCCGTTGTGGCCCACAGATTAACCCCCAACGGCATCATCCAAGTGTCGCCATTTCCAATGCTGAGGGGGAGGAGAGCAGCATCCACACTGGTACCACTGTGGTTGGCCAGAGTAAAAGAAGATGACGAAGTAGACATGGCAGAAGTAGTGTGGAGGTTAGAAAACAGCAAAGCATACATGAAGAGATGAAGTGATAAGAGAAGAATGACCAAGAGTTGTGAAGTCAAAGAAGGCGACTGGATTAAAATATACCTACCGTGTTAAATCTAAACGAAAGGTTCAACGTTCAGTCAACCCATAAAGGTCATCCACAGGGGGATGAATCACATTCGCACAGAGGATGGTCGCACGTGGAACATGGAGCGAGTGGCAATGTTTGAGAAGCATTGCACAACGGAATGAACCCAAGAGGAAAGCACCACTTGTAGAAGCGCTGAACGAGATGCCACTAGAGAGCGAGAACCAGAAACATCTGTGAGAGAAATCACAGAGCGACTGAAAGAGAGGCGACAGAAACATCCTAAGAAGAGAGTCAAGCACAGGACACTGGGTGTAGGAAGGAAGATCATCTGAGAAGAGAGCACAGAAGACCGGTGAAGTATGATGACTTTCTAATGGAATAAACTTTGCTTGGTTATCAAAGAGAGGCGTGTAGGGACCTTGCGAGATTACGCAGTTGCTTAATCTCGCGAGAGCCACAGAGCGCTGCGAAAGGTGCAAATGTGGCATTCCAGAGGCGCCAGAGCTTCGGAGCAGATCGCATAGCTCTCAACTCACCCGCTTTTGGCGGGTGTCACCCACCTTGCAAGCAGCAGAATCACCCGCCAAGTCCCTCATATGCCAATTCATGTCTATGGGTGCTCACCTTTCAAAAAGAAAATTGGGTGTTTTCACCCACCTTGGTGACGCAAAAGGGTGGGAGCTGTGAGGTTGTGGTCCCGGCGCCCCTCCTCAGAGGCACAAGACTGCACCTGTGCCTGTGGGCAGCCTGGACTCTGTTGTCAAACACCCTATTGCATAGCTCTCAACTCACACGCTTTTGGCGGGTGTCACCCGCTTTGTAAAGGGCTGACTCACCTGCCAAGTCTCCAGCACGCCCATTCATTCCAATGGGCTCTCACCCACCAAAAACAAAATCGGGGGATTTCACCCGCTTTTGCAACACAAATGGTTGAGAGTTATGCTATTGACTTATTTGCTCATGGACATTCAAGGAACCCTGTTCTCAGTTAATTGTAAGTTATTGGAATAGGACAAAATGACTGAGGGCAAAAGTCAGACCGCCAAAAGTCTGACCCCCATTTCTCTGCAGATATATATATATGGGGGGGGGGTAAAGTTAATAAAAATATATACGGGTAAGTTGGGGGGCTGTGGGAGGGTCTCCCTCCACATATATATTTGCGGAAAAATTGAAAAAAAAGAAAAAAAAAGTCAGTCTTTTGGCAGTCTGACTTTTGCCTTCTGTAGTTTTACACAGATCCAAGTTATCACCTTGACAAATAAAGTTGTCAACTACAGCAAGATGATTCCTAATTTATTATACCAGAAAATCCAAGGACAGCAAACGTGAACAATGCCTTTTTATAAATCCCATACATACAAGATATGGAAAGGCAAAACACTAATTATCATAAAAACTTAATTATAATAAAAGCTTTTTGTTCTATGTATTTTTGTGTTACTTATTTTGAAATCTTTGTATTGATATTCATGTTATTAACACGTTACAGCACCCATAAAAGATCCCTGTTGCAATAATTAGCGTCCTTGACATTAAAGTTATTAATCAGTATGTATTCTTGCTTTATAGTGTTATGTTTCTTACTTTTGAGACCTAACCACACTGTTTTAAGTGTAGGATTGTTTTTTCAGGTTATTTGCATAGGGGTGAGCTTGTTTTGAAGGGGCATTCGGCTTATTTTGTCCTTCCGATCTGACTGGCAACACTGGAAGGACACGTGACTTCTGACATGGAATGGATGCATGAGTTCACACTTCGCTGTCATTTTTGAGGACATAGACGTAATTGGAAACTGATTTCTGTATTGTAATAAATAAACTGCCCATCCGCAGCCTGTGTCATTTATTTAGAATTAACCCACAAAAATGCTAAGTGTATTTGAGTAATTCGTATAATGAAAGCGTTTTGCTTTGGTCGTAATTTTAATTCGTTTAACTGTAAATACGCGATACTTTACCGGCGCAGGTTGATACGTTCTGTTATTGTTAGCTAAAATACAAGATGGTTTCATGGCTATCGGCAACATAACTAAGTGGAAAAAACAGGACGAAAACAGGAAGCCACTGTCGTTTCCAGGACTTGGTCGTGGTTGACTTTCCTGTCTTCCGTTTGGCTTGCGTGCGACGTCAACTAAGAAAGCCCGCCCCTTTAGGGAAATCATGCCTACCAAGTGACAGCCGAGACAAGTCTGTACCTATGCTGGCAATGGGGTAGGACGCGCATGCGCATATCACGACGGCGCTGAAATTCAAATTTGAACGTTCTGCGGAAGAGAACACAGCCTCTCCTGCACTGCCAGATCGTAGACACAGGCCGAGCATCTTCTAAGCATGGATCCCTTCACAGAGGTACGTGGCGAGAATATATATTTAGAGCGATCAGTCCCTTTCAATTCCGGATGCCTGCACGGAACTGTCTTTTTCCCCAGAGTTGCAGCTTGATAATGTGTGTTGTGTTGTGCTTTGCAGTGGCTATCTGTACTGTCACCACTATGAAAAGCTACTCATATCAGTGAGTTAGATTTATTTGCCATCACGCTACCTTTTACTGAGAGCAGGCCCCCCATTCTAGTTATTGATTCTTAAACCCTAGAGCGATAGCCACCTTGTGCGGGGCGGGCGTGGCATTGTCCAGAGTTCCTTTCACATTCTACGTATTTATCCCAGCATCATATACCTTTTATGATTAGCAGAGCGCGTGGACCTTTCGCCGGCTTTGTGTGCGCCTGTATTCATAGATGTACCGAGATTCGAACTAATTGTTCCCCCGTCCCAGTGAGTCCTTGCAGTGGCTCAGAGGTCTCCCGTTTGGAGCCCCTCCCAAATCAAAATGTAGTATTTTATGCGGCGTCTTGGTGCTGTTTTAATATTTCAAAATCCTTTATTTGAAAAACCCTTTGACAAAAGCTTTTGCTTACTGTTGCTCCAAATAGTCAAATGGACGTACCATTTATTGATTACCACCGGCTGGACAGAAGACACTCAACAGAAACGAACCAATATAAGAGCTTTCTGTTATCGGAATATCTTCAATGAATTAAAAGGGTAGTTTGTCAACTATAAAGAGTGCACACAGTTTATTCTTTGTAAGCCATTTCGCAAGGAAATACTGAATTGGATCACAATTTGTTGCAACACCGGTTGGAAATATCTGATCAGTCCATCCAATTGTTTCACCGAAATGTAACTTGATTTTTCGCTTAGCCTTGCACTAGTGGCTTAATCATGTTTTCTGTTCTTTTAGAATACAATATTCTAAAAAGTGAAGTATTTTAAGTTTGCAACTTGGATGGAACGCTGACAAAGGTTTTGTGTTAACCTGAACATTTATGTTGCAGGTGTACAGACCTTTTTAGTTTTGGCTATTAGGTGGCGTTTAAACCGAAGTATTACATTGAAGTACTACTGACAGGAGGGAGATGTGAGGAGAACCTTGTGTGTGAGTGTTTTATTTTTTTCCACATCCATTCATCCACTGACTGGCCCTGCTAATCCCTATGTGGCTAGGCGTGCTGAGTATACAGGTGCTCTGGGCACTGGTGCTTGTCTCAGACAGGGAGATGCATGCTATTTAGGTATAACCCAGCAAACTTGAAATTGACTTCCCTTCCTATGACCATTCATGTGCAGGGTTCGAAATTAAGATTAAATGAGCAGGAGCTAAAACCAGCTCTTGGGTACACAGCACTCTGCAAATCTAATTTACACATGAGATGCAGGGGGCATAAGTTCAAGTTGCAAGCTACAAGCCAGGCACAAAAAAAAGCTCCCCCGCCACTGCAATTCTATGCATGTACACTACGCCATATATTACTAGCCAGTGGCAAGTGCACATTTTGCACCCTGTGAGAGGTACACTTTAACTTTTTGCCCATTATGTATGATCCACTATATTTAGATGTGTCCTAATTGTTTTTCAAAGAATCGTAATGTCACAAATGCGTGCGTGTAAGGTACCAGGGAGCCTGGAGCCAAATGTAGGTCTTGGTAACTGTTGGTTTTAAGATGAGCAGGCTCTCTTAGGAGAGAAGCGGGAGGTAAATGGCTCAGAGCAATTTCGGACCCCTCCATGGGGTATATTTGAGTTACTTTCACAATAAAAATTACCTGTGATGCTCTATAGGACCTACCAGTGTTATTTCTAAGCAGTCTCTTGTAAGGCATACATTAGCTTTCAGAAATTGATAGCAGAATTTGCTCATTAAAATTTTCTTGATTAGCACACTTTTTTTGATTAGCAATTTGGTACTGATATGTTAAGTGTCACCTGAAGTTATTTGTATCAAGACATAAAATTAGCAAGAATACAGCATTTCTTTGTACCTCTGAAATTACATTAGTGCGATGAGTGTCTGTAAAATGTAAAGGTTAGCTGCATGAATGGATACAAAAAAATGGATATGATAAAAAAAGCTCGGAATACATCTGGGTGCAGTCAGTGTTGCACAGGGCAGTGTCCTTCAAATTGTATGCTTGACCCTTCATTTGCTGTGCAAGGAGATGTTCAGAAGTTTCATAAAACCAGAAAGTTCACAATGTTCAAAGAAAGTCTTAGCCTGAGACGACGTATGGCTTTGAGGCTAGAAGGGTAATTGTCAACTTCAGGTGGACAAGATAGCCTTGCCTATCATTGATATGACGGGACATTTCCACACAAACACAATTGCACATCACCTTTACCATAAGAATGAAGCTACTTTTACAACAAAAATTCAAACTGTAGCTTGATATATGGCATTTATAACGCGCCTATACACAAGTGTTTCAAGGCCCGACGAGGCGAGGGAGGCCAGGTGTCGTTCAGATCGCGCAAGTGCGAGGGTAGGGAGAAAGGGAAGAAGTGCCAGGGAAAGGGGAAAAGTGCAGTACATGGGGAAAGAAGAATAAATACGATAAATAATAGCCTGAAGGTGGCAAGTGCAACGTAAGAGCAGACATAAGTGCTGGTAAGGGACTGATGGGATACAGAATCAGTCCCCAAGGGCAGGGGGTTGCCAGGGAGGCAGGGCAGGAGAGCAAACGGCAGGACCTGGCCCCAAGATCAGAAAGGGTGGCCAGGTAACCAGTGCCGAATCAGTAGGGAATATCAGCAGGGGAGAGAGGCAGAGAAAGCGGAAGCAAAGAGGAACGTTTTGAGGTTCTTCCGGAGATGGTTCTCCTCAAGTTTCAGGGAGGCAGGAAGGCTGTTCCAGAGGGAGGCCCCAGCCGAGGAGAGAGATCGACCACCAACTCGTTGCTTGGAGAAGCGGCTGACCCTGAGGGAGTTGGAGGCATATGAGCGAAGAGCCCGAGAAGGAAGGTATTTAGGAAGAGAGTTGAAGGTAATGCGGTCCCAGGCCCCAGAAGGCCTTGTGGATAATGCAGAGGGTTTTTAAATTAATCCTGGCAGCCACTGGGAGCTAGTGCAGAGATTTCAGTTCTGGAGAGATACGATCCCTGGGCTTGAGGCCAAGTACAAGTCTCGCAGTCCTGTTTTGGATAAGTTGCAGATGGCGGAGAGTAGAGGCAGGCAGATTAAGATAGAGGCTGTTGCAATAGTCCAGCTTAGAGAGAACCAGAGCTCTGGAGACTGTGTGCTTCTGGGGGAAGGAGAGGAGAGGAAGAATACCTCTGAGGAGGTGCAGCTGGTAGTGTGACTTCTTAGAGATGTCAGAGATGTGAGGAGAGAAGGAGAGTGTTGAGTCGAATATGACCCCGAGGTTTTTAGCCTTACAGGTGGGAGCAGGAAGAGGGCCTTCCACATAACTCAACTCTCTCCTTAAACACAATTCCCCACACCCTCTTAGCCCATAGTATTCCTCTGGTGCACCCATACACACTTCGTCTAGAAATGGGTGACTATCATAGTCCTTGGCCACCCTCGCACAACTTTAATGGCTGAAATACTTGCATGATAGCACCTCCTCCCAAATGTTTGGACTTTGGTCCTTCTGAGGGTGGTCAACCAAAATCGCTTTGTGACCATAATTATGGTAAAAGGCAATATGACTATCTCTAACAAAGGACAATATCCATTGTTTTCAATATAGTGTTAATTACCATTTTCAGGAGGAGGGTAGGGCCTCTACCGGTCCAGAAGCCTGAGTCGGGTAAGCACAAGCGCAGCATTCCAGCCCTGCACATCCATGAAAGTGATATTTATCGCTATTCGCACTCGGAGCAGTAGATCTGTAGCTTTACATACTGGATGGAACTATTGATCATTACTTTGCTTACATTTCTAGTTAGCTTTGTGTATTATGGACGAGAAACTAAAGTAAGCGACTAAGGAGAGTGGATGTTGTAGCAGGTAGGGAACTGGGCAAACTAGGTGGAATATTGTAGTTTTGCGGCCATCTCACTTTCAGGGCAGCTGGTATAAAGCAAGGGGTTGAACGATATGTTGACAAAGAATTTGAGATCCGCTCATAGGCTGAGAAACAGTTGCACAGATTATGCAACCATCAGGCCACATAAATTGGTTTGCCATTAAAAGCATTTGATCATGTACACTTTGAAAAGTGTTCACAAATTGAAATATAGTTGACACTGAGATGTATGTACAATTACTTAAACTTGACTGAAAAAACATGTAGACACTGCAGTGTTGCAATACTGTAATTATGCATTATGTAACACTCATAAATGCTGGTCTTTGCCAGACCGGATATAGTTGGCTTAGTAAAAAGTATAATGCAGCTTATTGTTTGTAATTATTTTGAAAAAGAGCAAATGTTTATTGCCTTGCACTCCCACACAGGGCTTTGGCAATTTCATCTCCCATTAGCCTCTTTGCGCTTGCAGTGAACAGATAGTGTGGAGGGAGCCCTGAGGGAAAGAGGGGAATGTCATTTGAGCTGTGCTACACAAATGGCAATTTAATTAGCAAACCTATAGAATTGCTATGCGACTGCTTTATTTTATGCCTTGTTTTGAGAGTGTACTTTAATTGCAGCGGTAAGTGAGGTGCTGTGGTAATGTCATAACCAAGTTTGCTGTCAGTCACTTGATTTATAAACAGTGTCCTCATTTATTTATGCAGATCTACATGTTTAAAACCATCAGTTGGTCAACTCATTTTAAGTTACTTTGGTTGCTCCTGCACGCTTCTTTTATCCTGTTATTCGGGGGGTGGTGTGGGGGGGCAGGGGATATATGGGATGTCTCCCCACACCTCTAAACACATGTTTGGTTGAGACGACCTAATGCAGGTAGTTTTAACCAATGCTTACTGTTGCATTCAATAAAGCACTGGCAAAGCCGTTCGTTTTGGTTTGTGTACAGGTATTGGGTAGGCATTTGACGGGCACTGACATTGTGCACCCAGGCATTCACTGATTTCCAGCTGTTGCCAGACACTAAGTAACGCCATGATGGTGCCTGCCCAATGCCTTTCCTACGAGCCAAAACTGTTAGCCGTGCCAATGTTTTTTTCCTCTGATAAGCAGACAGCAGTGAAGAGGCATATACTGTGGACTTCTGTAGCAACTGACTTCTCCATGGGCATCTTGTTTGATAGTTGCTTTCTGTCTTTTGGGTAAACTTTATAATTTTGTCATGATGCAATTTATCACAGTGTGCCTCCTCCATGCTGTAGAACTTAAATCAACTGCTTTTGAGGACAATATGCCTGTTTGTTTTCGAAAGGACACCCCTCTAATCTCGCTCACCTTTTGCAACATGTAATATTTGCTGACAATGCCTGGCCTCTTTGGTTTTTGCAGGTATGGTTGTGTTTGTGCTACCTGTTGGCAAACATTTCGAACAGAAAAGAGGGGGGAGGCGAGGCGGGGGGGTGTTGAGAAGGTTATTTTCGGGTCACAGTGGACAAAAGGACACCAATCCTTTGTGTAATTTTTTTTTAACTATTTTAAAAAAAATGTATATAAATACTTTTGGAGGAAAATTGTACCTAAAAGATTCATCTTGTTCCTATTACCATTTGATCTGCAGCACATGTTCTTGTGAATGGTGTTTGTTTAATTGTAATTAAATTATTTGCATTTACTTTGTGGGCAAGTAATTTATATATGTATAGTGTGAACGGTAGGGGCGGTGGACAGCGGAGTATGTGGGAACCACCCCCTTTTTTTATAATGAAAACTAATACATGATGAAATGCATAAAAGTGAGTTACAACTAAGTAATTTACTTCGATGAAACCACATAGAACCCTTGCAAATATTCTCAATCTGCTGCAAAAGTGTCAATGCCATTTGTAATGCCCTTTTGCTGGAGAGTGAACAATTCAAGAAACATTTGTTGATGCCGTCATTAAACATACACCAGTGAATTGACAGAAGTCACTTAGGATGTGAAACTCCTGCAGGAATTATGGGGATTTCAGCTAAACCTTTAACTGAATACTCTAATCTTTTGTGTTGACATGGTAGAGGAGTTTTGGGGGGTGGGGAGTCAGAGGGGGGGGGGGGGGCAAACCTTTCCAGGTGCAAGCTACTCCGCCAGGCTCATTGTCTCGTCCCATCAGTTCTCCACATGTACACAATTTTTCACTTTCTATTGGCTAGTGGTGAGTGCACATTTTGAGTCCTGGAAGACTAAAATTAGTGTGTGTTTTAGGCTAAGAGGACTGTAAGGTTTTAGTAGAATGTACTGTTCCCTAATCTAAACAAGATTTCGGGTTTGTTTTACATTGAAGTGTCTTTCAGTTCATTCAGGTCTAACAAATGTACCCAGAAGGTTTACTTTTTTGGTCTCAACAGTTAGTTTGGAAGAGGAGCCGCCTTTCTGGGATCTGTAGCCGTTGTTGGTTACTCCCAGGGCATGTGATTCTCTCCAACTGGATCCTAAGGTCCAACTTATCGGGTACCAACAGGAATGTCTGTCCTCAGTGGTGTTGGGGGGTGGGGAGCGGGGCGCTTTCCCAAGCGTGCCTGCCTGCCTGTGTACTTGTGAAACTGACCATATTCTCTTCTAGTCAACCGCCTTGGCTACAAGCCCATAACAGGTTCTGGTTCAGATGTGCAACCACAACAGGCTCTTGTTTTGCCTTCTCGGTTCTGGGGCTTTCCCCAGGGCTTGCAAATGCTATACCCGGATGGCTCTCAAAACTCCTTCGAACTAAGAAGCCTTCCAGTCTTTACGAATCCAGTGGATACAAATAGGTTAATTGTGGCACGTTCCGTGATGCATGGCCTTAATATGGTCGGCTGCATGATCTTCTGATCATGCAAAATCAATAAAGTGGATGGGAGGCCCAGCAGATCGTATACCTTCTCCTGGGATGTTGTGCATGGCTTATTACCTTCTGATAGCTCTGAGCATTTGACCTGTAGCCCCCTGTATGGCTACAATGTGAGATCTTGCCATGCTACACATGGGTTATCTCCGGGTGTTAAGTATTTGGGTTCATCCTGCTGAAGTGATAGTCGCTATCGAAATAATATTAGTGTTCCTTTGGGACTAATTCCCAGTAGCGCAATCGCCGGGATCTGAACATGTGCTCCTACCGCCTCCCTCCTTTTTATATATTTTTTTTTTCCCCTCAAATTAATATGAAGGTGAAGATGAGTTGTAGAAAAAACAATACTACGTTTATGTAGGTGGTCCTATTTATTTTTTGTTTCTCCTGTTGGCTGGCTACCACTTTCTTATAAATATGCACTTTAGACCTGCCAAGCAGGATTGTACCATCGTTAGCACTTTGCACCTTAGAAATGGATACGATCTTTAATAATGCTCTGTGACAAGTATATGCATTTGCATACTCCGTACTCTGCACTTTACATTTGTGGAACGGCGGCGAGCACTATGCTAAAATGTTTAGATTGTGTACTAATTACGGGCACCACACGGTAATTGAGTTAAATTTACTCCATTGCTATTAAGTTGTATATTACGAGATAAAAGAGCATTTATATGGAATACCGTGCAGCAGCATGGGCTCGAAAAAGTAATTTATCAAATAGACCCGTTCAAAAATGGCCGACAGTTTCACACAGACAAATGGGGTAGTTCCCTTTCTATGGCTAATTATGTCACATGGGGTATTTTAACCCACAACGTTTGGGTCATTAGTTGTGTACAAGTGGGCGGAAGACCGCAAAAAGCGTAAACTCCATCTAATATGCGCCAGTCACCTTGGGAGAACCACAATGTGCGTGTTTTCTGATGATTTTTTTTCGCCATGAGAATGTTCGATAATTTTATGGAACTTTAAATAAAGTGGAATATTTTTCGAATTTGGTTTCCTGATTTTCCTTTCTGGATTGAGAAGTGCGCCTCCAACGACTCTTAAGCTTACAGCCGAATGATAAATATATTTTTTTTAACTTTATTAAAAGTTAACAATTTGGAAACAAAATGTTGTTTAACTAAATTCATATGCTTGTTTTGTTAAATTGGGGGAACTATTCTCAATAAGATTGCGCATCTAAATGTAGCGTGCAGGATGTGCGTCCCTAGCATCTGCATACCAGAGACTATTGGGAGTGTAGCCCCATAAACTCTTGCACCTTTCGATCCCAATTAACCACCAAACCAACTTCGCTCGCATTCTGCCCTTGGGACTTCTATGTAATTTGTAAAGGTGTAAATACTGACCTCTGGCTGTCAATTTTTAAAAGCTTGTGATTCTGTCCCTGGTATACGTGTCTACTCTTAACCACCCGTTTTATACGCAACTCATACAATGGTCTTATGTAAAGGCACCTTACCATAGGTCTAATGTTGTGCTGTTATTGACTTCTTTGTTATTAATTTAGATGTAAGTAACGGCGTTCTTCAATTAAAAAAAAAGCTGTATAATTAAAATATATAGTATTGTGTATCTTTGTTTCAAATAGGTGCTGGGGGAGGGCTCTGGTAACTTACTGGCATTCTTCATTACTCCTACTGTGAGGAATTGCAATCTGGCAAGGAGGTAGTCGTGTTTCTTTTGGTTTCTATGAATTAATAAAATGATGCAGGTATTCCATCTCTGAAAGGGTAATTGCTCAGATTCCCCATTCATAAGCACCAAGCCAAAAGCATAATGCACATTTGTGCCCTGCTGCATCAGTAGACTGATCTGCAGCGCCTGCTCTCCTGTGGCACAGAGCAGGTTCTGAGGATGTCATGCCCATTTGACAGCTGCGGTAACAGCCAAGTCTCTGCATTGCAGGGGCTGCAACATGATATGCACCTCTGTTCCAAAGGCATAATTTTGAGTGTGTTGTCCTGGTGGCACAACACTTTAAATATAAGGCAAACCTGAGTTTAGGTATGCTGGGCAGCATATCTGTTATCCAAGCCACGTCAATTTGATATCCCACCATGTGCCAGCCCTGTGAGCCCTGGTCAGCTGTGGAAGGGTTTTCTGTATTCTCCCCCCAACGGGCTGTCTTTATGACTAGTGGCAAGAGTTGCCAGGGCATGGAGCTTGCCCCTTTGTTCTTTTGTGAGGGCAGGAACACCCTCCCCAGAGAGGCAGCCCCTCCACAGGAAGCTGTCTTGGGAACAGGATTCAAATGCCACACCCATTTGCAAAAGGCTTGGCCTCGCAGCAGGGTGTTGTACACCAAAAGGGGCTTTTATCCTATTAAAAAGGGGCTAGGTTAATGTACACAGGGGGAGATTTTTACAGCTGCACGAAGGTTCCACCATCTTTGTTCTCTCTGCTTCTATTGTTCCTTCCTTCACCTGCACTTTCTTTAGCACCAAGCACTTTGGGGTGTGATGTCAGAAGGCAATGTCTGCTTGCTTTAAGAACCGGGATAGGACCCCTAAAGCAGGCTAGCTTTAGTCCGATGATCTTTGGGAATTTGCCTTTTAAGATGAGGGATCGACCACGCCTCCTTTGGTTGGTGTGTTGAAGACTATGTTCCAAGGCAGAGGCTCTGTTTTTTTTTTTTTAACCATCCCCATGGACCACTGTGGGGTGAACTGTTGTTTGGAAACCATATGCCTGTCTGCGTACCCAGGACCTTGTTGGTTTTTGAACTGGTTTCCACATCTCAAACCACAGTACCGGCTGGTGCTGCCTTTTTGGCAGTCGCTGAACTCTTCAAACCAGTGGGCTTGGATCTTGAACTAGATTGAAGCTACATTGAACCTTGCAGAGCCTGTCACCTGCTCGCCTCCAACTACTTCTGCCAGACACTGACTTCAACTGCTGGAGTGTCACTCTCTGACTCGAACCAGCAGTCTCACTAATAAATCTACCTGGCTTGACCTCAAACTGCCGCTTCCTCGAACCACACAACAAGCATCAGGTTCACTGCTTTGAGCTATGGGAACATCACTCCCCGACCCTACCCAGAGGTTAAAACCTGGAATGGAATCTGCTTGATCCTGGTGAGTGCTCCAACCTGCATTGTTCGAATGGCACCTTCAAATTGCTCTGAGGCTCGGTATTCGCCGCAGCAAGATATTGACTGCTTGGTCTATCTTTGGGCCCTAGACTGGTTGGGTCATTTTGCCCCCAAGAACATATCCTTTTAAACAACATTGTGGATTTTACATGCCTTTTCACCCCTAATAACTCGGGATTGTTGCATTTAGGTATCCGTGCTTATTCTGTGTTCTTTCCATAGTGGTGGCTTTGTCTAATGATTTTTATTTAGTTATACTTGCATATTGTGTGTTTTTAATTAAAGTATGTAATTTTTTTTATAGAACCTTGATTTGACATTCCTTTATTGGACTGTTTAGCTTTGCTGTATGGGTAACTACTGAATAACACCCCTCTTGAGAGTACTGCCTTCCCATGTTACCGTAAAGGGTGACAGAGGTATATCTCTTAAAAGTGGCTGTTGTAAAAGGTATATCATGCAAAGTCTCTGCAAACCCTATGTTACTCGAACTGCATATCGTGATCCTAAAGCAACCCTCCCATGGACGAAGGATCTTAGATCTGAATTGGTTTCCCTCTGTCCTCTAGAGGAAACGCATTTTCTTGGACATTTGTGCAATACAAAAAAGTATTGCAACTTTCATTGAGAACAAGGGAAGAAAATAATTTGTGTTATAACTGGGCTCTGACAACGGGCTTCCACTGTTTCGGTGTTCCCTGTGGTGTATGGTTGCTCAATTTGCTTTCTTTGTTGTGCAATACAAGACTGCTGGGATGAATCAAATTGTCATATTTGTACAGCAAATGTACTGTAATAGAATATAATATATTTCAAATATACGACCGTGTAATGCCCACTACACTTCGTTTGGTAGAGGCGGACCAGCCGCTACGTATGCTGTTGACATGACTGTTCGGTCCATTGGCTGATGGGCACCACAGAGTGTTTTCTCACTGGCAGCCGATGGCCCAAATTCACCAAGAGTTAAGTATTTCTGTGGCATATTTTACATCAAGATAGTGGCAGGCTTCCTCTTCTGGGGACGAGGGATTCTCGAAGAATGACTTTCTATGAAACCTCAATTTGGGAGGAAGGCAGGGGTCACACCAACCCCCCGCACCCCCTTAATTTTCCCACCCTATTGTCAGAGATAATAGCAATAAGAAATGCTGGCTCCTCATCCCCTATTTTCCCCCTTCCTCCAACTGGCTGAAAGGGAGTCACTTGCAGAGACTTGGGGGGGGGGGGCGGGGGGGGGGAGGAACTAAGGCAATATTCCATGGATGAGCCCTGCATGGGGTCGCAGGTCCATCACCTGGAACAGTCAACAACCTATTGACCAATTATTTCCCCCCTCAGGTTCCCTGAAAGTCCTGATTGCTGCCCACTTTGCTCTTGGGGGAAACGATGCATACATTTGTTCAAAAATTGATTAGCAGACTTTTCTGGTTAATATGTTCTTGATTAGCAAACATACTTATTTGATTAGCAATGTTGTAGTGTGCCCAAGACATACAGTGAGCACTAATACAAAATATTCGTGCACTACGGAAGTGACCCATTAGTGAGATGAGTGTCTATAAAATGTAACGTTAGCTGCATGAATGGACGCAAATAAATGATAAAAAGGCTTTGAAAACAGTTTTCAGTGCAAGGCGCCGTGAAGCTGTGTGCGCTTGGTGTTGCCCAGGGAAAGGTCCTGTATGTTTGTCCCAACATTTGCTGTGTGAGCAGCAGTTTTATAAGTCAAAACGTTCCCAATGTTAAAGGAAAGTCTGTTAAAGGAAAGTCCTAGCTGGAGACCAAGTACATTGTATGGTATTGCAGCAGGCAGGATAATTGTCCACTTGAAGTGGACACGATGGCCCTTGCCTGTCATTGATACCCACTCTTTTCAATTTAGCGTTAAATGCCACTTTTGTGGAGGGGCAGGTTTGGTAACGGCCCTCAGACCTGACCCAGGTAGTACAAGCACAGCAGTCTGAGGTGCCGAGTATACTTTTTTGCTTTCTTTTAAGGGACCCAGGCTTTGCACAATGTATGCTTCCCATAAAGAAATTATGCATGTGTCTGCAAATGGAAGGAATGATTTACAGGTGGGGGGGGGGGGGAGGGGATTGCTGGCGAGCTCTGGTGGAGCAGGAGGGGTCGAGGTGAGGCATGCCAGTGGAGACTCGGTAGGTACAGCCTCCAAGGTGAAGGCTGGGCAAAGGCACATCGGGCCGGCATGAAATGCAGGCAGCTTCTTGCAGATTCTGCTTGCATTCCCAGCCTCCTGATTGGCTAGCTCTCTCTCCAGGTGCTAACCTTTAATGCAATCCTAGTTTTGGAGCAAAACGAACTCTGGAGACTAACCATGGATCGCTACATTATGTAAACATCCAATTGGCTTTGTGTATTCTTTATGTACGAGAGTAAGCAGAGTGGCTGGCATAGCAGGCAGAGAACTGGGAAAACTAGGTGGATTATTGTAGTTTGCGGATAGAATGTCCAGGAGTTTGGGATCCGCTCATGGGTTGAGCACCAGCTGCACAGTTGTATGCAATACGTAGGTCTCGGAACTAGGCTTTCCATCAAGGCATTTGTGTGTGATCATGCACACTTTCACTCGTGCTAGCCAATATGATCTACCCTGCCATACAAAATGAAACCTAGTAGACACTGAGATTTCGGTACACTGAACTTTTCTGAAAAACATTTAGACAATGCTGTGTTTTACAGTATCCTGCATTATGTGACAACATACGTTTTTGTAAAGGTTTTTTTTTTTAAACAAGTATTGGTCTTTCTACAACAGATTGTAGTCAGCTTATCAACCTGAATAGTTCTGGTTTGCAATTATTTGAAGATTAACAACATTTCTTAATTGGCTCTCTCCAGCAGACCTTTGTCACTTCTAAGCGTGGAGGAGAGGAGTACTGCTGTGCTCTATTTTCATTAGCCTCTTTGAACGGAGGAGAGATTGGGGAGAGCCATGAGGGTAAGAGGAATGCAGGATGAGCTGTTTTTTCATTGAACAGGATATATTAGATCGTCAGTTGTGCTACACAAGTGTCAATTTAATTAGTAAACCTACAGAACTACATAACAAATTACTATGCAGTACTGCTAATGTTATGCTTTGGAAAGGTGGCTCTACCCCCTTCTGGAAACTTTCCTGTAAGGTGTAGAACCTTTCTTGCTCTGAAACATTTCCCCCTGTACACCAGGACAACGATCCTAATGGCTTTCATAAAATAGCAGGCCTGCTGGGTGTCTGGATTTCTGTAGGGAGAATGGCTCTCTCCCCTGTTGTGCCTCTGGCAGCCCTCAGAGATGAGGGGACATCTTTGAATCATCCAAGCTGATGCCAGCTCCAGCAGAAAAGTGAAATGCAACTTGTTGTATATAAGTGCTCAAACCGTTTTTAAAAAAAAATGTTTTACAAGCCGACATTAACAGAGTAAACCTAACTGCAGAGAGAGCCCTGGGGCTGTTGGTGTTTTGGGAGTTCCTGGTCTGACTGTTGAAAAGAAGTTGAAAAGCACAGCTTGAATGCGCGTTTTAAACTTCAGACTTGACTCACATAAAAAACAATTTGGGGAAAATTGTTTTTCTTGCAGTTTCAGATGTACATGCAGGTAAAGGAAACCTTCAAGCAAATTAAATTCACTTGCTCTAGCAAAACAAAAAAGTGTACCAATCAAGGTGAACATTCTTGAAGCACCAAGCAGTTAAACAAGGCGTGTTCAGTCCTAGAGATTTTAAATCGCTGACGCATTTCAGATGCAATGTCCGTTTTTCATAGCTGTTGTACTGCTTTTTGCTCTAAATTAAATTTTTCTCTTAAATTCATTCACCAACTTCTGTAAGCCTAAAGTGTGTATATGCTGGGTTTGAAAACTAAAACCTTTCACCTGAAATATAAAGTCTCCCATTAAGTGATTGTAATTTGCTTGAAGGTTTCCTTACTTCATGTACATCTGAAAGTGCAGACCATTTCTTTCCTAAATTGTTTCAAGTGTGAAGTTTAGAACGCGCATTTTTCTCCATGTATTACATTTGTCTTGCATTTGAATGTTCACACCTGTTTATGACAACTTTCTGAATCGCTTTGGGATTGGTCCCTCAGGAGTGCATCTGGGGGGTAGGTTCCTGTTGGAAACAGGCTTATTTTCTTACTTGCCCCTAAGATCAGACTGCCTACGCCCCTGGTAGTAGGGCAGACCTGTGTGCGCTTGGGGTGGGGCTGGGGGCAGTAGGGATTGGGGGGGGTGCTAAATCGTCATGGTCTGCTTTATTTTCTGTCTGGCCTACCTCGGCTCTGATTCCATTCAAAGAAATGGAGGCGGGGTGGGGGCGCGCACTGTGCTGGTTTTGAGGTGTGCGTCATCTGTCCCCCTAATCTGCCCCCCCCCCCCCCCCCCCCTCCTCCTCCTCCTCCTCCTCCTACAGCCTAACCGAGGCGTGGAAAGTACTGGTAATGCTTACATGGTTGCTTGATCTAACACTCCACTGCTATCCTCTGCTTTGCCATATTATTACGACCTGTATAGCACATCTTCTGCCAGCTCCATGGTTTCTTAGCGCTTCAGGATCTGCAAGAGCTGGATGTTGGGTAGGGGCCTAACTTGTAGTAGAAGGAAAAGGCAGCATCGGTTTATTCCAATGTTGAAATGTGAATAAACTTGCGTCTCTAAGTTTCAAGCAGCCCTGCAAAATCTTCCCCTAGAAAAATGTCCCACAAATGATCGATCACTGAAATAGTCCCCCTTCAAGTAAAGAAGAGGTCAGTAAACTGGCAAGGTAGTTCAAGGCAATTTCTTCATTGGGATGTAATTTCAAAAGGAATCCCAAAATCATTTAATTTCAAATTCACGTCTCTAAATTGCCTTGTGAAGAAAGCCCACATCACAGCCCCTGAAAGAGCAACAATGTCGTAATTGGGCAGGTTTTTAGCAAGGTGCAAAATGTGCACTTGCCAATGGCGAACGATAATTGATTCTTGGCAAGTATGAAATGGTGTGTAGGCTTGATGTGTAAAGTGACTTTTAATGGCTGGCCAGTAGTTTATAACTTGAATTATGTTAACCTTTTTGGATCCCGGGCCCAATATCGGTCCCTATCTGCATTGGCTATATTTGACCTCTTTATTTAAGTATGCTTAGAAGTGAACTGGTTACCAGACGAAGTATTGCTATATCAAATATGAGAAATAGCAGGAAGCGGAGATGTTAAATGTCTTTAGATTTAGAAGATCGAGGCCCTGTGAAGGGTTTTGACCCAGCTGCCGCCGCCCATCATTCCATCCCAGAGTCCAGGAGAACTGCGCAGTTGGCACAAGACCACTCCAAAGATACAACCTTCTTGTGGGGGGTTCCACATCACCACTCTAATGTAAGGATGCCTATCAAAATAATAGCAAAAATCTCCTGTCAAATTCAAGACAACTCAAAAATGGATGCAGTACCAACAAATTCCCCAAGGCGGCGCTAGCGGTCTAAGGAGAATTGGCTGACAAAGGGACCTGAGTCAACTGGACTTCAAAGGCCTGTTGGTTAATTAAAAAATCTTAGCCACCTGCTGTTCCCAGATGCCAAGAGGCGAGACTCGCCACAGGAGGCAGGATATCACATGGCCCTTCTGAGTGAGAGAGAGGGAGGGGGTTTCCCCTTCAGCCTGGAGGAGAGAGACAATAGCCCCTTTCTGTTGAATGGGGTATGTTAATTTTGAGTGTTTCCTGTCAACAGCCCTCTGCCAGCAAGGAGAGACATGTGATCACTGACCCACCCAGACTTCTGGAGGCGGACCCAAACACTTTGGGGAGTTGAATTGCAACAGATATATATTTTATAGAAACAGTGATAACTTATTGTAACCAAATGACAGGAATGTACAACTTTGAGTCTTAGTTTGAAAAATGCCCTCACGATTTGAGTCCAAACTCTATTTGTACCATGTTCTGGGGCAAAACCCTGCTAATTATGAATATTGTAGACACTGTATTTAGGCTAGAGACATGGAAAGTTACTGGGATATATGTGGAAGGGAAATGTACCTTTTTGTATAATTTTTGATGAAAAACCAATGTTGCAAAACCACTAAAATCGAAAGTTGCCATCTTTGAATGCAAGCTCCTAGAAACGCCTATCTTTTAGTAATATGTGATGTCAAACAACTGTGTACCTGGGAAATATGTATTTGGATCAGGAATAGATTTGTGTGCACATTGACCAGGGCAGTGTCATTTCTGCAGGTCATAAAAATGACATCACTCTGACACACCATCCCTTCCCAAATCGGGGACCAAAGAATCTATTGACCTATCAAATCAAGAGAGGGGCAGGCTTAGTGATGCTAGCCTCTCCACCCACTTTTTAAAACCCATAAAAAGAGACTGCTGGGACAGGTAGAGACATTCAATTCCATTTGCTGCGGAGCGTGCTGACCGACGACTTCACATCCAGAGATCCAACACTTAAAGTTCTGGTCTCTGTCTGGCTTGGAAGTCTATTTCAGAACCTAAAGCAAGGGCCTAAACCCACAAACTGAGAACTCTTCTCAGCAGGCCTCAGCATCCTTAAAATCATTTGCAAACTATTCAACAGCCGGGCGAGCTGTTTGAATTCTTTGCCAAGAACTTTTGCCGGAACCGCAGACCAGACCCAGACCGCTGTGAGCAGAACCAGAAATCCGGATCGCTGTGAGCAGAACCGGTGCCTGATTGACCCGCCGAGCAGACAGAACCGCCGCCGGATGTGTTGACCAGATCCGCGACGAGGCCTATTTCAAATTTATATTGTGAGTACCTAGCAGAACTGTGCAGAACCAATCTCTTAGTTAAAATAATCTAATTCAAACTATTTTAACCATTTTAACCTAAGTAGAACTGCCTCCTAGAAATCGTGTCATCGTCGAATTCCTACTCCATATACTTTTTCCGCAATCGCGATTTACGCACTCGCGAAATTTACCACAATTTGCGATTTTGGCTCAATTTCTCCACTTGCCAAAAATAGCAGCTCCATTCTTTCTCTTTGCTAAAATTCGTTTGCAATCTGCTAATCATTCATAGAGTATTGTTAAAGTGAGCCTGAACTAATATAAAGTAGCCATCACCTACCATGAACCTCTAGAGGGAATTAAAAGCAAATTTAGCACCTTTTCACTTCCTTGCAAACCACATTAAAGTAATTCGCCTGTGTTTAAAACTCATACCTGTTTTCTCTAAGCTTGCTGGGGGTACTGGAACTGTGTATTGCATTATCAAGTGTGATTTGTTGGGATTCTTGAAGACTGTGTGCTCTCCTTTCCATCTCCTTATATTGTATAAAGGGGGCGGGGGGAGTGAATTGCCAGAGAAAAAGTGATTACATTGTTGTTGGTTGAAATCATATCAAGTTTATTTGCTGTACTGCATTTTATTCCACCTTGCATTTCCTTGAAACCATAAAGCATTTTCAGCAACCTCATCCTCTATACTACTCCTAAGTAATCAAGTGTACCACGGTAACATTACCCATTGTGGATCCACATCATATGTCTGTGTACTATCAAATATTAATTTATTATAAAAGTGTGATAGATATATCTTGTTACATTCCTCAAATAAAACTTTTAAATTTGCAAAACAGACCTACCTCTTGGCTCAGTGGGGTCAGGGGGATTCTAAGAGAGGGGTGTTATATAAGGGTTGTCATCCAGAGTACATGAACTGGACCTAAAGATATATCAATAAGGGTTTCCCTCCGCATCCCAGACTAGGCATTGACTTAGCTGTAGTGTTGAAGTGAAGCCGCTTAACAGCCCTGATCTGAGCTTCCCTTGACAAGTAGTTTGCCCTTGGGGCCAATCCCTTTGTGCCTCTGTGCTTCAGGTCCAAGATCTGTGTTTTCAATGTGTTCAGTAGATAGCCTGCCCTTTTCATCTTTCAACATCTAGGCGGAAAGTGTGTTCCCAGTCGTTCAAACTCTGCTACATTTAATTTGTTTGATTAGTGTGTGTGTGTGTGTGTGTGTGTGTGTGTGTGTGTGTGTGTGTGTGTGTTCATCAGAACCCTTTAATTGCTGACAAGCGAGAAATGGTTCTCACAAAGCTTGTTGCCTGGTTGGGGGCATGTTCTAATATTCTGCACACTTGGGTTTAGATATTTCAAGTTGTCAGGAGCAGTGGTTGTGTGCTCCAATTTGTAACGTAAATTGTTTTTGTAGTGTTTAGTGGTGTTGAAGGTGTGTATGGATAATTTTGTTGGTGTTGATGGTTAGCCCATCTCTTGAGGTTGTGTACGTTTTCATTGTGTAAACTGTATTTGGTGTTGCTTAGGGTGGGAGGTAGGATGTCTTTCTGGTCGTTGTTTTGTATGCCTTGCCCAGCAGGCCACCCAGTAACTTCTGCAAGAAATCTTTTGCACTTTTGAAAGAGCAGAAGTCTCATTGCTTGTTTTTTTTTTCTTCATAAAAACATTTTTGCTTTTTTTTTTTTTTTTTTTTTTTAAAGCTAAGTATTTTAGTCCGGTTCGGCTAAACGGAGCAGCAAATTCAGGGCCTGTGTTTTTTACTTTCTCTTTTTTAAAAAAAAAAAAAAAGGAAAAAATAAAAGTTTTATTGTTTCTTAGGGCTCGTCCTCTAACTGCCCACAAACACCTCAAAGACACTCACCCATGCACGTGTTCCAGCAATTGACCAAGCAGACTCCACACCACAATCCCAGCATTACCCTGTTGGCTAGTATCAATAGACATGTGCGTTTTGCATTGATATTCTATCATGTTTTTCGGTACCGTCACTGGCCAAGTGTGCTTATTTTGCTACTAATTTGACACTAGTTCCTATAACGTGCTCACTAGGGAACAGGAAGGGGGGGGTCCCACTCATGCAAGTAAGTTTACTGTCACCACTCAGCCTGTGATGGTAGGACCCACCCCACTAAAAACTCCTCCTCCTGAAGTTTCGGGCGTGTTAAGAGGGTGGTGGTAAGGACCCAACCACCTCGCCCCCACATCACCAACAACCTGCCTCACCCACCCTCCATTGAAACCTAGCTCGTCCCCACCAATTGCCTCATCTCTCGATACCTCACTTATTACATACTCCTTCTTATCCATTCACCCTGCCTGCCCCCACTATATCTTCACCCACCCATTGAAATAACCTCACCCCCCTTGACCTCAACCACAGAACATTGCCACCTTACCATTACTGCATGCTTAACTTCACCTTTTCCCTCCTCAACCACAAAACTTAGACCACCACCTATTCATCTTGTCCCATCCACCACAATTTTGAAATAACTGGGTATGTTAAGCACAAGTATTTACTGTAAATTCCCCAACTACAAATGCCCAAACGATGTACACTCCCCCACCGCCTAACACTTCATATGTGATATACTTCCACTAACTTGTCTCTTCTATAGTTTGTTTCATAAGTGTATTAAAGGTACTAATTCAGTGCCAGACAGGGACACACCTACCAACTGTGAGAGTAAAGAACGGCGGGGGCAGCTACACGGGAAAGGACACAGGTATTCTATGTCAAGACCGGAGGCTCTTATTATGCTTCTCCTTTCTTTATTAAACACAGTAAAAGCTCAGTAGCAAGGTATTTTTGTGCAGAGTATAACATGGGTAATGCATAGAAAAAAAGGTGCACTAAACATACAACATAACAAGTGTATATCATAACACAATAATATGTCCATGAGTTTCTGAAAGGAGAAAAAACTCAGGAGTCTGACTCCTATCGGTATCTAGATCCCTTCATAAACAGTCCTGAACATGATGTTAACTTCCTCTTTCTTTGCTGCTCATAGCAAGAGATAAGTACATTCATGTTTAGAACTATATCAAGTGTTTTTTCTAATTGTTCATGTTGATTTTTTACTTAAATTGCTGTGACATAATTTCAATGTCATTTTGTCTTTGACCGCATTAATAATAATCGTTTGTGTAACTATAATCCGTTGCTTTCCGACGCCACCTACCTCCTGCTGGCGCCGGAGATAAACGTCAGGCGATGCGGCATGCGTTTGTTCGTATACGTGTCGTGAGCGATCAGCTTTCCAAACAGCTGATCAGAAGCCCGTGGTGGTGGGCCCCTCCGCGACTCGCGCCCGCTTCCAAATTCATTGGGCTTTTTATCAGTAAGCCCGTGGAGGCTGGCGTGGCCTTTCGGAGGCCTGCAAAACCGCCGCAGACCGCCAGGGGAGCTCCTGCTCCCCGCGGTCCTTTCCTCAAGATCCCGGCGCTCGAGTGCGCATGACCGTTAATATTATAACGGGTTATGCGGACGCAAGAGCCGGAATCTTCACAAGGGGCGAGTTTGATTATTTCATTTGCTATAAAGACTGACTTCTCACAGAAGTGATCCTTAATGAATATTTTATATCAGACTTGCATTAAAAAAGAGGAGGAAGAAGACCTCATGTTTCAGCTGACCTTCAAGGACACTTGACAAGCTGAACTATTATTACTGGGCTAGAGAGACGGTGTCCAGATCCAGGAAAGGAAAAATAAAGTGAGTAAGGTGCTTTTAAATTGTACCATCGCAGCGCAGTACTCTCCCAATCCGATTAGGCTTGGTCTGAGAATGTGCGAGATCACTGCTATATCGATGAGGTGGCAATAGCTAACCGCTTACAAAAGGTGCTGGGATCTTCAGTGGAGACCAGCATAAAAAAAAGCAGTAACCGATCTACTCCTTCCCATTCAACAACGCCTAGAATAGATACTGTGGAAGAGCACATAAGAGGGAACTCCCCTCCTGAGCCAGCCAAATAATGCCACAGCTGCCGTATCGGACGCCTTCTCCAGGCTAAAGCAAGCCTTTATGAATAGGAAGGTAACCCTTCCCATGATGAACCCTCTTAACCCGAACAAGAAAACAGGGGAAATGGACGCTCGAGCCCGGAGGGTGAACAAATTACTCATGTTCTTTTGGAAGAATTATTCTTTATTATTATTTTTTTTTTAAGCTGTGGACAGGGCACGGAAGAGGACCCGAACAAGGACGTTTACGACGCTGATTATTCCCACTCCTCATCGGAGGATGAATTTCAAATAGAGGGTTCAAAGCCCTCCAGCTCTGATTGTGGCAGACCCCATCCCCAAGAACACAACCGGGAACAAGTCTCCTGCACAGGGGATGTTCACGCTGGAAGATCTAATGCATCCCAGATCCACTGACTGGTCAGGGCCAGACTCTAGCAGAATGCCCACGTCCAGATATTGCGGACAAGGTAGCTCTAACTCGGGAGCTAGATTCAAAGATGATCACCTTCTTGGGTAAAAATGTGAAAGACATGAGAAAAGGCATAGACCGTGCCTGGAAGTCCTGTCAGGACAAAGTACTGGACGTGGCAGGTCCACTAGCCAAGATTTCTGACCTAGCGGAAGCAGCCATCAGCTCATCTGACCCCATTTACCCAGTGATCCTCTCTGGTTGGGTTCAATGGGCTATTTGCCTGTTAGGAAATGCTAGTTGTACTATCTCAACGGAACGTCGGAAAGGCATTCTATATAAAATAGATGCCAAACTGAATGAATTAGCAGACAGTCAGGTCCTACAGCACAAGGTCTGCTTTTCAGAGATCTTTTCATGAAGGAGATGGCTAAGTTCGTCGGGACCTTCACAGCTTTGGATAAAGCGCAGGTCTCCAAGAGTCTTCGCAACCAAAATTTTCTCCAGGGCGGGACGAGGAAGAGGTTGTTTCTCCAGCTGTTATTTCTTCAAGATACCTCAACATTCCAGAGGCCAGCATAACACCTGGCAAGAACGCTCCGACACATTCTTTCCCTCAAGAGGTCGTGGAAGAGGGCGTCCCTGGAGAAGAGCGGCTAGACACCCAGCCCTACAACAATCTACAGGTCAGTGTACTTATAGCAGCGCCACAAACACCTTTTAGGAGGGAGGTTAACTATGTTTGCAAATGCTTGGGATACCTTATCGGGAGATACCTGGGTGAGGGACACAGCTCGAGGTCTGCGCCTAGAGTATTTCGAGCAACCCATTTAGACATGTCGCCCTACTCCTATAGTAATGTCCCAAACAGATCAAATCGCTTTAGACAGCGAGAGGCAGTCTATATCAGAAGCAAGCGATTCGCCCCTAAGTCAGGGAGGTTTCTTCAGTCCCATATTCCTGGTACGCAGGAAACAAAAGGTGCGTCCAGTAATAAACCTCAAAGCTCTCAACGCATTCATCATTTACCGCCATTTCAAAATGGAAGGTATACACATGCTCGGTGACCTCCTGCGACCGAACGATTGGCTCATGCGGCTATACTTGAAAGACGCTTACCTTGCAGTGCTGATTCATCAGGCACACAAGTTATCTGAGATTCTCACGGAGAAATTGAGATTGGGAGGTCACAAGTCTGCCTTTCAGGCTCTCTTCAGCGCCTTGGGTTTTCACCAAACTTCTAAGGCCTGTAGTAGCTCATCTAAGAGAACAAAGGTGTTTGTCTTATAATTTATCTAGACAACATCATCTTTATGGCTCAGTTGCAAGAACTAGTTCAAAAACAGACCAGACTAGCCATAAACTTACTACACAGCCTCAGCTTTCTCATAAACGTCTTCCATCCAAGAACATGGAATTTCTGGGGTTCGCAGTGGACACTCAGAACTCTCAACTCCGACTCCCATCAGCCAAGATCCACTCCACCAAAAGGGAAATACGCAGGCTCTTGCAGAAGAACCTGTTCTCTCTCCGAGAACTAGCAAGAGTGATAGGGGTTACTATCCTCCTCCATTCAGGCAATATTTCCCGGCCCCCTACACTATCGAGAATTACAAAGATGGAAGGGCCAGCACTTAATGTCAGGTTGAGAGTAAGAATGGCTGTTTATCTCCTCAAGCGAGGACAGAGCTCAACTGGTGGCTCACTCACATGGAATCCTGGAATGGCGGAGCCGTTTTCGGATCCGCCAAAGATAACGGCATTGAGTCAGATGCCAGTTGCTCCGGTTGGGGAGCGAGATGCGGCTCCATAGCCACAGGAGGAACTTGGTCTCCTCAAGAGCTGGACCTACATATCAACTGCCTAGAGCTTCTGGCGGTCTCATTTTCAGTATGCTCCTTTGCCAGAGGCAGAGCGAGTTGCTGTTCTTGCTAAAAATTGACATTTCCGCAGTAAGATGCATCAACCATCTGGGTGGCACCAAATCGAGGCCTCTAGCAGAATCAGCCAAGGATTTCTGGCACTTCTGTCTAGAACATCGGATCTCAGTTACAGCGGAATATCTTCCCAGCCTCACAAAAGTGGTAGCGGACTGGTGCTCTCGTCAATCCACAGATTACAGCGACTGGAGGCTCGACGGAGAAGTCTTCCTCCAGGAGATTTGGAGTACGATGTCCATAGATCTCTTTCCCTCCAGACTCAATACCCAGCTACCAGTGTTTTTCAGCTGGAGACCGGATCCAGCAGCAGCAGCAACAGACGCTTTTCTGCAACAATGGTCCCAGGGGATACTCTATGCCTTTCCCCCATTCACCATGATAGCGAGGACCCTGGCGAAGGCCCGTCTGGAGCCTTCAAATGTAGTCCTCCTAGCACTGGTCTGGACCTCTCGGACCTGGTATCAAGTTCTTCTGGAACTTTCCTCGGATTCTCCAATTCTACTACCCCAATTTCTGGATCTCCTACTAGATCCATCGGGGCAGAGGCATCCCCTTCTCAGCGGTTCTCTGACCCTAGCGGCATGGAGGATTTCAGGTCAAGATGGAGAGTCCCCAGCATGTCCCGCAGGGCGATCAGCCTCATCGAGGAAAGCTTGGCTCCTAACACCCTTAAGAGGTATTCCAACTCTTGGGGCACCTGGTGCCGAAGGAAAGGCTTGCATCCAGTTTCAGCACCTGTAGAGGAGATCCTGAATTTCTTAGCGTTTCGAGTAGAAAGAAGGCTGCCTACAGGACAGTGAACGCATATCGTTCAGCAATCTCTGCTGGTCATGACCTTGTTGGAGTGCCGGCAGGAGAACACCATCTCGTCTGCAGATTACTAAATGGCGTCAGACTTACAGTCCCACCCCCGTCCCGCTACAACAAACTTTGGGATGCAGAAGTATTGAATCTGTTCCTGTCTTGGCCACATAATGAGGAGCTATCATGTACGGCCCTAGTTGGTAAACCTACTACCTTACTCTGCTTAGTCTCCTGCTGGAGAGTCTCCGACGTCGGAGCCCTCCATCTAGCGGGTAGGACCTTTTCTCCTGACGGCATTGTATTCCATATACACAGAAGGACAAAATGTAACTAGGGAGATCTCTTACCCTGCCTTCAGGGACCAACCCAAGCTTTGCCTGGTTAAATGCCTGAAGGTTTTTAGGGCCTCCCCTAACGGGCAACTACTGATGCGGAAACCGCACAAACCAGTTTCCGCGCCAACCTTAGCACGCTGGGTGCGCTGGACACTAACTCAAGCACTTCGGAGCTCACTCAGTGAGAGGAGCCATGGCCTCCAAAGCTTTTCAGGCCGGAGTTCGCCTAGAGGACATCTGAGGCTGGCAGACTGGGCAAGCAAATCCGTTTTTAAACCATTCTACCTGAAACCGGTCGATCAGCCGGCATCTATTGTGGCTCGTAAGCTTTAAACGAGCATAATACGAGCCTCGGTCTTGACATAGATTAAAGATTTTCCATAACTTACTAGAAAATCTTAATTCTAGGCGAGCATTATCTCACCCAACGAGAAAATAATGCTGTGTATCACGCCTAATTGTGACTAAATATATTACCATGAATTGTTAAGAACTTAGAATATGTTGTTTTTCTGCCAGAATAACTCGATTAAATGTATTCTCTGACCCTGATAAGGGAACTAGGGTTGTAATATACATGAAGTAATTTTTTACTCTTTATCCTTTTTCGCCAGCGCCTACTGATAAGTCTGCATGATCGGCAGTTCGACGATGCATGGACAGCCAAAGTTCTCTGCCTTGAAAGAGGAAGTTGCATCATGTTCAGGACTGTTTATGAAGGGGTCTGGATACCGATTGGAGGACTGGGTCACGTGTTAGTGACTCCTTTATGAACTCTGGGAAATGAGTTTTTGTCTCCGTTCAGAAACTCATGGACATATTGTTATGATATACTTGTTATGTTGTATGTTTAGTGCACCTTTTTTTTTCTATGCATTACCCATGTTATACTCGGTGCACAAAAATACCTTGCCGCTGAGCTTGCTTTACTGTGTTTAATAACGAAAGAGAAGCCTAATACTCGCCTCCGTGTCTTTAATAGAATTCAGACTTTCTAGTAAGTTATTATGGAAAATCTTTATTCTAAGCCACAGACAAAGGCTGCACCGGGAATTGATTTTAAAAACACGCGACGCAGTACGCCGGGTATTCTGCTAAAGAGGGTGGCTGCTAAGAGGGTGGGCTTAAGATATGCATCATGAGATAAACGACATAACTATAAATAGGTGATGTAATTACAGGGCGGCAGCCAAACCTTCAGATACATTTACCTGGTACACTTTGGTTATATGTCTTAGTATGAGGGTCAGTTACATTTGGACACTATGGGCTCTTTATTTGTTCCTGTCACAAACGAAAACTATTCTCGTTAGGATAGGCATTTATATCACCCCTCTTTATTTTAATAAATGGAAAACTACAAATGTGTGTCGGTCTCATGTTTCGGACCCCTCACAGTGGCCAGTGTGGGAGCCTGTTGCTTACCCAATTATCCTTATCCTACTCTGCTTCTGGTGCTTTTTGTTTTCGGAGTCAAAAATGAAACCCTTTCACAGAGAGCATTCCTGGATAATGTGTGACGCCAAGAAGCTGTTGTAAGCGCCTGCTAATGAAACCTTTTTTAGTTACTGTGAGGCCAGTGTTCCCCCAACAAGATTGTCTCTTGTCAGAGTCCAAGAAGGCGTTGTGGCAAAGTCTGGAAAGGAGTGCCACAAAACAGGTTTTCCATACTGTGCAGAGGTCCGGGTGGGTAGTGCGTTTCAAGAGTGATGCAATGTTATCCACCAGCGCTTCCTTTGTGAGCTGGATTGGAGTGCCACCAAGATTTCTTTCTAATGATTGGGCATTTTGCAGAGTAGTCATTTGTATGTTGAATCCGCCTCCTTTGTTGGCTCTGCGATGTGAGCTTGTGACATTTGGCAGGGTGAATATATGCGCAGGGGCAAAGTGCGAGTCTAGACTGGGAAGTCGCAGAAGTTTAATTTGCTGAAGGGTTTTTTGAGACTGTGGTACGTTCAGGAGGGGGATGCTTTGTACCAAGCACATTTGCAGTGTTTGCAGAGGTCCGCCTGTGCAATGCACCCCTGTGAGGGTAGTATAACCGACGCTTTTAGTTTTTTTTTTTTTTTTTTGTTTGGTGTTGGCCTTTTTCCTCCAGTTTCCACAAAAGCATAACTGTCTCAAAGCGGCTGGGTGGCACAAACTCTAAAGATAATCCCTGCCTGTCTTGGCATTTCTTGAAGTCCGAAGGTTATACAGCCGCAAAGCAGTTGTCAGTCAGACTAGACCAGCACCTTCTCCATGGCAGGGCTATGTGGATTAAGCTTGTCTGGCTTGAATCCTGGACAGGCACACCGACCCCCCCCCCCGCCCCCCGATATCTGTTTGAATAGGTGTCTTATTTTTCCCAAAACGGGAAATGGCCCATCTTCTGAAGGGATGGGCTTGGGACCTGTGATCTATGGGTTACTTTGGTTTACAGTTGTCAAGAGCCAGTTCCAAAGGTACTGTGAGTGGGTCCCTGCCACCTGACCCACTTTTGAGGGCAATAGGTACTGACCTCGCCTCCCCCCACATTCTATCTTTTTGTAAAGTATACTCTTTTTAATAACACTGCTGCTGAACTGTGCCAGCCCTGCGCCTCTGTCTTGAATCGGCGTGCCCCCTTTGCTCTTCAAAGTATGCATTCTCCGTTTCTTTTGCCAGAGCTGGTGCTTGGTGGTTGATTAGTTGTATGTATTTATTAATGTGGTTTGAATGGACATTTTTTATTTTGGATCCATTGTACTAATGCTGTTTTGGTTGGTACTGTTGCTAGCTCGCAACCCCCTTCTAAGAGTATAGCATGTCTTCTATCTGCACTAACTTAAGAGGTGAAGGAGGTATACTATTTGGTTGTTCCTTGTTTATATCTTTGGTTTAGTGATGTAGTATGGTTTGCAAAGGTAGCGGGCGCCCCTCTCTCGATAGAACAAGCCTTGATTGCTTGTTCAGTGGTTATTAACCACGAGAGTTCGCAGCCACTGCTTTTTCTCACTGTGCCTTTTGTATTAGTGATGTAGTAGCAGGGATAAACCAACTCCATTATACATATGGAAACGGCACACCATTTCTTACTCGCCGGGACTCCATTCTCACTAGCCGATTGCTACTGGGGAGTCCACATTTGTTTCCTGGTTAGTCTAGGGATGGGTAGGCATTTTAGTCACTTCAGTCACTTCTCATTCCTGTTGTACTCCTGTAGAAAAAACAGTATTTTCATCACACAGTGCCACTAGAAGCAGTCTAATGGTGAAGCTTTCAGGAAAGCTACTAGGTATTGTATAATGACTTATTTTTCACACCTTTTGTAGTGACTTAAGCTTTAGTTGGGGAGGAATGGGAGCAATATGTGGGGCACAGTTGTGTAATCTTAGAGTAATTGGGCAGTTGTGACATACGAAGGCTGAATATGATGCAGGGGCTGCATTAATGGAAGGAAATTTCAAGCTCCTAATTGGGCATGGTCGTCGTCGTGGAGGGACGGAGCATGCAACATCAATATAGAAATGAAGTCTGGTATTGGGATGGCCTACTTGGTGATGCACAGCAAGTTGTGACTGAACGGGATGATGAGGTACAGTAGGATTCCTAAAATGTATTCCTTGCGTCTCTTCACCCCCTTGGGATTCGAGTTGGTACGGGGAGAGTTTCCCTTATGTAGGGGCCCGGTAGCTGAGTGAACCATCTGGGATCGCCTAGTTACGACTTGCAGGGGTTGCGCCACCTAGTGGGTGGCTTACACTTGCGCATCGACCCCCCCTCACCCCCATTTCAGTCCCTTACCCCTCTCTCAGCCTCCTTGAATTGATCTCTACGTGCAGTTTCCTTCTCACCAATGGCTAGTGATGAGTGCAGACGTTGTGACTTAATGGCTGCGGCTTCTGCTAATTGGCAGGTTTTGTGATGTGTGATTGTTAAGGGTGGATTTCTAAACTCTGACCTGGTGGGCAGAGGTTCAGAAGGCCAGCCTAGTTTCTTGGAACAGGTTAACCTTCTGGACAAGCCAGAACATCAAGTTAGCATTGGCAGCGGTCAAGACTATGTCTCAGGAGGGGTGAGGGTGACTGAAAGACCTCAGTGAGCAAACAGAGTAAAGAACAATTATATCACACCTGAACGGGAGTGATTTGTATTTCAAGGCCTTTGATTTTGTGTTGAATCTCACAGTAATACTTCGGGGCCTAAAGGGTTAATGCACAAAATGGGTCCACAACCTAAAAAGGGAAGGAAGCAGGTAGTGCAAATAGTCTTTAGGCAGTTCAGCATCAAACACGAGCCTAACTGAAAGGCAGTCCAATCCCTAAAATGAGGGGAGCCTAGTGCTCAAATGTACTTGTGATGCTGGCGCACGTGATGGTGCAGATGGGTGAAACGGGGTCTTTTGTAGGGGCTGTAGCGGCTCAGGAAGGTGGGTGAGGTTATGCAGAACAAGTTCCCACTATTCATGGAGGGTCTCCCCAACGGGGCAGAGCAGGTTCCCAGACTTGGGCATAGTTTGCTAGTTCGCAGTGGAAAGGAGATTGGCCCTCAGGGGTCACGTGTGTGTGTGTTAAAAAAAATGGATGCGCTAGGGGCCATTGGTTAGGGTTGCAATTACTCGCCAATTTTTCTTTTAGAATTTTTTTACATTTATTTATTTTTTTAACAACCGGAGGGAAAATTACACATGAAACAGATATAGTTGGGTTGGAGCATCTGAGCACTGGCCGCGCTGCGGGGGGAGGGTGAGCCAGGATTCAGAATGGGCATGAGAATCTCTTTATGGATACGCCTCAATGTTTGAACCGTTTGCTTGATCAGTTGGCAGAAACCATTCTGGTTACTTAGAAATGTTGCTTTCAATATTTAACTTGCTAGTTGCATCTAACCGTATATTTAATTTGCATATCCAAGGAGGCCTAACTAATCTACATGGCTCTGGCTCCTAAAGTAGTAGCCTGTGCAGCTCTGCGCTTGCAATGCACTTAAGTAACAGTACATATTAGCACAGTTGAAATGTAACTTTGAATTCCTGTGTTCATGCCCTCTCGGCTTTTCCCCTTTATGTATTGCTTTGTTGGTTCACGTGCTATGGTCGCGTAGTAGTTTAGCATTGAAGGATGTATTTTTGTATCTCCTGTAGCAGTTTAACTATTCAGGGTGATTTGTTAATGGGGGAAATGTTTTATTCTATACTTTCAGGCAAGATGTAAGAGCTCAACAATGGACGGTCTGGTTTCAAATTCAGATGAACTTTAAAAAGAAAATGCAGCAACTGCTGCAATGAACAGAAAAGCCGTTTCTTGTGGTGTGTGCAAAGCACTCCCGGGATCGTTGCCTTACATGGTCGTCGTGCTGGAGAGAGATTACTATCGGGCCAAATTCCACTGTCGTAGATGTAGAGTCGGAAGCACTGTGGAGGTTTCACATTCTGGGAAGTGTTCCAGCATGCGTCTGGGTCAGGGAGGTTTCATTTGAGCGGTTGAATTTTCGGCTTGGGTGCGATGTGAGAGGGCAGCTTTCAACCAAATAAATAAAACCGTTGACAAAGCGAATAGGTTTGGGATGCTCTACATCGTTAAGTTTTTTAAAGCTTTTCTATTGCGCCAGCCGCCACCGTGGTGGTTTTACAGGGACAGTACCGTTTCAGGGAAAATGGCAAATTGTACCCTCACCCCAAACCAGCTGTGGCGTGTGGAGAGAAAAAAAGGTAAACGGGCAAGATGTGCAGAAGGGTGGTCATATGTGAGAAACTGAAATGAGATGGGTACTTGTGTATGGGCAAGACTTGTGTATGGGCAAGACTGCTCCGTGAAGCACAATGGCACAAAGTCGTGGGTGGCGAACAGTGCCCAAGATGTAAAGTGAGGGACATTGGGTAGTCTGCATGGGGCAGATGGAGGAAGAGCAAATGCTTGACTGGAGTTTTATGGATGGGGAGGCAAAGCTGGAGGGCTGTGAGGGACTGTGGCTTGAAGAGGGGGGTCTGAAGGGGAGAGGTCGGGAGAATGATGTGGACGGTGGATGTGAGGATGTGTTGTGCAGAGGCTTTAAAGAATGGAGGGCGTGGAGTACGAATCCTGTGTGTGCCCCATGGTGATGTACACTTCTTTAGTGACTAGCAATGGAATGTAAACAGCGCGTTCTTGGTCACGACTAAAAGATTTGTAATTAGTATAGCGGCTCCAAGGATCTACTGGCCAAATTCCAAAAAGGAAGTCCTCCACGAAGATGCTCAGAAGTTTAAAATTACAACCTCAGGCAAACGTGAGTGCAAACCAGCAGTGACAAAGCCACTAGTTTCGGCTGATATATTTTAAGTTTGGTGTTGGCAGGGGATACCAGAAGCACCATAATTTGTCAGTGACCTAAGCGGTTCTAGTTCTCTAGCATCCTTTTACCTCTGCATCCCACCCAGTACCGAAAGGGGTCCCTCTTCCCCGCCTCTTCAATATGTATCTGAACCCACTCCCCACACTCATCCGCTACCACAATTCCACCTGCTACAACTACACAGACGATACCCAGATCATCCTTTAAAATCCGAGAATCTGTTTCTGCTACCTACACATCCTCGGGCGTATCTTTCCATACCTCACCGTTCTCTACCATAATCCTCTCCTGCTTAGACTATGCAAACTGCTCTTATCTAGATGCACCGTTGTTCTAGCTAAGGCAACTGTAAAGAATCCCAAACTCTGCAGCCGGCCTGCTCATTGGCCTCCCTCCCAGAGAACACATGCCCACATTAACAATCCTACACTGCAGGGTTCAAAATTGAGGAGCTGGGAGCTATTTAGCTCCTGCCTCTAGCATAGTAGAGCCTAGTTAGCTTGAAACCAGCAGCTGCCAGGAGCTACGTTTGGCTCCTAGGGCCATCGGGTGCTTTCCAAACCGGTAAATGTGACCTTAACTTTTGAGTATTTGAGAATGTTAATAAAGAAGAACACATCCATTATACAATTTTTTTTAAAAATGGGCAAAAGGAAATGGAGAATTTCTGGTAGCTCCTGGTTCCCCGGTGGTAGCGCCTGCCTACAGGGTGATGCCTACCCAACAGCTGATTTCGGCTCCTGCCAATTGAATCTCAATTTCAAAACCTGCACTGGCTCCCTATTAGTCGACAACCTTTTTTAAAGCCGTGTGAATCACCCACCGTGCCATTCACAACACTGGCCTGGAATTCCTCCAAGACAGGATACTTTAATCTGGCACAGCATCCCTCCTAGTGGCCCGCATTACAGCTGCACCAGACTGGAACTCTGCCCTTCCACATCTGCAACATTGACAATCACCTGTCAATCGGAAAGGCCCTCAAAACCTGTCTCTTTCCTTCCTCCTCTTGAAATCTTCTTGTCCTCTATGCTGTGATTGACCCGCACACAGAAGCTCTGGCCCAAACCGTCACTCTTTAGATTCTCCCACACATAGACTTTGATACCTAAGGGCATTCCAACCACAAAGCTCATTGAGGCCGTACAAATGGCAAATTTGCGCTATATAAAGGCTTAATACAAGTTATTGCTATTCTATAATGGGTATTTCTGTCAAAGAGCCAGGTATTCACACCATTTTAAGGTTTTGGAACACACATCCCAAGGATTCTCACTATTACCAAGTATTGCTATCAATCTGAATGTGCACCTTTTTGCTGTTCAATATCCAGGTACTGATACATTTGTCGCAGTTAGCAGAGCTGTGCCAGATTCTTGTATATCTAGTTGGCTAATAACCATGGTATGCTATGCCAAATTAACATAGCACAACCAGATTAATTTATGCTAGATTAGGACATCAATGCCGTGTTTTACTTTGCCTACTTAGTTCAGAAAGGTCAGATACTCCTATTTCCAGTTGTAACAGAGTGACCAATTTCATTATGCTCAGTAATGCTGCATTCCATTCAGTGTCTCCTTAAATCCAGTTCTCATTCTGTCCAGAAAACATTGTAATCTATGATTCCAGTATGCCCAGTTAGCACAGCCAAGGCCAGGTTCCATTGTGGCTGTAGGGTAGGGTTGCCGAGGTAATGTACATGCACTGCTAGGGACACTGTGGGTATGTACAGTGCGCTGCTGTGGCAGGTTGGTTGTGTGGATTCTTTAAATGTGCTTTGTTAGGATCTGTAATACAAATGATTCTCTCGGGTGGGAGTGTCCAGCAGCCCGCAAGATAGCCCTATAATATACAAAATATGAAATAATCGAACGCGGAGCAAAGCATATTAAATACAGCAGAGAGAGCTATGTGATAATGGTTTTCTTTCTAGACAATAGGCAATCTCCTAGGTTGTTTTCCCTACTTGATTGAAGTGCAGCGCCGACACGGCTCTGCAGCGATATACCACAGAGCTTTATCTCACCTCCTGACAGTTCCCGCTTTGCTGGTTGCGCCGAGGCAGAGAATTCAATAACGGAGGTTCATGTGGAGCAGATGATATATCTTTGGTCTAAGGGAGCTGGAGAGTTGGTTACTGTTCTAAGCATTACACCGATGCTTGGGCTTTCTAGTTTGGTTGCGGGGGCATACTCTGTATAGGCACCTACTGCCCATAAAGAAAACTATATCACCTTACTCGGAATTTCATTTCTTCTGCATTTAAGTACTCCATCAATACAACTGTTTTTTATTAACTGGTTTATTTTATATTCAACATGATGGATGTTAAGGAGGAATAGTGTAAACTTAATCCTCTAATGATTTGTTCTCTTTAAACCTGAGCATGGACAAAATTCTAAGTAAATTTTCTAACATTAGTTCATCTATATCTGTTAGACTCTCGTTCATTAACCATGCAAGAAGATTTTCACTTTAAAAATTAAACTGAAATTGTTTCTGGAAGGTTCTGAGAGACTGAACGTCTCTTTTGTTAGGTCTAGAAAATCTGCATTAGAGAATTTCTCAACTGGAAACCGATGTTACTGCACTAGAAGATGGAAATAGAAGGGATCCCTTTCGTTTTTTATGGAATCCCTGAGAAAACAACCTGATCACATTTCTAGAAAAATGGCTTGCTAAAGCTCTGGGTATTTCCTTTGTTAGGAAAGATTTTATTTATGTGCAATTTTCCCTCCATTTATGGACCCCCCCAAACTTTTTGCTTTTGTTTGGCTATCCTATCTTGACTTTACCAGTGGAGCCCAGCCTGACACGTCCTTCAGACTGTCAGTAGTGATAAACTGTTTCCCTTAGTCTTTTCACTATGTTGCCATTTCTTGGTAACGTTTTAACAGTGCACAGTGTACCTTCAGTACTGTGCGCTGGGGTCTTTTTGTTTTTTTAATAGTCCTAGACACCCTATAAGAATATTTTGATTGTACGCTTGCGCCTGGAAGAATTTGGTGGCAGCAGTTACTTTTTATAGTTTTTACTTTTTACTGAAAGACTAAAGACTGTGGCCAGGTCTGAAAATGGATGAGCCCAGTGCTCCAGATAGGATTTTGAAGTGAGAGAGTATGTTTCTCCCAATTTTTGGAATTGGAGACTAAATTCAATTTCAAGAGTTTCCTCCTTCGCAAGAGTAAAAAGTGTCCGACTATCCAATTTGTGCATAGAATTAAAACTTTGTTCGAAAACATTAGTAAAAAAAAATAGCTGTTTCAAAGTGATTCTATATAATTTATTGCACCTGTGGAAAACATTTTCCCCACACAACCTTGTAGATGCATACTACTCAGCTTCATCCTCCTATTTGGGCACAAACTCTGACAGCTACTACAGATGGCAGCTAGTTACATCGGGTGATCCATGAATGAAGTTCCTCACTCTGCCTCTCAGCTCCACTGTTGCTGTTTGGCACTAGCTGCTTGACAGCCACTCCATGTTTTTGCTCCATCGCTCCTTCCCTTTGCTTTCCCCGGTGTCCCGCTTTGACGCTCTGCCTCTCACCCTTAAGTGATGCAATGCCACATATTGCGGTCTGTTTCTCTGTCACTCTGGAGCTCCCATCTTTGCATTCTATTGTTCCTGTTTCCCTCCTATATCTCGTATCGGTTGATAAAACTCCTCTTCCATGTCATTACTTGACTATATCTGTTTTTTGATTTTTCTCGGTTGCTAATCATTTTGATTATCGTTCTTGCACTGCCTGTCATGTTATTGGCCTGCCCTTCTCTAGTCTTGCTTTTCTATTTCCATCTCTTCGCACCTATTGATCTGTGTTTTTATTTTGTCTCTAAATTTCTTTTTTGCTCAGCTTCTATCCCTCACGCCTATCGTGTGTTTGTCCTATTTACTGTGCCCTTCTCACTTTCTTTGTTGCCCTATCATGTAGCTCATTGCTCTCTTCCTGTTGCCCAAATCCTATTTTGGATTGTCTAGTATGTGCTGCTGTTTCGCGCCCCCGCCACCCCTTTGTTCTCCTGTATTGCTTAGGTTCAGAGTTTTTCTTCCTCTCCTGTTTCTCTGTTTGTCTTTTAACATAGCACCAATAAATATCCAAAAAGCTGAAAATGCCTTTTCTATTGAAAAATCGAGTGCAGCTTTAACATTGGGTGCTCCTTTTTAAATATGTGCAAACCTTCTTTGATGTAAGCAAACCTTTTGGCCATTAGGCTGGCAATCCTAGAGTTGGAGGTTTGTCTGATCAGATGCAGTGCTTGCTTGAATGCAGATGCTTTACCAACACTCTATGCCATTACAAGTAGAAGAGCCCACATGACTTGTGTTCTGAGCCATTAAAGTATAGTCGTCCTCCTGGGGGTGTGCTTCCTCTGTGCCATTACAAGCACAGCAGCCCAGATGAGATGTCTGTTCTGAGCCATCACAGGTCTAGCAGCCCTTCTGAAGTGTGTGGTGTGAGCCGTTACAAGTAAAGCATCCTGAAAGAGTTCTGAATCACTGAACATTTAGTAGTCTTTTTGATAAATCGAGAGTTAAGTCCACTCTGTTACAATGTTACCTGCATCTTGAATGCAGATCTCTGATGCAGACTCATTAGTTCAAATCCTGTTGAGGCCGAGTTAACAGGTTACACAATCTCTGCAGCAGAGTTATTGACCCACTGAGCTGCCTTTCCCAACAGGCTGTTGACACTGAAAGGCACATACGGCAAGGGCATTGGAAGTTCCATGTGAGGCTTGCCGGACATAAATGGCTTGCCAAAAGGTCTAAGCCTGTTTGGACTATCCTACATTATTCGGGAGATTCAGAACAAGGCTTTGAAATGTGCAAGATGTTTGGCAGTGAGACTCAGTAATCGGACATGGGAGAAGCAGAGGTTTTGAAAGCGGAAGCCCAGTAGAAGGGATTTAAGTATGACCGCAATGCCATCTTCTCACACTGTCGAAGGGTGGTGGGAAGAGCTCAGACACTGTTCTTGCTCAGTACTTTAGCTTGCTGCAAAAAATCCCAACGCGTTTGTGCTTTCTTAACCGCATCTCTGCTAAGAAAGGTACTGTCCCAATGCATAGCAGTGCTGCTAAGAAATGTGGGCATGATACAATCAGCCCTGCTGTGAATATTTGGCATTGTGCCATGACATGCGTATAGCAGCTCCGTTGATAAATTGGGCTAATTTGCCTGAAATATATACCAGCCCTGTTGACAGGTACGTGTACGATCTGTGCCACTGAAAAAGATATAGCACTGCTTCCTCTACCTGTACCCATAATACCTGCTTATGGTGGGTGGTCGGAAAGGGAGTTGAAGTTCAGACCACATGCCGAGCTATGCAATTGGACTTCTGTGATGAAAAGGAAACAAAGTATGAAATACCAATGCTGCTGCAACTGCGCTGCCTCTATTAAAACGGATTAAGACCGAGGAAAATGAGGCAGAAATACAGCCCTTGTTTAAGCCAATCTGCATTTTATATACTACCTGTGTACTAAAGCAAAGTGAAAACCATATTCATGAACCAAGATGCTTGAATAACGCTATAAACTACAAAATGCAGGCAGTTAAACAAAGTGAACAAAATACAAATTTGTATTTATCTTGATAGGACTCTCCTCTGTTAATGATTCTAAAACACTTAAACATACCAGAACTCATCCCAGTGTCTTTTTTCAAGGAACTGTGTGGATTACTAAATTAGAGTGGATTTGCAAGCTGCTGCTTGCCAGGCTGTCGCCAGTGAGCTCCTTGATTTATGGGGCTGCTGCCATAAATAACGTGTGAAAGTGGCACGCAAGGAAGAATTAAAAGCGCCAAGATTTCTGTGCGTTTAAAAAAAAAAACAAACAAACAAAAAAAGCCTAATACACACCTTAGTTTCCTAGGGTCATCCAGGCGTGGACCCCTTACTCAGTGTGCTCAGAGGCACAGCTCCACCTCACCGATGAGGCCCAACAAGGCTGAAACAGGTGTATGGTGTTATGATATGGCATTTATAACACACCTATTACACAAGTGTTTGCTGTTGGTACTCTTGTTCAGAAGGGAATTGCCATAGCATTTCGGTGCTGGACTGCCCATGTGGGCCGGACAAAGACTAACCTGCAAATGGATACTTCCCATCTGTGAAAGGTACAGTGAGCTAGAGTGAGGCTGTGACTCTCGAGTGGGTACCTTACCAAAGAACAGGTAATTTAGCTGTGTTTGTTCTCGCAGAGGGGCACCTATGGACTTTTATTTAATTTATATTTTTCATTACTTTAAATAGTTCCCTAAGGAAAAGATATGATTTCAAGATGGCTCCTGTTAATCCTATCCTGGTGGGGTTGCCCTGATTCCATTAAAATAACACTTATCCCTGTAGTTCTATATTTTATCATGGATATCTGTAACCTTCCCCGCTTCATTCTTCAAAGAACTTGATAGTTTAGGGAACAACTCAAAGGATTGCATCAAATAAACTGTCTTTCCAAACCGTTTGGGGGTCTTCCATTTCCTGATTTTTCTTTTTTTTTTCTTTTGTTTTCTAACGTATCGTGGAGCATTTATAATGGTAACGTCCCTTCACTATGAACTTGAATTCATTGTCCTACATGGGTTAAGATTGAAATTCAATTAATAGCTTCACTCAGCCTTTCCCATTTTCTCTTAACATCACAGTGGCTAAATATCACGTTTCTTTATACCATTTTTAGACTACTCGGGGGAGGGGTGGGTCTCGGTAGGAAACTTCTAGTGACTTGCTTTGTTCAAATAGAACCAATTTGGTACAATAGATAGATATACCCCATTAAACTTGACCCGATCATTCTTGTCGTACTCCAGTGAAATAATCATCTTACAATAAAAGGCCAGATATGTTTGTCTGATGCATTAGAGACTGCCCGCTTCGCCTGGTGTCTGCCCGCTTCGCCTGGTGTCACCACTAGAGGGAGCTGTTGCCTTAGGAATCAATTAGTTGGAATATTCCTTTCAGAGCCAGTGTTTAGTCACGGACAACTTTGTTGCAATGTCTTGCTTTTGTTCGTACATCATCTAATGTCTAAATTTAAGCTACTTCAAGGCTCCAAATGAGGAAAGCTATTACCTAACAGTGATAACATTTTTACAAAAAACATTGTTTTCAAAGGAATATAATTTAAATATAGGTTTCAGTAAATGTATTCATAATCGTATAGCTTTATAGACCTGCAGTGAGGGCCTTACCAGGCATTATGGGCCCTGAAGACTGAGTTATGAGGGACAATAAATGAAAGCAACTCAAAGGATCCTCTAATCTAGGTTTTGACTCTGTCCCTGTTTATTATGCACTGATACTGGCTACAATATGAAACCTAGGCCCATCGCTACAAGATTCTCAATTCTAGACCTGAACAAATAAGCAATCTCGCAGCCTAGGCACGTATAGCTCGCACCACTAGCGTGGACACTGGCATGTCCAAACATCCATGCGCTATAGAACACCTTTACGGCTAAGCACATCTGGCCTAGTTTAAGCATGCGTCTGTGCGGCTCTGCGGCTTCTAACATGGCCGACACTTTCAAATCTGCAAGAAACTGGCCAATCCGTCTCTGCCTCTCCTGTTCCTTCCCAGGACCTTTGTACGGCTCTGGCCTCTCACTTCTCTGCTAAAACTAGGACATCCTGTCCTCCATCTTCTTCCTCTTACTCCCTCTTCCTCTCTCGGCCCGCCCCTTTGGCCATCTTTCCCTCTCCTCCTCTTTCTCTCTCTGACAACACCCGATAAGGTTTCTAGACAAGTCCGATCTATGAAGTGTCATCTAAACAGGTGCTCCCCTGCTCCTCCAGAACCATCAAGGACCATATTGACACCCTTGCTCCATCCCTGGCCGATTTCTGTAATCACTCGTTCACCACTGGAAGTTTTCCCCTCTCTTTAAGCACTCCCTTGTGCACAACCCTACTCAAGAAGCAGTATGTCGATCCTACCTGCCTGGAAAGCTGTCGCCCAATCTCCATCACCCCTTTCCTGGACAAACTCTCGGACAAGCTAGCCATCTCCAAGCATACTCTCAACACCGAATATGTTGGTTGTCTCCATTACCATCGGTTTGGCTTCAGATGCACGGGAATTGCTCTACTGAACACCCGTGAAGATCTGCTCTCAACCTTGATTCCGGCATTCCTTCTGTCCTCATCCTCTTTCTTCTGCTTTAGACACGGGTCAACCACACCATCTTGATTAAACGACTCCGTGAGAACGTGGGTATCGAGGATCAGGACCTGGAGTGGCTGACCTCCTTTCTCTTGGACCGCCCCAACCAGGTCTTTCTGTCTTTGTCTTTCTGTCTTCGTCTTTCTGATTTTTTTTTTTTAAATTTTTTTTTTAATTGATTTAGCTGATTTACATCAACTTTATAATATTTATCACATGCAAAAAAGAATTTAAACATGTACAACTAAAAGAGAAAAACTATAAAAATACAAGTAAATCTTCATCAAAATTTACACTCAAAATAATTGATGGAATGATTTCTTTTTACATCAACAAACGAGTTGAAATGCTGCATTTCAATAAAAAACCATTAAGATTATTTCTATTACAACCATCGCTCCGAAGTTTGGCGGATATCACAAATCTTGAACTTAACAGCATTTTTGTTTTATGATTCCAACAAAATGTTCAAGATAAAACCTCCACATTCCTTAATTATCTGTGTGCATTCATTGTTCAGCTATCTATATTTGTTTCTTTCAATATTAATGCATGCAGAAAAGCAATACCCCCAAATCTTGATGTTTCCCCAAAATATCAATTGCCGTAACAGTGCTGCAGACAGATCCCTATACTCTCGTACTGATGTTTTGAGATCATAAATGTGAAAAGATCTTAAAGCCCTGCAGCCAATTAGTAGGTGTTGTAAGGTTTCAGCCTGCTCAGGAACTTTACAAAGACGACAGATGTTATCTTGCGGCAGAATAATTGTGTTTAGCCTGTATATCCTTAGTTGCCCATAAATTGAACCTCAGCCGCAAAAAATGTGCTCTGTGTAACCGTGAAGGAGGTTTTTTTTCAAATAAGGTTCACGGGTGCTAAACCTTTTATGTTGGAAGGGGTTATCCCTAAAGTCTCGCTAATGCATGCATTTCTCTCTGGTTTTTATCCAGTCATTCTGAAATAATTTTGTTTTCACCCTGGCAGGATTCTGCAATAAATCATTAAGCGAGACATCCACATCTGCTAGGGCTTGAACTACCAAGTCGCATAAACAAATCTTTGGATGAAAAAAGTGTCTGGACAATATACTTATCGGCATCGTAGATTCTGAGGCCAAAATACATTTTCTAAATGATGCAATAATTTGCCATAAATATCTTGTATACAGATCGTTCCTAATCCAGGCAAACAGGAACACAATTAGGCAGTTAGACTAGTCTCCTCCAATTTGGTCCATGCCAATTAAGATATCGTGTTCTTTGGCTCAGAACCATACAATAAAACCGGCATCGCCTTTTGTAGATGAAACGCAAGTGCGGGTGTCAATGAAAATATTCCATGTTTATTTTGGATGATACTTACTTGAGAATTAAACATGCTTACTTTGGCTTCCAAGGAAGCCAAATGCACTTTATCATTATAATCAGCAATGGGAACACCCAACTAAGTATTGATGAACACATTCCAGTTCTTTACCCTTTATAGCCCATGTGAATTTTTTTCCTACTGCGCTTTTTAAGTCTACTGCAAATCATAACTTTAGTTTTGTCTAGATTGATAGTAAGCACATTTTTCTGGATAAATACTGCGAAAGCATCTAGCAGACGTTGAAGGCCCTGCAGTGTTTTTGAAATTAAAACCACATCTGCATACAATAATGCGGGAATAGATTGAGCAGCTATTTTAGGGGCATCAGATGTTATGTCAACGAACGCCTCTAGAATATTAGAAATAAAAAAATTAAAGGCCCGAGGCAAGGATACAGCCCTGTCTCAGCCCTCTGCTCGTATCCATATAAAATGACAAACTCCCTTGTACATTTAATCTGATTTTAGCGTTTATGTAGTGCCTTGATCAAAGCTACAATATACATAGGACAACCTGCACGGAGCAGCTTTTCAAGTTCTCTAGACACCGAATCGGAAGCTGCACGCCAGTCAACAAAAACAAAATACCTGTTCAAGGGTGCAAAATGATTGATGTAATTGTTAGCAGGTGAATGGAGGTCCCCATTCCTGCTATAAACCCAGTTTGATAAGTGTCTTGCTTAGAGTGCTTGATGGCCCATTTGAATAAAATCTCTTAAAATGAAACTAGAACATTTTTCCCCAGAGCAACAAGAAGGGCGATCGGTCTGTAATTCGGACAAGATCGATCACCCTTCTTGAAAATGGGCACAATTACTGAACAGTACCAAGATTTGACATTAGATTTCGATATTTGCTGGAAGATATTAGAGTATTCTGGCCCATAACTGGGGATGTTGCTTGAACATCATGTTGGTCAATCCATCAGGGCCAGGCGCCCTAGAACTGCTTGATTTTTTTTCAATAAAATATCGAATGTCTTCCAATATTTGCAGTTCTGCGAAACTCGAATTTCTGATAGCATTTGATGGTGAATGGATGCCAGGGTACTGATACATCTTAGAATGTAACCCATTTGCACTCTGGGGACCCCATTAATTTGTACTGGTAATTGTTTAGAATGCGTGGCCATGTCCAAAGATCAATTCTGGGCTGTATTTGTGTTGTGCATAGCATTCAATATGGCTTTGCCATCACATTGGAGTAAACGCGCTTTATGCGACCGCAACCAGTTATATTTATATGTTAATGTTTGATTAGTTTTCAATATTTCAGATGCAGGAAGCTGTAGCGCCAGTTTTTTCTGTTTGCGTAATGCAGTTTTACTTTGAACGTGAGGATCAAATACATGTTTAGATTGATAATAATAACGAGATGCCGAAGAAGAATGGAACTTGTATAACTGCAAGATGGAAGCATATGGCTCCTCTAACCGCATAGCTTGGGTGGACTCGCACATGACATTACTATTAAATGGAGACAAAATTTGCTCTTTCCAATGAAAGCGAGTTTTCGAGTTCTTAATGGTCAGGATGGGTTGATAGCAGTTATGTGAGGATTTTTGTATTACCGTTTCACAGGACCACTGTAAGATAACAATTCCTGGTCACGGTGAGCCTGTTAAATTACCTCAAATCTTGTTGCCTGATTGAAGGTGTTCTTGTCTGCAAAAATGTAATCAATGATGGATTGACTCTTGGCTCTACGCCAAGTGCTCTGGGGGGGGAGAGGGGGGTGGGCGGCGGGGGGGGGGGGAGGAGGAGGGGGGCGGCGGCGGGGGGGGGTGTCACTGACGAGAGAGCCATTAAACAGTAATAGTTGACGTTCCTTTATAAGTGACAACCACCTTAGGCATGTAGAAGTGTTTATTTCTTTTTATTTTTTTGCTTTATTTGGCGTAAACACTGTAGATTTAAATCGCCAACTCGAATAGTGTTGGTAATTTCAGGCATTTGTGCGGATGTATTTAACAGTTCTTTTAAGTCCCCAAATATTTTTCGTCAGATAAGCCCATCGGATTTCGATAACTATGAATTAAAGCAATCACACCACCATGATGTATGATTCTGACCATCTGTAAATGATGAATCTCATAACCTTTATTACTATCAACAGCTACCAGTATCCCTGACGAGGGACGTCCTTTAGAGGCTGATATTAGCTTGAAGGGCAATGTTATGGTTATTCTACACTGGCCACGTTTCCTGCATTGCTATTATATCGAAAGATGAAATAACCTCAGCACTCATCCCAAATAAATGGGATGACCCACAGGTTTTCAAATGCGCAAGGGACACTACCTTTGACTCTTTTTGTCTCGGATAGTTACATCATCAAAGTTCTATTTTCATGAAGATGAGCCTGCCTTTCTTTGGGAGATCTACTTGGTTTTCCACATGATTATACATTTTGGACTGCCTAATGGGTATTTACCTTTTTGTCATCTGTTGTTTGCCATCTTGCTCACCTTTTAAATTGAGAGGGGTCCTGTGCTAGGACAAACCCCAAAGTATTCTCGCTTGCCAGATCACATTTCTCACCACGTTTGAAGCCCACCAAAATCTCGTTACAGACAGATCGTCATTCAAAAATCCTACTTGGTTAATATCTGCAGATGTAACATCCTGTATACCAATTTCGTCAAAAATAGCCAACACGCTAGTTCTAATCCAATCATGTGAGGGATAGGGTGCCGGTCGGTATTTTAAAAAACTATGGTATTTATGTGGTTGCTTAAATTGTGTGTCAACATGTTGGCTAATAAGCATGGAATCTTGATGAAACAGTGTTTTATTCTGAATAACAGAATTGTTTATCTCAAGAACAGCATCGCTATGTTAGTACTCCTATGAGAGGTTGTGAGATTAGGAGTAATTGACTGCACACTTGTTTTGAGCTGAGAATCTTCTGTGGACTTTTGAATCTCTGCTCTAATGTGCAGACGAATGCCATTGACCTTTAAGATACCGTTGCTCTTTATGGTATCGGAATTCTGACTGACTTTAGCAGAGTCTTGGTTAGCAAACGCGAGCGGTTTAGACTTTTAACAATTCTTCCCCTCACTTTTACCCATAGCTGAAATTGAGTCGTTCAAGGGAGAGTAGTTTTCACATCTGCAGAGGGAACCTTGCGCTTTTTTCGAGCAAGCTGTTTGTATTTACTAAGGACTGTGTTGCTCATGCGCGTAGAAGTTATGACGACAGGTTGCAAGCTTCTCGCAAACTGTTTGAAGCTAGATTTAGATCGTGAAGGCAATTTTTTTTTTTGTTGGGGTTCTTGGTCTTTTTTTCCCTTAGGTAAATCACCCTGGGTGTCAGTTTTGGAGTTGGACTGAAACATATTAAATAAAACAGCTGGCTTAGATATTGATACTTTTGCTGTATTTATAGGCAGCTTAGATGGTAGGTCTTTAAAGTTTCAACTGAGTTCATTGTAAGTGGATTGACTATGGGCAAGGCCGCACCGTTCATGCTACATTCTGTGCGTGGCTGTATTATTGAGGTGAATGTAGGCAAAACACTTGGGGCAGGTAATAAAGTGGCCCAGCAAGATTTACTTAAATCAGGAACTTCACGCTACTTTATGTATACATAGCACGACTTGTCTGCATAGATCAAGTGGGGCTCACTGGCCGCTCCATGCTTTTTATCAGAATTATGCATCCAAGCAACTATGTTCTCGATCTGCTTGGATTGAAGGAATAAATATTTTTGCATCTAATGTCTCAACCAATTTGGTGAGCGAGAGACTAGTTAAATTCATAGCATTTAACGTGATTTCTAATAAGGCAACTTGAGCATTCAAAGGAATGGAAGCTACAGATGACACTTGTGGAAGGCAAGACTGGGGTTGTGGTCTACGTGGCATGGGGTGTGAAAATGATACGGAGAGGTGGGAAGCATCGTGCCTCAATTGCTCAAACATGCTCTGAGATTGACAACTATCGTTACTAAGAGGTGCATTGGTGATTGGTGAGAAACAGGCTGGCACTCTAACAGACGGATCATTCCCCACAGACTCGGCAATCAACAGGGCTGACGGAACCGCCTCGCACACATCACGTACCGGATTAACAATACTCTTCCTTGGCATTAAGATGTTATTAGGAGAAGCGAGCGGGGGCACACTTTGTGTATCCACCTGACTGGCTAAATCAACAGGTAATTCTCTGAGGAGCTGCTAAAGGAACACCTACAGCGGAAATGATCTGTGCATCCGTTAGAGAGTTATTTGGAATAAATTTTACTTCCATGACACAAGTAGGATTGACCGATGACGGCAGGTGTGAATCCTCGCCTTTGCCCCCACATTTCGGAACGTGGATGATAAAAGTCACAAATCTTATCGGGCAAAGGAGTGGACTGGTTAGACAATGTTCTTTGGCTCACATTAGCAGGTGATGGCTTTTGAGGAGTAGATTTAAGTGAAACTGAGGCACGCGTTACAACCACACAACTAGGCATACCTGTTTTCACCATGTAGAGACCGCCCGGCATATTAATCAGAGCAACGCTAGCCTAGCGAGTGCTTATACGCTATTAGTGTGACGCTAACCGGAAGAAGAGAAGTGTAACTTTAAGCCTCAAGTTATTAATGAAATCCCCGGTGGCAGCTTGGAGTGCTGCTCGCTGCAAAGCAGCCTTCCATCACTGCTGGTGCACTTACAGGATGCATGTATTCCAGTTAATTAGGAAGTGACACTGTTGAGGCGGGTGCTTCTCTCTTTTTCTCTTTCTTTCCTCCCCGCCCACCTGATCTCTACCTTCTCCTCTAACTTTCAGTGATATGCGGATGACACTCTGCATTCCTTGAAGCTCCTCTCTCATTCATTCCCGACTGTCTATCTGCGATTCAGGATTGGTGCACCTCCAATGATCTCTGCCTTAATGCCAGTAAGACTGAGATCCTTCTGATTGGGACCCTTCCTCCTGCTTTCCTCACATCTCAGACGTTGCCAAGAAGTCCCACTAGCAGCTGCACGTCCTCAAAGGGACTCTTCCCGTTCTCACCTTCCCCCCAGAAGCTCAGTGTCTCCAGATCCCTGGTTCTCTAGGCTGGACTACTGCAACCACCTCTTTCTCAATCTGCCTTCCTGTACTCTCTGCCCTCTGCAACTAATCCAGAACAGGACTGCAAGACTTATCCTTGGCCTCTCTCCAGCACTGAAATCACTCCTTTGGCGCTTACAAGGAATACATTCAAGACCCTTTGCATTGTCCACAAGGCTTTCTGGGGGATTGGTATGATTTCACTGTGGCCTAACTGTTTCTGGCCAAATTGACTAGTCAATTTGGCTGCAAACTCCATTTTGCCCCGGGCAAAATCGTACCAATCCATGCCCCCCCACCCCCCACACTTACCTTTCAGTGTCCATTTTCCATCTGACCCTGCGGCGTCTGTTCCGTCCCTGCAATGCAGGTCAGAACTGACGCTGCAGGGTCCCTTTCTCTCTAATGTACCAGAAGTGGGGGTCAACCCTGCCACCCCCATTTCCATTATAGCGACCACGGGGAGAGGGGGGACACACCCCTGCAACCCTTGTTCGCTATATTGGAACTGTATGGCCCAGTTGACCGAATTTGATGATTTCATACAGCCTAATTTCAGTCAAATTGGACAATTCCTTTCTAGCGCCGGGGGGCTGCACTACATCCAATGCACTCTTCCAAAATGCCTTCCTCCTCGAGCCCTTCGCTGAGCTACCTCCAACTCTCTAAGGGTTAGACTCTTCTCCAGGCAAAGAGTGGGGGGGTCTCCCTCCTTTTTTCCTTTCCTCTTCTTTTTTTTTATTGCTTTTTCTTTTCAAACTTGAGCTGGACCACCCGAGTTCTCTCTCCCTCCCCTGCTGACCTACCTACCTGGCTGGTTGCTTTGCTGCCCTCTGTCTCACTGGTTACCAGGCTCTTGATCGGTCACCCTTGCACTGCCTCTAGGCCTACCGCGCACTTAGGGGCTGTAACTGTAACCCTATGGTCCCTTGCTCTTCTTGCCCTACCCAGAGCGCTGCCCAGGCTGCACCATTATGACCTATTTTCTCCTCCCCTTACCCTTGCACTTCTCGTTCTCACACTTGCACGATCTGAATGACACAAGGCCTAGTAAGATCGTTTGTCTTGGCCTCCCGTCTTCCCTTCCTTGTTTTGTCGGGCCTAGGAATACTTGTGTACTGGCGCGTTATAAATAACTTGTCCATATCATGTACATGTATTATGTAATTATTCAATGTAAAATTTCTTGGTATTATCAATAGGATTCTTCATTAAGTTTAAAACATATATTTTACTTTATATTGTGATCTCATGTCTACTGTTTTTGTAATTCTTTATTTTTTAAAATTTAAATTACATGAAAATGTAACGCCTATATTAACGCTCTTAAGATTTCTTTCTTTATGCGCTTAGGCCCGTGTACACAGGCTTTTGTTTATTTACTTTGATATCCCTTTTCCACAATTATGCTTGCAATTCAACGTTGAGGCCTCTGATCTCAACTTTCATCGTTTTCTTATTCATTCTGTTGCAAAAGTTTTGGATAATTTTAGAACCCCCCCCCCACCCCACAAATGTTAATGAATAATTTCTCTACTAAAACTCTACATTTTGAATGAAACTGAATAACGTTATCTAATAATATTATTGTGAATCAATGGGAGAGTGGAATTTTCAGCTTTCTCTTGATATTTGGGAACATATTTGGAAACCATGTTATTCTACTCCAGTCGCTGCCAATGTATCCCAAACCAAGGATTTTATTTTACATCAAGCTTACCTTACTCCGCCTTAATATCAAATCAGAAGTAAAGATGGCTCACCAAGATAATTGCGCGCATCAGTCATGGAGCCAGCCGGCATGTTACAAGGAAGGGCCGACTCAGCCGTTCTCCCGAGGTTGATAATTTGAGCACAAATAAATTGCCTAACCGTATAGTGCTTAGAAGCAGGATCAATGAAGGGCTATATAAAAAGTGAAACTTTCTTGTTGCACATTTATATTGCAAGGCGAAGTGACCCAGGATCGTTATTTATTTTGCCACTTCCATGTAAACTACATTCCAGAAGTTAAATCGTGAGGACATCGCAGCCTTAACTGCTGTCATTTTTGAGGCGTTATATGTCGGTCACCGTAGTTTACAGATTGCTGTTTCAAATGCAAACATTTTAGGGGGGGGGGGACTGGGTCGATATGAGGCAGTGAAGTTATTTCTGCAATACTGAGCTTGTTTGTTCCAAGGTCTTTTGCCAAGATTACTCTTCAGAATATTATGTGCCTTTGAGAGCAACACCAACGTTCTAAAACGTTTGTAAATGTTGACCATTTTACAGAAATAAAATGTGCTCGCTGCAAAACAATAGCCATATCAGCCAAGAGGATTTGGCTATAATATGGGTTGCCTTCTTTAAACCAGAAACTGCACTTGATGCTTTTCCCCTTCCTGCTGCATTAGTTTGTCGGCGGGTTAATTAAACCACACAGGATCAGCGGTCCCATGAAGGAAGAGGACACTTGGGGAGCTAGCTGCTTTTAAAAGGGTAGGAGTAAAGTGGAGGGGGTGCGAAAGGGGACGAAAGAAGAAAAGTAAAGGTCTTGTGCAAGTTCATCCTTTATTTCATCCTCATACAGATCACACGCTGCAGCCCTCCTAGTCTGGTTGGGTGAGCAGCAGCCAAAGGGAAACGTGAGGTGGTGGCACTGCAACATCCCATTCCCCTTATGATGTGCCCCACAGCTTCTCTGGCTATCCTAAGAATATCGGAATAAAGGTGGTTTTGAGATGCAGTCCTGCCGGGAGGCGCCTGGCCGCTCTGTGAGCGTTTAGGGTAAGGCAGCCCTAGTGTCCAGCCACTCGCCTGCAGTGACGGTTTAGTTCATGTGCCAGACACTGCCTTTAACACCCCGCCTTTGAATTGCTATCATCTGAGGATTCCTTGTGTTACTCCCACTTACCATTCCTCCTGAGAGCTCTCTCTGACTTGTGCATTCGCTCTCGTTTTGTCTCTTCCCCTTGTCTGTTGCTCTCAAGCCTTTCATTCTCCCCTTGACAGACACTCCTAAGCTCTCCCTCTTTCTTACTCCATCTTTCTTCCTTTTTACGTTCTGCTTTGTTCTTACCTTGCTTTTACTTCCGCTAATCCTTTTACTTCTTGTTCTTTGTTTCTGCTTCCTTAAATGTTTCTCTCGTTGTGATGTCTTGTTTATTCCATGCTCCTGCTTGAAGGAAGGGCGAAGGAAGAAGTCGGCACATATTCATAAATACAAGGGCTTGAGCAAGTCGATTACACAATCCTCCGTGATGAGGAGGGGGGCACTTGGATTAAGGCGCTATATAAATAACGTCATTAGCCTTCTCGCTGGGGAGGTGACCGATTACAAGATTAGTGGAAACGCCTGTATACATGGGCTAATGTACGTAAAGGTAGACTTTTCAGAGTGTGAATATATTATGTGCATTTTAACGTAATGTATGTTAATGGAAAGAAATTGTGAAGGATCTTGCTCCTTTTATTTTGCGGTTACTACTCCTCCACGTAAATATCAGTCTGTTGAAAGTTCATAGTACATATGGAGAATTGATTCACTTGCAGCATGATTCTAAGTAGACAAGAGATCGTACAGTAAATGGAAGTCAAACTTTCAAACGTAGATGAATAATATTGATCTAATATAGTACAATCACATAATACATAAGTACATTGAAAAAAGTAATTTATTTGTTTAGAAGTCAAGCTTAATCAAATGCATTTGTTAAAAAATATAATGTATATATATTCTTGAAGTATGCGGTTTATGTTGTATCCAATGCACTTTTTGTTCTCCAGGAAGATGAATTTGATGCCTTATTTTGTATGCATAATGCAACACCTCCCTCTAGCGGCGATAACCAGTGAAGCAGGCAGGACGGTTTCGTACAAACGCACACACATCTGGGCCTTTTAGTATGCACTTGGTGTACTTTGACCGACTGCCAGATTCGTTTTTTTGTGTGGTGGGGAGGGAAGGGTGCTTGTGCTTTGCTTTAGGTGCAGAGACGAATACAGTGCAACAGTGATGGAAGACGAGTGATTACAAAGCGGCAGTGGAAAATGTACTCGACTTGATGGGAGTACACGTGGATAGCTCCCAATGCTTGGAGATGGCAAGAGCTAGACCAGCGATGGGAGGTTTCTACCTCGGAAATGACGAGCACAATGCAGGTGGCAGTTGCGCTGATTTGAGATGTGATTGCAGAGGGGCTAATTTCTGAGCGCCATGCACTCCCACCTTCTGTTACAGTGACCTGTCATGACTGGGACAGCTTGTGCAGTGGGTGATGATGGCTAGCTAGCATCGCTGCCCCTCTGCAAGTACAGACCTCTCGTACCCAGCTCAACAGTATCTCTTTCTGCCACATGCTCACCCAAAATAATCCCTACACTTCATCCACGATTTGCAGGTAAGGGGTGCTACTGGCGGTCGGGTTAGTCTGGATACAGAATGTATCGCATGTCCACTAAACGGACAATTGTTATTTGAAATATTCATATTTATACGAGCAGCCTTTGACCCAGTCCCCGCACCCATCGGCACCGTTGCTCTAGCCAACGATATGTTGGCTCGTGAACTGACAGCACTATCTATTGCTTCGTGTTAATAAAGTGTGAAAAGGCCAAACTGGATATCTGCTGCTCCTATTACGGGGCCTTGTATTCGGACACCAAGGCGGGTGTACTTTGCGGGCTCAGTATGTGTGTGGTTCAGGGGTGCCGTGTTTGTTGGAAGCTGATCATGAGGAGGAGGTGCGATTTACAATGCTCCTGTTTCAGAATGAAGTGACACCTTGTACTTTTGTCAATTTGATTATTTTGTGTGCCGCCCTCACCTTCAAACTCAGAGGAGCATTGCCTTGGCATCAGTGCCCTGCGGGTGAAGGAGCACTTAAACGGGAGGGAAGCTTGGCTTGAAGTTCAGGCATCTCGGCGCTCTCTTCCAGTTCATGCGTGATAGATGGTACGTTTACAGCCACCGCCCTACATCCACTTCCAATAGACATGGGCCCTGTGGAACTGGAAGGCCCAGGGGCATAAGCTGGGAGGTGGGACCGGATGCGGGCAGCACCTTTTAGGTGCTGGCCCACTTACCATGCAGGTGTTGGGCGTGGGCCACCAGGTCGCAGCACAAAAGGGACCCAGACCTATGGGTGCCCAAAACGGTGAGGAGGTGACAGGGGCAGGGCAGGTGACAACAGGTAGTCCCTGACACCTTGCATCAAAGACCCTCCCCCCCCTGGGACCCCCATCCGGAAGGACGCAGAGACCACAGGCTGTTGATGCATCAAAGGCTCAGGCCAGTTTTTGCCTATAAGGCCGGCAAGGTAGCCCCCAGCCATCTGTTCCCCTGTCCTGGCAGTGACGGGAGCTGCAGGACAGTTTTTTAAAATGTTTTTTTTTTAAAAAAAATGTAAACCTCCCTCCCGCTAAATAGTGGTAATATTGACGTATAATCTGGAATCAAATAGGACAGGAACTAATGGTAAAATAGAAAAACTCTCTAGCTAGAACAGGCGCCAAATTAAAGGACATAGGGGGGGTCACAGGAATAGGCAAACTAAAGAAGTTATCATAGAACTCAATCTAATAAAATATCCAGGTTGCCCAGGAATCGCCCACCAAGGAAGAAAAGGCAGCAGATGACCTAAAAGACAAACGCCTCATAAAACAAATAGTAAATGACCAAAAACAAAGGACAGGCTGCTAAAATCGAACTAAGTTGATGAAAGGCAGAGCTCAAGAATCTACCACAGAGGATGAGAACTAATAAAGCCTCACACAGGGGCCAAATCCCAAGTGAATCATGGCGAATAAGGAATGACGACACGTGCCTCTGAACGAGGCATAAAGGCGCACGGCAGGGGAGAAAGTCAAAATGCATGGGAAGGGCAATCCCCAAAACTAGAATCCATTTTGATGCAAGCCGAAGCTCGAACCCACCTGAGGATAAAAATTAATAGCGCCTCACAAGGGGACATATCCCAAGTGGATTAGAGAGCAAAAGAAATGCCTACATACAGTGGGGAAAAGGCAAAACGCCCTGTACAAGTGGTGCAAGAAAAGGACAAGCCCCAAAAGGCCTGTTGAAAGCAAACCAAAGCTCCCGAACTCTCCTCGGAGGATTAAAAAAAATCAATAGCGCCTCTCAAGGAGCCATATCACAAGTGGGTCATAAGAGCTAAAGGAATGCCAACATATGCCTCAAAGCGAGGGGAAAGGACCACAACAGTGGGGAAGGGCAAATGCCTCCCCGAAGGACATGGCAAGGGCAATGCCCAACACCGATTATGTTGAATGCAAGCTCTAGAACCCACCTGAGGATGAAAATGAATTGCGCCTCACTAGGGGCTGTACCACAAGTGGATCAGTGAGCAAAAAGGATGCCTACACACAGTGGGAAAAGGCAAAACTTATCCCCACAAAGGGTACAAGGAAAATAACCCACCCCCCAAAACTGGAAATGGGTGGAAGGCAAGCCAAGCTCCAGAATCCACCTCAGAGGATAAAAAAATCAGTGGGCAACATCACAAGTGAGTCATAAGGGCGATGAGGTCTACGCATGCCTCAAAGTGTGGAAAGACAAACAGTGGATGAAAGGCAAAGACCTCCAGTTTGCATGGAAAAAAACAAGAATGCAGAGGTTGTCAACTGCAAAGTCAAAGATGCACCAGACACAGCTCACATACTGGGTCCACCCAACGTCGCAGCTTTTTGTATGAAGGGCGGCAGGGATCAGCCTCGAGTTGGCCCTACGTGGGAGTAGGGTCCCCGCTCACCTGATCTTGTTTTCATTAAGTTTTATTATGGTTGGTTGGTTTTTCTTTCGCACCATAGCTCATGTACAATAAAGCTTGTGGCCAACATTTTTCCACCTTACCTTTTGGTTGTCCTCTTATAACACTCATTACTGTCACCCGTCACACCCTGCATGGCTCCCTTCACACTAAAACACTTCCAGTCTTAAGACATGTAATCAAGTGAACTTGCCTTCAGTGCTTTGGAATGGCTGGGGCGTCCGGAATTTCTTTAACTGGGGGCTCGTGATGCAGGCAGGCTGGCACCATGCAGTAGCGCCAGGCCTCCCGCTGAGAGCGACTGCTTGTCAATTAGCTGACACTGCTCCCAGGCGAATCTCTTTAATTAGCAATGGGCTGCGCACAGTGCAGGACAGCTCCCATGCACCCAAATCCTTACTTGCCCCACTCTTAATTATTACTCGCCAATGGCGAGTGCACATTTGCAGCCTGCCTTATGCAATTTAATGGGTTTATAGTCAAAATCTCAAACAAAAAGCACGAATTTAAAATCTCGGAAAAAAAAATATCGAATTTTTTTTTCAATGCGTTTTTTTTTCAAAATGGGGGGGTTCCCCCCAACCCCCCTTTTTTCAATTTTTTTTATTTTACCCCTTTTTTTTTTTACTTACCTGACCCCAAAAACACATATAAATAAATAAATAAAAAATTCGATATTTTTTTTTTCGAGATTTTTGTTTCGTGCTTTTTGCAATTCGAGATTTTATTTTCGGTATTTTGACCGACCACCAATTTAATGATTGGCACGCTTGTTCATCCATACATGCACTATCCTCTCCTAGCTTTTATCGTTTTATTTGTATTGGCTTTCATTTCATCTGATAGAAACATTCTAACACTTTATCTTCTAATGTGTTTGGGAACTTGGTTTGTTCTAATCACAGTATCGAAAAAGGGCATGCTTTTTCTACTAATGGTATCGCTAAATGAACTATGTATGGAGCATTTTTGCTAAATACCTAATAGACCATGCACACAACTACAAAGCGCATATTTCTTATTTAGAATGTATTAAATGATTTGCAGACTCTGCAAAGACCCCTCACAAACTGAAACAGTCCGCCATCTCTTAACAAAATGTCCGAAAACCACTGTTCTGAGGGAAACCTATTTAACTCCGCTACCAAAACCTTTTGAGCTACGTGAAGAGACCAGGTGGAACAGACTTATAAGTGGAAACAAAACCAGCTGGACAATCGCGGCAGCAAAGATTCTAGAAGCGGCTCCAGCAAACTGTCTTGGCTCGGAAAACCCAGTTGAACACTGACTAAAATGCCAGGACTCGAAACACTTCAGAAAGACAAATTACGCCACGCAAAAGAAAAATCCCTCAGAGGTGGATTCAAACAGCTATCTACACGTGAACCATTTTTGTAAAGTCAAAGAAATTTGATAAACACAAATAAACATATTTTTTTTTAGAAAATGATTTGGTATGATTTTTCCGACAGTAATTTTGCCGAAACTCACAAAAGAAATATATACATTATAGATTTTATTTTTGTGGGTTGGGGGGGGTGGGGTTGCCTTTCCCTACACTGCCCCTCCCCACTCGTTGTAACTCCTTACCTGCCTATACAATTCGATGAGTTTTAATTTTTGGGGGGGGGGGGGGGGCAGAATTCTGTTGAAGTAAAGCGCTTCAGCAAAATTCCTGTCACAAAAATGCCTGGATTCCCAATGATTCATACTCCTTTTCTATTTCCTATTGTTTGTTCGTCAATCTCCCCAGTTTGTATTGGACATATTACATGCTGTGATTAACTTCATGGTGACATTCATGGTTTCAAATTAAGATTGTGTTTTGTATTCTTATTGTTGCTCAATGTTACCAACTTGTGGTCTATCAAACATTTATGCAGTACAAAGATTCCTTATTATGTTCATTGCTAATTCATTGCTAGCTTGTTACTGTTTTTATGATCAATCCATTTAATAGAATGCCCAGAGATCCCATGGCATTTTATAGGTCGCCTACAAAAAAACATCAACAAACTGATGGCTGTCCCAAACCTATTCATGTTGGAAACTGATTCAATTTCAAATTGTTGCAATAGAGCAGCCCACGTTTGGTTAAGCTGGGAAGTCTCGATTTCAATGTTGCTGCTCTAGTTGCCATAGCCAAATACCCCTCCTCCTATATATCTCCACTTGGTGCATTTGATCAATGTTATTAGTACAATTCTCTCCACAACCGCTTGACCTGCCTGGTGAGAAAGCCTGGGGTAATTTCTTGTGCCACTGCAGCATGTCCTGGGGGACTCTGGTGGGATGCAAGGCTAGGTGGGCTTGTGTCCCACCCCCCTGTCTAGCCCCAGACTGGTGGGTTTAATTATGCCCCCAGGCATTATCCAGGGCTGGGTGGGATCATGGCGTACTCCACAGTTGCTTTGGGCAGTGCTCCCTATTGCCTATTGTGAGCGCTTGTTTCGGCAGGGGATGTGTGTACGGTCCTCCTTGCTACTTCTGTTGCTGCAGCCCTTGGTTGGCATCTTGTCCTGCCTAGTGTTTGCTCCCTCCCGTACTATTCACAGCTAACAGGAGCTATAAAATACGCCTTGAGAATGCTCTGTGTCTCCAATTCCGCAAGGGACGAAAGCGCTCCAGCTGATCGACACAAATGAGCGGTCCGCAGGGCGAGCCGCGAAATAAAGGATCGAAACTACTGGGAGAAATGGCGCTCCTGGTTGTAGCTTTTAAGAGCCTTCTAGCTTGACAGTTAACATGACGTACTTGTGACTCTCCATGCGAACTGGTGGCATGCATGTGTCTATTTGGTATTATACATTTAGGCATTTGTATAAAGGTGCGTTGAGCAACTACTCTACCCAGAAAACTCTACCACATTGCAAACTATCCAAACACTGAAATGCTGGCCTACGTCACACCTATTAGAATTAGTCTTAACGGGAAACTGGACTAAATTCTATCAAATCTGCTCTCGCTGTATCGTTTCACATCTAGAAAGTACCCTGAGATATTACTGTGTTTCTGCTCGCCCGCACTTGTGTAACAGGCTCTACTCCTGTTTGCCTGTTTCACATCAAACATCTGTTCATAAATCCACGCAAACACTCACATCCCATATCACTATGCTTACTCTCTACTCTACACCATCACACAATTATAATGCAGCTTTACCCCTCGATCAATTCGGCCTAGCTGCTAGCATACGAACATCACCCCATGAGCACCTCATCACTCCCATAAATCGCAGATGTAGCCCATGACAAACCGGCCTAGCTTCTCACATAAGCGTCCCTCGTCCTAACGCAGCCAGAACCCAGTCTTGCACACATTCAACCGACATAAATACCACCACACCTAATGCTAGGATGCAGCTACCATCAGGCAAATACAACAACTGCACACCTAACAGGTGCACCCAAGCACACAGCAACACCCTACTCTCTACTGACAGGACTACGGGCCCGAGGGCGTTTCAACCTACCAGCGCTTTGAGGTCCTACCAATGATAAATGGAGCGCTATATAAATGCCACATAAGATAACTGTAGAAGACGTTTACTGCATAGTGGCTTAAAGTTAATGTGCTACAAATCTAACTCCACCATGAGCAGCAATGCCACTGCTTGGGGGAGGTGGGACAAGGCCTCACAGAGGCTCATCTGTCCAGCAAATTTCTTCAGCAGCCACAGGCCTTCCTTTTCATCACAACCCCTCACTCCCTCGTCCTCCTAATTTATTTTTAAATCTGTTTATTGGCATTTGTTATTTGTTATAAACACAAGAAAATTGTCAAATCTTCCACCAAACAATAAATCAGATTGCGTCTCAGGTTATTAACATTTACAACTTAACATAACTTAACATAGAAACTTTAACTATCTCCAAATGTCTGCTTCTTGAGAAGCCGGTGCCAGGTGGGACACCGGGGGGGATTGGGAGTTTCGGGGGGTGAGGGGACTTCCTTTAGCAGGGCTCGCATGAAGTTATGGTTGGGCTTCCTCGAGGATTCCACTCCTGTCCGTGGGACTTCCTATTGCGGGTTTGTGCTGACTCATGGGGGCTTATCGTCCGAGGGGTAAAACAAGGGGTCTGTGAGTCCTCTCCAGGCATCTAGGGTCACACTCGAGGCATCTGTGGATCTAGCTACACTTTCTTCCCAGGCTTTCGTTTCGGCTTGCACCCATCGTTTCAGTTCTCTGTGCCAGATTTTCTGTTGTGGTCCCGATGGTTTCTTCCAGGACATTGCAATTGTCCTCTTAGCCAGAATACACATAATGTCCATTAATCTACTAAGGTGTTTTAGCTTTGCTGGTCTGGGGTACGTGCCGAGTAGGCACTCCGCAGGAGTCCATTCATATCTGGTCAGCCCCAGAGATTCGCTTATCTGCTGTACAAAAGACCACAGTGATTGTGTCTTAGCACACCGCCAGAACATGTGCAACAGGTCCGCATTGTCCATTTCGCACCAGGTGCAATCAGGGGTTTGAGTGTTATAGAGTTTGGCCAGCCTGGATGGGGTTAGGTATGTTCGATGCAGAAGGTTCAATTGTATTTGTCTAAATCTGTGATTTCTGGACACTGTTTTAGGAAATATGAGGGCCCTTTCCCATTACCCATCCGTTACTTCTCGGCCTATGTCTGCTTCCCATCTGGATTTTAGCCCAGCACTGCGTGGATTGGGGGTGTCATTTAGGTGGCCGTAGATCTGAGACACCGGTCTCCCTCCTTCTCCTAGTTCATATAGTAGCGTAATCAGGGGGTTCGTGTCTGGTTCCTCCGGCCATGTCGACCATCTGGTGCGTGCCGTGGATCTTAATTTTTGGTACCATAGAAACTGGCCAGGGTGGACATCATTTTGTTCTTGAAGTGTTTCAAATTCCATGAACTCCCCCTCCGTGTAGAAGTCCCCCCATGAGTAAATCCCCTTCCGTTCCCAGTGCCTGAGGTGTTGCAGATCCGCGGGGGATTTGCATAGGTCTGAGACAAGCGGTATGTTCGGGGAGTATTGGTGTTTGACGTGTGCAAGGGATTCAGCCCTATGCCAGATTTTGCGTCCAAGGGAGACCAGTAGGGGGGTGTTTCTTGTCAAATGGGTGGGGGCCCAGGGAAGTTCTTTCATATATAACGGGGAGACCAGTGGCTGCAGGAGTGGCGTCTCCGATGTGGCATCGTCTGCTAGCCACTTGGTGACAAAGCCAAGCTGCGCTGCTAGGAAGTACTTTTCAAAGTTTGGGAGTTGGATTCCCCCCTGAGTGTACGGTAGTGACAACGTGGCAAGCGCAATCTTTCGTCTTCCCTTCCCCCATAGGAAGTCTCTCAGCATACTTTCCAGTAGGCGAAAGAAGGGCGCTTTGATGTAGAAGTGTACGTTCTGAAATCCATACAAGAATCTGGGAAGGACAATCATTTTAGTTATTGAGGCTCTGCCCATCATGGATAGGGGGAGTTTCGCCCAGAAGGCCATAGATTTCCTCAAGGCCGGGAGAGCAGCTTTAGTGTTGCGCTCATGCATTTGTTCCGGGGAGTGCATTATGTGTATGCTTAAGTATTTGAACGAGGTGTGTTCCCACCTTATTCCCACCGAAGGAAGCTCCGATGCTTCCTTTCCCTTAAGATTTGCCAGGGGGAAGAGGCAGGATTTGGCTCTGCTGAATTTTATTCCAGAGACCTTCGCAAAATTATCTAGGACCTCCAGCATCGTGGGCACATTATAGTATGGGTCCCTGACAAATAATAGGACGTCGTCCGCGTAAAGAGAAATGATGTGGTCAATGTCTCCCAGCCTGATCCCAGCATCAAAAAATTGCTTTCGAAAATAGATAGCAATGGGTTCCAGGCCCAATACGTAGAGCATGGGAGAGAGGGGGCAACCCTGTCTGGTTCCTCTGCATATGTTCCAGACCTCCGATATATGCTTCCCAGTTTTTACTCTGGCTCTAGGTTTCGTGTAAAGTATCTTGATCCACCTAATGAACCTAGGGCCAAAACCAAACCCTTCCAGAACCGCCAGCAGCCATTCCCAAAAGATCGAATCGAACGCCTTGATGGCGTCCAGGGACAGCAGTGCGAACGCTTCTGTGCTATCTACAGTTTGGGCGATGACATGCTGCACTCGGCGCAAATTCATGGTTGTGTTTCGGGCTGGTATGAAGCCGCATTGGTCCTCATGTACTACTTCCCCTATGATTCTGGCCAGTCTATTTGCTAACACTGTTGTCAGGATTTTCACGTCATAGTTAAGCATTGCTATCGGGCGGTAAGAGTCGCATCTATCAGTGGGTTTATTGGGCTTAATAATCTGGATCAGGAGGGTCTCTCTCATGCTATCAGGTAATATCCCTGTCTCATATGTTTCCCGAAAGACCTCGTGTAGCAGGGGCGTTAGTGTAGGCTCATACGTCTTATAAAACTCCGTGGGCAGGCCATCGCTCCCAGGCGTCTTGCAAGTGGCTAGTGAACTAATAGCTTCCGTGATTTCCTCTGTTGTGATATCTGCATCTAGGACCTCTGCTTGTTCTGGGGGCATCCTGGGGAGTCCTATCTCTTCAAGGGTGTCCATGATTTTTTCTAGGGGGACCTGGTCGTCATGAGAGTAAAGGTGTTCGTAGAAGCCCTTAAACGTTTCGTTAATAGATTGTTGTGTCTGTGCTATCCCCCCCCTCTTCAGTCTGTACTCTAGTGATTGTGTGTCTGGGATGTTCTTTCTTGCAGAGCCAGGCGAGCATTCTGCCTGGTTTGTCAGCCTCCGCGTGTATTCTATTAGTTTTGGTGTCATAATCAAATTTGGCGAGCCTATTCCATGCCAAGGTAGAGTTAGTTCTAAGTGCTCTGAGGTTGTCCTCCCTTTGTTCTGTGTCGACCGGGGCTGCTTCTAATTGTTCTATTTCCTGCTCCCAGCGGGCCAGGTCGCCTCTAAATTGTCTCTTAATGCCCCCTGCCTTTGCTATTATTTCTCCTCTCGTCACTACTTTCAGGGCGTCCCACATTGTACTTAAGCGGTCTACGCTTCCAGTGTTTCTTTCTATGAAGTTTTCTATGAATTCGTGTAGGTCCGCCCTAAATGTCGGGTCACCCAGGGCATCTATCGGCATTCTCCACATTGGGATAGGAGGTCTGGGGCCAGTGTGATTCCAGCCCACCAGAGGAGGCGAGTGGTCAGAAATGGTTCTGCCCAGATATTGAGCTTCTTCTATCTGTGAAAGGTGTTCATTACTTATAAAAACATAGTCCAGTCTGGTGTGGAGACCGTGTGGAGAGGAGAAATATGAATACCCCCGAACATCAGGGTGACACTCCCTCCAGGTATCCGCCAAGTGTAACCTATTGACTAATAGAGTGAGGGCTGTAGTAGCTGCTGAGGGCCCTTTCGGGTGCGGGAAGGACCTATCAAGTATTGGATCATGGACACAGTTGAAATCTCCCCCCCAGAAAAGGATTTCATGCCTATTTAGCGCAATCTTAGTGTACATGGAGTTTAGGTGTGATGGGATGTTAGTGTTGGGGAGATAAGAATTCACTATACAAATATCTGATTGCCTGCCCCATATTATTACAAATCTTCCCTCTGGGTCAGACTCGGACTTAGTTACCCGGAAAGGGAGTTGTGGGTGAATCCAAGTATATACCCCTCTCGCATACCTGGAATACGAAGATCCGACCCCCTGGCCTCCCCAGTGTTCACTTAGCCTCGCTAAGGATTCAGCCGTGCAGTGTGTCTCTTGGAGTAACGCTATCTGTACTTTCTTTCTGTTCAAATAGGACTTTACTCTATTTCGGCGTAGGTATGATCCCAAGCCTCTCACATTCCAGGTCAGTATCTTTATATTTATTTTAGCCGCCATTACAGGGTAATTGAGTCACACTCACAGTTGTCCGCCCCCTGTTGTCCTCACATGTCCCGCCATCTCGTCCTGGACTTCTCCCCGCCTGCCCTCTCGTTCCGGCCCCAGGTCTTTCGCAGGTTGGAGATTCTTGAACTTGTGTAGATCCCATTGTGTTAAATGGGAAGAAAACCAAACAAAACTTTCCAAACTGACCCTAGCAGCTGCTTTAAACTTGCAGCGCTCAGGGGCTCCTGAGCCTTCCAGGCCACTCCTGGCCTTCCGGATCAGGTTGTGTGTGAGCAAACAGCTTACACCTTTGTTGGTGGGGTGGGTTGTTTGTCCGCCGCTTATGTGCTCCTCGGGTCTCGCGTCCGATGTAGCGAGATTAGTAGTAGGTCTTTCATGATGGTTCGTTCGTCTACGATTCGTGTAGCATCCCTTCTATTTGCTGCAGGGATTGCCCTTTGCCCGCATGCACCCGGGGGTGGGTAGTCATCCCCGATCCGAATTCGGTGGATCCTCCTTGTCATCCGCCAGGTTGTTATGCTCAAGCCACATATTAGCCGCGGCTGGGGTCTCCAGGAGCGTTGCTTTCCCCTTATATAGAATCTTGAGCCGGGACGGGTATAAGAGCATATATTTCAAGTTGAGCTTTCTCAGCCGGGCTTTTATTGGAATATAAGAGTTTCTGGCTCGCTGTACTGCAGGGGTGTAGTCTGGGTAAATGACTATTGTGGAGCCATTTCTTTTTATCTCCCCGCCTTCTCTGGAGAACCGCAGTATGATTTCGCGGTCTCTGAAATTTAAGATCTTTGCTATAATTGGCCGTGGATGCGATCCAGGTGGGGGACGTCTCTGGAGAGACCTGTGGGCCCTTTCGACGGAGAACCCCTGGGAGAGTTTTGCCGCCCCTATTTCTTGCTGTAGCAGCATTTCGATAAAGGTCGTCGGGTCCGGGCCTTCCAGATCTTCAGGGACCCCCAGTATACGAATGTTATTACGGCGCGCTCGACCTTCTGCGTCCTCAGAGCGGGCTTCTAGCCTTGCTACCTTTTGTTCCAAATCTCTAACCGTCATCTCCAAGTCTCGGGTGTTCTCAACATTTTCCTGCAAGGCAGTCTGTCACCGTGACCCTTTCTGTTAGGTTGCGGGCGTCCTGCCGCATAAGTTGCATGTCAGATTTCACCTCTTCGAGCCGTCCCTCGAGTGATGTGCGGAGGGCAGCTATTGCTTGGAGGACTTGCGTGTGTTTAAGGTCTTCCTCCTGTTGGGGCGGGTCTTCGGGGGTTTCTCGGTCTTGTTGTGTTGACTGCCTTTGGGGTCTGACCGTCGTGAAGGAGTCCATCGTGACCAGTTTCGGTTTGGTCCTGGGGGGAGACATCTCCTGACTAATGTTCTGTAAGTGCTGCCCCCTGCAGAGTGGGAATCCGTCGGCGACCCCTGTATTGAAATTTTCGTGTGGGCTACTAGGGAGCTTTGGTCCCAGGGACCCAACCTCAGGTATTCGGTTGTTTCTGGCTACTGGTGTTTTCCCGCAATTAGGTTCAGGTTGCATGGGGGGCCCTGCTCTGGGAGTCGTTGTGGTGCAGATAGGCCCGGGGCCACAGGTTGTGTCCAGTATTTTCTGATTCCTGCCGGTTTTCCAATGGGGGTATCGGCATGTAGGTGTCTTCCCACCACTAGTCAGAATATTTGTCACCCTTCTCTCCTTCGGGCCTTAGTGGTGCGAGTGGGTCCAGTCCGCTGGGGTCTTCGTCCCGCGGGTCTTCCCGCGTATCAGGCCGCCTCTAGGGCGATCGGGCCCCCGCAGATTCAGACCAGTCCTCTTTGCAGGAGTCAGTGTTGGGCCCCAGGGCCGGCCGAGCCTCGCTCCGCCAGGCTGCTGAGGCCGTGTGAGGCAATTGCGGGTGGTCCCGTTAGGGAGTGCTGTGGAGGGGACCCGATCCCGCTTCCAGCGTTAGTAAGGGGCCCGCCGCCTTTCGTTCTATTCCCGGCGGCTGGTCTCGCCCTCGCACCGCCGGAATTGCTCCGTGTTCCCTGCTCCGGCGTCCGCGGCAGATGCGACCTCCTCCCGGCCACGCCCGTGCCGCGGTTTCTCCTACCTCCGCAGCAGTCTCCTGCGCCGGCCCCTGCTCTCAGATGTTCGTCGTCGGCAGGCTCCTCCACAGCGGCCGCCCCCAGCCGCAACGGTTCGTGGTATGACCCAGGGGGCAGAGGCTGGCCTTTTCCTATTCCGCGGCGGGCGCCGCCATCTTGGAATCCCAGGGGACTCGAGTTCGGGCTTTCCGTTCTCCGCCTTTCGGACTCCGATTCCACCCAGAGTTGTTGCCGAGTGCTGGCAATCGGTTCCCCCACAGTATTCTGGCCTCCGTTCGTCTCGTAGACCTGGGTTCAGCGAAAGTTAAGTGATATTCACAGGATCGCGGACGGAGCTCCGTGGAGGTCTGTCCTTACGGCATGCGCGCTGGCCACGCCCGGCCCTCGTCCTCCTAAATCGCCATACGAGGAAGAGGAAGGCATTCTAACAGATACTTCCTCAGCGTTTGGGTTGCTCGTGCTGAAATACTAGCACGTATTGCAAGTTAGAGTACTCGGTTACCATTGTTTTGAAATTCGGAGTAGTGTTTTGTGGCGTTGCTTTTAATCTCAAATGGTGTCTTTATGTAATCCAGACTACGTCGTGTCTTTCATGCACATTAAATACATTTAAATACTTTTTTACCAGAAAGTTCCGTTTCAAACAAGGCATTAATCTCGGAACTCGTTCCTCTGGCCATGCTCTGCTGGTACCACTGTCCAAACATATATCTGTGGGGCAGGGTGGGTGTAAGCAGGTTGCGGGCTTTATGTGCTCGTTAATTTTTTGAACTTTTCTGCAAGGATGAGCAGGTTTTTAGGGTGTGGCCGTTAAGTGGCTGGTAAATCGGGGGATATGGACTTCCTGGGAAGATGCACGGATGGTGCAGCGTACAAGCCCACAAATTTAGAAATCTGACCTACTTGCCAGAGCAGCATGATGCATTTTGCATAGGAGCAATAGCCCTGTGAGTTGAAGGTCTGTATAGGCATATTTTAAAAGATGATTTGCTTTAGTGGTAAATGTAGACCGCCAATCAGTCTCTTGTAATTAGTAACTCTTGTTGTTGGCATCCATACTAATATGAAGTAAACTTTCAGGCAAAGTCCTACGTATAGCTTACACCAAACTAAACTAGTCAAGCAAAACAAACCCTCAAGTGTGGTTTTGTGTCTGCTAAAAGAAATCCGCAACATGTAGATTTTTTGTTTTTATGCTTATTGCAGTTTTATCAGGCATCAACCACTAACGGTTGCTTTCTTGTGCCTCTAAATCGAGAGAAGGGGAGGAGTAGAAAGCCATGCTTCACAGGCTGTAAAAACCTTCAGATCAGCTGAGATTCTACCATCAATCGGCCAACATTTACAGACTGCTCGAGTAGCTCTGTTCCTTCCCCCTTACCTCTAGACGCAGGGGCTGTTCAATGGTCTTGGGCGGGGTCTAGAGCAATTGGGCGCAGATGGGCAGTTTATTTTCAAAATTGGATTCCCAGATTTCTGTATAATCCTGCTCTTGCACTCTACACACCGGTTCTTTTTGCAGACCTGTCTCACTGCTGCTGTTAGACTACCCCCCCACCCCCCCCCCTCCCTCCAGCGAGAGCAGGCCATCAGCCGTGCTTCAAACTGCCCATTTTGTTCATTTGCTTTAAGGGAAAAAGCAGGGTCCTTGTTGTCCAACACCCTCCTGTCCCAAGATGTTTGCAGAGCGTCTTCTTAGGTCGTGATCTGTATCTGTAGAGTTTCTGTAAAAGTGCCCCTCATCAAAAGCTTGTGTTTTGGTCCAGCATCGGCCTGGAATTTACTTTATTTACCCCAAAGAGTAGTAGCTGTTCAACCGAAAATGATAGTTTTGGGTGCTGCAGAATGTATTCCTTGCATCTGAAAAGAGATCAGTAAGGAGGCATGTGGTAACCAGCCACCCTGGTAAGTTAGGAAGCACGCTGGAGTCGGGTAGGTGGAAGTTAAGACTGCTTTATTGTTCAGAAAGCAAGTTAGAAAGATAAAACGGGAGAGGTGTAGAGAGGCATCTTTCTAATAAGGGCTCCCATCCTGTGGGTCCCACCTGGAATCCCCAGGCTAGTCGGTTCCACAGTCTGATGCAGTCCATCCATTTAACCAATGCAACCAGCCACATACTATACGCCACCAGGGTGCATGACATGTAATCTCTTCTCCAAAGTGTTATTTGTCAAATTGCAAGTGTGGTTAACAGGAATGCATCCTAAGGCACAATTTATGCTCCCTTCTCCAAACACATTTTATAAAAAAAAAAAAATACGTGGCGGGTCTCAATCTGCGCCGACTTTTGGATCTATCCTCTGCCTTGCTCAGGTGGACACTAATTGCAGCCATCAACCATCCTCTCCCCAAATTCTTCACCCGCCTGTCTTTGCTCATTCATGAGCTTTCAAATGAGACCATTTCACAGGTCCAATTGGACTGAAGGATCTAACATTGTATGTTTGCAGGAAACGGTGGAGTAAATCCCAGGCTGTTTGCTGGTGCCTGCCCTGGTTAACGTGAATACACATGACCTGCTCACAAATATCCATGGAGCAGCACAGGATACACCCACCCCCTTCCACTAAACTAATGGGTTATTGGTTTACTCCTCATAAGCCAGGGGAAGCGCACAGCAACTGAACGTGATTGCAATCTGAAATCAGATGTACTTTGGGTACTAGAAAGGGCCATGATTACCACTAGATGGGTGCATGTTCAAGGACACACGTGCGTGAATGTATCTACCTTGGCATGACCCTCCCCTACAAAGTAAGTTTGGAAACTCTAATTGGAAAAGCAATATGTGAAGCTCACAGCATGGCCAAAAGCGATCCTGTGTTATTGACTCAAAGGGCTTCCAGGCCAAGTTGGCTGTCGTTGTGGCGCGTGCCACATGTGGGTTGGCTTCTCTCACACCAAACGACTCTAGCTGCTAGAGGGAAGCTATTGAATGGAAGCCCACGGCGTGTGGAAGGAACTACCAGGATGGGGGTGGCTGCAGAGAGCACATCGTTGCCTTATATGTTGATACTGAACCCTAGACGGTGTCCCTTTTGCTGCTTGAAATAGTTGATGGCTTTAGAGTTTGCGCAGACATGTCCATTGTTTGGATGAAATGTCTGTTTCCATTGGCCAACATGGAGAATGCGTTAGTCTCCAATTTATCGCAGTTTGGAGGTCACTGTGCATTGCCTTACTTTGACCTACATATAGGACAAGAGTTGCCAGACCAGTATTATAACTGTGTGTCAGTATCATATTTTTTTTCTTGTTTAAGGAATTGGTTAAGCAATAAAGTGCTGGACTATACTACTATGGGCCATCCATGTGGGTCCCCCAGTGCTTCCAAAATCGGACTAGCTGTTAACTTCTTTGGCCTGTGGGCAGGGTTACGCTGCATGCTCTGAAGGTTGGAGGGGGCGGGACTTCCGGAACTTCGACATTATCCTGCCTAGCAGCTGCAGTAGTATGACGATGCAGAAACGTTTTTGGGAGGGGACATGTGCTTAGTGTTGGATTTTTTTAAATTTTTTTTTTTTTTGCTGTAGTTTTTGTAACAGGACTAAAAGATGAGACCCCTCTACCGCACCAAAGTGTGGACAGCAACATTTTGCCACAGTGTGGCATCTGTTAGCGTGTTTTGGATATGGATGTTGATCTGGACTTCATGACAATGATTTTGGGAGGTGGTGAGATACTTGAGGATCTCTGTTTCTCGGAAGAACTTTCTGCTCCGTGGTGCTGGTTGGGGCAAGAAGTTGGTGTTGCGGGGCTGGAAGGCTCGGACTGCACCTGCTGTTGAGGATTGGAGTGAGGGGATGTGTGGTCTTGCAGTTATGGAGAGGATGATGTACAAGGGAAATTAAAATTGCATGGAAAGATTTGGGATTATTTCATGAATTTATACTAGCTCTTTGCTGGTTATGCATATAATGTTTTGTATGGTATTTCACTGTTTTAATATTGTTTATTTTGCTGATCTGCTTTCTTTGTATAATTTTTACAAATAAATAAGTTAAACATTTTGCCACAGTTTATTAAAGCTTTTGAAGGATGTGATCTAAAACAAGGCAGGTGTTTAACTTCTGATTTATGTGGGGCGTTGAAATGCTGCACTTTTTGTGAGATGGAGTAGTTGTACTACAAGAGTATGGGAATTTTTTTTAAACCATTTGTATGACTGGCTAGGGCAGCACTTGCTGCCCTTCACAATGCTTCTGGATTTTCCACTTTGTGAGCCTATGCCGCCCTCTAGTGCTCATAGCTGTAATAAAGAACCGTTCTTGTTTGTGTAGCCTGGAAATCCGTGTTGTGACGGATAGCAGAGTGCGCTGCTGCTTTTTTTTTTTTTTTGGGTTATTCGTCAAATTGAACGGAACAGGAAATTTTGGTACCTCTGGCCAATTTGGCACAGATGTTTTGCCGCAGGAGCGGGTTTGACGCGGCGCAAGTTTAATATTGCAATTTTAATCAAACCAAAACACAAATCTAGACATTGGACCATCGGGAACACTGGCCTGCAGGGTTGCGCGACTGAACTGTAACTGCAAGGCCATAGAGATCTTAACGCGTTCATCTGCAACAGTTACTTATCTGAAGCATGACGTAGTCTGAATGACCCACGTTAACAAAAGTAACCTGGGGCATTTGAAATAGGGCTGTACCGAATAGCATATTTAGTATTCGGCCGAATACCGAATAGTTTGTCAACTATTCGGCCGAAGCCGAATATGAAGCCGAATAGGTGCTTTATTTAATAAATCATGTGCCAAACTTCAAAAAACACACTTATAAAAAAAACAAAGCACCATTTTAAATGCATTCTATACTTTTATTTCTCTTCATTGTAATTAATGCAGCATATTTATTTAAAGTATTAAAGCCTGCAATAAAGCAGATTTAACCAAAATGAAGGGACAGAATGTACAGAAGATTGTTGCATATTTATTGCCAGTTAAAGTAGGAGGCTTCACAAATGCAAAAGGACTGCCTTTGTGAATCAGATGCTTTGCATTCTCTATCCAGTTGAAAAGTCGATGCGGTCGAGTTTCGAAACTTCTTTGCAGCTCACATATAAATATATAAAATGGTTCATGTCGGCTCATGCAGGACACAGTCAAGAGGAAATCTGAAATGCATGAACTCCCATCTCACAACTATTCACCCCACCCAACCAAATGCTGCTCACTTTTCACTTCTCCTAGCCACGCTTTCTCGCCAATACACAAACATATGCAACTTATAATTCTTGATAAAATATCAGATAATGTTAAACTCAGGACTCAAGTCCTTAAGAAAAGGGGGGACTATGACGTACGCAATGGGAAGTGACATGACGGGAACTGAAAGTATCTATGCACATTTCTTTGTTTTTTCCAACTGAAAAAAGTGCACATTGCATATAAACATTCGCCAGAAGAAAAAATGCTCCGGTATTGTTGCAGGCTAAGTATAAAAGATGAGCACCTTTTTTGTCTAAGAATCTGTATCAAAATATGCCCTAAAGAGCAGATTGCAATATAAGATATTTTTCAGCTGTGTGATAGCAATTTGTCTGGCCTAATTCTATTCAGTTTTGCATACTGTAGTCTATCTTTGCCTTTCTGAGTTCATGTAGCATTGTATTCAAATGAGAATGTCAAAGTTTTCGGCAAGAGCCGAATAGCAAGAAACTATTCGGCCGGAGCCGAATAGCTTTTTATCAGCCGGAATTCAGCCGAATACTTACTTGAAGCCGAAGTTCGGTACACCCCTAATTTGAATGGTTAGCTTGTTGGTCTGGCAGTACTGCAGGCAGGGTTAGAGACCACGCCAGTTATTAAAAAAATAAAAAAAAGGTCCTAAAACATTTGTTCTGCCGCGCCGGAACATGCTGGTGCCAAAAGATAAAGATCCCTGCGCCGGACTGGTCGTTCCCAAAGGGTCCTGCCGAAATGGGATGATGTACCGCAAATTGAATGCTTGAATGTGAAGTGCTACGTGAATAAGATTGAAACAAAACGGTCTGTTGAAAAAAAGTTTGCAAATATGTTTATTGATTTATATGGCGCACCAAACCAAAAGGAATCTGGGCGCATTTACAGAACGTTACACGTATACTTTAGGCATAGATTGCAATAGTTATTTTACAAGATAATACAATGAGCACATACATGATAATATGCAAGATAAAGCAAAGGATACAGATGAAAATCACACGTTTAACAGTCCGAGGCAATGGTTACAGCGCCAGGAGAGTCATATAGCAGCAATCTAACATGGCTTAGACTATCCTGGGTGTGTCGGAGTTCCTTTGCTAGGAGCCAATTTATGATATTTCATCTAAAGTTAGAGAAGGGTTGGTCCGCTCTCAGAGAAGGAGGGAGGGCATTCCAGAACTGCGCCGTCATGAGAGGGAACCTGCTGTCTGGCCCATCCACCCCCCTGCTTTTTAAAAAAAAAAAGTTTGAATCTGGGAACAACCAGGCTGAATGAGTTGACTGACCTAGTGGGGCGTGAAGAGGATTTTTTAGAAAATTCTCTCCGCAAGGAAAGTGGGGCAGCTTTATTGAGACATTTGTGGGTTAGCGAGACAGTTTTGAGCAGGATTCTGTCATTAATGGAGAGCCATTTGTTCTGGCTCCTCAGCCCCGAAATGTGCGCTCTCCTGGGTGCGGTTCTAAGTGCACTGTTCTGTAGGATTTGGATTTTTATTAGCAATGCACTTATTCACACCCAGGTACAATGCATTGCAATAATCCAACTTAGAGAGGACGAGGGCTCTAGCCAAGATAATACAACTTTCTTTAGAAAGGGTTTGCAGGCCCTGATCAGTTTACAGGTATATGCTGTAGCATAGGCCATGGCGCCGACTTGCTTATTTAGTGTAAGGGCTGAATAAAGGTAGAAGCCAAGGGTTTTTACCGGTTTAACCACTTTAATATTATTCCCATCGATATTGAAGGTGTATTTTGTATTAAGTTTGTTCAGGTTGGCTGCAGTTCCAAGTATCAGGAGCCGTGTTGTGGCACAAAGCCAGATTGGCTGATTCCTAGGAGGTGATTAGTTTCTATGTACTCCTGTATCTGGATGTAGGCTACTTTGTCTAATACCTGGAGTAGGAACGGTACAGTTGTAATCGGCCTATAGTTGGTAGGAATGGTGGGGGTCCAGAGATTTGTGGGTTTTTAAAAGATTTTTATTTTTTATTTTTAGGAAGGGTAGGACCCATGATTTCTTTAGGTTGCTAGGAACAGTACCAGATGCGAATGAAGCATTGATTAATTTGGAGATAAAAGGCGCCTAGTCTCTAGCAGCATCTTAAATTATCTGTGCTGGTCAGCTATCTCCCTGACATCTTGACTGTTTGAGGGAGGCAATTTTTTCCACCTCATGGATGGAGACTTGGGAGAATCTGAAACGGTGAGGTGGTTTAATAGTGTGAGCTGGGGTTCTGGCATAAGTACCTTAGGTAGGTTAGCTCTTTTGTCTGCAATCTTATTCTGAAGAAGGGCAATTTTGTTCGTTAAGGCATTCTTGATATTGGTACACAAGAGTTTATCCTCCAAGCAATTGTCTGTCGGAGGTATGGTGCTTCCTTTTCTCTTAAAATAGTAAAGAGCTCCATTAGTACTTGAACTAGCTTTGTTAATCCTATCGTTGTAGGTTTCCTTTTTTGGTACGTATTTTATATATTTTTTTTGTATGAAGCGGCAATATTGTTTGCATTTGCCTCAGTGGGTAAATGTCTCCAGTGGACTTCCAGTTTAATTTTTTCCACTCTCGGATTTTAGTTGAGGAGTGAACCAAGAGTTTAAGGGAGCTCTAGGTTTACTTTTTCCACATTTTAAGAGGGGCAATTACGTTTAGGGCTTCAGTCATCGTGGCGTTGTAAGCCTCTCCTAGGATGTCTGGATCTGCAGAATCCAGCAGTGAGTAGTGGGTAGGGATAACCTGTGGTGTAACCTTGTCCAGTGATAGTCCTTTGGATGAACCCCAGTTCAGTAAGCACATTAGACCCTGCTAGAGCTTGTTGGTCATTGGGACGTTAAAACCAAGGTTGAGGTCCCCAAGCAGTAGTATTTGGGAGGAAAGTATTATGGATGTGTTTTCTTCTAATAAACCGATGGGTCCAGGTGGTCTGTAGATGAGCTGTTAAAGTACGGGACTTGGTGATAAGTCATTTAACTGCGAGTAGTTGGCTAGACTTGTGAGAATAGCCCCCCTCACCAGCTAAGTTAGACTTAGCAATGAAGGCGATGCCTCCGCCTCTAGAGTCAACTCTGTCTGCTCTTATGATATTGTAATTGTCGGGTACTGCAAGTAAGGGGGCGGGGCCGCAGCTGCATGTAGCCATGACTCAGTTATTGCTAGGAAGTCAAGGTTATCGGCCGTGATCAAGTCTGCCATCTGTGGCATGCGCCACCAGTGATCTAGCGTTGATTAACGCGCTCTTGATATTTGGGTTATTAGTGTTAGTCAGATGGGCAATAGGTTTGCCCTGACTTACTTTATTGTTGGTGCTTTGGTGGTTGTGGCATTATTTTTTATCCTAGTATTAGACTTGGTGTTCTGGTTGATTCCCTAGCATAGGAGGACCAATTTTGGCTAGGGTGCTAGTCGTTGGCTCATAAAGTCTAGTTAGTCTAGTACGCAGTCTGTTTCTAGCTTCAATAGGGCATGGTATATACGTTTTGGTAAGAGCATGGTGAATCTTTGGATTGGTAGAAGTGAGGTAGTTGGGGACGGGGGGGTACCAGTGGTATGAACTGAATGGGGGGTATTTAGTATTTAAGTTAAACGTAGGTAAGAATCCAGTCGATTTGATGGCCAAAAGATGACGAGCTTAAGCCGTGGAAGGAATGTAGTAGGTTTGATCCCTGATAATGGAAGGGTTTTGTAAGCCATGGTCCGAGCCTGATGGCCAATGTAGTTCGAACCTACTATTTTGGTCTGTAGGTCTACAGCCGGTAGGGCAAAGTAGTTTTAACAGCAGGTGTACTGTGGCGTGCATATTCCCTGCAGACTCCTAACCACCGTGAGGATTTGGTAATCACCTATGTTCTGAACTTGTTTTGGTCGTTTGTATGCTAGTAAAAGAATGATTAACACTGCGGATGAATTGCCAACGGGTTGGAATGTAAATCTGATACAGCACCTAAAGTGCCAGGGTTCATTTTGTTTTTGTTTAGGATGAAGCGATTGGGCAAAGGGTTGATGGATTACTGAACTGAGTACCTGCACATAACATTCCTTGTGCCTTTTTGCTGGACTGCACTTGCACTGTCATTGTGTTGTGTTTAGAATTCAATGGATTGAATAATAAATCGTGGAGAACCTTGTTTCTGAGATGAACAGGCATTTCAGCAAGGGCTTAACTGCAGCTACTGGTGTCGGGGATCGCCCAGCCAGCACAAGCTATTTGGGGAGAAGGAGCCAGCGATTACAGGAAACTGGATTTAAGGTTTGCCAACTTTTAGTCCTTTAATTATGACTTTGTTTTTTATTTTTAAAGTTTAAAAAAGAATACATTTAGACAGTTTGAGAGATGCTGATGGCCATATTAGTACAGCATTGGTGACCCTGGGGCGTCTCATGTCTCTCCTGGTAGAAGTTTGCATCATGTTAACAAGGGTATTTGAAGTTGCAATTTGGTGCTAAAATGCTTCCAAAATTTTGAATACCTGAAAACTGGAGACTGACCCGACCCTCCGCCTCCCCCCAAAAGATGGATACTTGTCCTGCCTGTCAACGTAGAGGGGCGTTTGTTGCGAACGGGGAACCAATGAGTGCCAAAGTAACTTTCAACAAACGAGCCTTGCACATCCTTGCAACATCATGCAAGTTTGGGGCCGGGATCACATGAGAGGAATTTATTTGCAGCCAGATTATTATGTATAAAAAAAAAAAATGCAGTGATCCAAGAACGCTTGTGGATGAGTGGGGAATCGCACTCTGGAGGAAACAATGGTAATTACGAAGAAAAAGTGGAGCACACAGGGCTTTGTGCGAAGGTGATCAAAGAGGAGAATAAAAGGGAGGTGCAGAACCAGGCACAATTGGGTACCGTCACCCTGCAAGTGAAACTTGTGGGCAAGCAACATAGAACGAGGAGAAAAAAAATCCAAGGAAGGTAGAAGATATAAGTTGCAGTTTGCACCTAACGCAGAAAAGAAAAGGGAATGTACCCAGGAGCAAGAGTGAATCAAACATTACAGATGTGCAAGGACAGGACACTATGCATCTTCTAAAAGCTGTCTGTCGCTGTCAGACTTCATCATTGTGTAGCACGAAAGGACATTTTGCAATTGTGTTGGAAAAAGAAAGTAGCCTGGGTGCACGAGGAGGAATTTGGACGAAGGAAGGGTAATAGTGCGCAGGACAGATGCAGGCAGCGAAATGAAATGCCCTAGTTGTGTTGTACGTATTGAGAACATGCCAACATCAATGATGGTAGACGGCTATTTGCCATATTAGATGTTATGATTGTAGATCGTATATGATCAGAACATCCAAGAAAGTAAGGCAATTGGAGGAAGCTGGAGTGAAGATTAAGTGAACGCAAGGGGGGTTTGAAGGCACCAAAATACCAATAATGGGGTATTTTCGAGCATTGACTGAATTCAGAAGCAGATTGGCTGTGGTGAAAGTTGGCATTTCAAAGAGGTGTGGATGTTCTAGGGTGGCGAGACAAAGCGTTGTCGGAAGTGAAGCCTGATCCCACATTGGTGGAGCCTGTACCAAGTCTGCAAATGAAATAGAATGCACAGTGATAGGTTGTCTGAAAGGGTAGACTAATGGTGAAGGTGAATGGGCTCAACCAATGGTGCACAAAGGTAGGAACATACTTCTCGCCTTGAGGGCGAGAGGCAAAGAAAAAATCCGATTAATTTGTGAAGGAATAATAGAACCAGTAGTCAGCTGCGTGGGTGAGCCCTATACTAGAAGTACTTATCCGAGAAATTGTGCATGTACTGGGACCTGCACGAACTGAATAGGAACATTCTGATTAATACCTGTTGCCTCATATTTTAGAAATGTTGAGTTGCATGAATAGGGTGAGCGTGTTTACGACGCTGGACTTCTCTGCGGCTTATCATAAAATAAAGTTGACAGGATTTTAAGAAGCTTACCTTATTTATTACGCCATTTGGAATTTTTAGATATCCCAGGATTCCTTCTGGATTGGCGTTTGTGGCACTTTGCCAGAGGACAATGACCTATCTACTGAAGGGGATTGATGGAGCAATGGCCTATCAAGATGACATTTTTATAACCAGTAAATGAACAGATGAACATGATACAAGGTTACGTGAAGTGTAAAGACTTTGGAGACTGGCATTGAAATAGTTTTGGGGTCCGAGGTGGAATATTTGGAACATGTTCTAATAAAGAGTAATGGCTATAAAGTGAAGATGGGAGCGATGACCGCGATCAGGGATGTACCATGTCCACGCAACAAAGAGGAATTGAGGTCCTTTCTCGGCTTAGCTGTTTGTTGTGAAGACGGATCATAAGCCATTGGTGAGGTTTGGCCCGGTTAAGTCTACAAAGCTCAGGAATTTGATTATGTAATAGAGTATGTACATGTGGTGAAGAATAAAGTGGCTGACGTGTTGGTGCCTCATTGAGGGGCGGAGCTGGTATTATGCGCATGCGAGGCACCCAGGCGCTACTGGCCCTAAAGGGAAAAATTGAGGATTAGTATTGGTAGCCAGGGATGGACATGTTTGTGGTGAGGAATTGTTGGCCATGTAGTAATATTAGATACAATTATGAAGATTGTTAAACAGGAGGATGTGCACATGGAACTGCCGTAAGGAATATAGGAACTAGTGGGAATTTACATTTTGGTTCCTTACCCTGTTTTTGGACAGAGGTTAAAGTTTCTTATTGTTATGTTGGCTTTTTTTTTTTAAACTAACCCGAAGGGAAGATGGTAACGTTTACTTGGTAACCTAATTGCATTCCTGGCACACATGTTTTGGAGGGAAGGGTACCCTAAAGGGATGGTGAGTGATAGTGGACCACAGTTTAGGAGTAAAGAGATGGTGAAATATGCCAAGGAGAAGGGATTAAAATGGAGTTCGACATCGAACCATCATCCTTAATCTAATGTGGAGTTGGAGAGACTGAACAGAGTATAACTGGAGACAATAGAAATGGATGTGGGTAAAACGGAAGAAGAGATTGGAGTGTTGGATCCTTTATTTTATTTCCATGGGCCTCAGGGCTCACATATAACAAAAGGAAACCGGAAACGGGACAAAATCCAAGGACCCGGGACACCAGTAAGAAACCTGGTTATTGATTGAATAGGTATGTTTTGATCACCCTCTTAAAGGCAGAAAGTGAGGTGGCGAATCTTATTGCCAACAGAAGCACATTCCCTTATTTGGGAGCCTGCACTGGGATACTACCAAACTATGCAAATTTAAACCAAGGTTGTTAGTTTATTGCCATCACTAGATCGCAGAGAACGGGAAGAGGGATCCATGGTACAGTTGTTTTGTCAAGTACAAAGGTGCAATCAATGTCCAGCACTTGTTGGTTAATGATGGGATCTTGTGTAGCTACCTATGTTTAACAGGTAGCCAATGTAGGGCCCTGCTATACTACATGGCCCTGTCTATGCAGCCCGAAAACTGCACGCACTGCAACGTTCTGGGCTGTCTGTAGGGATTGAATGTTAGCCTTGTCTGTTATTGATAATGGGCTGTTGAAACCATAGTCTTTAGTTCACCAGGGCAGAGTCGAGAATGGATCTGTTTTTGATGAATAGATAAGGTCTGATTTGGTTCAATAGCCTCACTACATAAGCACAAGAAGAGTGAGTATGGGATACATGGGCCTTCATGTTCAATTCTATGTCTAGATGAACACCCAATGTTTTGATGCAATCTGACACTGCAATTTGGTTGTTAGCAATGCTAAAGCTTCTGGAGGAAGCATCATGTTTCTTGACAGGATGACTGGAGCTTCACCATTTGAGGTGATGCGAGGTAGGAAGTTGAGTTCGATGTTGTGTCCGTATTGGGTGGACTCGATGAGTAAAGGGGAGGTATGCACATGATGATTAAGGAAAGTCCAGGAGTAGTGGAAGGACATTGAAAGAAGATGATCATTAAAGTAGGACATTTGGTAAGAGTGAAGAAGGGGAGGATAGCAAAAAATGCACATCCCCCCCCCCCCCCCCCCGCCACCTCCCCACTCCCCCTTCTCTCTTGGTCAATGTCCACTCTAGCGCCTTTAGCGCGGTGGTTAAATGGAGTATTGACATGGTTTTCTGAATCTGCGTGTCCCTCTTCTCACCCTCAGATGGCTGTGGCCACCCACCAATTTAGGTCCTTGGCCACCTCTATGGCCTCTTTTGGGGAAAGTGGATAGGCTTCTCAGCATCTATGGCCGGAAGGTGTAAAAACTCGGCCTCAAAGCTTGGGCAAGCCAATGGTTCTGCCTTGTTGGCAGTGGGCAAACGGAGATTGTGGTAGCATCTTCCTGATTGAGACAGCTTTCTGCTGGCTGACTAGCATGCTTTGTAGAGGCCAAACTGGTTTTGCAGAACCTTTTGCAGTCGGGGGCTGACCACATGGCTACGTCAGCCGGGGTGATGGGGCGGTGGGGGGGTGACTGTAGTAATTGACACGAGGCATGCCAACCTACGGGAGTGTTCTTTCAGAAGAGTTGAACACGATTATAGACTTCCCTTTCGCAAGCATTGACATACTAAACTCCTTCACTGACTAGCTTTTGCAGGCCAATATGCTAAAGTCCTTCTCACAAATGTCTTGGGAAGGCAGGTCGTTTGTTTTTGGGGATTCGAGTGCTTCCTAGAGAAGCGGGACAGGTGGATTGTGCTTCAGCCTAGGAACAAATCAGTGGTACCCAACCAGGTACCCAAAAGCTGCATTTTTTTTTTGTTTGTTTTTTTTTTGGTTATTCGTCAAATTGAACGGAACAGGACATTTCGGTACCTCCGGCCAATTTGGCACTGATGTTTTGCCGCAGGAGCGGGTTTGGCGTGGCGCAAGTTTAATATTGCAATTTTAATTCAACCAAATTATAAATCTAGACATTGGCCCGTCGGGAGCCCTGGCCTGCAGGGTTGCGCGACTGTAACTGCAGGGTTTCTTAAAAGGGCCTTGCTCCCACCCACTGCCCACTGCAGAACCTAAGCATACAATAACTGGCTTGTTGGCTGTCATTCATCTCCATGTGGGGGTGGATTTCCTCATATTTGGTGCAAAGGAGTGAAATGTCCTCTGGCCTGTAGGTTTGTTTTCCATGTGGGTATATTCCCCCCCCCCTCCCCCAATACACTGCTGCAGCTCAACGTGTTGTTTATCCTCCAAGGTCCTGGAGCTCCTGAACTCAAGGCAATGGAGGAAGTAGCCCTCCCCTCCCCACCCTCCCGTGGGGGAACATGTCATTTTTCCAGGCTGTTTGGCCTGTGCACCATCCTTGACCTGTCTTCAACACTTTCTAAACTTTAGTTCAAGATTCTCACACCAGCGTGGATAATTTCTGCTCTCTATCAAGAAGATTGTGGTGCAGTGGAGCTGAAGGCTTCTCTGCACATGCCCATTTGGGAACTGCACCAGTGATATCTGCCCCTTGTTCTTAAACCCCCCGTAGTCCGGAGGTGGAGTTTTCTTTCCGAGTCCAGTTTGATTTGATTTTTCACCTTGGATTGCCTATTGAACCCAGCAATGCCTTCCTTGACACTGGTTGAGAGACTGATGTTCATTGGCTTTGTTTGGGGCACTCGCCTAGCTAGGGTTTTTCCAATGGAGAGGATACAGGATGTTCTCTTGACTTGCCCTGTATTTTTGACCAGTTTGGCGACCACAGCATCATGGTTCTGGAGACTGCTGTGGCTCGTGGCCTCCTGCATCAGGTCTGCAGCACACCAGGCTCCAGATGAGCAGGGCCCTATGCTTTAGCTACCGTGTCTGTTCTCAAGTATTTCATCCCTAGTCAGTGGTTCTCCTTTATACCTCGAACTGAGGTGTTGAGTGACCTCGCCAAATATGCAAGGGGAGTGGTATTTTCAGAGCCCCATCCCTCTCCTGGCCTTTCACCCTGGGTACAATTCTGGTTGAGCTGCAGGCCGCATGATTTATGGTATTCCAAGGCATTAAAATAAGCATTGTTGCATAGCAATTTGCCATGCAATTCTTTAGGTTTGCTACTTAAATTGACAAATGTGTAGCACAACCTGCTATTTAAATTACCCTGTTCAAGGAAAGCGCTGCTCACTGTGCATTCCTCTCTGGATCTCGGGGCTCTCTACCATCTTTTTTTACTGTTCACTAATCGTTCAAAGTGGGGACTGAGGGGTTGTGGGGCGGGTGTGGAAGAGTGCAGCAGTAATACTCCCCTCCAATCACAAAAGTCCAACGCCCAGTGTGAGAGTGCTAGACAAAACACATTCTTATTTAAATAACTGCAAACCAGCAGTAATCGTGACAACACTTCAAGTTAACTATATCCCGTTTGACAAAGACCGCTGGGTATATGTTTAAAAGACAGTCCTGCAATTCCATTAAAAAAAAAGTAAGTTGTTACATTACAGTATTGCTTCTGTAAAACACTGCATTACTCCACTATTTTTTCAGTAACAGGTCATAAGGTGAACTATATTTAATTATGTTTGGGAAGATGCATCATATTGATAAGTGTGCATTATCACACTGCCAAATGCGTTTATGGTAAACCTAGTTCTGTGACCTACTGGTTGCATAGATCTGTGCAACTGGTGCTCAACCCATGCGCTGGTCCCAAACTCCTTGACCTTCTATTTTAGCATCCTCTTGCTTTATACCAGATACCTTGAAAGTGAGATGTCTGGAAACTACAGTATTCCGTTTTATTTGTCCACTTCTCTGCCTGCTACACCATCCATTCTGCTTATTTTTCTCCTCCTACACAAAGCTGACTAGAGGCTTACGCAAAGTAGTGATCAATACTTTCATCCAGTCTTTACATTTACTGCAATACCATACACTGTAGTTGCTCTACTATTGATTGCGTTGTATATTCGGCCCTGTGGGAGAGAGCTGGCCAATCCAGAATCTGCAAGTAGGAGCCTGCCTTTCATGCCAGCCTGCTGCACATCTGCCCAACCTTCATCCTGTCCCTGGAGGTGCTGCCAAATGGCTGAACCTCCACTGGAGGGCCACACATCAACTCAACTCCCCCCCCCCCCCCCTGCCCAACCCTCCTCCACTCACTTGCACACCTCCTGGCTCACTTTCAGTTTCTGGAAAGTTATTTCCAGTCGTGTACGTATGTGTAGTTTCTTTTTGAGGGGAAGCAGGAATTGTGCAAAGCCTGGTTATCTTAAAAAAACAAACCTGTATCTGCACCACAGATGGCGGCTCGGATTGTCAATAGCGATAGATACCGCTTTAATGGCCATGCAGGGCTGGAATGCTACACTTGATCCTACCTGACAGGCTTGAGGGCCGCTAGTGGCGCTGCCATCCACCGGAAATTGTATTTAATACTACAATAAAAAAAGTGCTGCAACACCATACTACCTACTTAGACTCAGGCTATGAATTTCCTTCAACATGTTTGGTTTTGATTCATGAAACTTCTCCTTAATCAGCAAATGATGGGTCAAGAATACAATGAGACCCTGCCATGTGCAACACTCACTGCACAGAGCCTTGCAATTAAAACATTTTTCAGAGTTTAACATCCATTTGTGTCCATTCATGCAGTTCACCTCTGTGTCTCGTTAATGTCTTACTTCAGCAGTACACAAACATTATATAGTGTTGCTCATTTTATGTCTTGGGTACCAATAACCTCTGATATTAAAAAATTGCCAATAATTAGTTGTTGCTACTCAAGAACACTTAAACTCTGCCCATCAATTTTTCAAAACTAATTGATGCCTTGCATTCAGACCAGTATTTGCTCTAGTAATGTCATGGATCTAAAGGCCATTTCCAATACCTTGAAAGCCTTCCTGCCTATCGAATTGCGTATACTTTCAGACTACGATGTTCTGCATGAACGAGCAGGGCGTGACCAGGTGTCCCCAGTTTGTTGAACTGAAAGTGGAACTGCGGTAGTAGGCAATTTAACAGATTCATGTACAATCCTACCATATTCTGGGGAAACAAACTAGAATCTGATGCCCTCTGCAGGCTGGCGGTCAGTCCACAAGTGGGACCTTTGCACACTTTGTGCAAGACCTGTCCGCAAGGTGGGGCTTTTTCTCCGATGCTTTTGCTACTGCCAGCAATGCAAAGTGTCCCCTGTTTGCCTCCCTCCTGGGCAGTAACAGGAACTCTATAGACAATTTGTTTGGGAGGGGATGACCCTTTGTGTTTTTCCGCCCTTTCCTCTCATTCCCAAGGTACTCTAGACGATCAGGTAGTCTGGGTCTGATTCTGATGGTGCTCCCTGTGGTCAGCTAAGTTCTGCTTTTCGGACCTCTCCAGTCCTGCTCCTGTGGCTGGACTTTGTGCCACAGGTGTGGGTGGATTTGGCATCCTTGCCTTGAATCTCTTCAATTATCGGCCTGGTTCTGGAGGAAGTGATCCTGGGGTGTTTAGGATTGTCTAGGGGAAACTTGGAGATTATCCTTTTAATCATTGACCCTGTATGAGGGACCCAGTATGAGTCAATGGACACGGTTTCGCCATTGGTGCATCAACCGGAAGCAAAATGTGCTCTGGAACCAGTTCTTTCGAAATCTGACTTGGAATCTTCAGAATATCTGGAAGCATGCTGTTTTTACCTGTCGCCGGTGGTGGTTTACAAGAACATGGAATATTTTCTAGAACTAATGCAGAGGTGAAACAGCTTTCGAGGGTCTTTGGGGAGGGAAGGCTGAGGCTGTTCCCATCAGTGAAGTCCTAATCCCTCCTGGTACTGCATGTAGTGCAAGCCTTTTGGACCTTTCACCTGGGTGAGCCTAGTAGCGTGGAGGACAGCGTTTCTGGTGGGAGTCCTGTCTGTTTAGAGTCAGTGCACTCCAAGCTTTTTCCATAGTTAAGTTTGCAGACCCTTTTTCTCTTAAAGTTGTAATGTACACCATTTTATTTTTATTTTTTTCTCTCTTGATAAAATGGTTTCTGATGTCCATATTAAGCGGGAGATTTCCATTCAAGTGTTCTTTCATAATCTGTCCTTTGGGTGGGCGGGTGTCCAAGGACTCTGAATAATCTGGTCCAAATCTGAAATTCTACCTTTACTACTAAGGATCAAGTCCTCAAACAAAGTTGCTCTTTATGGAGGCACACCTTGTGGCCGGCAGCTTTCAAATTGCTCATAGCTCACTGTATAGCATCTTTTATTGTAAAGAGTTAGACATGTCAAGGGCTCCACCGTCCTCGGGGTGTATGTGCTCCTTGTCGGGGAAACATTTTTTTTTTCTCCCATTATCCAACACTTTCCCCACATAGTGTAGATCTGGAGTTTGTTTATAATGCCCTGTGGGCAATCTAAGGTGCTTGTGTCAGAGTTTGTGAAAAGGCCCTTGCAGTGCTTGTCAGTATTTTCTGTTGGGTGTATGCTCTTTTTCAGTTTGAGCTGCACAAATGTCTCTGCAGTGTCCGCTTGCTCTCTGTGATATCTGGTACGGATTTAACCCTTTAAGTGCCAAGGACGAGGCATCTCGTCCTTGGGATTACCTCCCCAGTGCCAAGGACGAGATAGCTCCTACTTGGCACTTAAGGGCTTAATGAAGGAGAAAATGTTACAGTAGTAGGGAATACAGTAGTTATTCTTGGGCCTTGAGGTTTCCGAATGATCTAACTAGAAAGCAACTAGCATACTAGGCCTGACGGCATTTCAACTAGTGCAAGTGTATGTAAGTGTTTCAGGCACAACCAGATCAGGGAGGGGAGACAAAGTGGGACAAGACGGAACTTACTACGCCTAGTAACTTCAGGTCACGCAAATGTACAGATGGACGTGCAAGGGAGGGGGCATTGGGGCAACAAGTGCGTCCAGCAGGACCCTAGGTTAAGTGCAGAGAGGTTACCCATCGCATGGAATGTATGCAGAAAGTGCAATAGTTCTGAGCGTAGTGCAGAGGCCCAGGGGCAAGTGAGTGAGTGAGATATCTACATCTACCCCACCCCCCAATCTCTGCTTGGGGGGGAAAAACGGCTCACCTGCAAAGAGTTGGAGGACGAGCGGAGGGCTCTAGAAGGTGAGTATTTAGGAAGAGAGCATTGTACGTATTGTGGGCCCTGGCCCTAGAAAGCCTTGTGGACTATGTAGAAGGTCTTAAACTTGATCCTAGCAGGCACAGGGACCAGGGGAGGAATTTCAGTGCCAGAGAGATGTGGTCCCTGGGCTTGGTCAAGGATAAGTCTTGCGGTTCTGTTCTGGATGAGTTATAGCGGACAGACAGTAGAGGTATGAAGGAGGCTGTTGTAGTAGTCCAGCCTAGAGAGAACCAGGGCTCTGGAGTGGGTGAGCCTTTGGGGGAAGGTGAGAAAATGTAGAATACTTCTGAGGAGGTGCAGCTGGTAATGGACTTTGTCTGAGATGTGAGAAGAGGAGGAGAGAGTGCAGTCGAAAATGACACCCAGATTTTTGGCCTCACTAGCATGTGGGGGGCGCAGGGCCAAGGGAGGCTGGCCAGTGAGTTGGGAAAGCTGGGACAGGGGTCCCAATGAGGATGATCTTGTGGCAGAGTTTATTTGCAGCACACCAAGAAGAGGAGGGAGGAGGGGATTATTATTTCATGGACACGACCTCCTCGGGTGTGATGGGGGGGGAGGATTTAGCCGCGGGGGTGAAGTGATGTGGGTGCAGGCGAACAGTGGAAACTAAACTTATTGGCGATGCCAAGCTTTTAGGCAATGTTGAACTGGGTTCCTGCTAGGAATAGGCTTAACATGGGGAGCTTACTGGGAATCGCATGTCATGAACGTTCATAACCTGATCCATGTCTTGACGCATGGTGTCCTTACCTGCCTTGTGATCTGACATTTCCTGGGCAAACTGGGAAATAAACTGTTGTGAGATTGTGTCGGAGTGAACACAGCAACCAGATTTACACGATTGGTAGTTCCAGTACTGATGCAAATGTTATTGCATTTGGGTTAAGACCAGACCTATTTGACCCTTGTGATGGGGCTACGCACATAAATGATCTTATATTAACTCACTTTCTTCTTTCCGAAGGCTGGCATGAGCGCAGCAATTTTGCTGGTGCTTTCAGTGATGCAAACCCAGATATTATGTTGCAGACCCCAGGTGCATATGGCGACTTCACTGGCATTACTACCAGAACAAATGTGGTCCCTGCTCTCTAGCATTATGTCCAGTGCAAAATGGGCTATTGCCCCGGTGATATGACGAGCAATCTCTGCTATAAACCAGTTTCTTGGCAGTTCAGCCTTGTCCGCCTGCAAGGCAGTGGCAAACAGCCTGTGAGTTAATGCAAAGTCTTTAAGGCTTTGTCCACTGACTCTGCCTTAGACCGGCCTGGGAAGGATTCATCTCCATTCTCTAGAACCTGTAGCAAGATGAAACCTGGCAGAGGGCAGTTAAGGCCAGACTGTGATGGCAACCAGCAACGTTGTGGCGCTTAAAGAAAAGTGGAATCTGCTAGTTTACATTATGCCAACTTTAAAAATTTGCTAAATGGGTATACTGAATCGGTCATGGTGTGCACAATTGTGTGCATAATTGAAACTGCCAGGGAGGCTCTGCTAACTGGATAAGAGATAATTTAATGACTTGCCAGAATGCAAACTGGTAATTACATGCTCGCTAGCTTCAAATCTGCCCAAGGGAAAGAATATTGTTGATCATTTGCCATCTTATCATGGCAACGCCACTGATATTTACATCTACTTTCCCTAATCTGATCAAGATTTCCATTTTTGTTGACCTGTTTTCTTGAGCATTTTGCAGTACACGATCTGTATTGTCTTGAATGTCGTTGAATTTCTGTAGCTTTTAGCTTTCACCATGGTCTATAAAGTATTGCAGAATATTTGACAGTAGTTACCTGGACTGGTTATATTGTCTTTTGAAGCATAGTTTTTCACTTGCTATGTTTACCAAGTCGCAATCCAATGATTACAGGCCCTGTGAGGTGTGGTTTCATGGGATCTGCTCTACCTTGGCTAGTGTGATTGCACTATCAAAGTAATTGGACTCTTTTAAAACAAATTGTTTATATATAAAAAAAAATATATTTATTTTAAGTTTCCCGCCATTTAGTTCTTTTATTGCAGAATGACTAGTAGTAGATTGTCCATGCTACTGCTTTCTTTAGTTCCCCATCACTACAACCAAATGACGCATCTTAAACACTTTTGAATCCTGGATTGTGTACACTCCCTTTGCGCCTGTTTAGAATATTGGCATGACCAGTTTCAACAGCATTGTATAATTCTCCTAACGATCCTTTTGCAATGGTGGGATATTTTAAATGTGTATTTTTGTCCAAAACGTTTCCGCCCCTCCCCATTTGATCAGAAATTGTACACAAGGAGTTCAACCCCCCCCCCCGCATCAGCGCATCATTCCACATGTGTATGCAGCAAGTGCCTATGAAAAGTCTGTATTGTGCTCTAATGAAAACCTATCAAGCTTTTAATCCATGTGGAAAGCAATATGCAGAAGTGTTTAGAAGTGAATGTAATATGTCATGAACAATGAACTTGTACTGATTGACTGTTCCCATGATTTAACGTAGAAAATGCTTGAACGAACAAGAGCCAGGAGAGAGAATTTACAGAAGAAAATTGCTGATCGGCCCACAGCGGCAGCTCGCACCACCTTGCAGAACAAAAGAACAAGAGAACCTCTTGCAGAAACTAACCACCTTCCTCTTGTGCCTGCTGAGGAAGGTAAGGCTCACTTCAGTGAACTCTTGTACATTGATAGATTTTCATTCTGAATGATTCGAAATGAGCGGCCTCCTGACATCCATTGCAGGCAAAAGCTAAAATGACGCTTCACCTCGAATGGTTGATTTGATCTGTGACACAGGGCGAAAGATGCAATATGTGCATCAATAGTGAATGGCCGTTTTTCAAAATTGGTGCACCTTAAGCAGTGCCACATTTTCGTTCTGTACCATTTCGTGCCGGTCTCATTGCAGAACCTGGAGCATCCCAATCCCGCAATCTCCCCACCACCATAGTCCAGGAGAGATACAAACCAATAAAAGAACATCGCCTTTGCAATACTAAGACGCTCACCTTTGTTTTTTGCTTTGACCCTATCAATCTTGACATGTTCTCCAAATGTCTAGTTTTCATTGGGAATTGGCATAAACTACTAAGATGCCCTTAAGTTAAAGCTCAAACCAAAATTCCTACCCAACGAACGCACCAGACAGTGGCTGAATGGTAGAATGGTGGAGATTGGGTCCCTTCCATTTGTCTGAATGACTGGCACTGGCCCCCATTCTTGGGACAAATAGATTATTTTTTTTAACTGGTAGTTGCATGATCTCAAAATTTATTTAATGCTAAGCTCCCCTCTTACCCTCTATCCAAAACGCAAATTTCAGTAAAAAAAAAAAAAACTCCGAAGGTTGGTCTGTTAAGCCTTCCATCTAATTCTGCTGCAGTAGTTGTCCACTGTTCTTCCCTGTTATAAAAGTGTTTCACTCTTTTGTGAATTGCATGGAATTCTTGGATGCACGTTGGATAAAAATGTCTGGGAGTTTCGCGGACAAGATCCATCTCCACGAGGAGTTCCGGTGGGCGATAACAATGGTGGGGGTGCACTGCTACATCGCCCAGGGGACTGGTTTTCAAACCCTGCAATACCAGGAGACTTTCAACACGGACCCCTCTCTGGAAGGTTGGGGAGCCACACCGGACGAAGCCTGTGGCTCCCGGAGCAGAGGGATCTGCACATCATCCTGGAACTAGTCTTTCCTACCTTCTCTGAAGGGCAAGGTGGTGAGAATCTTCACGGACCACACTAGCACCATGTTCTACGTCCGGAAGCCAGGGGGGGCACTCGTTCCCTGGCGCTCTCCAAGGAAGCGCAGGACTAGTGGCACTGGGCCATCTGGCAGGGTATGTTGCTCGTCCCGCTCCATCTGGCAGGCGTCAAGAACACCTTCGCAGACTCGCTCAGCAGGGAACTGCGCTTTTGCCACAAATGGCAACTTGGTCAGGATCAGGTGGACCGCCTGTCTGTCAAATGGGGCAGACCCCCCCGATCGATCTCTTCGCTACGGCGGTGAAGTCCAAATGCTAGATGTTTGCCAGCAGGTTCCACCATCCGAGGTGCTTTGGTGGACGTGTTTTCCTTCCTTATGGGAAGGTTCGTTTCTGTACACGGTCCCTCTCCTGTTACATGTCATCAACACACTCCGTGTCCATGCAAGATGATACTTATTGCCCTGGCGTGGCCGCGGCAGATTTGCTATCCAGACCTTCTCAGCCTATCGGCATCGCCTCCAGTCAAGTTACTGTGTTTCCGGACCTGCTAGGCATAGAAGGAGGTGCAATCCTTCATCTCAAACCAGGATCACTGAACCTGTAGGCATGGCTCCTGCAGCCTTAGAGTTTGGAGGTTATGAGTTACCAGTGGACTGCAGGGAAGTCCTTGCCAAGACCAGGACATCGTCGACTCTGAAGTGCTACGGCCCTAAGTGGAAGTGCTTTGCTTACATGGTGCTGATCGAAGATTACCCTTCTAAGGGTCACGCGCCACAGATTGTTCCATACTTGCTGTCCTTGGCGAAAGCTGGGCTGGCGCACACATCCATCATGGTGCATCTGGCGGCCACCTCACGCTACACCAGATCCCCAGGAAGACCCTTGCTGTGGTCCCAGTCTTGTCAAGGAGTTTCTCAAGGGACTGTTCCGATCATTCCCGCCTGTGAGGGCTCCTGCCCCGGTGTGGAAACTCAATATGGCTCATGGGAGGTGGGGGGAGGAGAGGCACCTTTCGAGCCTATGCTACAGGCCCCACTCCAGTTTCTCTTGAAATACGGCTTTCCTTTTGGCCATCACCTCTTTTAGATATGTGGGGGAGATCCAGGTCCTATCCTTCAAGCAACCGTACCTGACTTTTCACGAATAGAGGGTTGTACTGCGTACACACCCGTCTCATGCCGACAGTTTCGTCGGAATTCCACCTCAACAAGCCTTTAATGTTGCCGGTTTTCTTCACGAAACATTTGCAGGCGGAGAGGGCCTTGCACTCGCTGGACGTTGCTTGTGTCTTGAAGGTCTACATGACGCGCCCAGTTTTTTCTGAAGACCTCTAAATTGTTTGAACGTTGGTCCTGCCAACCATGGGAAGGCCTTACCCAAGGCTTCCATTTCGAGGTGGCGAATCGGCGGCTGTTGGGCCGACGAGAGCCCACTCCACCAGAGCGATCGCTGTGACAACAGCGTTCCTTTCTTGGGTGCCCCTGTGGTCCACGCACCCCTTCACGAAGTTATGCTGCGTCGGCGGGGATTCCAGGGAGGAGTACAGAGTCGGCCAGGCAGTGTTACACAACTTGTTCGCTTGAGTTCAGTCTGTTCTAGAGGTAAGAGTAATTGCTTCTGTGGAGCCTCGCCACCTCCTGTGGTTGTGCAATGTTGTACTGCTGTGTAATCGTTATTCATGAGCATGTGAATCCATGCCAGACCCCATGCTGGCGAAGGTTTAAATTAATTACTTGTAACTATTGATCCAAAGCAGCCCAGTATGGTATAGCAATATGAAGCACATATTTGAGGGCAAATGATTCAGAGTTTGGCCAAATGGGCATGTTGAAAGTAAGGGATGGAAATGTTATCTCAGGGATCAAAATGAAGGTTGGATTAGCGGGACCTAAAAGCAGCTTCTGGGTATCCAGCATTAACCAGGAGCTAACACTAAGCAAGGAGAAGCCATCACACATTGTTCCGCAAATCTAACTTCTGCATAAGAGATTTATGGCCCCTTATATTCTACATTTTGTAAAGATGTGCCATAATGGTTACTGGTAAATTGTCTCAAATACAGAGTTGAATTCACCTAGGTGTGTTTGCTTGGCATCAGTTAGCCTGGTGAGCCAAAAGTAGTTCCTGGTAGCTGTTGGTGTCATGCTAACCAGGCTCTTCTAGGCTACAAGCAGGAGCTAAATAGCTCACCGCTCCCCTCAATTTCGAACCTTGTAACTATTTTGAGATTACTGCTGTTGAGACATAGGCTTTGCAGTATAGTTTAGGGTGATGCCCAGATGAAAAATAAGGTTTTAAGTTACTTACCTGTAATGATTCTTCTTCTGCATGGGTCTGGCATGTATTCAAATGCTCATGAATATTCCTAGTCAGGCTGGGCATCCTCTGTAAAAGAAAAATCACTTAAACTGTATTTCTCCTCTAAACCAAACACTGTCCTCTGGGTCATACTGCCCCCATCCAATGACCGTCCTCTCGCTAAGCCCCGCCTCTGGCAGCCATTTTCAGATTGGTAAGCATGTAAAGTGGCAGTATGACCAAGAAGAGCCACAGAGGGAGGGTTTGCATGTTAATCCATGCCAGACCCATGCTGGAGAATTGATGGGATTTTATGTTGGGCTAGTGCCCCTGGCAAGCTTCTGAATGTGGATGATCTTGGTTGTGCTTTGCCTCTCGCTTCAGGCAGCAATACAGTGTCCAGATTCCCAACTAGAGATGGGTTGGGGTGAATATTTTTTGCTGTAACTAAAGATTCAGTCTGGTCATCAGCCACCTCTTATGTTCTTGTTCCTTCAGATCTGTAATTTGCCATTGATGGTCCTTTTACGTACAGATTGGTCCAGTTGGTACCTTGAGTGCTTAAACTCTGAACCATTCAGGGTGTTTGTTATGCTGCAAACAAATGTCCTAGAGCAGCTACCCATTTCCTTGCCTTAAAAGCATGACTTTCTTCTCTAGGCAAGAATCCTAGTCCAGACATAAAATAACATCAGTATTTTAAGTGAGCAAACGAGAAGGCATTTATTTGACATTTTCTCCCTGTTGGTTGACATTCAGACATGGGCTCCAAAATCACATCATGCTAGAGACCCAGAGCGAGTGGTAAAACTGTTGATCTCCCTTTTGTCAGTGTATTGGGATGCTATGACCTCGAGGTTGTTAAATTGTTTGGGACAAGGCTTTCTTTTTTTTGTAAATTTGGTTTTATTAGTTTTTACAGATACAAGTCATGCAAAGAAAAGATACATTTAAGTATACAATTAACTTTCTCATGATGGAAAAGCGAACCCCTAAAATTCGGCGTATTTAGTGTCTATCCTGCAAACACCTTCATACTTGGGATTCGTGCACAAACATGACCTTGCCCCCCTCCTCCCCCCTGATCTTGACCTGTATTGCAGGTCGAGCAGCATTCATCGTGTGGCGAGCAGCGTCGGTGTTAAATGTCGGAATTGCGTTGGCTATGAGAGTGTCAGTTGGAGAGTTCAACTCATACGTTGCCTAGGTCAATTCTTGTTCCTCCATTGTCGTGGTAGGGGCATTGTTATGAGATAAACCGGTGGGCAGGTATATACTTTTATATTCCATCCATAAGATTTCAGTCTGAGGTAGTTTTCCATGTAACGACGCTGTTATATGTTCCATTATGCATATATTATTTTCATTTTCCGTGGGATTTCTGGGCGATTTCCACCTCATTACTAGTGTTGCTCTAGCGGCTAATAGCAATTGTGGTGCTAGATCCTTGATCTTGACCCAGTCATCTTTCTCAAGGCCAAACAATATGAGGTAGGGTGTAGGTGTTCTGTCAATACCATTGACTTCTTTGATCCAGCCCAGGACCTCTGACCAGAACACTTGTATTTTAGGACATCCCCACCACATGTGCCAGTAGTCTCCTCTGTTTTCGCATCCAGGCTCGTAGTCTGAAACATTTTAGATAATCTGACTGGATCATATTGCCATCTATCTAATAATTTGTTTGCATGGAGTTTGTATTGATTCGAAATGGAATTCGTGTGGCAGCCTGGCATATGGTATCCCATAGGTCTGGAGTGAACTGTTCGGAATCTGTCTTCCCATCTGCTTTTCAATGAGTCCGTGTTCGCCCCCTCCCCTTCTATCAATGTTTTGTACATATCAGAGATTAGGCCTTTCATTACAGTTCTTGAGTCCAGTATTTTCTCAAAAGGTGTGAGTTCTCTCATTAATTTGGGTTTCCACATGGCTCTTGTCAAAACCCCTTTGATCTGCAAGTATTGAAAGGTGGATAATGGGCCTATTCCAAGAGCTTCGGTTAGTTCAGGGAGTGAAATGAAGGAGTCTTTCCGTTGCAATTGCCCTACTCTCTCCAATCCAGCCTCAAACCATGATTGGAACCTTTCGACTCCTGGGATGTGGTTGTTGATTCCTGGGGACCACAAGTGGCTGAGGGGAGCCGGCCAGGTAGTAATGTTTTGCATGTTTTTGCCATGTGTCCAGATGTCCCAGATGGTCATTAGTATCGGGTGGTCTTTGAGTTTTCTACAGATTCTTTTTTAGGCGCCCATGACCATTCAGATACTGTAGCTGGTGTAAAGTAATGGTTGTCCATATTGACCCACAGGTGTCTGTTTGGTTACGGTGGTGTGGAATCAATACCCTAAATTGGGCGGCCTCGTAATATTTTTGAAAATTGGGAAGCCCAACCCCACCTTTATCTTTTGGGAGCGTTAGAGTCTTATATGGAATTCTGGCTTCTTTCCATTGCCATAGGAATTGGAGCATGACCCTTTTGATCTCAGTAAAAAAGTTTTTTGGAATCCTAATGGGTATTGCTTAAAAGGATATAGGAACCGGGGCAGGGATACCATCTTAATTGCATTAAGCCGGCCTAGCCAGGATATTGTGAGCTTATCCCATCTTGTCAAGTCTAACCTAAATTGTTTCAATAGGGGAGGGAAGTTTGCTTCAAATAGGTCACTTAGATTCTTCGTTAGTTGTATCCCCAAGTATTGTAGTTGTGAATGTTCGATATTGAGACCGAATGGGGAGAATTTGATGGCATTCTCATCTTTTCGACCTTGGAGGGGAAAAAGTGTGGACTTTTTTTTATTTATTTTGAACCCAGAGAGTTTACCATATTCTTCTGTCATGCAGAGAGCCCGGGGGATGGAGACAGAGGGATTTGTGATGTGGAGGAGGATGTCATCTGTGTAGAGGGCAATTTTGTATTCTGTTGTCCCGAGCCGAATACCTTTTTTAGTGTAGGGTCCACCCTTATTGCGATTGCCAGGGGTTCTAAGGGGAGGGCAAAGAGAATCGCTGAAAGGGGGCATCCTTGTCGGGTCCCCCGCTGCAGGTTGAACCATCGTGAGTATTCCCCGTTCGCAAATATGGATGCCTTGGGGTCTGTATAAACTGCGTGTATCGCTCTTCTAAATCTAGTGCCCATTCCCACCTTTTCGGAGTACTGCCTCAAGAAACCCCATTCCACCCTATCGAAGGCCTTTTCCACGTCGATGGAAAGCGGGGCCGGGTCATTCTCCATGGTCTGGGATGCGTGGTTCAGGTGTAAGGTTTTGCGGATTGTGTCTGCATCTTGTCTGCCCAGTATGAACCCAACCTGATCGGAGTGTATAAGTTGAGGGATGAGGGTTTCGAGTCTCGCTGCCAAGATTCTGGTGTATATCTTTGCGTCAAGGTTGAGTAGAGAGATGGGGCGGTACGAGGAACATTTCGTAGAATCCCTCCCAGCCTTGGGGATAACAGAGATCAATGCCTTGGTAAAAGTCTGGGGGTTTCCCTGTGTCTATTATTTCATTAAAGAGGAGTGTTAGGAAGGGGGCCAGCGCGGTGATGAAAGTTTTATAAAATCCGGCGGTGTAGCCGTCTTCGCCCGGGGACTTGCCCAATGTTAGTCTTTTTATGGCGGCTTGGACCTCCAGTTCCGTAATAGTGGATTTTAATGATTCGACCTCTAAGTCAGGAATACGGGGTACATCTATTGAGGACAGATAGGACTCTGTGATCGTTCAGGGTCTACCTCAGAAGAATATAACGTTTCATAAAAGTCGGCAAAATGTTCTGGGATGGTGGTGCGGGCATGTGATGTGGGGGAGATATCGCTTTTAATTTCTAATACTCTTCGCTCCGCTCTTTGTTCTCGCAGCCTGGCAGCGAGAAGTGCGTCGGCCTTAACGCCCTTCTCGTAGAATTTTTGTTTTAAAAATCTTAGTTTACGCACAACCTTTTCATGCTCCAATAGTTTCAGTTAGTTTCTTTTCTCTCTGGCTTTGTTCATCTTCTGAGGATCCACTTCGCCTATTTTGGGTGTGCGTTCTAATTGGGAGATTTCAATTTGGAGCCTTTGTTCAATAAGGTTACGTTCTCTCTTCTTTGATGAGCCTTCCCTTATCAAGATCCCTCTCCAGGTGGCCTTCCCGGCCTCCCACACTGTTTCTTTGGGTACCTCTCCATTGTCGTTTGTTTTGAAGAATTCTGAGATTTCTGTCTCCATTTCAGTTCTGAAAACGACATCCCTCCAAAGGCTCTCGTTGCAGCACCATTTCCCACTATTTTTAGGTAGGTCGGCCCACTAGATGTCTGTAAGGACCATGTCGTGGTCGGACCAAGTAATCGGGGTTATCTTTGCCTGTGATGTTACTTCAGAGAGCTCTCTGGAGAGATGCATGTAATCTATACGGGTGTACGTATTATGGGGAGCGGAATAGAAAGTGTAGCCTTGTTCTTCCGGATGAAGAGCTCTCCATGTGTCTACCATGTTGTACAGTTCCATCATATTAGCTAGTTCGGTTGGTTCAGGTCTATTGCGATGAGTAGTGGTAGGGTTCCCAGGATTCCGGTCTGTGGCCGGGTTCGCCCATTGGTTAAAATCCCCCCCCCCCCCCCCCCACCAAGATGATGTGCCCGGTGGCTTCAAGTAGTATCTTGAGGATTGTTCTGGAGAGAAATCTAGACTGGCCTGTGTTCGGAGCATTCAAGGTGGCAATTGTGACGTTCAGATTACCTAGTTGCCCATTCACTAGCATTGCTCGTCCTTCTACGTCTGACCATGCCTTGGTCATCACAAAATCTACGCCTTTTCTAATGAGGATTCCCACCCCTCCCTTTCTGAGTGGGCCCGAGCCCCAAAATTCAGTTCCCACTCGTTTTCCAAGAATCCGTCGTTCTCCTTTTGTGTATTTTGTTTCCTGGAGTAGAAGAATATCTAGTCCGCTTCTACGAAATTCTCTGGCTACAAGAGACCGTTTCGTCGGTGAGTTGAGCCCTTTAACATTGAGTGTTCCAACCCTTAAGGAGACCGGTTCCCTTATATTAACGTTCATAGCCATAGTTCTTTCTTGCTGGGAGTTGTCTCTTTGTATACACTCGGCAATGCGCTATGCTCACGAGCCGCACGCTGATTTGGCTGTTGTGGTTCATTATGTTTGCTGCTCTGACCTTCTTTGTTTCCTTCACTTTTCCCTCCCCCTCCGCCCCTCTCCTTTCTCCTTCCTAATTGATGGCGTCCGGTCGAGCCCAGTCGGTTGTCCCAGGTCGACATCGGACCACTTCCGGGGGTCGTTACTTCACGCCCCTTGACCAGAATAAGTCGTCGTTGTCCAGAGTGAGCCCCCTGGTGGTCCCCCCCCCCCCCTAATTATCTTCATTAGAGTTCAGGGAATGTATGTGCGCTTGTGCATCCATATCACACTATTGACATATTTTGATTGGAATTGTCTTACCGGTATCATCTGGTGTCGGTTGTCCCTTTCTGAGGAGAGAGTGCCCCTCCTGAATTTTCGCGACCCCTTTACTCTTTCTCCGGGGGCCTTGGAGTCTCCATTCTCTTCCTTCCTTATTTGTCGCTTCTTGGCTCGCCTCTTCTCCTTGTGACCCTAAGAGGTCAGATATGCACGATTTTCTCATTCTCCGATCGGAGTCTGAATCTGGCCCTCTCGTATTGGAATGTGAGGGAGAAGGGGTAACCCCATCTATATCGAACGTTCTTTCCCTTGAGCATCTTTGTTAGAGGTCCGCACATTTTCCTGAGGGCTAGGGTCAAGGAGGAGAGATCCTGGTAAATCGAGATTTGTGCTCCGCATAGCGTAATCTTCTCGCTCATTCTGGCTTTATCAGGAATTCTAGCTTTGTCCCTGAATCGGTGAAATCGGGCAAGGACTGAGTGCGGTCCACTCGCTGGGCCTCCTGCCCTATGAATTCGTTCGGTTACCGGTTCATCCACCTCATCATCCATTGTCAGAAGTTTGTTGTGAAGTGTCTCCTTAAGGTCCGCTTCCGTTTCCCCCCTCTCTCCGGTATACCAAAAATTCGTACATTATTCCTCCTTTCTCTGTTCTCCAAATCATCGAGCTTTAAACTAAACTCGTATTCACGTCGTCCCAGTTACGTCATTCTTTGGTCGAGTTGCCCTTCCAGTGTGTCAATGGAGGCCTGATTGTCTGTCCTCCATGCTATCAAGCCATTGAGTGATCCTATCTATTTTGCCACATATATTTGTTCCCAGGTTCTTAATCTCCCCCAGTAGGGCGGCTATGTCTCCTTTCGTGGCTGCAGCCAGGTCTCCTGTAGTGGCGCAGTTCGCCATCTTGGCACCAGCGGTTGTAGGCAAGGTGGCAATGTAGGCAAAGTGAGCTAGTTTATGCTTAGTAATCATACAGATCGCCGATGGTGGGCGTGGGTAGAAGCTGAGTGCGCTGTAATAATCCACGCCTCACTCGATCTAGGTGGATGACGGCCCACTCCCTCGAGTTGGGTTGCGGGGTAGTGTGTGGATGGGGCAGCGTAGGTTCTTGTGCGGACCTGGGGTGGTGTCGTGGGCAAGCGGGGAGTCATGCTAGGTAGTCTGCTCCGAGGGATGGTAGGCACTGTCCCCTGTCTGTTCCGGTTATGAAGTCCGTCTCTGGTGGAGTTCGTGCACCTTTCTTTGGGGGCCTGGACAACTCAGCCGTTGGGTTCACTCGGAAAGTTGCAGATCTCTGAGGGCACCACTCGGCGGTCTTCCCCAATGTCACTCCGTCACAAATTGGTATGTTTGCAATCCGCAGTTCACGCCTTCTTGCAGCACTTATTCGCGCTCACCGGGGTCGGTCGGCTGATCGCATGTCCTCGTGTGAGGGTGTTGCACTCCGGGAGCCGAACACACGCCTTCCGGGCTTTTCAACGGTCAGACACACGCAGTTGGTTTCGATTTCCACGTGCCTCGGAGACCCCGATTTTTCTTGCGTTTTCTGAGGCCGTGGAAGGCCGATTTTCATCTGGATTTTTCCTCTGGGTGGGAGGGATGTTCACAGGCGAGATCCCGTATTTGTTCAGCGGGGGGGGGTTCCAAAAGATGGGGGCTCATTCCATCTTCTTGGGTGCTGGTTACGGAGCTCACAGAGAGCATTCTGATCTCTGTGCCCCCTGGTGGCCGCTCTTTATTTATTTTTTATTTTTTTTTGTGGTATCCCCCTATACTCTTTTGCTGGCTTTTCTGGATTTTAGGCTTTGGCTTAAGACTTGCTGGCAGGATAAGCAAAGCCTGACCGAGTGTAGCGCCGTTTTTTTGTGCTCTGCCTTAAGAGTATTTATGACCCATTCTTTGGAGTGTTGTGTAACAAAGAAGGTGCCCCTTCTTGCTTAGTCATGTGGCTAGACTTGTTTTACTTGCATAATATGGTTCCACCGGATGGAATCCACTTTAGAGGGCTGGCTACATTTTGTATCCTTTATTTATTACACCTCAACAACCTGGAGTGGGTCACAGGACTATCCCTTGTCCCTCTTCGTGTATGTGAGAAGAGGTGGCCGCCTTTGTCGGCTGGATGTGTGCTCCCCAGCCCCCCCCCCCCCCCCAAGACTGGGGGCTGTATTCGGCATGATAATTTGTATGTACAGAGGCCGGTCTGGGATGGTGTGCATCATAGGATCTTTATAGAGCATCATACATGTACAGTAGAATTGCAAGCTTCAGCCCCTAAAATGGAACGTTATGGCATTTACAGCTGTTCAGATAGCACAGTATGCGAATTGAAGTTCACCAAATGGGTGGGACAAGCCGCCTTAGGAAATCTGAGTCTTCCGTCAGGGGCATAGGAGACCCATACAATCTGACAGGGGACAGGACATACCTTTGGGAATTTGCTACAAATGCAAATCAACCCATATTCAAACCCACATAAAGCAAGCTAGGCTAGCCGAGTGCCAAAGCCTTCGTAGCTCTAAAAAAACAGGTATTCCAAAATGTCTGCACAAACAATGTGTGCCCCATACAAACTGCTTTTCACACACGTTTACCTAAAGCTTATCGCTCTGCACACACTGGTACAACATATCAACAGATTTAAACGCCCCTTTTGCACCACAACTACAGTTCTACACACACTATCATCTGTGCGATCTACATCGGGTGCACAAACCTATTTCACGGCACATAACGTATGCATTCGACCCACTGCACCTTGAGCACGATTCCTACTCCTTATTGTGAACTGTGCTCACCTCTGCTGGATCCTATGTGATTGGTACAAAGAGCTCTCTGAACAATCATGTGCACCATACCTACGATTCCCCACACAGTGTCTGTACATACACTATGTGGGCAGCACACCAACTGCTCTGCAAGACACAAAGTGCACCATATTGTTGTGTGCACTTGCAATGTGTGCATCATACCTACCACGATTCACAAATCAAATGCCCCATCCCTATGCTGCTCACAATACAAAGATAATATTTTCTGTCCAAGAGCTGCACATAGATCATTTTCATGCAATTACTTGCGATCACCAACAGAAGTTGGTACTCATCGATGCACCTTGGAAGAATGAAAGACTGAGTTGGCCTTGCAGGGATTCCAGCTTGCGACCTACAGATTTCAGCAGCGAGTATGCAACCCTCTGAGCTATCTTCCAGCCAGATACCTACATTCATGCAGACACCAAATATATACGACTGCCACAATGTACCTGCACCTTACCTACAATTCTATACAGACATTATGCATCAGACCTACCTCTCTAGCTATGCAGATGCCTTGTGTGCGCCACCCTGCTGCTCACATTGTGTGCATCATTCCCCACCATAAACAAAATGAGCACCACACACACCATGTGTGCACTCTCCCTACTCCTTTGTACACCCTCTTGTGTCGACCATAGATGGCACTTTACACAATATGTGTGCATTGTCCCTCAAATTTGCAGACACGTGAACCCGGACAGAAAATAATGATGTGCTGTGCACCAGGCAGCACGCTGCAGCTAGTTGGACGATGAGCGAACCACCCAGGCTGGCCTGGATGTTTGCTTACAGTCCAGCCCTCATTTTACTTAACACTGCCCTGCTGCTTCATCACTTCACTTGGGGGGAAAAATGAACACCCCCACTTTCCCTCGCCTAGATTTTGATTGGGGAAGGGTAAATGACATATCCCCCCTGCTTACAATTGTGGGTGGATTTACTCCCTCTGCCCCCCCATGTCATACGCCCATGTCTTCCGTGACATCTGAAGCAAGACAATGTTTTCTGAAATTGTGAATAGACCTCCACATTGCTGTGTTGCAAATATCTGCACTGTGGTGTGTCTCAGTAAGGCAGCAGTAGCTGCTTTACCTCTGGCGGAGTGAGCCTTTGGTCTACTTGGAAGAGGGCAAACTACCCGTTTGTTGCAGCAGTGAACAATGCAGCCAACAGTGCCTCTGGAATGATTTTTCGGAAGATGAAGGACCTGTAATGCACAGTGGTTTAGTCTTCCCTACTGCCTTAATTATCTACAGATATTTCAACACTGCATCAAACGTGTTCTGTTTGTTAAACAGGATGCAATAGTGTCTGATTTGCATGGATATTCAAAAGATTTTGAGAAAGGACGGGCGGGTGGGTGTTGAGGACTCACTTTTTTTATAGGCTTTGTGTTCTCACAGGCCATCAGTATTTCACAAGGATATTTCACTGACTCCAGTGGTCAGTGTAATCTCTATATTCCAAGTATAATGCTGTAAATCTAGGTTGAATGGGGAACTCACCAACTTGGGCAAATACTATGTTCTGCTCCCCAGGTAGAGCAAGCCTCGTTATTGGAGTGAACACCTCAATCAGACAGGACTTTGTGTACCTTTGTAGTTGGAGGCCTGGGAAGGGCTTCTCTTACTTTTTTTTTAGAAGTATTTGAAAGATCAACCGTTTGCAGGTTATTGTCCCAGGGTTGTTAAATGGCATCTCCCCATTGGTCGATTATTTTGCGCTATATAAGACTGTATGGCTTAGATTTCATATAGCTAAAGAATTAACTAGTGGCGAGGTTGCTGCGCGAGTCTCCTGGTATGTGTTGCTGGCAGGCTCTCGGTGTGGTGCACTGTCTGATCCTGGAGGTGCTGCTGCGAGACATGGATCTGAGTCCCCAGCGGGGGGCGGAGGCAGCCTCTCAGCCGTGGGGAGGCTCGGAGCGGGGATGGCCCCGCTTCGAGCCTCCTCATTGGCTGAGGGGCTGCCACGCCCACCCACAGAGGACAAGGCAGCTGGAGTCCTGGCCGAGAATCGAAGGATTCTCGGCCGGTTAAGGACCCGGCGAGAGCCAATCAGAATGCGTGTTGCATTCTGCTTGACTCTCACCGGGTACTAAGTCTCAATACGGCCCTTTTGGCTGGATCTATAAAGCGTATGTTTTGTGAGCAACTTCTAGACAAATAGTTAATAAGGCAGTACCTTATTTTCTTCACGTATCCATGGACCCACATTTCTCTGCCCATAATAAATGCAGAATCTTTTTCCGCTTGATGCTGTGATATGCTCCAATGGCTGGCCATTTGGCTTCTTTCAGAAAGTTAATGCAATCCAAAAGTACGACCTCACGAGCCAGGTGGTTAAGATCAGGCAAGAATTTGATACAAGAAGCTGCCTCACATTTTTGTCAGATTCTGCTTGGTTACGCTGCAGTATTTTTTTTTTTTTTTTTTTCTTCTTATTTTTTTTTGTTTCATTATTTATTGTTTGTTAAACAACAAGAGACACTTTTCACACAAAATATATTTAAGAACACACAATGCCGATAATAAACCTGAAGAACAATTCATATAAAAACAAAACCATTCAATTCGTCAGTTCATAAAAATGATGAATCCAAAGAAAAATATTACATCACACCACAAAATTCCTAATTAATCCTACAATTTTAAAACCCAGATACAGACGAAGATCAGGATATAAATCATTAGAGGCTATTTCACAATTAAAATCCACTTGTTTATTTATTCCTCCCTCCAAGCCCCCATGATTTACTTCAATAGGCCAATTGGTCCGGAAAAACCATCTCTAAAAAAACCATCTTAGAGCTTCAATCATCATAGACACTGGTGGATCACTAAGCAAGCAAGGTATGCCATATTTCTCCAGTGCCTTCAAGTCTTGTAATAGACAAAAACCTTCCTATTGTGTTATCACGCAGAATAGCAAGTTTACAACATGCCATTACCAAGTGACGGAGGGTTTCAATTGCCCTATGACAAAGCCGACATAACCTCTCGCATTTTAGAATATTTTCTCTAGCCCCTTTTTCTTGCATGTGGCAAATACATTTGGCTTCAGGGAGAGCCACGTGTGCATACTTATTTTACTGGGGTATTTCATTCATTCCCCCCACTACTTCTTCTATCATAGATAAAGTGCACAAACCCAACAACCTCCTATTCTCAATCCAAATCAACCGGGCACGTTCTGGCTGTGTTTGGTCTACACACAAGCATTTCCTCAAACACCACACCCTGCCATAATCGTAGTACATTTTCATAGTACATTTTTCAGCCCATTTGAAGAGAGGTTAGCAGCCTCTACCAACAGTAAGCACTGCAACTCTGCAAAGAGCCACCTGGGGGGACAAGTAGGCTTCTATGTAGTTGCACTTCTCCAGTTGATCCTGGCTTGATATAATGCCTAGTATGTGTCTCATTGCCGGCAAAGGGGTGCCCTGTGGCAACTTGAGCACCTTTCAAAAAAGCTTGCCCTCAAACTGCAACCAGGCCCCCTTAGCCTTTGTCACTTCAGCACCATGTATAACACTAGGAATATTCTTTTAAATGGTCAAATGTTAGTACAGGGAGGAATGAAAATCGACCATATTTGATTGATTGGCTATATATAAAGCGCCTATACAGATGTATTGCAAGGTGCAACCAAGGAGGGAGGCGGAAAATGGAAGGGAACAAGACAAACTCTTACTAGGCCTAGTATAATTTAGATCGTGCAAGTGTGCAGACACAAATTGCAGTGGGGAGGATGGGGGAGAAGTGCACCCAATGGAACAGTGCCCTGGGTTAAGTGCAGGAAGGCAGGGCTTCCAAGGGGAACATGCCCAGGAAGTGCAAGGCAGGCGGCAGTGCAGGAGTGCCTGACAAGTGCTAGGGATTGGGTGGGGGGCGGCAGGCATAGGTTAGGGGGAGGCAGAGAAAAGGAAGGTCTTGATGAGCTTCCGGAACTCGAGGTCCGGCTGAAGGCGGAGAGTGGCAGGGAGGCCATTCCAGAGGGAGGCACCTGCAGAGGAAAGAAATGTACCACCCAGTCTCTGCTTGGGGAAGTGACTTGCCCGTTAGAGAATTGGAGGTAGACGAATCTGGAAGGAAGGTACTTGGGAGGAGAGCGTTGGACATAGTACAGGGCCTGGCCACATAAGGCCTTGTGGACAATGCAGAGGATCCTGAACTTGATTCTTGCAGCTACAGGGAGCCAGTGGAGGGATTTGTAAGCCAGAGATGCGGTCCCTAGGCTTGAGGCCATGGATAAGTCTTGCGGTCCTGTTTTGGATGAGTTGCAGAGGGTAGAGTTAGGTAGATTGAGAAAGAGGCTGTTAATCGTCAAGCCTAGTGAGAACCAGGGCTCTGGAGACAGTGAGCTTCTGGTGGGAAGGTGAGGAAAGGTAGAATACCTCTGAGGAGATGCAGTTGGAAATTGGACTTTTTAGAGATGTCTGTGATGTGTGGAGAGAACGAGAGAATGGAGTTGAAGATGACCCTGAGGTTTTTTGCCTCGCCAGAGGGTGAGAGCTCAGGGCAAGTCTAATTCTCTTAACTGAGAGATTGCATTACTGAAGTGTTACTAGGCAACCATTGTTAATTAAGTTTATTAGGGACACAAATCGGTTCCATGTGTTAATAAAGGCCCGCAAAAATATCGCCATACAAGAATGGCGCCATATTTATGCGGTAAGATTAACCCATTAAACCTGCGGGGGACACCCCTACAACCACTGCTCCATTTACCCCAAAAACTATCCCCATTAATATCGCCAAAAAACATTGGACGTATCCAATTTCTGTCCCTTCAACGACCAATGAAATTTCCTTGTTTGTTTACTTCATTCTTTATTTAAAACAAGAATTTTAGATTTTGCAACAGTAATTTCTAGGCCCACGCACTTGAAATGATCATTAGCCGCCAACAATGCTTTCTGGAGACCTATGCGAGTGTAGTCCAACAAAGCCAAATTGTTCGCATACAAGAGGTACAGGATAGAAAAGGTTCCCATTATTGGAGGATAGGTATTCATTTCTGCGAAGGAGCTACGCAAATCTGCTATAGAGGCATTAAAGAGCAAGGGGGCCAATTGTCGCCTGAGACTGCTTCATTTTCGTTTTTCACTTTTATTTTGTGGGATCAGAGGCAGGTGGGGGGGGGTGAAGGGCATAAATAGTGTGCCCTTCTGGAGACCGCGCCCAAGGACCTGCGTTAGTAAAACCTTGTGGAGTATGGTCCTTTTTATGTTCACCGTAGCACTAAAGGTGTATAGTTGGGTGCCGCCATTCTTCAAAGATGCTAACTCCAATTCATGCTCTTCAACCAGATTTTAGTTCAGTGTCTGCTCTTCAATTTTCTTATCCTGAAGGTGTACTGCTCCCAAGATAATCGCCCTTGTTATGGGTCACTCTCCCTCGAACCCTCAACCGTATCCCAACCTGCTAGTTGTACAGTGGTCAAGTTGTCAGTCTGCATTAGTATTGAATTGCGCTGAATCTGAGGGGGAGAGTATTTAAAGGCTACATGGATCCATGGAAACTCCTACAGGTTGATATACCTGCACTGGCAAGAACCATGAATCCTGGCTGAAAGATGATCTCACCATAAGAGGGATGTATCTATCCCTATGGTCTCTTCTTCCTGGGTGAAGGCCAAACAGAGCTTCCAACATAACTTGTCGCCAACCAGTAAAGAGACTTAAATAGTTTTCTATGTCTGGGTAACTTTTATCCTCCTATTGACAGGCTTCTTCCTGCCACTGAACTTCAGGCATTTCTGTTGCGGGTGCATGTGCAGCCCGCTCGCTTGTAGGATTCGTAAAATGCATGATTCGTCTAACCGAGTAGAGATGCCACTACGTCTTGATGATGCTTGCAGCCATAACATCTTTTGAGCCTCTTGCAAGAGATGCATGCTTCCTTCTGAATCGATCATCGTACCCAACATAAGCAGCTGGGACTTTGTTTACTGAAGTCCCAGGTCCTTGATCAGCTGAAGTGTTCTCCAAGTATGAAATGGAAGTGACTACAGTTAGCATTTTTTTGGAAAATGTCCTACATGTGAATAAAGCTTTTCCTCCTCTGATGCAGCCACTCCGATTGTAAAGTATGAAAAGGTTTGAAGAGCTTGCTTTAGACTGGAAAAAACTACTAAAAATGATCAGGCAGTGTCCGGTTTCCTTATCCGGATATGGGAATCTTGAGATCTGTGGCTGCAAGTCTGTCTCTTTCCAAGTGAAACATTATCTGGTTTGCCAACAGTCTATATTTTTCTCTAGTTATTTGTTCCCCAGCCTGAGAACTATTGGTCTTTTGTAACGAAAGGGTTCAAAACCTGTTCCAGATCCCTCGGTATGTAGCCAGTCATCGAGTAAGCGTGCAGAAAGCCATGTGTCTGCTGGGGATGATGGCAGCCTGCTTCTTTCTGGTTACACACGCCCGTCTGCGCATGCGCCGTATGCAGGAATGGCTCTTGAGCCAATGGTGTCAGGGAAGCGGTTTGTGGGACAATCTAGTGGTTGTCTTGACGGCCCTTGTTCAGTTGCTGCAGTGGCGGTTCGAAGGAGAACCTCCTGAAAGGGTAAACTTCACCACCCACACAGTAGAAGCCAAACTCCCCAAGGACATCCCCGTCAGGATGGGGAGCACACCGCCTGAAACAGACGCAGCATTTGGTCTCCATCAGTAGCAACCAAACATATCAATCTGTTAGAACTTCTTGTGGTATTCAAAGCCCTGAAAGTTTTTCAAACACACCTACAGGGGAAGACCATTCTAGTACTAGACAGCTCGACAGCCATGTATTACCTGAACAAACAAGGGGGCACTCACTCTCCAGTGGTGTCTAAACTGTCTCTGAATATTTGGAAATGGGCACTCAAAAATATTTTCTATCACCGCGTTCCAGGGGAACACGATCCTCTGGCAGATGTACTCAGCGGAGACTTGCATCTACCTGTAGAGCACGAATGGCGATTGCAAGAATGCATTCTACACGTTTTTGCAGAATGGGGTCATCCAGACATCGGAGAAAGCACAATGCCTTACTACGCCTCCAGGTACCGTCAAATAGTCCAAAGGGGGCGGTCTCTGGATAACCTAGTCAGGGAGATTTGCCTATGTGTCCCCCCCCCCGCCCCTCATTCCCCTACTCCCCCCCCCCCCCCCCCATCCCCCATTCCCCCTACTCAACAGTATAGTTCACAAGATTCATCCGGAACAAGTCATGCTGATCCTGGTGGCACCAATGTAGGCTTGACCGCCATGGTTACCTCATCTGATGAGAATGTCAGTCTCCCCACCGAGGAAACTGCCTTGACCATACAACAAGCTGTCACAGGACCAAGGGAAGACACTTCACCTGTGCCCTCAAACACTCAACCTAGCAGCTTTGTTCCTGAAATAAGTTCGGGCACCTCCAACTACCTCAAAGATGTAGGGAAATTCTTAAAGAAGCATGGAAGCCTAACACGAGACATTGTTACTCCAATAAGTGGAAGGTTTTGTCATCTGGTTATAAGACTGCCTTCCTAGTGGCAATTGACTGGAGAGATGAGGAACTGCAGGTTCTCTCCGTTCAAGACCCATTTGTAACCATTCATAAGGACAAAGCGGTACTACGTACACGCCCACACTTCGCGCCTCAATTTCTAAATTCCATGTGAACAATCCATCGACCTTCCAACTTTTTCCCAGCATCCTACTAACTCAGCTGGAAGAAGTCTTCATACACTAGATGTTAGAGCAGTGATGTATTACCTTAATTAAAAAAAAAAAAGAAAAAACACCAAGAAAGACAAACCTATTTGCTTCTGTTGCTGCTGATAATGAAGGTGAACCTTGTCTTGAACTCTGCCATATCTAGATGGATTGGTGAAGGCATCACACTGATTTTCTCTTGGGAAAATAGATTTACCCTTTACCCCTAGAGCACATTCTACTCGAGGCACAGGAGCTACTATAGCCTTTATTGGAAATATTCCTCTTGATTATATTGGCAAAGCAGTACCTGGAGTTGTTTACACGTTCACTCAACAGTACTGCTTAGACCCACACAGTCTGATTCTCATGTGGGACAAGCAGTGCTAAGACATCTCTTTGCTTCTGTTCTTTCACACATCCCACCACCATCTCCTGTTACTGCTCGCTAATCTATGCACAGCATGTGATTCTAAGAAGATTTACAAGACATACATTACTTGCTGTGATCTTATTTCTTGTGCTTGTATCTGCTTAGATTCACATGCACCCACCCTTCCTCCCCTCTTGGAGAAGGAACAAAGACCTCTTCCACCTTATTTTCTTCTGTGCTCACTCGCGCATTCTAGAAGTCTCCCTCACGGCAGAACAAAAACCAGTGGGACCTCGACACGTGAAGGATTTTGGGTACACTTAAACGTCAAGTTAGGGATAGCATTAGTCCTGCCCATGTCAACGTTCCTTTTTGATCTTCGTAAGAAAGATGCAATACTACGTGATTACCACTGGATGTCGGACAAAATGCACAGCATGTGTATCTAAGCAGATACAAGCACCAGAAATACGATTACGGTGTGTAATGTATGTCATTCTGGGACACACTTGTTTAAGCTTTCCTGTAATCTCACTTTCAAAAGGTTTAACTTTAGGGGCCTCATTATGGACCTAATCAAGCAGTACACCTTCATTTCCTCCTTTTTCCGGGTGGCTCCTGCAGCATTAGTTTCTTTGCTGCCTCTCAACATCTCGCCATTTTTAGTTTAGTGTTGCTAATGGCAAAATTGCAGAATAAAGCATTTTGTCTGACTGTTATTACATATTTTTTTTCCTTGCAGTACCTGGGCAAAATGATCTGCAATCCATCAGTGAATGGATCAAGGGGATGATCCTGAAGTTTCCTGCACGATGGTGTGCTTTTCTTTCTTTTTTTTTCACACCAGCTAGGATTTACAGGGTCTGCTTGCTGCTAATCTAAAGCTCTTGTTATGTTGAGCTCTGTTTCTCCATGTTTGGTACTAAGAGGACAAGGTTTCCTTTCAGGATGGTGTGGTTAAGGTGGCAACAGAGGTTTGGAAGAGGCCACATGCTAATAGTTTGTTGCACCTACACCAGGCACATAATGTTAAATTATCAAAAGTCATTGGGGGGGTTTGGGTTATTGGCCCAGGACAAAGACTTGCACTCTGGCATAGTGAATGCTAGGCAGTGCTCATTTGGAGTCAGCAGCTGATTGACACTGCAGCTCGCAGTATGGCAATGGACAGGAGCGATGCAAGACTTCAAGCACGATCTCCAATGCAGAGAAAAATTAAGTAGCACAGGCAGCATTAGACGGGCAGTACTGCACTTGAAGGTCTCTGCCCAGAAAGAGGTAGAAGACCGCTAAGGCCTCTTGTAGCTTCCAAGGCAAAAAGGTTGCCATTAGGATCAGTGTGTGGGGGGAGCCTGTTTCACATTGATTTACTTTGCACAGGATGCCTGGACCATGGTCTCCACAGGGTAGAGCCCCCCCCCCCCAACCACCCTTTCTCCTCGCAGCCAAATTGTCTTTGCTTTGCAGGAAGATGTACATGCGTTGCTCCCCCTGATTGCAATAGAGGATTCCCCCCCAACTCCCTAGCTGAGGAAGGCCAGGGATTCTTTATGCAGAGAGCAGGCATTCTGCTGCCAGGGAACACATTCCCTCTTCATCTACCCCAGAGAATTTGAATGACAAACTTAATTGTCACTTTTCTCCCCTGCTTGCTGTTCCTTCTGTTTATTCCTTTTACCTGCTTTACCCCCTTTGAGGTTTCGCTGAGCCTCCTGCTCCAAAGAACCAATCTAATTGCTAACCCCTCTTGATGCTTTTCCATCTGCCTTTGTCTCTTTAGTGTAGTCTCGTTTTCTTCCTTACTCATGTCCTGTCCCCTTTCCTCCATACTTGTGGGACACTCCGTCCTTCGTGAATGGACCGAAGCACTTTTTGTAGCATCAAAAATATTGTCCTATTTATTTTTTACCAGGGGCTATGACATGTGGCATTAGCCCCAACTTCTTGAGCCCCACACAGCGCATCGCCCTTCAGTCCTTTTCTCTGTGCGTTCGGGGTCGGATGCACTTGCATCATTGGGTTTATTTTTCCCCAAATGGTCCTTCAATGTCTTCTTGCTCCGGTTCTGCGTCAGTCTTTTCTTACGCCGCTGCCTAAAGGATTAACCTTGCGTTCCTCCTGCGGATGAGACTACGTGGCGGCGGATCCTCACATTCTTTGTCTCGAGTGCCTGGGCTCAGGCCATCGGTAGGACACCTGCTTCTATTGCGACTCCCTTTCGGTCCGCACCCTTCAGAGAAGGCTTGTCAGGTGGGAGGAAGTCTTCCACTCCACGCCTCCGGTATATCTTCGGATTTTCATTGAATAAAAGAAGAAACATCCGGTAAGTACTCTTCTTTTTAGGGCACCTCACCCGGGTGACTCCTTCCAGTGGTCATCTGGTGTTGGAGTTGCATCAGGTGTAGCCTTACCAGGGTTTGCCCTGAGGTACCCCAAGTGGGGTTTAATCTGGATTCCCGAGTTTCCTCCGAGGTTCCCACTCTGGGGGGCTTTGTGTACCAGGTCGCTTCCGAGGTTCTCCATCGGGCTAAACGCACTGGGGTCACTCATGAGGCTCTCAAGGGATTAAAAGAAGCACCAGCAAGGTCGAGGCTCCCCAGTTAGGGTCTAAAGTGGGCTTGTCCAACCTTTTTAGATATAGGGCCGAAGCATTAACGTTTTGTCGTCCAGTGGGCCGGTGAGCCAAAAGTAAACCACCTCACCCAAAGCAGTATATGAAAAAGCGATATTGTGTGACCTGACACAATAGCATCACAGGCAGTGATAGGCATGCAGTCCCAAAGATAGCTTTTGGTGTACGGGCGGTGATCAAAGGTTAGTTGCTTGTGATATTCTCCTATTAAGTTGCATTGACCCCACAACAGTTTTCCACTTTTTCTTTCTAACAAGCTGAATATCGGCATCGCTATTGGGAATTCTCATGGGCCCACCAGCGAACCCCTGTGGGATTCAGCGTGTGGGCACGCATTGGTAGTGCAGCGTGTGGGCACGCATTGGTAGTGCAGCGCGTGGGCACGCATTGGTAGAGCAGCGCGTGGGCACGCACTGGCAGTGCGCTCAATCTCTGCCACAAGACCAGGGGCTCTGTGCAACCAACCTAGCAGGCCTAGTGCACACTTTACCTTTTCTTTCTTTGACCAATAAATCAGGGGAAAGCGCGAACACTGACCCCACTACCAGAAATAATGTAGTGGAGTATCCCGCATTTGGGGACATAGCAGGGGTCCGCAAATCCAATGCGCAGTGGGTGAGCCTCGCCCACCCTGGGAGATCTGCCTTTGTGATCACAGATTCTCCCCTCCCAGGTAAGTATGAGTTGCAAGCAAGAGGGCAGGGTTTGGGCCCGTTCTGGAAGCCCTGCTAAGCGAGGGTGAGAAGGCAGACCCAGACCTGCCCCTCTCCAACCCCCCACCCCATCCCCTCCACGGAAGCTCTGAGCAGGCACCTGATATCATGGGGCGCACAGGTCTGGGGTTGGAGGCCTGCACACTTGACCTCTCCAGTGAATGCTGTGGACCTGAGCTGCTCAGCGCTGTCCCACTTGACTGCAGCAAAATTAATTTGCCGCAAGACGAGGGGCTCTGTGTGTAACCACTTGCACACCTTACTTTATTTCTTTCACCAATAAACCAGGGCTGTGGGCCCGATGAGCTGCTCGGAGCTTGACTGCAGCAAAATAAATTCTGCACAAATAAATTCTGCACAACCTTCAAGGGGAGGGGTTGGGGGGGTGAAAGGGTTAAAACACTTGCATCTAAAGCTCCATGCATTTGGGAACCCCGAATGCCCACTTTTAAAAGCACAAACTAGTTTTACCTTTCTTTATAAAACCTTTTTAAACGTACCTTTTCCACACCTATTTAAATTAATGTGTTTAAGCCTCTGATGACTTGCTATATCTCTACCTAGCGCTATAAAATTCTAGGGTCCTCGGCGCTATAAAGGACTATAAACAAATAAACTGTGGGAGGGCGGGGTGTACAGCAGAGGGGGAGAGATGCAGAGCAATACATACATGAGAGAAGTGCACAGAGTGGTGCACTGACGGGTGAGGTGCAAAGAGCAGGGCAAAAAAGACAGAGCTGCCCAGAAACTAGTGCACACAGTAAATCGGGGGAAGTGCCTCTTGCACCAAACTCTGGGATGACAGATAGGGGTCAGTGGTGTGTAGAACCTCGTGCAGCACAGAAGGCTGCAAACTGAGGTGCATTGTCTGAGCAGAAAGTAGTGCACAGAGGAGAGTAATGAAAAGAACGGTATGCAGAGAGACAGCTGTAAGGAGGTGCATTGTATGAGAAGTGGTGTGCCTGAGAGAGGGATGCAAAGAGGGGTACATTGATTGAGCGGGTAGTGGTGAACAGAGCAGAGTGGTGCACAGAAGGATGTGCAAGGTATAGATCTGCAAGGTCAGCTGCATTTGCTGAGAAGAGAGTGATGCCCAGAAGAGTGCAGTGTGCAGGGAAGAGGAATGTAGAGCGGTGCACAGGCGGCGAAGAGAGTGATACACAGAGGAGAGTGGTGTGCAGGGAGAAGGCTGCAGAGGAGGGTTCACTGGCTGATCTGAGTGGTGCACAGAGGAGTGGTGCAAAAAAGGTGCACAAGGGGAGAGAGCTGCAGCAAAAGGTGTATTGCCTGAGTAGAGGGTGGTGCACAGAGAAGGGTGCACAGGGGAAGAGCTGCAGAGAGGTGCATTGCCTGTGCAGAGGCAGTATGAGTTTCAAGCAAGAGTACAGGGTTTGGGCCCGTTCTGGAACCCCGCTAAGTGAGGGTGAGAAGGCAGGCGCTGGCCTAGCCCTAGCCCTCCCGGAAGCCACAACCCAGTTAATGTATTTATTTATTCAATGTTTGACGGATATCCGACAAACATTTCATAAATAAATTAACCGGGTCGTTGCTGAGAACTGTAACTCCACAACCATTTCTGCAATGTATGTCGGATCCGACCAACATTGCAGAAATAAATAAATTAGCTGGGTTGGTGGCCGAGGACTAATTTCCTCGGGTGATCGTGGGGTCACCCGAGGAAGTTCGTTTTATTTCTTTACCTTTTGAGCTTGCGGGCTGCGCGAACTGCTTGGAGGGCCGCATTGTGGCCCGCGGGCCGCTTGTTGGACAACCCTGGTCTAAAGGGACCAGATTATCCCCTAGGAGGGGAACCTCGGATGGCAAACATTAAACCGGCCTAGCTAAGTAGTGATAAAGTCGGACACACTGCTGATCAAAGTCTCAGTACTGGCTCTGCCAAGGATCCTTCGAAGGTGCTAATCTTCATTCCATGGCTCCTAAAATTTCAGAGGGTCACAAAATGGCGCCTCGGCCTGTGTTGGCCATTTTGTCTGGGCCCTCAAGGTGTTCAGGTCTAGAAGCCAGGCCCAGATCTTTGCGGATTGGGGGATGGGGGCCCGTAAGCGCAAGTCACAAGGGTTCAGGTCTTTTCTTGCAAAAGGACATTCTGGCAGAGGCCTGCAAAGTGAGAAAAACCCCATACAGGCCATCACATTAACAAGAGGATTGACGCCAAGTACAAGCATCGGCCTTCTGAAGAGATTCCTTTGGCTGTGTGTCTGCTTTCTTCTTCCACTGCTGTCGCGGCAGCGACTCTCCAGTGTAAATTTTCATTCTTCCTCCTCTGTATCACAAGGGGGACATGGTTCTAGAAGGGGTAGGGAAGAATGGTTTTGCGAAAGCCGGTCTTCACCTGTGTCCAGCAAATTAAGGCAGTCCTGGCGACAGCTAACCTTGTTATGGAGAGGGTTGTCGGAGTTTGAAAATTAATTCCTAGGATCGTCTTGACTGTTTCCGGACCGGCTTGTCAGATGCCAGGATTTGCTGGAGGTAGCAGCGCATCATATAGATACCTCTGCGCGTGGCCTCATGATTGATGTTGATATGATTAGCCAGGCATGGCTTCACGCGACCACGTTTTCAAAGGAGGTTCAGGAGGTCGTCCTTGACCTCCCCTTTGAGGGCAAGGAGCTAATTCATAGTTTCTCCGACGATGAGCTGGCAAAGACTAAGACTAGTACTTTACTAGAAAAATCTTTCTCAGTCCTTGCAAAGCCTCCAACAACCAGAGCATCTTTTTCCCAGAAGCTGGATTTCCGCTCGTGATGTTTTTTCTCCCACTCCTTGACCTCTTCTGCTGGGTCTACTACCCACTCCGCAGATGGATAGATCTGCCAAATGATGGTCCCATGTCATTGCGGTGGGGAGGCGCGTATCTCCTTGGCTTTGAGGACCATCACAACAAACCGATTGGGGGTCTTGTCAGTCGCCCGTTTGGTGTTGCGTCGTCTGCCCCTTCAGACGATTCCCTCCATCCCGTCCACCTTTGCATCAGACAGGGTCCCACTCGCTCTGTGCCGAAGTTCAGAAGTTTCTGGATTCGAACGTGGTAGAACATGTTCTTCTGCCAGAACAGGGCATGGGGGTTTTGTTCACCTATTTTTACAGTGCCAAAGCCCAACCAGGCTGGCCTGAACATTATCTTTGACCCGTCTGATTTGAAAATGTACATTCCACAAGAAAGATTCAAGAACGCCCACGCAAATCCGTCCTCCCTCTTGAAGGGCGATTGACTCTGCGTAGTGGCGCTTCAAGATGCGTATCTGCATATACCGATTTTGGTGTCAACACCCCAAATTCATATTTATTTTGGTGTGGGCCGATCATTTTTAACAGTCCTCCCCTTCGGGTTGAGCCCAGCGCTGCGAGTCTTTACGAAGATGACGGCTGTAATCGCATCGTTCCTCAGAATAAAAGTTAGTCTATCTCTATTTGGACGTCTGGCTCCTTTGGAGCCACTGTCCCTGTAAAGCAGCGGCTCGCTTGCACTTGCTTCTCCATCTGCTTTACTTTTCTGGGATTGCCAGTGAACTGGAGAACCTCATCAATGACGGTAGGTAGCACAGGACCTGATTTTCTTAGTTTGTCGCTGGACCCCCATTCAGTGACTGGGTCTTTCTGACCGGCGACAGGATGAGGGACTTATTGCAGATGTGCTCTGTGTTCCTCAATTCCACCCACTGGTCGGGCGTGGTGGTTTCAGCGTCTCCTAGGGCTCATGGCCGCTTGTGCCTTGGCCTTCCCTCTGGCGAGGTTGAAAATAAGACTTAACGCTCAGATGAAACGGATCCAGACTCCCATTTTAATTCCAGGGATTTCGGGACCTGATTCCCGATCTCCAATGGTGCCAGACTTCTCAAACTGGTGGTGTGGACTCCCTTTTGGGATCTGTCAGCGAAGGTCACATTAACTGATTCAACCTTACTTGGATGGGGGCAACGTTGAACCATCTGGAAGTTTTCGATCTACGGTCTCCTCTGGATCGAGAACGCCCTATCCCTGTCCTCAAGCTTTTGGCCCTTTTTCTGGCCCTGAAGGCTTTCCTGCCCTCCAATGGTTCGGATTCAGACAAACTCTGTGGCAATGTTCTATGTGAACAAGCAGGGCGGGGGAGGGCAGGGCACCAGAGCTTTGCTGCTAATGGACTTGGCCATTCAGATTTGGTAATCGGCAGTCCAGAACATATCCTGGGTCTAGAGAATATACAGGCAGACTCTCAGCTGCCGGTTGGTAGCAAACTAAAAGTGGGAATTCTCAGTGGTGGACTCCCAACTGTGGACTTGTTTGCTGCACCCTCCAACAAGAAACTTCCATGCTATGCTTCCAGGGACAGTCGGGGATTGCTTGGGGATGCGCTGGAGATTTCGTGGAACGGCAGGTTTGCGTTTGCCTTCCCTCGATTCATCAGGTGCTGTTGAAATGGAGCTTGCACAGCTGCTCTCTAATTTTCATAGCTCCTTGGTGGCCAGCAAGGTTCTGGTTCTCGAAGCTTCAACATAATCTTCTACACCAGATCAAACTGGTCTTGCATCCTGCCCCACAATCCTTCGGCATGGTTCCTTAGTGCAGGTCCCTAGCTCAGTTCCATCTCTCGGAGGACGACCTGCGCATCATCCATGCTGCGCGAAAGCCTTCCACGCGAGCTCGGTACAGGAGCAGGTGGCTTTGTTTCTTAGTGGTGCCTAGAAAGGCAGCTAATCAGGTGTCTATAGACTGTTCTTTTCCTTTATTTAGGATCTTGCATCTACAGGCATTCCTATTGTCTCATGTCTAACATACTTGTGCGTGATTGGTGCTTACCTTAACACAGATGCTTGTTCAGTCACGCTCACAAATCCGGTGGTGGTTGGGCATTTTGCTGGTGGGCTTCACCTTATCCCACCCATCAACCCACCTCACCCTAAATTGGTCCTCCAATGTGGTGCTCAATACACTGTGTCACAAACCTTTCTGAACCCCTGGCAACAGTGGAATTGAAACTCCTCACCTGTAAGGTGGGTTTTCTGGTTGCCATTATGTCGGCCACAAGGATACGAGTGCTGCAGGCTCTTTTCCATTGAAAAGCCTGTTCTAGCATTCCATAAATACATGTGCTTCACACTCGCCCCTCTTTTCTATCTCAAGTTGTTGAAATTTCATCTTAATCAGTATCTCCTTAGAAGTCTTTTTTTCCGGACCTGCGTCTGGCGCTGAGTGGGTCCTTCACAACTTGGACATTAGAAGGGCTCTCAAGTTTTAGTTGGACAGAAGCTCGTCTCATCTGTTATCTTTGGGAATCTAAAAGGAGTACAGGCATCTAAGGCCTCCGTTTCCCAGATTTTCCATCCACCCAGTTTTAGTTCAGTGCTTGTGAATTTCCCACAAGTAAGGAGGAAAGGGGACGGGATGTAGACGTAAAGCAAGCTTACTCACCGTAGTGACTAACATACTCCTAGTCCCCCTCCTCGCTCCTTCACACGCCCGCCCGCCTTTCCGTGCTAATAAGTTCCCTCTTATTGCTAATGTCTTCCGACCTTGGCGATAGAAAAGGACTGAAGCATGATATGCTGGGAAGCTGAGGCTAATGACACTTGCTGGTGCCGCGTAGAAATGTAAGGAGAATATTTTTGAGGCTTTAAAAAGTGCTCTGGCCCCGTCCCGAGGATGGAATGTCCTTCAAGTATGGAGGAGGGGGGTGGGAGGGGACTATGGATTAGGAGTAGGTTGGTCACTACGGTGAGTAACGTAATCTGGTCTCCCAACTCTTTGTGCCCATCTAGTCTTTCCATACTATTTTGCCATTTCTTATCTCTTTTCACCCCATGAATTATCACTCTTACCTTTTTTTATAAACTCCTTGAACATGCAGTGCATATCCCTTCACCTTGAGACAAACTCCACTCCGCAACCCTCACTTCAATATGTCTTGTGTCCTGCATGCTCTACTGAATCTTCTTGCATATCACTAAAGTTCTCAAGCCCTTTTGTTGTTCTAAGCAATCCTCGTCTGCTTTCGGGCTAACTGCATCTTTTGATAAGGGGATCTCTCTGTTCTGTGCTCCATCCTTCTCTCGCTAGGTCTGGTTAGGCTCTCCTTTGAATTCTTCCTAATTTACTAATCGCTTATTCTGAACCTTGAGCTGGTGACCATTCTACCTTTCCCCAATCTTCCTGTTTGGCTATTTTTCTCTATTCTATCCCCCCTTCATTCAGTTGCTGATCTTTCGACTTTAATTGTTATTTCTAGGTCGATGACTCCCAAATCTTGATTTCTCTTCCTTCATAGTTCTAACTGTCCTCGTATCAGTTCTGATACTTGCTTATTCTCTCGATCTCAAGACGGAAAATGTCCTGCTGCTTCTCCTCATAGTTGTGTTGGGAAGGAGCCTAATGCTTTCCTTCAGTCCCAAACTTCCTAAGCGCTTTAGAATTAGGGAAGAGTTCGGTTAACTGTTTTCCAAGCACTACAAGAGTCCAGCGGGGGGGAGGAGGGTCGCTAAATAAACATAGTTGGGATCGAAATATAAGGTGCAAATATATCGAGATGGATATATTTGTAAAACTGTTAAATTGTAGTTGGCTTTGCTCAAAGCACACAGTGAATGCAGCCTGTGCTAAAAGTAGACTACAGGCCGGCTGGCAGAGAACAGTGGCTGAGCAGCTGTTTCTGTTCATCAAAAGCCCATGCAGACTAAGAATAGGAGAATGTACGTGCTCATGCACACAATGAAATGTTATGTAAAAAATATGGGTTTTTATGAAAATGACTTGACCACTCAAAATATTTTATCTGAAGTGTTGAGAGTATGGCGGGAAGATGTTTATGTATGAATGTTTATAACATAGCAAATTATGCTAACCAAGCTAAACAAGAGCTACGGTGTATTCTTGCAGAATCAGCAGTAGTATGTTAAGCAGGTTGGTCTAAATGTAAACCTGGCCATGCAACACTGGAGACTACAGCATCCTTTGTATGGCAAGAACAGTTTTGGATGAGCTCTGCCGGTATCCAGTAACCAAGTCAGTGTTTAAGCTCCAGGCCCAGCACCAGTCTTCAGGACCTGGGAGCGGTTGAGGGACAGAATATTCTGCTCTGGAGCAGAGTCCTTTGCCAGTCCTCACTTCTGTACAGATTAAATGGTTTATCTCTTGCAAGATAAACTCTGGGCCTTAATTCCCTAGAGGGGTGCATTTTCTCTGGTGTGGTTGTGATCAGGGGTATCCCAATGTATTTAAGGGGTAAAGTATGGCCTACCTTTCGGCTGTCCCTTCTCCTTTTGTATTCATTTTTCTCCTGATGTTTTCCCTCCTATGCTTGAACTCTTCAGCTCCTTTCTTAAGCCCTCATTTCTTTTCTTCAGCTCCCTCGTTTTGCAGGTGTTATAAAATTGAAAGCAAGGCCTGCCTTTTTCTTACTGTGTTCGTGCAAGACTCGTTCTCTTCATAATTTTTGCTCTGACTATTGCTCCTCACTTCTTGTCCTTCCAGCCTATGCTCATTGAACTCTAGTTAATTTTATTTCTGCTCCCATCCCGTTCTACTTTGCTTTCCGTAGCCTTGCTTGGATTGCTTTCTTTCCATGACTATTATTTAACATATATTTTTTAATGTAGGCCTGGTTTAGCTCACGTTATCTCTTTTCTCTTATAGGTTCACTCTTCAGTCCTTGTTCTTCCTGTTGGCAATCCCTTGCCCTCTCTTTCCAGTCCAGTCGTTCTTTCTTCCCCTTTGCTTCTAGAATGTGGAATATTCTTACCTATTCGGTCTGCTTTTACTCTTACTTGAATTCTCTCTCAAAACTCATCACCCTGCTTCTCTTATTAGACACTGAATTTTGGGCAATGACTTGTGGGCTGGTTCACCACAGCTCATAATGGAAAGATTCCCATGCATGCTTTGAGATGCAGTTCTCCTCTTCAGTGGGAGGGACAATTCCCCCACCCTCCCCTTTTTTTGGACGTAACATGTTTCTGATGGCAGTGGCCCAAAAGCATTTGAGCCCCTGGCATCAGCAGATCTAGGTGGAAATGTGGCAAATTTCTTCTGCCTGCCAGTTTGGTTTGTGAACTCCGACCTCTGCTCAGGAGCATTCTTTACAGTTTCCCAGGTCATATATGGCCACGTGAATCATGAGCTTAATCTGTGTGTTTTCCCGTAGACTGCTCTGATTAACCTGAAAGGATCCGTTCTATAATCTTAAGTGTCTAGTGCCTTAAAATTCTACCTCGATTACTTGTTCCTCCGCCATCCCAAACAGATACCCAATGTGTGATTTATTCTTTTTCTTTTTATAAAAAGAAATAATAAAAGCTTAAATTCTTGGATGAATTCTCTCCTTCATTCTCAAGTGCTATAGGGTAAGGAAACTGCCCCTCTTATTTCCCTGCAGCCCCCCAAGGGAATGTGTGCACACGGCTCAGAATCTGGACAGTTCTATGACCTTGCTGTGGCTGGTCCTGCTGGAGCTTATCTGTTCGGGTGCATCCTGGAGTACTTACTGTCTTCTGTCGAAACTAATCTCTCAACCCCAGTTTTTGGGCAGATGTAGGGTTCATTGAGACTGTTGTAAGCATGTTTTGGCGGAATGCGCAGTTCACAGCTGTATTGCCATGCTCACTCTTCCTTCCATGCTTCAGGCAAACTACCAAGCAATGAAGTAGGGTTTGGAACATGGGAGTAATTTTAATGTAGTGAATACGGTAATCCAAAGTCCTGCTTCCTCCATACATTCTGAAAGGCTCTTTTCTGCTTTAATGCTGACTGCAGAAGGGACTGGGGCAGGAGAAGGTAACGGGAAGGTACTGACATACAGGTGTACTGTGCAACATGTAATTGCATGTCAACCTTCCAAAAGGGGATCAGAGCATATTGAACTTCGGCGGGGTAAGGGCGCGGTGTTTGGCCTCCCCGGATCTCCAGCTTGCTTCCTGCTTCTCAGGCCACGCCCCCAGGCTCAAACTTCACTGGGGCCCCGCAGCGGTGAAGCCTGCAGTGAGGCAAGGGTGCAGTGTTTGGCACCGCAGGTGTTCAGCGTCTGCAGTGGGAGGACTGTCGGAGGGCTGCTGGATGTGGAGCAAGTAAGTGCTCGGGGATTGACTGTTCTGTGACAATTGGCAACGGAGATTGGGGTACGTTGGACGTCTTGGTCCTCAGTCCTTGACAGTATGTCATGTACCTGCTCAAATCTCTATGGTCTCTTAACAGCCATACGGCACCAAGGGCACCATCTGCCATTGTGCCTTTTACTCCACCTCTCCCCTGCCCCGAGCCCGCCTCCCAAGAATCCAGGCATGTTTCTGTACGAAAACGCCTGACCGTCAAAAGACGGAGACAATTGGGAGGGCCAGTCAAGGCGAGGGCCCCCATCCCGGACTCTGCGCACGCCAGCATCGCACCTGGGGGAGTGTCTCCAACCAGCGTCCCAGCCCCTCTCGTGCTGAGAGCAGAAGTCCATCCACACCGAAGGAACAGTAAAACTGATTACGACAGCTCATATGAAGGGGCTGATGGAGGGGCTTGCAGAAGTCCTATTACGGGTGCTCAGGGTGGTTTGTTTGAGAAACATGGGGTAGGGGTGGGCACAGCCAGTAAGGAGGCAAATAAGGAAGCATTAATATCTGAAGACGGCACTGGTGAATGGTCCATTTTGGGAGGGCCCGGTGGGGGCGGTCCGCTGTTTGCCCACTCCCCACTGGAGTGGCAGTAGAGCACCGGACTCCCATCTCAATATCCAGCCCTTCATCTATGTTTTCCATACCTGGCCAATCCTATACCGGGCGGAGGGGATGGAGGAGGAATTTGTTAGGCCCGAAGTTTTTGCCATCAGTTGTCTACAATCCAGCCCAGTGTTTATTCCAGCTCTGGATCGCAGTCTGGCACCTGGATGCAAATCTGGCTCTGGCATGGATGTGGCTTTACCGATTTTCATGTCAGACCCTCTACCGATTGTGGATGGCTGGTCTCTGGATCCATCCACGCTTACCCTCTCCTCCTGCTCTCGAAGCTCATGTAGTGAGCTAGTGGATCCTTCGAGCTCCTGAGCTAGTTCCTATCTCCGCCTTTCTCCGCTCAGGGTCACTAAGCCACAATGTGGTGGAATTGGTACCATCGTAGAAACGGCTACTGACTATCCAGCAGGGGGTGCCCATACATCCAGGGGGTGCAACTGTCAGTGCAACCAAGTGCTGGTGGAACTAGCAGCAATGTGAAAGTTGCTTTTATCCCTTATAGAATCTCGGGAGTGAATGCAGGGAGGGGGAGGGGGAGGGGAGGAGGAGCAATACAAAACCCCAATTGTGTGCAAGGGTTACCCTGAAGCATCTAAGGAACACCCTTGGGGGGGGGGGGAAGGGGGAAGGATACCCTGAGACCAGCAACCCCTAAAACTGAAATTGTATGTCATAGCCGGGTGCCAGGGACTTTGGAACCGGCAATCGCTACAAACTCCAGTGCAAGGGATGGTGAGAGCAGAGTACCACACAGGGGACCTAAATTCAATGCCAGGCACACCCCCCTACGAGACTGGGCCTCACGAAGGGAGGGCCCAAAATCCCACAACCAAGGGGGGGGGGGGAGAGCACATATGTCCCATGGTGTAGGGGGGGGGGGGCCTCATCCAAGCCTCTTCCTCAATGCCGGCCAAGACCTGTTACTGTGTATCTTCATGGGGTACCCAAACTGGCCAGGGATTCATTGGAATCAAGGGATGCCCACTTAAACAAAAGCTTACATTGGCTACGATCCACAAGAGGTTGTGCTTCTGTGTATAGAGAATCTATTGTGGGTTGCAGCAGAGTACAAAGCGTGGGCAAATAGTCTGGTGACATTGTGGATTTGGATTTCTGGGACTGCAGAGTGGCAAAAGAGGTCATGGGAAATACTGAGGGAGCTCGAAAGCTACTTAGTGGGATCCTAATCAGTCCACATTTTAATATAGAGACTGGGTGCCCCACAAGGGCAACGTTGAGGTTACCCTCCCTTTCTGGCGCAAACATCACTCCTCTGGGTCGAGCTCGGACAAACGTCATGGTGGACAGGCCTCTGTAAAGGGAGAACCCAGGATGGAATAGGGGCCTTATGGTTGTTTCTTTTTTCCATCTCAGTAACTCTTGATTTATTACAGTTTGCATGGGACAATGAATTGTAATTACATTTATGTGATGTTTTTCTTTTTCTTGTGTTAGATGGATTTTTGAAATCCAAATTAACTTGTTTGACTGACAAATTAGATTATACATTATAGAAATTAGATTTTTTCTTTTGTTTGGAGATTAGTTGCAAAGTTATTCCATGTAACTGTTCTTATATTCTAGTCCCTACAAGTCCTTTTTATGAATTGTTTTGTAAGCTGACTAAAATGCAACGGAGATCCACACTAGCTGATGAACAGAATCGTTACTTATTTACTTTTCAGCCACAAATTTGTATTCATTTATTGAGCATTGGGCAGAAAACCCGAATACAGCCCAAAAATGAAAACGTCGATAAAGGATCTGAGACAAATACCATTAGGGGACCCTTTAAATTGTTACTGGAGAGAACACTGGGCTATGACGATAATTTGACCATGTATGGGGCAAACGTCATGAGACTTTTGTACTCCCTATGCTCATCCGACCTATTAAAATCTAAAGACATTGAATGGATTGAAACCCACAATGATCGGCGACATGACAGCGTGATTCTGCATATGGGGGAATGGAAGACTAGATGTGCACTCCTAAACCCTGGCCCTAAATTAAACCTCTGTGGCTTTTTGCTTAAGGAGTTGGTGGAGGTACAGCATTCTAACTATGAAAGCATTAAAGACCAGGACCAGGCTGCAGGAAGTTCTAGAAATACTACTTCAAAACAAGAGCAGGTTCAAGTTGCGCATGTCGCGCTAAGGGTACAGGGGGAAACATTAGCGGACACCAGTGGGGCCTCAACATGTACCTTCTCGGAAAAGGGGGAGGAAATCTGTGGGAGCAGCCAGGAGGACTGGAGTTGGCTGGCGGGGGGTCTTGCATATAAATTGTAATGCCAGCCAGATCCCCCCTAGAGTCCTTCAAAGAACTTCTTCAAAGGAACAAAAAAACCATAATGAGTTGGAATACTAGGGGGTTAACACATTTGTTAGGAAACCATGCAGTGGATCTAACCAAATACGATCTGTTTTGTCTACAAGAAACATGGTTATGTAATCTTCCACTTCTTGATGGGTTCGAACTCTTGTTAAATCCAGCCGTGAAAGGTCCCAAAGGGAGACCGAGTTCGGGCCTTTTACTGGGCATAAAACGCACAAGTGGATTAAAGGTGCTCTCATCCACAAATCAAAATCCGTGGATACAACTGACCATGGTTCAAACATTCGCCAAGGGTTTGGATGATTTAACGGAACAAAAGGTGCTCATATGTAACGTATATTGGAGACCCTTGGAAATACTGGAGGATAACTTCAAGGATGTGTTACTAAAGGCTATAGACGATGCCAGGATCAAGTGTCCTAAATTAGAGGTCCTACTTTGCTGTGATTTCAATATGGAATGTTTTGACAAAAAGGGGAACAAAATCGAGTCCCTTGTATTTACGCACACAAAAACATGCTAAGAGGGGTGGATATCGAAACATTCAGATGATCAATGGTAGTGTGCGGGGAGATCAAACAGCAGCACCAACTTGGAAACGTGCAAATCAACTGAGTACGTTGGATTATCTTTGCAACAGAGCAGCTGATGGGAAAGATCACATCGTTGACAGTGGTCCAAGCAGAGTGACCACAACCTCTTGGAGCTCGTATGCGAGGACTGGGCTGAACACCATGTCCTACCGGACACGCACTTACCTGATCACCACCTGGAATTGGTTCCGGCTGGTAACCGACTCAGAATTATTTTTAAAAAAAAGACCTAAGTGTATTATTGGACACTCTATTGAAGTTAAAATCGGACAATCAAGATCATTCGATAAACCTCATTGACTACAACGATGTACTAAAGGTATTCGACGCAAAGGAATCGACAAAGGGTGGTACTTCAACCACCAGACACATCTACGACCATCAAGTTGCGGCTAAAAAAAAGAAGCGTCCATATGGCTAGGAGGCGATTCAAAACTTCGCAATCACTGGATGACCTATCTCTGTATAAAAACATCAAACGCCTACAGAAACTGGCTCTGTCAACACAAATACCAGTTGGCACAACAAGATAGCCAGAAGATGATACATCTAGTCATCAGTAAAAATATCTCTGGCATTTGGAAACTGATAAATGACTTATCCACGTCAGTCGAGTCAAAAACCGGCAACCCAATACCAGCTAAGGTCTGGGAGGAACACTTCCTGAAGCTTTACTCTACGGGGAAAATCTCCGAATTCTCCGAACCACAAAAACATCTATCTGCTGACAAACCATGGGACCTCAAATTTGAAATACAGGATATTATAGACCTTATCAACAGCTCAAACTCCTCAAGGGCTGCTGGGCCAGATGGTCTAACAAATGACATCCTTAAGAGTGACCCGGAAAAATTGTCCCTTTTTTATGTCATCTCTGTTCAACAACATAGTCTCTTACAAAGATACCTCATTCTTGGACCAAGTCCATAATTGTCTCGATATTCAAGAAGGGCGATCGGGCTGATCCTTTGAATTACAGACCGATCGCCCTCTTCGATGTCGTGGGGAAAATATTTGCCGCAGTGGTCCTAAGACACCTGAACGATTGGAGTCGGCAAACTTCATCAAGACCCTTGGCAGTCAGGTTTTCGGAAAGGTATTGAGACTTCCTTGAACATTCTACTTATAAACCTCCTTAAATGTATGGTTAAGGAAAAGAAATACAAAACCATCTACATTGTATCTATAGACCTTGAACAGGCATTTGACTCTGTTGACGCAACCTTTTGTGGTCCAAACTGAGGAAGTGGGGTTGTCCGAACAATTTGAGAGAACCATTGGAGGCTCTTCACAAAGGAACAACGCTTAGAATCAGATTGGACAGAAAAGAAACACTCTCAAATAATGTCACCTCCAACAACAGGTTGAAACAGGGCTGCCGTTTGGCTCCTGCTGTGTTTAGTCTATTTATATCGGACATGGAGGAGGCTTTTGGACCAGTAAGAAGTTTTCCACTTAAGATTGCTGGGACTCCAGTGGGCAGGCTGCTGTTTGCCGACGATCTTCTACTGGACCAGACTGCCCTAGGCTTACAAAGACAGTTGAAATCACTAGACCAGTATGTCCAGGAAAATGGCCTCATTATAAACCCCAACAAATCGAAAATTCTGGGCCTAGGAACATCCAACAGCTAAACAATTTAGATGGCATTTAACAGGAGAAATCATTCTTGTGGTCTCTTCAATGGTCTACCTAGGAATCATCTTAAATGATAGTATTCGAGATGAGCCAGGAGTCGCAAGGTTAAAAAGCAAAGCTAAGAATCTGGCTTCTCAAGCCCTCTTATTCAAGCGACGCTATTGCTCCTTTTCATTTCGCCCACTCATGGATTTCTATAAATTAAAAGTATCTCTCACCTTGACTTATGCGGCCGAGGCCAACTTCTTTCTTGCCCCAGAGGTGTGGCGCCTCTTGGAAAGTCTCTTTTGGAAAAGCGTTTTGAGACTACCGTCTTCTATCCCGATTGAAAGTGTCAGAAAAGAACTGGGGCTCACCTCACTTAACAGCGCAATGGTTTGGAAATCATTATCATTGTACAGCAAATGTCTGGACCCGCCGGAAAGAAGTGGATTTCTAGCTATAAATGAAGCACTGTCTGGAGGATCAATTCCAGCCCTAAATGCATGGCAGACAACCTGCAAAGGTATTTTAGATACGATTGCTCAAAGTATAGACAACCTAATGCAAAACCCAACCAGAGTAAAGAAAAAAACTTCTAGATTGAGACTGGGTTGCTACGATGGATAGGCTTTGTGCCTTTCCGTCTATCACTGTGGGCAAGGAAGAACATTATAGTCGAGGTACAGTGCTTCCATACCTAGAGAAATTTCCTTCCTACCAGGAAAGACGGCTTTTTCTGAGATTCCGCCTAAACCTTCTGCCGACGAGGGAGGTACTTGGAAGAAGGACTAAAGAGTGAAGAACGGACTGTTGTCTGTCGCTCTTGTGGTCAGGAGGTCTTTGGAGCACTTGGTAATAAATTGTGTTGCTTTTTCAGCCTACAGAGAAAAATGGCTGGGGAAACACTTTGAGAACTTTGAGCTCACACCTCCACACGAGAGGTGGCGTATTTTAAGATGGGGAGGAAAGGTATCCTTGGCTCTACTGAGCTTTGTTCAAGAGATTTTCTTGAAATTGGATGTGTAGATTTCTCATATATATATACTCTGAAACTGTTTGCATTGGATTGTTTTTTCTTCTAAGGGCCTAAACCATTTTTCTTTGTACTTTCTTTTAAGTCAATGAAAATCGAATTCCCCCATGGGGTCGATATAGTTGTATTTAAAAAAACTTTCCAATTAAACCAGCAGTTTACTGGTAAACCAACAATCTGGACACACTTGGGAAGGGTACTTCCCTTTTTCTAGAGTATAGCTTCAATTCCATCCCCACCAATACGTCTAGCTAGATGGCAAAGTTCCTGTCCATAAAGCAGTGATGGAATTACTTTTACCCTATAAAAGTCATAAGTGGAAGAAGTGAGAATCTACAGTAGGCGTTGAAGATCTTTTCAAGATCTTCCTATTTGAGCAGAAAACTGACTTGCTGTCCCCATAATCTCATTTGTTTGAAGTAGCAACTAGATTAAAACCTAGACTTTTTGTTTCCCAATTTGTCATGGTTACCAACACCCTTTTACCTATAGTTCCTTTAAATTGCGACAGTCAACTCACCCCCCCCCCCCCCCAAAAAAAAAAACCTTGTTCACATCTCAAATTCTATAGCAATACTAACCAATTCACCCCGGCGCACATCTACCTAGTAACCCGTATTCCTGTTCTTAATACCCTAGTCTAGTGTGCAATTTGGCAAGACTTTGTGCCTTCCCCAGTGTCTTGGTGTGCCAAGGCATGTAGAAAACCATACGTACAAAAAAAAAAAAAACTGCGTGCAAAGCCTCTCTACTTACACCCCTAAGCCTAAACGGCCATTTTCTTTATTTGGGAAAGCTGTACGTTGATATGGGAACATTTAACTGTTTAAAGGTGGGATTTTGACCATGGCTTGCTTCCTTGGGAGCAGAAGCCCAGTCCTGCCCTCCTGTTTGGAAGCTGCCTTAATTTACTTTTTTCCACTCCTGTGTATGGTCCGTGATGTCTCACCAACTACAGCACTTCCTAAGAAACCACTTCTGAATCTCTGGTTTGTCTTTTATTGGTGGGGCTCTGGAGGTCAAGACTGAAGCGCCAGTTAACTACAGTAGGTAATACTTCTAACAACCTGTCTGATTACAGCTATGGTGCCCATGCCGGAGCTTTTTGATTGTTTGAGATGATGTTGTTGTACCTAGTCTGGTACTAAAAACTCGCCACTCTTTGCAATTTTCTCCCGGATGCATCTAGGAGACCGTGTCCCTGTCCTTGCACAGTGTTGATGCTTTTAATTTATTGTGCGAATCCGTTTAATTTTTTTTCAGTGAAACCCTCTACCAAACCATCCCCATCAAAAAGGCGATGCTCCGACAAGGAACCAGCGGTTGCGAGCTCAGAAAATAGACGGCCGTTAAGCCCTCCTTCGGCCAGACCGGGGACGGCAGATATGGTCTCCCCAGCACGAGGGACAGCGGCCAACAAGACTCCCACAGGCGACAGCCACCATCCTAGACCGGAAGCGCCAGCCGCCCAATGTGAAACCCCCGGAGGCTCTAACGTGAAACTGCGCATGCAGAAATTGGCGAGCCAGCGACGTTACTGGGATGGAAACGGTATGCATTTTAGATCTCCATCACTCTGACGGAGTTGTGCTTCGAAGGCCAGCTGGGGAACGAATATACATGTACACATACCTTTTCAATTTTGTTCTGTAGTTTTGTGAACGTTATTTTAAGTTTATTTTCGTTTGTCTAGCTCCAAAAAATGTTTTCTTACAAGTTCCCTGTTGGAGTATGCGCTCATAAAAAGCGTTACCTTTTCCATTTAGCCCAATTTAGGGGAAGCGTTTGTGTGTGCATTTGTTTTTAGGTAGTAACTAACGGGCGCATCCAACATCGATCAAAAGCGCCAAAACCAAAGAAGAAAAGTTTAAGGATTTGAATGTTGGGGGGGTGGGGGGCATTCATTGTGCTCATCAGCCCCTCCAAAAAGATTCGGAAAGTTTCCACCATTGTTTTCATGTGCGCCCTTCATGGCAGTACACGTTCCTTTTTATCCTTCGTCTTGGGTCATGTACCGCCTATAAATGCATAGACATCTATTGGGCAAGCTTTGTCCTAACGTGGGTAATTGGAATAATTTCCTCGTCCCTTTTATTTGCTTTAATCTTCTAATGGCTTTGGTTTTTATTTTTTAAAAAAATGTTTTGGCGTGAAATGCGATAGTGTTTGTGGTGGCCTTGTTTTTAAAGTTCGACTCCCTAACCTTCACCCTTGTATTGTTGTATTTTAGGCAGTTCACCTGAAAGCTGCCAAGTCTCCCCCGTCCTGCCCAGAGCACCTGTTCTTTCGCCGCCCAAGCCGCCGGCTGTTTCCCTGCTTTCTTCCAACCCGCCAGTAGGACGCAGGGGCCGATTGGCCAACCTCGCCGCCACCATCAGCTCCTGGGAAGATGACCTCACTCATCCATATGTAAATCCCAGCCATGCCCCGGAACAGCCTGGCACAGGCACTGCTTGTTTATCAAAAGTGCCCTCTGCAAGTGGGGAATCTGCCGGCATCAATAGCCACAGTGTCCGTCAGGAAGCTGCGACACTTCCTCACAAGGCGGTGAAGGCATGCGCGGATAACCAGGACCTCGCGAGCACGCAGGTGACTATGGACATGCTTCCTTGTGCATGGAAAGGAATCCATGTTTTATAACGGATGCGGGTTAAGGTTTAAGGATTTGTGAAATGCAAATTTAAATTAGAAGTTTTTTTAGGATGTGCATGGTAACGAGGGCTACTAGCATTTTGCACAACATGCAGCTTTCATTGTTGGTAACGCGTTTATTTATTGGGTCCTCGGTAATAATTCCACTTTGCATTTTTGTAATTTAATCAAACTGCTGGTCATCTTTATCTCTGTGTTTAAATGCATAATTTTGAAACATCCAATGAAAGGTCATGAGGTCCTGATTTTTGAGCTGCGCTCTTTAATTGTGTTCATAAAGTGTTGTTTCAGGCCGATTGAATCTATATGTACTAAGAAGATGAAACAAATTCTAGTGTAACAATTGATAAACGAGAGCTGCAGCTTTCCACTCGCTGGGAGGGAGATTGGTTGTAGGTTAGGTGTGGCTAGTGCAACACCCTCCATGCTTGCAGGTGTAGGCCCCTACCTTTATACTGGAAAGCGTGCTGCAGGCTGCAAAGCCATGGCTGGCTAAAGATGCCACATATGCCATAAGGGCACGTGGCTGTTATTGGTCGCGAAGTCCTGTTGGAGAATGGTCTTTGCCTCGCTCTTGACTGAAGTATTTGTCAGATTTTGGTGGAAGCAACCAAAGTGGCTGCTTGATGGACTGTTCTATTAATGTGGTAGGCTATCCATGGTCCGTTCCCAGTGCATGTGGTAGAACCCCCCCCCACCCTCTGTCTGTTTAGCAGTCCTTGAATTTTATTTGCATGTTTACAATCTCAAGTGTTCTAAATGCATGCGTGGGGGCATTCTTGCTTGGGATGATTCCTCACGCTTATTCTTGATATGAAGGACCGCACCTTAATTTCATGTTTAGGGTTTGGTATACAAACTGTAGTGTGATGCAGTTAATTTCTTAGTGAAAAAACCATGGCAAAAATGAATCCGATTGCTGGACATCGTTGAGAAATGCACGTCGTTTGTTGGCAACTCCATATCAGTGACATTTTTCACCATGTTTGCTTTGAATTTTTGAATCTAAAGTTGGTTTGTTTTTGCTAGTACGCAGTCTTGCAACATAAGCATGCAGTCGATTTCCTGGTTGAAGTACTGGATAACCTTTGCATTTTATGAGCTTTCATGGGGTGGACATATTTTTCGTCACACTATTTGTACATAATCTGCACCTTTTTTGGGGGACCGCATGCAGATGCATTTTCTCACAACTGGCAAAGCATTGGAGGCTTGTCTGTCTTTTACACAGGGGCCCTGGTTCTGTGATTTCATTATGCCTCTCCTCTGGGCAACTTTTTGTCCAGTGACCTACCTTGAGAGGCACTGTCCTAGTGAGAGGGAGAAGCTAATTCATGTTGGCAGGCATTAAGTATGGTGGACCAAAGCTTGGCTCCAAGTGTCTCAACTCAGTGTTCCCGTAGACTTGCTACACGTGCAGAATTCTTTTACTCTGGCAAACTCCGACAGCTCTCATGGGTTAGTGAAATGACGATGACCATTCATTCAGCTTGCCAACTCTGATTACCACCATTCAATAGTTATGAAATATTCCTTCCAAATCGGGGCACTACTTGGGAAAGCTTTGAGGACATGCAGTTAACTCTTCAGGCAATTGCTGTTACTGGTGTATGGATTTTCGCTTGCCTAAGTGAATGCTGGAAAGGCCCGAGGGTAAATCTGGCTTCGGCGGACCTCGCTGGCACCACTCGTAAGCACCAAATGGAAATCCTATTGAAATCGAAGTGTGGTAATGTATCATTCTGTTCACACTGGAATTCGTTGCATCGCTATTATGTGCTATATCCAGCTATCAGTGTTTATGATACGAAACTTGGAGATCTTCACCTGTAGGTGCAATACTGGACAGGAAAGAGATACGTAGACAACCCTCACGTTTGCCCAAAGAAATCCTATGAGGCTTTTGTGAAAAGATGCCATTTAAAGGTGTTGTCCTGAGAATTTCAGAGCAAGGCCTTCAGAGCAGACTGTTTTCCACCCCTGCTCAGAAGGTTGGGGAGGGGGGTGGAGTGAAAAGAATAGTGTGCTTTCTCCCCCTTCCCCATTAATTGTGAAAGGGTAAGGAGGATTGGAAACGTGCACAATGAAGAAAACTGAGAAAGGACCGGGTGAAAAGTCAGACTTCTAGTATTTGTGCTGAGGAGTGTCCCTTTTTTGAATTTCGATGGCAATGTAGAGATGCCTTAGTTCGATGCCTCCTACTTCCTTCTCCACCTTTGATGTCCCCCAGGGTTTCTATCCTCTCTCCTTGGCTTTAACATCTACCTTGTTCAGCTTGCACACCTCCTCTCTTCCAACTTCCAGTGTTACGCAGACAACGCACAGCTTTTTCAAACTTCCTGCTGACCCTCTGCACCCTCCATCATCCCTGACTGCTTGCCTTACAGTACTGGTGCACCTCCAACGATCTCTGCCTCAACGTCTGTGAAACTGAGATCCTTCCCCTCTGGACCTCTTCACTCTGGCCGCCTTCCTTGGGCTCTCCTCCTGTTCATTCGTCTGAAACCAGAAACCGTGGAGTCCTCTTTGACTCCCCTCTCTCCTTCCTTCCTCCCTCACACTCAGGACATTGCCAAGAAGTTCCACTTTCAGCTCTTACTTCTCAAAGGAATTCTCACTTTTCTCACTTTCCCCCAGAGGCTCAATGTTACCAGAGCCCTGGTTCTCTCTAGGCTTGACTATTGCAATAGTCTCCTCCTGAATCTACCCTCTTTTCACCCGGAAACCCCTTCAGCTAATCCAGAATATGGCAGCAAGACTTATCCTTGGCCTTGAGCTCAGTGACCGGATCTCTCCTGCAAGTCTTCACTGGCTCCCGGTTGCTGCACCAATTCTGTGTGTAAAGCGTTTTGCGAAACGGAGGGTAGGTGGTAGATTGCTTTCCTCAGCTGGCTCCCTCCTATGGGACAGCCTCCCCCTGCATCTGCACCTTGAGCAGGACTTTCCTAAATTGCGAAAAACTCCTCAAAACTTGACCACCTCCTTCCCTTCTATTCTTCTCCTGCTAATCCCACAGTTGCTGTGATTGGTGTCTGGGGCCCTTGTGCATCCTCGGGACCCCTGAACTCCCACACCCAATCGACCCAGCTCCTCTCTACCCTCAGCACTTGCCTTGGCACACCCTTCACCCTGGAGGGTCACACTTGCTCCCAAAGTGGCCCAGGCCGTGTAGCACTCAACAACCCAAGCACTTCATATCGGCTTGCCTATGAGCTCGGACTCCCCAGCACTTAAACCCTCTGCCCTCTTACGTGCTGCACTTGCACGTTCTGTATATTCAAAAGTGTTGGCCTTTCTTCCTTTTCCCTTCACTGCTTCTATTAAATATTGTGTTGTAATGTATTTCACTCCCTTGTTCCCTCCCCTCGCCCTTTGTGCGCCTTGAAACAGTATTTTACTTGCTGTATAAGCACCTATCAAGCAAACAAATACATTATAGGGGAGGGGAAGAGGTATGGGACACTGGTTCAGGTCTGTGGGAGCCAGGAAAGGACTGTACATCTAATAAAAGTAGCCCAGGTGCAGCAAACTCCAGGTATCCAAAGCGGTTTCTTGATAATCTATGGAACACTCTGGGATGAAGTAATGGCACATTTTCTACAGTGCTTCATGTCGGATTCCTCCAACTTCTAAGGACTATCATTTTGGGTATTCTCATTACCAAGTTTAATGGTACTCAACCTTATGGACCTCCTTGAGGGATGAAGGCGGGGTCGTCCCAACCCATGCCAGGCTTGGAACTTGCAAAGTGCAGGTTGCCTCATAAGTTGGGCCAGTGCTTAACTTGTGATCTACCTGTGGGAATCTGCTCCTTCTGTGCGTGGTAAGGAATAGTGCTAGTCTGTATGAAACACGTGGCTTGACCCCTTATCTTATGGACCTCCTTCCATAGAACCTTCTTAATGAGCTTACTACAAAACTGGTGAGGTGTCTGGATCTGCTGGTCCAATAAACTCCATCAATCCTTCTGTGCTGTGGTGGGGGGAGCAGCCAGCGCCTGGAGCCCCTTCCCCACTCGCAGCATTGTATGCTCACTAGCCTTCACGCCCCCAAGAGCTAAAACCCTGCTGTGGCAAGTTGGGTACCGCTGGAAGCAGAATGGGCTGCGGGAGCCCATGCCGACAGGAGCTGCGGGGTTCCCAAGAGTCATGGTGAAGGGTGTGCGAAGTGGCCATTAAGCTAGTGAGGCCTGGCACAGGAGTGTATGCTTGGCTGTCCCTCACCAGAATGAAGTCGGCACGGGCCGGGAGCGCTGGCCCGGTGATTGCGTACATCTTGCAATATAAAACTTAGCGTGTATTTCATTCCTCGCCTCCACAGCAGTGCTAAAGCACAGCCTAAGAAAGCCGCACGAGGCGCATGCCCTCAGCATTGGGCTTGGCTATTGATGTCAGGATGGGCATGTGCGGTGTCCGGTTGGGCCAGGACATCAAAGTAGCAGGTCATTGATTTTTATTTTTTATTTTTAAAGTAAAGACAGGATTTGCAGTCATATCAAACCATATGACGAAAAAATCTTCCTGGAGTTGGAGGCGGCGTCGCTGTGATGCAGCCCCAGATATTGTGTGCCCCATATCAATATATGAAGTGATTACATTCGAGCAATGCTTCTGCGCACAAGTTTCAAGTGGGTGTGTTGCGTATTCCTAAAAAAAAAGGGGGGGGGGATTAAAAGTTCACGTTCTTCACTGCATTCTTTTTTTGGCTCATCAGGCTGAGTAAAATTCCCTAAATGTATTTCAATATTCCTTTCTGTGGGGTGCTTGTCGCTGCCCTCTTTCAGGTTGTGTATTTCTCCTAAGGTATTTCAGGTTCTTCGTTTAGGTTCTCGTGTGTGCCTGCCAGCTACAGTTTTGTCATGTAGACCATGCGTAGCACTGGAGCGATTGCTGTCCTACCTTGCCTTCTTGTTAGTTTTTACCTTGGTTCCCTTATGCAAATGTGTGTGTGGTCCTAGCTTTGTGTTGCTTCTCCTAGAACTTCTGTCCTTCTGTACCTGAGCATTCATCAGTTTCTGACCCATTTACTTCCTCTTGCCATGTTGATGTTTTCTTATCGGGAAGAAGGGCTACTGGGCGATGTGGGCCAAGGAGTGTTTCCTCTTGCTTGTGGTGTGGCTTCCCTGTCTGCTACAGGGTAGGTGGTTGCTGTACATGCTGTGCAGTTGTCCGCGATTAGTCCTTGCAGTTACACTTCTTGGTTGGCTGCTCTTACCTTCACTATCACCTACAGTTGACATTCCCTTAGTTGAAATCATGTGACATAGGGAAGGTGCTGCTGACTTGTAAATTGCTGGATGGGATGCCCTTACTAACTTGTCTAACAGTTTTACGATCAGTGGTCTGGCTGACACCTTGGTATTTAGGGGTCTTGGGGCTAGGACATTTGGGTGCTATAATTTAAGATTGGGACTGGTGGTGTCGGAGACCCGCGCCCTGTTTCTTGTGAGATTGTATCGGGCAGGGACGGGCAACCCTCCTTGTGGCCTTGCAGGGCACATTCTTCCCAGGGCACAGCAGCAATATTTTAGAACACTGAAGGGTTTATGGGACTGCGCAGTGTGATGGCCTTTCTCATCACTGCCTGGGATACAACCTGGTTTCATTCTTATGATCACAGCCTCAGTTTGGAGAAGTTGGCTGCCGTGCTGCGTTTTAGGCCTTGTGTCAATATGATTTATCTAAAATGGAGTGTTATTCTCGCATGGCATTTATTTGTGCGTATGCACTGAAGCTATGTAGCATGGAATGTTATGATCGTGCAACACCCTCCTTCCCCCTGGTCTCCTACAGTCCCTGTGTAGGCCTTTGCCCTCGGCCCTCGTGTAAAGCACCTGTGGGTACGGGAAGAGCGTGTCTCCTTCCCAACACTTTCTTGTCTGTCTGCCCTTTGCAGCCGCTTGCTTCTGCCACCATGTTGGCTGGATGGGTTAGTTTTATTGGTTGTGGTGGCTTTGGTTTATAGTGACTTTTTCGAAATGCCATTTTCTCGACACAATTTTGCCGAATTTTTTGGAATGGTTTATTTTATTTTTGAAATGGGGGGGGGGGAGCCAGGGGGATTTCCCCCCTATCCTCCGTTTTTTTTTAATTGATACTTTTTTTCAGTAACCAAACAAAAATAAAAAAAAGAACCACTTGAAATTTTTTTTTTTGCCATTTTGTTTTCGAGAAAATGGCATTTCGAAATGTTTTCGAAATATTGACTGGATACCGGTGACTTTTACAACCTGGGGATGACCCATGGTGGTTCGGGGTGGCATCTCCACATGTTTGGCTCCTGAATGTCGTGGTGGCAGACACTTGAGGGTGTGTGGTCTCGGGTGGGGCAGACTTTGGGTGTGCTGGAGACTGTTTGCTGGATTTGACCGGCCCAGCATGGACTCCTTTGGTTGAAGTTTGTGGAAATGTATTTTGGTAGTTGGATTTCTTCTGTTTTTTTCCTTCAGTCCTCTCCTGCTTGTCTTGATAGGCCTGTTACTCTCCCTTGCCCCTACTGTGTGGTAGTTCCTTCTCTGGGTAGTGGTGCGAGTGTGTCTGCCGTGTGCCCTGCATGGGTCCTGGTTGATTGAGTGGCTGCAAGACATAACTTGGCTTTAAAAGAAAATTTGATTAGCAGAATTTGCGAATTAAAGATTTCTTGATTAGCAAACTTATTTTATTACCAATTTGTACTAATGTTTAAATGTCATCAAACATGATTTGTACCCAAAGCATAGAATTTGCCAAAATACACCATTTCTGAAGAAAGACGTTGGTGAGAGGAGTGTATGTAAAAGGTTATATATGATAAGGCTCTGAAATGTTGTCAGTGCAAGGCTCTGTGCCGCTGGTTGCAGTCCGTGGTGCACAGGGCAGTGTCCTTTATATCGTATGCTTCACCCATAATTTGCTGTGTAAGAAGTTTCATAAAATCAAAGTGTTCAAGTAAAGTTATAGCCGGAGACCAGGCACATAGTATGGTTTTGCGGCAGGCCGGGCAATTGCCAACTTCAGGCAGACATTGCTGGTCATTGATATCAACTATCAATACAGCGCTAATAACCATTTTTGGGGGGAGAGACGGGCAGGGCCCCACTACTCGTTCTCTAGCCCGAGTCGGGTAAGAACAAGTGCAGCATTTAGTCCTGCGCTTCCATGACAGCAATATTTATCTCTATTAGCATTTAGAGCTGCCATCTGGGGGCTCCGATTCTTATTTAAAACATTTTTCTTAAGGGAACTAGGCTATTCATGCTTCCCTTTTAAAATAAATTGCCCATATGCTCGCGATTGACAAGAAGTACTTCTGGGACCTGAATGTGAGCAAGGAGGTGTGCAGGTGAGTGGGTGTGGGGGCGGTAGGTCAAACACTCCAGTGGAGACTTGGCCTGGGGCACTGAGACTGTCAGAGTTTGGAGATTGGCTCATGGGTTGAGCACCAGTTGTACAGATGTATGCAACCAGCAAGTCACATGACTATTGTTGTCATCAAAAGCGTTTGGTCGTGTGATCATGTACATTTTCAAAAGTCTTCATCAATGTGATGCACTTTCCCCCAACAAAATGAGATACAGACCAACTAAAACTTTACTGAAAAATGGAGACTATCGTGTTTTACAGCAGCAATACTGTAATTGTGCAGTACTTTTTAGGACGGGAATTGCAGCACTGTCTTTTAACACATACTGGTTTTTGCCAGACAGGATATAGCTAGCTCAATGAAAATATCACCCTGCTTACTTCTGGCTTGCAATTATTTGAAAAAGAGAACATTTCTTGCTTAGCGCTGCCACACAGGCCTTTGGCAATTTTAATAGTGGAGGAGATTACTGCTGCACTATATCCCATTAGCCTCTTTGAACTTGTAGTGTACAGATCAGAGGGGTGTGGTGCCTGCTCTGTGCGGTGCCTGTGTGTAGGAGTAGAATTAGTCTATAGTATGTATGCAATCCCCTAATGGGCTGTGATGTTGTGAGATGTAAGATTGTGGAATTTGTGGAATGTTGGGGTGCCCTGTGTTCCCCTGAGTGCCTGGTTGGTGGGAGCCAGTGGGATTTCCTCCCTCTGTACATGTGAACTTACCCGAACCAAACTGTCTAGTACTTCCTTCCAGAGATTAATAGGATCTGCGTGATTTATCCGTGGCTGATTTTCCCACGACGGAAAAGTTTGCATGGGAAATGTTTGCATGGGAAATGTACGAACATTTTGTAATGCATACATTTCCATTACAAATCACGCAGATTTCCTCACTCGCACCCTCAACTCACACCCCACACCCTACTTGCATTTCCTTTAGACGTGCTGTGTCCCTCCAGCAGCGGTTCCCTTTCACTTCCGTGATCGGGAACTGGTGCTGCAGGGCCCCCCCCCTTTTTTTAAAATGTATTTTTAAAACTTTTTCTTGGGTGAGCTACGGGGGAGTCCTCCCCCCCCCCCCCCTCCCCCCGCAACCCCCACTCACTATACTGTGTAGTGAGCTGGGTGTTGCGGGGGACACCCCTTCCACAGCCCCCATTATTTTTGTTCGGGCGGAGGGTGTGGGGGTGTCCCCTGCAACCCCCGCTCACTGTAGTGAGCGGAGTGTTGCGGGTGACACCCCCCAGCCCCATACCGGCCCCACCGTAACACATACCACAAAAAGTTCGAACTTTTGGTAGTTGGAACTTTTTGTGATGTGTTTTAGGTCTTTTGGCTTGGTCGGTTATTTTAACTCGAACATTTCATCCTATTCCGATTAAAATACACTATTCTCCCATACCGAATCCATGATAGACAATTTTTATTTTTTTAAGGCTTCAATTTAGTGCAGGTTTTGACCTTTTTTTTTCAAATCTCAGCATCCTCTACTGCTTAGACCAGGTAGACTGACATCACTTGACTGTAAAGTTTTCTTTTGTAGCACAATTTCTCCCTCTTAGGAGAATGGACCTGAGTGGGGTCATTGTACGCATTTGGCTGTAGTGGCAACAGCGGCACAAAATCTGAGCCCCTGTTCAAAGGATCTGGAATGCAATATAGTCGGCTATCCCTTTATCTGATAAATGGGGTGTACTTTATTCTTCTGTGGGTAGTCAGAGTAGGTAGGTAGGAAAGTGGGCTGCTTTTGAAAGGCTTGTGAGAAATGTAAATTTAAACGATACACCAACCTCTAAACTGTCCATAGCAATGTTGTGTGCAGACAGTATACAGCAGATCTTAAACATCAAACCGTGTGAGGGATGCAAAACTTTCCTAAAATCTGATTTTCCTGACCCAATCTCACGCCATTATGATCTCCTCTGGAGGTTGCTTTACCCTGGGCTGAGGAATTTGTTGCCCTACCGATTCTAGGGTTTGGGGGCCGATTTTTGCATTTACATCCTTGCGCAGCAACCTATGAAACTCATCCCAAATCCAAAGAGTCACATGTTCGCGAAGCTGCTGTACCTGTGCCATGTAACCAGGGTTCTTCAACATGTGCTCTCATTTGGCTTCCTTGTATAATTTTTATTTTAGTTTTTAACTGTCACCAAAAACCAGTGGGCATCTCTCACTGCAGTCGGTCAGTAAATCCAAGCAGTGCCACCCATACAACAATTCTCCATTGGGCTCTCATCAGAATGTAAGATTGTACGTCAATCCCAGGTCAAATTTGTCCCATTTAATGTTTTTTGATTCAACTTTTTTTTAAATAAGCATTCAGTAAGTATTTGACAGTGATATGTTCTCATACATTTTTTATTGTCCCTACAATACCAACAATACCACTGGTTTGTCACAAGTTCTTATAGCTACTGCTAAAAATCGTATGCAATATGAAGAGATGGAAATGAGGGCACACAGGTTTCAGGAAGACCATCAAGAATGCAGTTCAATCCCAGTTCCCCCAGCAAGCTTAGAGAAACTGGTATGATTTTAAAACGGGCAAAAATACTTTTGAATGTGATTGCAGTGAAAGTGAAAATATGCTAAATTGATTTTAATTCACAAAAGAGTTTCAGGATGAGTGATAGTTACTTGAGATTGGTTCAGGTCAACACCAGCAATGATTCATGACTGATTATCAAATTGAAAACGAATTTCAGCAATTGAGAACAAGGAGCAGCTATTTTGACAGAAAATGAAATTGAGCCAAATTGCAATTCGCAGCAATTTTTCAGCGTGCGTAATTCGCGATTACAGAAAAACTATACATTTCTCTTCTAGGACGTGCGGTTCAAAAGTTACCGATGTTTTTGTGAAGGTAGTTTTTGCAGAAATAAAATCAAGATTTCAGAAATGACAGATGCGCTTCACAGATTTGAAATCAACAGGATGGACACAAGATTCTATAATGCAGTTCTGGGCAGGTTAAAATGGTTGGAAGAGGATTACTTTAAACTAAGATTGGTTATGGACTGTTCTAGACTAGATACTCATTCTAGCTTTGGAATGGAATTGGCCTCGTCAAAGATCTGGTCAAGGGGTTTGGCTTCACTCTCGCCACCGGACAGGTCGCAGGCCCTCTGGGTTCTGCGTTCAGCACTGCACAGCGGTCTGCGGCCTCTTGAACTGGATCTGACGGGACTTGGATTACAGCACTGCTTTCTGGGTCTGGACCTTGGTTCTAGCACAGGGTTCTTGGCTAGAATAGAACAGCTCAGCCCGGCTGTTGAATGTGAGAATCAGGTTGCTAGATTCTACAGGCCTGCTGACAAGAGTTCAGCTTTTGGTTTAGGCCTCTCTGCTTTAAGGTTCTAGAGTTCTGGTCTCTGGATCTGGAGTCTGTCTGGATCTGGTATGGCAGAGTGCTTCGCAGGAATCGGTGAGTAGTGGAAAAAAGAGTTTATCTGTTCCAAAGTGGGTGGGTAGGCTGATTCTCTATGCCCAACCCCCTAAGGATTTGATAGGTTAGAGGATTCTCTGCCCCCTGACTGGAGAAAGTATCAGCGTGTCACCCGGTGTCATGTTTATGGCTTAAGTGAAATCCCTCCCCTTTGTTTTTACAGAGAATCAATTTTACCCAAAAAACATATTTCCCAGATACACAAGTTGTTCATAATACATATACACATCACACATTACATAAGGTACCTTCTTGTCCAATTCTGATCTTCCTAAGAGCTTTAGTTCAGAAATGACAACTTATTCGCGCTTTTGGTGGGTTTCCCAATGTTGGTTCTGCACCAAATTGTACACAAACATACATATACTCTCTGGGCACATTCCTGTAAATTCCTATGTTCATAGCAAAAACACTGCAGCTGCAATATTAATAATTCCAGGGTTTGGTCTTAGAACATCACACAGCGTCCAGCTTGGTCTTAAATTGTGGGTGAATTTTTCATTTTAAGAATCCCAAAGTTTCATATTTTTGTCAGCTTGGTAAAATTTGTTATATGCAATTTTATAAAACATATATTTGCTGGGCTACCTGGATCCACAATGGTTTGTCTCCACCCCTAGATCTGGCTGCCTCAGAGGTCACATGTCCCGTCTCTCCCAGAGCAGTTGTTGACCACCCAAATCAGCCTATTCCTATTCATCCCAAAGCCCCCATTGTCTTGACTGAGAGCAACATGCCAGGGTGCCTTGGCTAGTTCCTGTTCACACCAGTCTGTCAATCTCTTGGCCAAGGGCAGAAGGAAGCTTCTTTGTCTAGGGATAAGGTGTGAAGGGTTCCCATGAATAGAAGGCCTCTTGAAGTTTGAACTAAATCAGATGACCTTCTAGTCAATTGCAACATAGTTCCTTGTAAGAAAATACATTTATAAACTCACAATAAGCAACATATCTTTAAATCAAGTCTTTCAACAATGAAATCACTGTGGCACTCTATATGGCATTTTGATGGAGTTCTCTTCTTTGGCATATTTAACTTCTGAAACACAGCTCTCCTGTCAGAATTATAAATCGCCAGCACCTGACAGAGGCGAGTAACGGTACTACACCCAGTTGACAGCTGTCTTTCCATCAAATATCTTTAAAAGTGGATTCTGTTCTAATAACACATGATTCTTTCTGACATTGGATTTATGTGGATTCTTGCAGTATAATGTGGAACACCCAACAAGGAGGTTAGATCTTTTTAGGTGGTTTGTGGCCATGATTTTAGCAAATTTGACCCCAAATTAAAACAGATTTTTGAGACAGCTCTGTATTCCTTGGCAGAGATTTTCTTCTGTGAGCAGCCAAAGGCAGGGTTTCGGCAGTGGTCTCCGGTGCTCACTAAGATGGGCAAAAGTGGATGGCAGCCTATCTTACAGGTTTTCACTGCGCATTTTCTGGTGATTTCTGGCGAGCAGCATGCTTTCCAGTGGCCATTATGTTTCTGCTGCCAGAAATGCCTAGTGATGTTGCAGGGCTTGGATGAGTGGGTTGAGATATCCCACAGAAGGAATGAGGAATGACCACCCATACATGTGACAATTGAATTATATATCGGGGTGCAATGTTTCAAGCTAATATCACACCATAAAGTCACACACACCTCAGAGGGAACAGACCACACCATTTCTTACTCACCAAGAGTCCATTATCACTAGCCAATGGCTAATGCAAATTTTGCACCATGACTAAAATGTATGTATACCTAAGGTATGTATTCCTCTGCTTTATTATTTATTTTTTTTTTAGTCCTAGTGCTTGTTGCTGGTAAAGGAACACTGCATACTGGATCTCAGTCAGTGCGGTTCTTTGTGAGGCAAAGGCGGGACGTAAACCTGAGAAGGCGGCTAGGGACCCGATTGAGGAAACCTTAACCTCAATGATAAAAGAAGTCTGCATAGAGGGACCCCACAATGCAAGTTTTGTACCAACAGATGGCAATACTTTAATCCGCTCATCTTTGAGGGTAATGAGCAGATCATGGATAAAAGGGACTGATTACCAGTCTGTTAGGCAATTTCTGCAAGATATGGATGAACTGCGGAAAAGAGACGCAAACGGAACTACTGGTCGTGGAACACATAGCAGATTTTGTGCAGATTCAAAAGGAGGTTAAGTGACGAGCCGTAAAGCTCAACGGTTTGGAAGACGGCTCGCGCAGACACTTTTCTGTTGGGACTACCGGAGAGTACTGAGCAGGGGAATAGAGATACTTTTACTTCGTTTTTTTCTCTTTATTTTTTTTAAATTATTTTTTTAAAAGACTGTTACATTTTATAATTGACAAGGAGTACACAAAAGAAGAAAAAAAAACATATCTGGACAGTGATTACAAATCGGAAGCTGGGCATCATACATGACAGTGGGGATGAGATCACCAAGTCTCGGGTAGGGTAGGGAGGGGAGGATGTGTAGACCTAGGTGTTGGGGAGAAGCCATTCCTTGGAAGAGGAGTGCCTTCAGTTTCTTCCTGAAATGTAGAAGGGAGGGGGTGAGTCTGATGTTGAGGTTCCAGAGTCTTTGGGCATAACTGAAGCCATGTCTTCTGTTTCTTTTCTTCCTGCACCAGAGAAGTTCAAGTTTGCATATGTTTTTCCTTCGCATGAAGCCATATTTCTCTACACTAGAAATCAATAGCCCTTAAACCTTTATAATGTATTTGGTACTATGAATTATGTAGAAACTATTAAACCATCTTCACATATCCATAATTCATTTTTCTGCATCTTGAACGCCAGCTAAACCACGCATCAACATTCGATGAAATGCTCTGACCTCCCTTGCTACTTCAGAATTAAAATATCCTAACACCATATCAAACCAATGAGTAAGCCTTACAAAACTCTTCAGTAATCGACCAATCATGACTGTTTGACTCTTTTGTGTAGGAACGTATCTTTAGCTTAGTGAATACGACTTAATGCCTAAACTTTAGGATGTGAAGTAAACGTGACTAGTTTTCTATATACATCCTCCTGGCTGTTACACCAAAATAGATCTTTAAACCAACAGTCATGTGATGGATAGGTAGTGGACCACTATCCATCAGCCACTTGCTGTTTAAACAATAATAATGTTCTGGCAAGAAACCGGCAATGTCTCTTAGGAAAATCTCGGATATAGTTCAAGAAACACAAACGGTGACAGTGGAATGACCTGCCCCACAATCTGACAGGCCACATCAATGGACCAGACTCTGGCCATAGATCCACAAAACCAAGCCACATGTTTGATGGCTGCATGGTCCTGTTTGTGTGCGACAAGCCCTCCGGAGCTCTGGGGTCAAATTTACATGTTTTCCTAAGAGTGTAATATACAGTGTGAATGAACTTGAAATGTGTTACACCAGGCTTATAATTTATTGATGCATCGTCTGTTCACAAATGTATTTCCAGCTAGACTCTTCCATTTAATGCCCCAATATATTCTCCCGTACTTCTTACTTGGCTGTACTCGCCTGTCTTTGTCTTCCACCGTTCTGCACACCTTGGAAATCGCACGTCATGTTGACAAATGCCAATAACTTCTCCTTAGCTGGCGCTTCTGGGCAAGATGGAAGGACCGTTGTCTCGCTGCGCACTCTACCATAAATCAATTATGGCAGTCGACGTCCACACATTTCTTTACAAATGGATGAATACATTTAACCATTTCGAAATGGGCCCTCAACCTGAAATATACTAGTCTAGTCAGCACTGCATACATTTTTCAAATGAGCTCCCCACTCCCCCAATTATCTCAAAGAATATATTCATTGGAAATGGGTGGCGAAGTAAGTTTTCATTTAAAAAAAAATGATATACAGCTGTAGCATGAGGACAGTATTGCAGTGTGAAATGCGCTAACCATCTTCTGTGGTGTGCTCAATCCCCCACCTAGCCATTATCTGTTTTAATTAGGGTAGCCTTTGCTCTTTGCAAAGCTACGTGTACTGCGCTTGGAATGAGGGACCGTATCATAGTAGAACATGGTAGATTTGGGTCATCGGACAATAGGAAATACCCCCTTCCCAATACGACAATGTCTGAGCCTCACGTGAGTCTCTGGGGCATTGTATCTGCCCAGATCAGTCGAGCTAGGAATGATTACAATTTTTATTATAAAAGTAGGTATTTTGAGTATATTTAAACAAACAAAATGACTATTTTAATTGGGGTGAACCTAGGTAAATGCTTTTGATGTCAAGCCTAGTTTCTGTAACCTGTTGGTTCATGCAGCTTGGAACTGGTGCTCCTCTCACAAGCTGATCCCGCACTCCTTGACATTGTGTCTTATCCTGTTGCTTTATACCAGCTACCCTGAAAGTGAGATGGCAACTAACTACAATATCTCAACTCGTTTTTCCAGTGGTCTGCCTGCTACACCATCCACTCTGCTCAGTCTCCTAATGCCTTTCCTCTCTATAAGGAATAGACCGAGTAGTTTGTCCATAGCAGTGATCACTAGTTCATCCAGTCTGTACATCTGTAGATCTACTGCACTGCCATCAATATAGTTGGCATTCAGAGCTCACTTGCTCTAGGATTATGATTACATTATATATGACCAACTGCAGTAGACAGCTGGCCAAAATGTTTTCAGAGCCTTTTTTTCATATCTATTTCTGTCCATTCATGCAGCTAACCTTTTACATGCATTCATCCAGGGATTGCAAAGTATTTTCACCCCCTCACATAGTTTAGTAGATTTTAAGATGGCCCAGTACCATTTGCAGGGGATGATGAAACCTTTATTTAAACTTTACAATTTTTTTGCAAGCCTCTACTTGCCTCCGCTCTTGTTTAATATATATATATATCTGGCCCCTGCTCGACCTGTTAGACACCCTGGGTGTCCGATATACCAACTATGCCGATGACACCCAGGTTGTTCTTCCGCTCAGTGGGCATTACGAGCAAGATCTTTGTGCCCTAAATATCATCTACAATGCCATCCAGGTTTGGTTGGCCTGTAACTCACTAGCACTCAACTGCAAAAAGACTGAACTTCTGATTGTTGCTTCTAAAGCAGGTCTGAGAAAGCTAGCGCCAGAGTACTTCAACTTTCCAATTGAGCGCCATTCTATTCTCGTTTCTAAGAAGGTTAAAATGTGGGAGTAGTTCTGGACAAAACTATCTATAAAGCCTCGTGTCTTACATCCGCTCCACATGCGGTCTCATTACCAAACGTATACACTATATTCACCCCTTCATCACTCCTGAAAACTGCACCTTGCTGTGTATTGCTGATTAACTCCAGACTCGATTATTGTAACAGCTTGTTGGCAGGTACTACTGGTCTTAACATTCGAGCTCTGCAAGTTACCCAAAATAACGTGGGCCGAGCACATGTCTCTCTATGAAGGAAAGCTCTACATTGGCTTCCCATTAAGCAAAGGATTGCACACAAAATCCTGACACTATCTTATAAATGCCTCCTTCATTCATGTCCGGTTTATCTGTCTGATAGTGCTAAGCTTAACATCATTCCTCTATGGCATCCACATTTGTCCAGCCAAGATTAACTAGCCCGCTTTGGTAAAACCAGCTTTTACGTTCAGGTACCTCTTTGGAATGCTCTTCCTGCCTCTATGCGTCTTGCCAGCAATATAAACGTATCTCTTCAACCTCAGTCCAGACTAATGGTTCTCTTTTTCTACTGCTGACTAATCTGGTATGACTTTTGTTATGCTTTTTTATTTTATTTATTTTTGTCTTGTCCTGTCTTTTTGTGCGCTCAGAGGCCCTGGGCATGCAGCGCTTTATAAGAATTTAACTAAATAAGTTTTATTGTGCAGGGCTGGCCTCTGCATGGCAGCGGTGTGCCAAACGAAAGTGGGATTGTGGTGACATGTACCATTTGCAGAAAGCGCATCTAAACGTGTTGTCATCCGTTGCCATGGGTCTAATGCATTTCTCTTCGGTCGAGTGCTAAGTTACTCGACCTGCAGGGCTAGTGGAATTTTAAAGAACTTGCCAGATCTGACCTCACTAATGTCTTACTTCAGCGGTACACAACTGCTGCATTGTTTATTTGTATGGTACAAGTAACCTCTGGTAGCGTTAAGCATGTCTGTACAATATTGCTAATGAAATGGGTTTCTTTGCTAATCAAAGTCTTAATTGGCAAACTGTAATCAATTTTGGGAAACTAATATATGCCTTGCTAAGACATTAAAAATTACGCATATTTGGGAAGGTTCCATGTACAAATTATTTGTTAGGGATGTTGCTATATGCACACTTTGTGAGCTATCCCTCTCGCAGGCCTACTGCATATCTTAAGAGCTTAAAGAAATATTTGAAATATGAGCGGAGGGGGCAATCGCTAAACCGCTTTAGTATGTTCAGATTCCCAACCAGTTGAAAAGTAAGGAGGGATAGTATGCAAGAGTTTGGAAGAAATTCCATTGTGATTCCGGTCCTCTTGGTCATTGTTTTCACTCCTTCACAACTCCGACATTTCAGCGCATAGTTTGTGACCGAATGAATTGTGAAAACATGTTGGAACTGTGGACTGACGGTCGGTGATGAGGGGGAGGGTAACCGTGCTCAGAAATACTCACCTTTCTTTTGGAGAATATTTGTCATGCCCCTACCAGTTGTGAAGGAGGGAGAGCAAGGACTAAGTACCAGAATCGCCATGAAGACAATTTTTCTATAATCTGTAACTTTGTGCTAAATCTACTATGGTCCTCTTATTTAGGCCTAAATAGTTCCCTCCCGAAGGAAAGTCGGATGCTCATTACGTTCGAAGACCGATGGTGTTAACGGGGCCTTTATTGTTGCCACCAAACAGGTTTTCCAAGATGCTACCATGGTGCTGGGTGATGGCAAATGCCATTCAACTTGGTGCCGAATGCCTGCACTTTTATTTTAACCATTAATGCAAGCAAGTAACCTTTTTCATGTCTCTCCCTTGAAAGCTCATGAGCAGATTTGGTTACACATGTTGGTCTTTCGTAGAATTAATGCAGAAATAACTTGGGCGATTTCAATTCTCTTAATTGCTTCAGGTTATGGTTTGGTTTGCAATTGTTGTTGTCTTGGGCTTACCTCACGTGTTAACAATCTTTACTCGTTTACATGGCTTTGAAAGCCAAGCTAATGCAAGTCTGTTGGGTAGGAGAGGGCCAGTCTGTGTACCGACGTTAAGTGCAAAGGGAACACTGGAGATGCCGCAAGCTGCATCAGATAAGAATGTTTGTGTGGAAATGACGCCATATTGCATCTAACAGGAAATGGCGTTCTCTTCTTTGAATATTTTTTTTTCTTTCTCCCACCCCCCCCCCCCTTCTTTAGGGTCATGCTAGTTCAACCACAGCTGCTAAACAAATCCAGGCACTCAAACCACAAGTAGTTTCACTGGCTAGCGCGATACCATCCAGCCCCAAAAAGGGGGACGAGTCAAAAGCACAAGCCATCGCTTCCTTGAATGTGAATACCTGCAGTCCAGTTGAGCGATGTAAACTTACAGCAAAATCAACGTCGACATATCATGCAACACCCCAGGATGAAATCCTGAAAAGAACTGGCGCTCAACAGGGAAACAAGACTACAACTCCAGGTAAAGGCTACAATTCTGTACCATGAAATACGAGTTCCATTCTTTTTGTGTATGTGATTTGCCCCCTCAAAAACACATTCTCGGGTGCCTAAACCCGCTATTCTATTTAGTCTTTTAATCCATTCAATTGAACAAGGAGTTAAATTTACCCTCCCCAGCTGCTGCAGTGAGTTTGGGTTTGAGAGTGGGAAGTTTTGTGCAAGGGTGCCAAGTGTGGTGAAGTAGGTTAGCAGTGAGTAGTTTGGCGTGGAAGGGCTGAAGAGCAGATACTTAAAGGTGCACCTCTTTTATTTCCACACATTTTGGTGGTCTTTTCATTCACCGACCACATATGGAAATGGTGCCATTTTGTTTCAGATTTACTTGTTTGCTGTGCAGGCAGTGACATTCGCTCCAGTTTAATGAAAACCCTTAGTGGGCCTGTCTGGTTTCTGTCCCCCCACCTCAAGGTGCCTGGATGCTGCAGCTCCCCAAATGAAAGGAATGGACTGACTATGCTCAGTGAAATACAGACTTGCGCTGTTCAGGCCTTTACGTGTGGCCTTTCAGCCACCACAACCGGATCGCTCTAATGTATAGTCCTTCATCTCCTACCCCGAGATAGCCTACTGAGCACTAAGGAAAGTGCCTGGGTAATTGGTGGCAATGGGTTTGATCTTGGTGCTTGTTAAGGCCAAACGTGCTCAAGCATGCCAGATTTTGTTGACCGAGCATTCAGTGAGCCCCTGTATTAAAAACTAGATCTAGAATGCACTTGCAGGGGTTGCCAAAGTGATGAAGGGCAGCTACAACGCTTGCAATACCATGGCTTCGAATTGACACTTGGCGGTTTCCCATGGTATTTGGTTTGTTATTCCATGCCTAAAGCCTGACCCTCCTAGGTAATTTCCGATCCCTGCTTCACTGGAAGTCGGATTTCAGAAGTGGTTTTCAAATCCTGACAACGTTTTTTAACTGTATTCATAGTAGCTTTAATTGATTCAAAAGGGGTAAGTTGAGATTAAAAATACTTCTTTAAAAGAGATGAACAATTGTGAAATCGTGGACCTGTTTATTGTTTTTAATGCTTCAGATTAAGGTACCATAGTCGTATTAAAAGAAATGAAAGTCAAACTCATTTTACTTCTGACCTTTGAACTTTGTAAGGCGCTCCAAGCCCCCTTGGTAGGGTTGGCGCAAAACAAACCTTCCTATTAATTGGGTTTATTAATTGGCTTTTAATTTGTAATGTTACATGCCTGGGCATATGCTCTGACATGCATACTTTTAGCTCCAGAATTGAACACTGTTAACCAGCATCGGCAAAGCTAACCGTTTTGACCTTTTGTGTAGGTGTGGGACATGCATTTGCCAGGCACTTCATGATGGTACTACATATCAATAGCTGGAAAATGGAAGTACCTACTCGGATGTCAGTGCCTGATATCTAATACCTATACACAACCCATAACTGTTGGCTCTGCCAATGGTTGTTTTTAACAGGAATTCAGTGCAAGCAATAGAAAACACACACAGCTTTTATATCAATGTACAGTTGGTTATGGCAGTTGTATTACACCATGAGCTCGTTTACAGTTGAGATAAAACTGAGCGATTGACTGCTTGGAAATAACATTGACTGGCTCAATGCAGCAGTGTTATTGTGTCATCACACCAGATCGGACATCCCAGAAGGGTGTGTTTTAAGCAGGGAGGTGCATGTAGTGGATTGGAATGGACACAGGGATTGGCATTGCTAAGAGCAGTGTCTGTGTATAGCACCACAGGCAGTCCTACCTAGCTGTAAGCCAATGAAATTGATCAGTTTGTAAGTGACGCTAAGGTGCCTTGGAATAGTCACAACTAAAAATGGCGTAGAAATTATATTTAATGGATTATTTGCAGCAGTCATGTTTTGTAGTGTGTCCTTCTATGGACCTAGTAGGCAGAGGGATGATCAATGATTGAGGCAGGAAGTACAAAAGAAGCATGTGAATGGAGACTAGTTTGAGTTGTGTGGGTTTTAATGAAGGAAGAGAGTAAATTGGAGATTAATGGAGTCTCTGGAGAGTTGAGCATTATTGAGAAAGGAAGTATCGTTGTTTAGGCTGTGGTTATGAAGTTTACAGATATAGTTGAGAATTCCTCCATTATGTAGCTGAAATCTTCAAAGTAAGATTCCTGCATCTTGAAATTAATAACTCTATTGAATATTTTCTAGTATGTTGGAGGTTTGTCGTGTATCCATTCCAGAGCGGAGTTTCACATGGGTCTAGATTTTGCTCTCTTGACCCAGATTATTCACGCCTAGAACATGGATACCAGATCAGGAAACCTCCTTTTACAAGTGTCATGTCGGTGCATGTATCAAACTGGGAAGAACTATCGAAACACAGATTTTGTTGTCACTTTATAAACTAGATCCTACAGACCGTTTTCAATGATTAGGCATCTGTGGGAGGAAGGTAGTCTCCTGAAACTGATATCCAGGCCCATGATGGTCTAGAACCTTTAAAGCTCCCATTGGTCGATGCTCAGTTCTGCAAGAGCCATGGTCGACATGCATGGTTCTGATTCTGGAATGCTCTGTTTGAGAAAAGATGAAAAGGAAGAGGTCCAGATCCAAATGGTAGTCTTCTTCCCTTCATACGTAATCTTATTCTTTAAGTGCTACTATTTCCTGTACCTTTGCTACCTGGTCTTAAGATGCATATGCTTCTCCTTGGATGGAAGGCAGAGACTGCACTGCCCCACCACAAATTGTACAGTGAAGTGGGATGCATTTTGTGGTCCACTTTTTTATTTCAGCACAGTCTACCTTCCCTGACAGGACAACCTGCTTCTCGGTCTGCTGCTTCTTGGTTGGTCAGTGCAGGCTAAGGTCCATATGTCTACTACATCTGACTTCTGCCTGCCAAGCCATCTTAGCCTGGTCTTGAAACTGGCCTTTCATCAATGCCTCTTTTGGGACCTAAATCATAGTCACCAGGCTCCATTGGCATCGGCTCTGTGAAACCTGTCTTTACAACAGCACTTTCAGTTTGCCTCCCTTCTCGGAGCCAGGTGCTCTTGATTTTGTGCCTTCTGACCGGGATATGCAACTTGAGAGGTTTTTACTGCTTAAGTAAGGTTCTGTGATGTTCGGTAAGTTTTGTAAAGTTCAACTGGATTTGGACTGCAAGACATATCTCTTGGTATTAGGGACCCAACACTTAATAGGCCTGTACTACACAAGTTGGCACTGTGACTGAACAGCCAGGCTCACCTTAGAAGGGAGTAATGTGAGCTGTAGAGCAGTACAAGGAAATCAGTAAGGATTCATGAACACACTTATATTAAAGTATATTTATTTATATATACACAAGGCACATGCAAATCTAAAATGCAGCAACTAACAATAACATTGAAAAATGGAGTAAGATTATAGATGGAACCGTAATGCAGGGGAGTAACTTTTCATATACTTTCTTATCCAGCACACAGAGTGACTTCAGTTGAGGTCAGAAATTGTATTTGTATCACCTTTGCAAAACTCAGTTTAGGAGAGAAGTTATGGTTGGACATAACACAGCCTGCAACTGGTAAATTTAAACACTCCCAGAGGTATTTAGGCAGTCGGTTTCCTTACTAAAAAAATTGTTCGCAATTAGTTTATCGAGGAACCAGCATTGCCAAAGCCAGTAGGATCAAGAAGATTGACCTTTGGGAAACAAGCAAAGTCACAGTAAAGTGGAACAGTACCAGTTGTGATGAAGATCTTCAGATAAGAGTTATGTGCCCAGTCAGTGTTTCTTGGAGAAAACGCAGGTGCTCAAGAGGAGCCTTCCTGATAGCACACAAGCTGCAAGGTCTGTACAGTGGAGTTGAGGTCAACTCCAAATTGAAGAAAAAGGCACTTCCCAAGCAATGGAGCACCGAAAATGGCCCAAGGTAAGTGCAACCCATGCCCCACAGTTCCGTAAGAGCGAAGATAAAAATGTAGCTGGCTGCCTTCTTGGTGCAAAGATGCAGACCCTGATTCCTGTTCCTTAGCCGTGGTGACAAAAGGAGGGACCTGTGAGGGACTTCTGCGGCAGCACTCTGGAGAAGGTGCTGGCAGCATAGCATTCAGCTCACTCTGGTGGCTCTTTGTGGTTTTGGTGCCTTTTTTCTTAGCACCAAGAAGAAGCTAAAAGTGCCAGTTGGATTCCGGGAGGTCCACGCAGTTGCCTGCAAAGTTTCAGCCTGATTCGATCTTCGGAAGACAACACACTCTAATGGTCCAGGTATCTCAAGTATTGGTCTTTTGCAGCCCAGGAAAGTCACAGGATGTCGGGGGATGACCCAAAATGAAGGTCCTGAGGCTAGTTGGTCCCACCAGCCTAAGGGAGGAAGTCGTCCGTGGCGGGTCTTCCCTGTCGATGAAACTTCTTGATCTCTGCAGCTGTTGAAGATGCTGCTGGCGTTTCTGCTCGTCTTCTTAGGATTCCTTGTTCCAGTGGTTGACTCTGCCTGTAGTCCAAAAATCCTCCCATTATATGCTTGAAGCCATTACACCTGTACTGCTAATTTAATTTTTTGTGTTTAGAGTGCCTTACTTAAAAAAATCGAATAGGTGCACTACATATGTTTTATGTGCTTTGATTGCTATTCCAGTGCATATGCCTCTTGGTTTCCTTGGGTACTAGGCTACCTGGTGAGTTTGTGCTGTGCCACCCCTCTTTCCTCCTCCACCACTATGGCACTCACCATCTCCCTTATCTTTTCTAACTGCTATACTATCACCTATCCTCCCTCTCACAAAGTCTGGAAGAAAAAGCTTAGATACCCTGGCCTGCCTATCGCAGACACCCAAGTAAGCCAACTCCCAGACAGATCTTTACTGACCGACTCTTCTCTGTCCCCTCTCCAGATCTATGTACTCCTCATCTCTACACGCTCTCTCCTCTTACATCCTCACCCATTAATGGCACTTAATGTCCTCTTGGTGGGCTTCACATCATCCAAGTGTATCATTAATGTCCATCACATTGGCACTATCTTGGTTCAGGGTCCTCAACCCAGCCTACTTTTGACGGTCGCCTGCCGTCCCTCATTAACTTTCTCCACGCTCATGCTACTCCTTCATCCTCTCTCTCTCTCTGCCCCCCTGCCCTCGACTGGTGTACCACGCCCCTGTACCCCTATTCGGAAAACCTTCAAAGGTGGAGATCTCCTGTATCTCGCCACAATTTATGCTCGTTCTGCCATCAAGCACTCTGCTGACATCTGCCTCCTTCTTGAAGACCTTGACCTAGATATCCTTACTCTTACTGAGACGTTGTTCAAGGCCACCTCAGTCAATGCTTTTTACTCCATTCTTCTTGATGGCTATAAGATCTCCAAACTTCGCCCTGACCGTGCAGGCGTTGGGGTTTCTCTAATCTTCCCTCAGTGGGTTCTTTCTTCCCTCATACCCACCCAGCCTTACTCCTCCTTCGAGAGCCTGGTTTGCAAGTTGGTCATCTCTGCTATTTCCTCACTGACCATTGCCACCATCTAATGGCCACCTGGCTCTACCACCCTGTTCCCCTCTGAATGGGCTGATTTTTCACCTCCGCTCTCCTCACTACCACCACCACCAAACTCCTCGGGGGTGATTTTAACATCCATCTGGACTCCTCAATTACGGTCTCCATTCTTCCATGACCGCCCCATATCCATCACCCCCTTCCTTTGGGAAACTCCCGAAGGAGCTGGTCTTCCCCAACTTACCCAGCACACTGAACTTGCTGGTTGCCTCCACCACCATTCATCTGGATTCTGAGCGCCCAGAGGCACAAACTGCTCTTCTAAACACCCCTTAGAACCTGCTCGCATCTCTTGATGCCAACTTTCCAGCTGTCCACATTCTACTTGATCTCTCCTGATTTGATACGTTCAACCACTCATCCTCATAAAACGACTCCACAATACCCTTGGTATCTCAAAGCGGGTGCTGGACTGGCTGGCCTCCTTTTTCAGTGACTGTCCCAGGTTATTCTGGGCTCCTTCTCCTCCACACCTCCTCTCCACCTCCAGCGTTTCCAACCTCTCTCCCTGGCTCTTTAACAACTACCTTGCTCAACTTGCACACTAATTTCCACCCCCCCCCCAAACTCCCAGTGTTATGCAGATGACGCACAACTCTTCTTCAAGCTTCCCTCTGATCCTTTTCTTACTTCCTCCATTATTCCTGACTGCCAATCTGCCATCCAATCCGGGTGTACTTCCATTGATCTCTGCCTTAACGCAAGCAAGACTGTGATCCTTATTGGGACTACTGCTCCCTCACTCTGACCATCTTCTATGGGGGGCTCTTTCCCTTGATCTGAAGCCAGAAATCTTGGCGTCCTCCTTGACTCCGCTCTTTCCCTCATCCCTCACATTCAGGACCTTGCCAAGAAGTCCCACTTTCAACTCCACCTCCTCAAAGGAATTCTTCCTTTCCTCACGCTTCCCCCAGAAGCTCAAAGTCTCTAGAACTCTGGTTCCCTCTAGGCTAGACTACTGCAATAGATTTTTCCTTAATCTACCCTCTTCTCTATGACCAGTCAAGCTAATCCAGAATAGGGCTGCACAACTTCTCCTTAGCTCAAGCCCAGGGACTGCATCTCTGCAGCCTTACAAACTCTCCACTGGCTCCCAGTTGCTGCAAGGATCAAGTTCATAATCCTCTGCATCATCCACAAGGCCACTTGGGGCTGAGGACCACACCCATCTACAACTTGCTATCACTAAATACTCCTCCAGATCTTTATGCTCCTCCGGCACCGACTCTGTGTGTTAAGTGCTTCGCTAAACAGCGAGCTGGTGGCTGATCTCTCTCCTCAGCAGGCTCCCTCCTATGGAATAGCCTCCCCCTTCGCCTTGAGCCGGATCTCCTCAAATTCTGGAAGCTCCTCAAGACTCTCCTCTTCACTACCTTGTTCCCTTCCTCCCTCACTCCTCTGTTTAAATCCCACAATTGCCTAGATTGGTGACCAGGGCCCTTATGTGTCCTCCCAGGTTCTGGCCTACCGCATCAACCCCGCCCCAGCAATTTGCCTTGGCACCCACTGGCCTATGTCACCACAGGCCTGCAGTTATTTATTTGTGGCTGACCACTCCACCTAGGCACTTACAGCTGCTCACTCTCTAGCTCTTGATACATTGAGCACTTATCCCCCCCCTCAAAACTCCGACTCTCTCATCCCTCTCTCCCTGCACTTGCACTTTCCGAATGCTCACAAGGCCTAGTAGGGCCGCCTCTATCTTTCACTGTTGTATTTGTTCTTCATCCTCCATGTCCCCTACTTGTTGCCCTGTGGGCACTTTGAACACAATTTACTTGATGTAGAAGTGCCTTACAAATGCACAATAAATAAAAATACAAATCCACTCCCATTCAGCTGTCAATCACCTAGGGGTTGGCTGTCTTGCAGGACAGCCAGCCTCCTATTTAGAACTGGTTTCAGCCAGAAACACCTAAAGACAATGGAGTTTCGGGACCCTGCCTCAGTTCCTGCCTTCCCGGACACACCGGAACCTGGACGGGCTTCAGGGCTGAACTTTGCCAAAGGCCAAACTCACAAAGGACTTAAATCTACATGGATTGATAGACGAAGAGCCCTGAAGGAGCTGACCAACTAAAAATGGCCAAAAAAAAGACTGGGGCGGGGGAGCATTTTGTAAAACATGGTCACTCATTGGTGCTGTACTGCAGCTGAGAACATCCTGCAAATAACCTGCACAAAAGGTAGTAAAATTAACCGCTGCCACCAGCCATTTAAGTTTATTTGGTGTAACAAAAATGTACTTGAGGAGTGGGAAAAGGAGTTGCAATGAAGCCCTGCAGCACCCAACATAAGGTGGTGTGCGCTGGACCCACAAAAGAAAAGGTAAATAAGACTTCCTACTCTTGGGAACTGTAGTTCTCGCAAGAGAATGTATTTAAACATAAAGAAGTCCAATGGACTCCTCGGTGACACTGCAGAGGGTGCTGGGTGTCGCAAAGCAAAACGCATATACCGCTATTAAACCTATTAAATTTACCAGACTCCATGAAACAGTCCAAAAATAAATATCCTAGTCGGAGAAAAACAATGAGCGAGTGGTAGAAAGTTCCACTCACTCAGATTAAAATAAAGTGCTGGGGGTCTCAGGCTAAAGAGAATTGGCACAAACAGAACATTTTCCCTAAGAAGTGACACCAACTGTTGGTAGCGTGCACGGTTAGCCCCAACTCTAATCTATGAAATTCTGTGCAAACTCAAGACCTGTGTTCCTTCCGATCCTGCTTCTGTGAATGGATCTTTTGTTCATGGTCCCATCACCTCACCTGTGTGTGTGATATCTCTCTTTTATTTATATATATATATATATATATATATTACACCAACAACACCTTTACCAAATACAGTATTATTTGTCAACATAAGTGATTTTCATTGAAGTGGGAGAGTATGTTGGTTAAAGTAAAGCTCACCTTTAAAAATGTAAACCGCTTTTAAAATTCTACCACTAACCTTTAAAATTCCTTACATAATCCCTGTTCAATTACTGATGGTCAAAGGTAAGAAATTACTTTGAGATACTTTTAGGTAGCTGGTAACACTGCAGAGCTTCTTCCCATAAACTATTAAAGGACAAACACAATAGGAAGGGTTGTGGTTTCGGTTAGTTAGGTAAGATATTCATTTTAGTGATACATTATCCTGACCTGTGTCAACCCCATAACGTTTTGCTTGGACTTGGTGATTTTTCCTTGTCCCTAGGTGAGTGGGAATCTTTTTCCCTTCTCACCTAGTCTTTTACTCTTTTTATGACTGACTTTTATGTCTCTCCACTATGTGCTTGGATTTATAGTTCCCTACAACATTTGGGCTTAGGCTGGGTTCCCCCTGTGGGCTTCCCTTTTTTCATTTCTCTTAACAGTTCTTGGGTGAACTACTGTTCTCCAGTATGTGGTCTGGCATGGATTCACATGCTCGTGAATATTCCCCGTCGTCAGGCTGGGAATCCTCGGTAAAGAAAAAATCGGTTTCAGTTTAGTTTCTGACCGGTTTTTCTCCTAATAACCAATCACTGGTCTCTGGGGCCTATTGCCCCCAGCCAATGACTGTCCTCTACTTAAGCCCCTCTGGCAGCAATCTACAGATTTTTACCGCATGTTCCAAGTGTTGGGAGTCCTCGTGCTATAGCTCTCGAGCTTTTACTGCGTATTGTTTTTTCTGAGAATTTTCTCTACTTTTTTCAGTCAGTTGAGACTCGAGCTCCAGCGATTCATCCGTTTAACGGGGACCCGTTTTTGGAAGCTTCTACGCCCCTCGAGGGCAAAGTTTCATCGAACTTCACTTCTTGGAGGATTCCAGAAGATCATCAAGGCCTACCCTGCGTGGTCATGGCGGAAGACCAAGGAGACTCGACGCCTCTGTTTCAGATCGGCCCAGGATGTGGACTACAGAACGTCTTCAAGGAGGATGGGCACACACGGTGCCTTTACTGCCTACACTCCGACAAATCTCACGTGGAGGAGGCCTGTGCGTTCTGCAAGGAAATGTCCTCCCGTACCATAAAGGATGGTCACCAGCGGCTCGCTAACTGGCTAGAGTCAAGGAACCCGGCGGCAGGTGAGCCCAGCAACGTACTTCTCCCAAGAGAAAGTCTGAGCGGTCTTCTAAGACCTTTTGAGGGCGCTCCGGCGACCCGGACCCAACATACGGCAATGCACTGCGAGTCCGCAGGCACCGGGAGTGTTGTTGGTACGGGTTCCTTGGCAGCCAGGCCGCTCGCAGCATCGCCAATGCCGTCAACCATGAGCCAACGCTCCGGCTCGACAAAAAGGAAATCTGAGAATTCGGGTAAGCTTTGCGAGAAGGCTGTCGACTCTGATGGAGAAAGCCAAGGGGGAGTGAGGCGTTGACACCCCCCCCCCCCCACCCCCACGGTGAAGGCCTCAGACGCGCCTATGGTTGTGAAGGCCCAGATTCACCAGGCTAAGGCTTAGATTGAGGGAGTAGTAGCGTCCCTGGCGAAGACCGCAGATGCGGCCCCAGTGGAGACGACCCGAAGCCAAGAGATTCCCCTGCCCACCCGGCGGGAATCTTCTTTCCTGCCCATCGAAGATCCCCGTGAAGCCTCTGGCCGAGAAAAGGGGGTGGGGGGAATTCCGATAACTCAACCGAGGATGAGCTTGCGGGCCTTAAGGCAGTCCTTGACCAGAAATTCGCAGAGGTCAGGTCCTACGGGAAGGACCCAGACGAGGTGGCCGTGGAAAGCGAGAAGGGAACAGACAAGGAGCGGCAGGACGGTGAGGAACCGGAGGACACCACGCCACTGCCGATGCAACCTCTGCCACCACCGACTGACAGGTCAGAGGACATCTTACTAGCCCTGCACACCCTGTGCTCAGAAATATGGGTGATCCGGCTGCACCTTGACCGTCAGGGGAGCCTCCATCCAAGTGGAGGCGAGTCCATCCACCCCCACCCTGCCATCCTTCACCTCCATCCCCTCCGCCGAGGGACGAGACGGAGGCGACAGACGGACGACGACAGCGGCGATGAGAGAACGCATCTCCCGCCACCCCGGGCTTCTCCGCCCAATGAAATTGGCTCGTTCCAAGCCGTGATCGCTAGTGCCTGAGCTTTTTTAGCTGCGCCCTGAAGAGCAGAATGAGGAGGGGTTCCTTTATCAGCGACGAGGCCAAGAGGAAGATTGTGCTCTCGGTCCCGCTGTTGGACGACATCTGGGACGAAGGGCTGTCCCTCCTGAAGAACCCATCCTCCGCCCTGGCGAAGAGACTGGTATGAGAAGAAATCCTGGGTTCCAGACTCTGCACCGATGTGCCTCAGAGCACAGTCCTCCCCAGACTCGGTCTCCGCGGCGGCCAGGAAGAAAGCTGCAGGGTCGACGGCATAGACTCCCACTCTCCCGCCAGACGGCGAGGGGAAGTAGCTGGACGCCAGTGGACGTCGGGGTCATCTCGTCGGCGGTGACTAGCATTAAGGTGGCCAACGCTCTCGCTATCGTGGCCCGCTACGGGGAGCTGTGGTTTAAAATCGCCCCCTTCCTGGATCTCCTCCTGGATGACTATCTTGCAAGAAGGTGAGGTGGCTTCGGACCATGCCATCAGTGGTTACGGACATCGCCGACATCGGTTTCTGCCACATGGGCAACAGCGTTTGCCTTCGCCGGCATGGTTGGCTCAGGGCCACCGACTTTCGTCAGGACGTACAGGCGAGGGTACTGGACATGCCCATCGAGGGGGGACAACTTGTTCGACAAAGCGGTGGACGAGTCGCTACAGGCCATCAAGGCAGACACCGAGACTGCCCGTGCCTTGGGCACACTCCAACGACGGCCGTCCTTTCGGTCCTCTGCAGGCAAGTCACAGGGTGCCCCCAAAGGATTCGGCGGTAGCTCCTTCTCATACCTCCAAGCGGCATGTTCTTGGCCCCAGGAGGCCTAGAGCGGCTGCAACAAGGCTGGAAGACGTCGTCTTCGTTGCCAGGGGGCAAGGCCTTGGCGAAGCAGGACTGAAACGGCCGTGATGTCGGGCCGCCGGCTGGCGAACTTCATCGGCGTGTGGAAGTCCATCTCCACCGACTGTTGGGTGCTGGATGCCCTGGCCCACGGACACACACTGGAGTTCCAAGGGAAGTGTCGCGGTTTCCCACCTGTGGCCAGGAAAGAACCACATTCCGCAGCTGCTTCTAGAGGTACGAGCAATGCTGAAGAAGGGCGCGATAGAACTCGTCCCATAGAGGCTCCGGAGTATACTCGCGGTACTTCCTCGTCCGAAAGAAGACCGGTGGCTGGTGGCTGATCCTAGACCTCCACCGCCTCAACAAATACATAAAATCCCAGAAGTTCCGATGGTCGACCTTCAGCACGTGCTGGGACAACCAGAGGAAGGCTACTTCCTGTCGTCGCTGGACATGGAGGATGCCTATTTCCACATCCCCATTCACAAGGGGCATCGAAGTTTCTGCGCTTCGTGATCCAAGGGCGGCACTATCAATTCAAGGCCCTTCCCTTCGGGTTGAAGTCGGCCCCAAGGGTGTTCACCCAGTGTCTGGCTCCAGGGGGCTTTGCGGCTGCTCCTGCAGGGGATCCATGTCTACCCCTATCTGGACGATTGGCTCGTCCGAGCAAAGTCAAGGGAACTCGCCATCAAGCAAACAGCGAAGACCGTCCGCCTGCTCACGGAACTGGGGTTCTCGATTAACTATGCGAAGTCCTGCTTGGAGCCATCACAGGGCGCTCGGTTCCTGGGAGCCAGACTCCACACGGTGACGTGCCTAGCTTCACCGTCAGAGGAAAGGATGAAAGCCATCCTGGACAAGGTACAACGGCTGACCATGGAAGTTGCCAGGGTGAGGTCCATCAAGTCCCTGCTCGGCATGATGTCGTCCTGAATTTACCTCGTTCGGCAGTGCAGGCTGCGGATGCGGCCGTTGGAAGAGTTCCTCGACGCCTGTTGGATGTAAGTGGCAGGAAGCTTAGAGGACAAGATCGCCCTCGGCGATACATTCCGTCGAGCGATTCGGTGGTGGGGTGTCCGCATCTCGCGGCAGGCATGGACTTTCAAACCCCAGCGCATGAGGAGGCTGTGACGATGGACGCCTCCCTGGAAGGATGGGGTGCACATACCGGAAATCTCCACGCAAGAGGCCTGTGGCTCCCAGAGGAGAAGTCGTTGCACATCAACATCCCGAAGCTCTGAGCCATGTTTTGGGCCCTCAAGGGCAAGGTGGTGCGGGTCTTCACCGACAACACCACCACGATGTTCTACACCCGGAAGCAGGGGGGGGGGGCACCATATCCCCAGCTCGCTCCAAGGAAGCGCTGGACCTATGGCAATGGGCCGTCGCCCAGAGGATGTTCCTGGTACCCTTTCATCTGGCAGGAGTGAAGAACTGTCGCTGACTCACTCAGCAGGGAGATGCGCTCTGGCCACGAGTGGGAGCTTCGGCAGGATCAGGTGGATCTACTGTTTCGACGATGGGACAATACCCCAGATCGATCTGTTTGCGACGAACACCAAGTGCCAGAGGTTCGCCAGCATGGGAATGCGTTAATTCCCCTGTGACGGCCTGTTTCTCTATGCGTTCCCACTGTTGCCATTGCTCCTACGACTCATCAGTCAACTCAGACGGTACCGGTGCAGGATGATCTCGTCGCACCAGCGTGGCCAAGGCAAATATACGGATTACGGCCCCTCAAGTGCTGCTGTACTTTGTCACTGGCCAAGGCGGGGCTGGTGCACGCCTCTATCAAGATCTATCTGGCGGCTATCTCCTGCTACACCAGAACTCCAGGGCGATCGTCGCTGTGGTCGCATCGCCTGGTTAAGGAGTTCATGAAGGGACTTTTCGCTCGTTCCTGCTGATGAAGGCTCTGGCCCCGGCATGGGAGCTCAGTGTGGTACTGACTAGGCTCATGGTTCCTCCATTCGAGCCTCTGCATTCGGCGCCTCTGAAATTCCTTTTGTGGAAGACTGCATTTCTGGTGGCCATCACCTCCGCACGACTATTGGGAGAGATCCAGGCCCTCTCCTGTAACCCTCTGTACTTGACATTCCACGCAACCAGGGTCGTGCTGAGGACGCACTCCTCCTTCATGCCCAAAGTGCTGTCGGACTTCCATCTCAACGAGCCCTTGGTGTTACCTGTTTTCGTCCCTTCGCCGGCTGAGAGTACTTCGCACTCGCTGGATGTGGCTAGAGCGCTGAATTTCTACGTGGACAGCACAAAGTTTTCGGAGACCTCACAGCTGTTTGTGAACTTTGGCCCTGTAAACCAAGGGAAGGCCCTCTCCAAGGCTTCCATTTCCAGGTGGCTCTCCGGCTGCATCATGCACTGTCGCCGGTTGGCAAACGGACCTGTTGCCTGGCCGTCCGAGACCCCATTCGACCAGAGCGATCGCTGCAACTACGGCGTTCCTGTCTGGTGTGCCCCTGCTGGACATCTACAGGGCTGCTATGTGGAGGTCGACACACACAAATTCTACTGCATCGACCGGGATTCCAGGGAGGAGTCCAGAGTCAGCCAAGCAGTTCTGCACAACCTGTTTGCCTGAAGGTGAGCCTGGTGAGGAGGTAAGAGATTCTTAATGTTGAGTTGTTGAAATGCTTAATGTTGATCCTTGTCACCTCCCAGTGGTTGCATGTGTGTACTGCTATGTATTTTATTCATGAGGATGTGAATCCATGCCAGACCCCATACTGGAGAAGGAACAAGTTACTTACCTGTAACTGTTGTTCTCCAGCATGGGTCTGGTATGGATTCACATGCAAACCCTCCTGCCTACCCCTCTGCGGCTCTTCTCTTGGTCCTACTGCCACTTTAAGTGCTACCAAATCTGAAGATGGCTGCCAGAGGAGGGGCTTGGGTAGAGGGCAGTCATTGGCTGGGGATAGTATGACCTATAGACCAGTGATTGGTTATTAGGAGAAAGACAGTTCAGAAACAAAACAAACTTATTTTTTCTTTACCAAGGATTCCCATCCTGACGGGGAATATTCATGAGCATGTGAATCCATGCCAGACCCATGCTGGAGAACAGTTCTAGGTAAGTAACCTGTTCCTTTCCAAGAAGTAAAGTGGAATTCCCATCCCCTTTACATTTATTTTAGTAAGTCAGCACACCCCACTTTATATGGAGTGCCAAGGAGATGCAAAGTATCACCTTTCTTACATGATATCTTTTTTGTTACAATTGCAATTTAACTTGAATGGCTGGTGGGAGTGAAACTACTTTTTTTACTTTGTCATTATTACGTGCAATGTCAAATGAGCTGCAGCAATGCACAGGAGGTCCCCATTCTGCTAGAATGGTGGGCTCTTGCTCTTTTGCCATTTCTCGTTAGCTCTTTTTGAGAGAGTCTTCTGCCACCCTAGGCAGGAAAGATCTTGGCTGAAGTTTCGTCTTCGGCAGTGTTGGGGCGTTTTCCTAAAGTCCACCTGGAGGCAAGACTCTGTAAAAGTATCCCTTGGTATACATGTGCCCAACTCGTAGTAGAAGTTTGTACTACCAGAAGGATTGGTAGAATGGCAGAGCAGCCAGGCTTATCTTTTGAGCAGGATTTGAGCTGTAGGTAAGTACAATGAACCCTGTCCATACATTAGCCAAAAGGAACTCTTAAACACTGGAAGTTATAATAAAAGGCATTTATTTTATATGCACAAGGCAATGTAGGTAAATACTATTTTAGACTAACCAACACACAGGAAATATTAGCAGCACTATTCATAGGTGACTGCTTCAATAATATTTGCTCACGCTTACAATTGATACAGAAAATGACGGTTATACTGTTGGTGCGGACCCACCTTTGTTACAGTGAAATGACTGTTTCGTTATGTGTGCAGTGTTTTTCACCATACTCGCCTGTGTCAATAAGCAAATTTAAATGAACAGCCCCACCAGAGAAAGTTTTTCGCTTAAGCGGGCTCAGCATGATATGCAATTTGCTTCATCTGAGCCTCCTTCTCTCTGAACTCTTTTTGAGAATAAACAGCTTTATACATTCAGTACACATTGTTTCATTGTAGGTCATTAAATCACAGGTTTAATTGTGAACACAGGGCAAGGTTTTGGCTTACTCCATGCAGCTGTCGCTTTGGCTAATTTAACTCACTGGGGCCTGCTTCACGAACACGTTTGAACGGTTTAAACCAAACCAGGGCATTGTTTTCTGCAACCCAAGCTGTCTTCAAACATGTGCACAGCCAGCTCATTAGAAAACTTGTGTTCCTTTATTTACAAAGTGCCTACAATATTTGTACATAATTTTCACATTAATTTACAAAATTACAGTTTGGAGGATGGAAAAGGAAGGTTATTCAACAATGTTAGCAGTAATTTACATTCTAGCAACACTTTTGAAATCGCCTAATGCTTTAGCAGTCCAATTCCTAACTATTCAAGAGTTCATCAAAATCGGTGGGGAGTAAGTCTTATGCAGCTGCAGAAAAGGCAACCTTCCAAGGTAAATAAATAAAATACCTTAGTAGGATAACACAATTTATAAGGACCCTGCAAAGGACTCCCTAAAAGAGCACAAGCTGTTAAGCCTGGACCATAGGTATGGTTGGACACCTAACACCTTGTAACGCACTCCAGATGCACTAGAGCGATTATTCCGATATGGGTAAGTTCTACCTTGAGCCCCACAGTACCTATGGGTGGTTGAAGAAAATGCTGCTGGATTCTTTTCTTTGCAGCAGTGACGGACCCAGTCTACTGATTCTTGGTCTGGTGATGGAAGGGAGGAATCTGAAGGGGGGTCACAGCAGCAGTTATGCGAAAGGTCCCCAGCGTGGATTTCTTCTGTCTCCTATGTCGGTACGCGGTTTTGGTGCCTTAATTCCAACAATGAACGTTTACCGCCTGGTCGATCGTCCTCTTTTCTGCAGTCCTGCATTCTGGTGAGGGGATGTGGATGAGTGGTATCGTGCCTCTGGAAGTCAACAAAGTTCTGGGAGGATCCGTTCATGCAAAGACTTTGCACTGCAAGTGGGTCGGCGGTCCCATGGAATTTGCAGTTTGCAACCCTGGAAGGTCACATCTCACGGGATGGCTCGATCATTGGTCCGTTTTGGTGCTGGTTGGTTCCACCAGTCAAAGGGAAGGAGGCATCCTTGTATCTCCTCCGTCAATAAGAAAATGGTCAGGACAGCAGTGGTCGTTTCACGGTTACTGGAAGTGTCTGCAGGCGTCTCTGGTTGTCTTCAGCTTCAGATCTTCTGTTCCAGTGGTTGACTTGACTGTTGCTGCAGAAACCTCACCTTTTTTTAAATTCAATTTTCATATTAACTCCTCTGCAAACTCTCCCTGCAGTTTATAGAAAGGTGTGGGTGGCTGTAAAATCGGGACAGCCAGCCCCCAGTGGGAACTGGTTCATTCAGGCACATCAGCAGACAAAGGACAGGGGAGTGTCAAACTCCTCCACTGCAGCCTGTCCTCAGACACACTGGAGCCAAGGCGTAGACCCAAAGGGTTCCCGCAAAAGGCACATACATGCATACCTCCCCCTCCCAGAATGGTAGAAGGGCTAACAAAGGACAGCCACACAGAAATGGTGAAAAAAAGGAGCCTCCATGTTAGAACATATTGACCCTTCTGTGCATAACTGAGGCTGTGAATACAGGCTGCGGTAGAAAACAGTACAAAAGTTGGTAGAACATAGTACAACATGTCCACTGCCACCAGCCATAACTTTAGGGTTATCACTGTGACCAAAAAGTCATAGGAGCAGAGAGAAGGGGGGAATACTAGATATCCCCTTAGCACTCCACATTAGGTGGTGTGTGTGTGCTAATCTCTCAAAGGTTTAACAAGGTATGCCTCTTTCCTTCAGAACAGTAGTTCTTGGGGGGGGGGGGGGGAGGAATGAAAGACTATGAAACGAGTACCCAAAGGGTCCCCAGCAACACTGTACATGGGGTGCTGTGTGCTGCAATAGTGTAACACTGATGCATTTAAGGTGTATGGAGGAAAGCAAGACTCCATAACAGAAGTTAAAACATAAAGAACAAAGTACCCATAGTTGGAGCAAGTACGAGTGAATGAGGGGGAAAAGGCTCCCCTTGTTCTTGAAGGAGCACAAAGATAAAATGTCCAGCAAAAAGTGCTTGGGATGGCGTGCAGGGGAGGGAGTGCTCACTAGGAGAGGGGGAAGTGGGCATAAACCTGATACATTTCTAACCGGCAGAAATTAGAAATTGTGTGTCCGAGAAGGCATGGAGGGAGGAGTAAAAACCTCTGTAGCCTCTTGTCTTTCACCTTGCCTGAAAGGAACCAGTTCCTACTGTGGGGACTGGCTGCCCTGATTGGACAGCCAGACTGACCCTTTCTGTAAACTTCAGAGAGTTTGCAGAAGTTGTGCTGTAGTTCCTGATAAATACTCGGAGCCTGGAAGCTGCTGACAAGTCGACCACTGGAACCAAATCCGAAGAGGAAGCTGAAGAAACAACGGCTCCAACCATTTCTAGTGATCAGAGAGCCTGCTGTGAAACCGGAGCCTAAAGTAACCCTTCCATTCAAGTGACCTGGGGGTCTCAAACGCGACGACTCCTACCCAGAGGCTGGTGAGGTCCACTAGTCTTGAGATGACCAGCAAACTGAGCCATCCCTTGATGTTCTGTGACCTTGCTGGGCTGCAAACCGCCAATTCAGGGGACCTCGAGCCAGTGTGTGGTGCATGGTCTTCCGAAGTCAGATTTCGTCTGAAACTTTGAATTCCTGCTGGACCTCCAGGGACACGATTCAAATCCCTGAAGTCCCCTCACCAAAGACTGAGGGAGTGAAGAGAATCTGACCAGCGATTATTTGTTGATCAGGTATCTGTAAAAGGGTGCCAAATCCCCAGAGCCGCAAGAAGCTGTAAAGAATCCTTTGTAGGAAGTCTTCCCCTGCCGATGACTGCCGCCAGTTTTCCTTCAGTGTCCATTTCTTCAGTCTCTAGAACAAGAACCCAAGGACCAGATCCTGTGCTGCTGCATTCTGAAGGCATCCACTCAGCTCTTCTTTTCTGCTCAGGTACTGTGTTGGCTTGGGTAATACGTACTTTAGGTCTTGTGTGAGTCCTGTGAGGCTGAGTGGGTGATTTGTTTGGTAGCTTGCCCGGAACGTTCAACCGGGCCTAATGCTGGAACGCATATATGAAGTCTTCTATGAAGTTCCTGAACACCTTTTACTAACTGTAAAGCTAATACCTACTTGGTGAATAAGATATCCTCTGGAACTCTACTGCAACTGCACCCTATCCTGACCTGCCTACAGCTGGCTCCTAGACCACTAGGGTCCCTATTCTGCCTCTGAGAACTCATGCTATAGAATAGGGAAGGACTTTGATTATAAGGATTCTGTCTTGAATTACAAGTGTAAAAATACTTACTTGTAAAGGGGTTAGTTTTGTAACTGTATCTCTGAAATGGAATGAGTTACAAAGTATTGCCAAGGTTATTACTTAAGTTGCTGATTGCTCCTTTTAAAAAGAATAGAAGTTGCTTTTCTTACTTTGAATAGTGTTCCACTCTTCCTAAAAGTAATGGTGTTGGTACTATTTTATTATTCTTAAACTGAGTGGAAAAGCTAACCAGTAGGGTTTACCTATCTTGAACAACTGTGCTCTTAGCGTGTACCATTTGGGGTTTGCTATCTCTGATCTGCTTCAGTGCATTTCTAAAACACTTGTAGTTAATACTTACCTCTGAATTGCTGACTGCCATTCTTAAGTGCTTATCTTGAAATACATTGTGCCTTTCAGAAATGGTATAACTGGGTTATACCTTTGCAGAACTGCTCTAGAGCACTTCTAAAATAGTTGCGTTCTTATTCCAGCATTGTATTCTACACCTTTGCAACACATCATTGGTTAAACTTTCTGTTCCTGTAATCGAAATGGGGTAATACGTTTATATACCAATAGGTTATACTGACCTTGAACAGCTGTGACTCTTCTGAAACGGTAATGGAGTTTTGCTTTCCCTGAATTGCTTAGTGCACTAATAGTTTACAGTGAGTAGATTAGATTAAGGCCCCTCTAGAAAGTATAAGAGTTACTCCCTTTGAGCTGTTCTTAAAAGTAACATTGATGTGTGACTCTATCACTTCATGATACACTAAAGTTACATATGTCGCAAGATATCCTTATAGCACTGTTTGTCTAATCGCGTGTTTCTATAGTTGAACATCTCTGTTTATCTTCTGACCAATGGGGCCTGCTGCCCTTGAATTACTTAAGGTATTCTAAAAATAACTAACCTGGGTTTATTCCCCAAGAACAGCAGACTGCTATCCTGAATGTATAATTGTAGGTTTGATTGACGCTGAACTGTTGATTGCTATTCTTAACACGGTTATACTTTGGTTTGTATACTATTAGTTGGTTTTTATAATTGTATTTATATATGTCATTATGAATGCTTACCTTTTTCACTTTCCAAAATTAATCTTGGCCTTCATGTATTTATGTTCATGATTTCTACAATACATTGTGTTTCAGTGTTTCTTTGGACCATATGTATGCTACAATTTCTTAGTACCAAGCTGCAGCCCTCTCTCCCTCCTAAAATAAGCCTGGCTGCTCTGTCCATGCTACCACATTCTCAGGTGGTACAGCCTTATACTAAGAGTGGAGTTTTTTACTGCCTCAGATATGGTTTTATGAAGCCCTTAGTTGCACTTTAGAGAAACTGTCCTAACAGTTACACCATAGGTAACTGTCACATCTGTGATGCAGAGCAAAGGACCAGACAAACTTGAGTTGGGGATCCTTTGCAGTGCGGGGTCAAAATACTAAACTGGCTAAGATTAAAGCACCACTGAAATGTTGCTATTAGTTTGACTGTGAACGTTTTCCACCAGCTGATGGTTGCTGTGGATCTCCATCCTTACAACAATGTCTCTGGATTCAGGATTTTGCTTCTTCTGGGGGCTTTGCCAATTCCAGGTGAGTTCTGATTTCACTGGGATGACTTGCCTTTCTCTTCTATGACCTACTCTTAGTGGGCTGTGGTTGATGTCTTTCTCCAGATTCCCAACTATCTGCTTTTTTAGCCTTTTAATGCAATTGTAATGCTTGCCTAGCAAAGGAATAAGGTGCCTGAATAGCGATGATGGTGCAGCCCACATTCCTAAATGTGAACCAGGGAGCCTGGCAGGATGAGACTGTATCAAACTACTGTACCTAGACCTAATCTCTGAGATCCAATCCCCTTGGGCCGGTAGGTTACTTTCTCAGGCACCCCTTTACTTATCTGTGCCTTTTTTGTCTGCCAGCTTGGTGTTACCTGATCATATGTCTGGTCAAGAGGACAATTTCCTGAATCTTTATATAAACTCTCTTGTAGTTCTCTATCCTTTTATGACGATAACTGATCTTTGCTCTTGCCACTCACTACTTTGTCTGCTTCATTACTCCTTTGAGCCCATTTTCTTCCACCACTCTTACATTTGCCTATACCATCCCTCCCACCATCACCACTTTGGGTCTTCTCAGTACTCTCCTGATCTCATCTTTTTGCCCATCTGTAGTCTCTTGCCAATGTTCTTCTAAGTACCCACTGTTTGCCTTTGTTATTAACCATAATAACCTGTATGCTGCTATTAGCTTTGTTGCTCCTACCCTCCTCAGAGTTCCACCTTCCTGATATTTCTCAGCGCCTCAGCTTCTTCACACTTCTGTGCACCTTATTTGTCTCTTTTGGTTACTATCCTCTCTCCCTTGAAGCTCCATAGTGCCTACATCTTTACCACCTTCTCTCCCTTTAGCCATCACCTTTTTTTAACAATAGTTCAACCTAGTTGGCCACTTGACTCCTTGCTTTGGTCTCCTGGGTCTCTCTTCAACTCCCAGTAGACATGTTAATCTGTCCACCTCGACACTTTGCGGTGCGGGTGAACTGCTTATTCAATCGGGAGGAGAGGGTGGTCTGTTCCTCCACCTGAACCCTAGCCCTTTCAAATTTCATGCCGGTCGGCTTGGTTATGAGATTTGTCAGAAGACATCCTGGTTATACTCCTCTCTGGAGGCCTACTACCATGTCTCTTTCGTCATAAGTGTCATATCATTTTGTCTTGGTGTAGAGAAAGAGGTCTGTTTTCCCCATGTCCTGTGGCAAGACTTGCATTGTGTTGACTTTCTTGATGGTGGCCCCATTTCAGCCCCTTTATTTTTCTTTAAGGTTGCTCACCCTTAAGGTAATCTTCCCCATTGCCATACCTCTGCTAGGTATGTGAGTGAGCTCCCGGCTCTTTGGGGGAAAGTCTCCATACATTGTATTCTCGAAGGAGAAAGTGAGAGGGTACAGCTCACTTCACTTCCCAAGTGCAGTGCATTAACAGGACATTGTGAGAAGTTTCATTTTAAACAAGACCAGGCAGTTTTCTTCTTGCAGTCCTCCGTAAACTCATTACCTCTCCTTTTTAATTAATTTATATGCAGGGACCTAAGAATTTTCTTGGTTGAATATTTGGACCTTAATTGATTGTCCTTTTTAGGAGAGTAGTACTATTACAGATGGCCCCAAGAACACACAACTTTGACAGTTGAAGGGTGTTTATTTGCCGGTTTGGAAAGTGGTTCACTAAGGGCTTTCCACCTCTCGCTAGTCTAGTGCGGGCAAGTTCCCTTCCTAGCCCTAGCATCAATCAATCACAGTATGGTCTCTTGTGATAAGAAACCCCTATCATCTAAGGTGCTGTCTGGCTGGAAGGCAAAGACCCTTTCTCTCCATCTACCTGTGGGAACAATCTGGGTGTTCCCTGATCAAAGCTTTCTGATATATGAATCCCTTTTAGACACTGCATCTTCAATTGTTCTTTCACACCCTTGTACTGATCAGCCTGATGTTCTAGTCTTTCCCTCTCTCCTTTCCACGGTCTCTCACCTCTTGCATCTGTCCCCCGAATGTTCCTCCTTGCAACCTCCAATCATACATGACTACTATTCTCCTCCCTCACCAGCACTACACCCTGCCCCTTCTTTGCACCAGCACTACTCCCCTGCCCCTTCTCTGCACCAGCAATACTACCTCTTCTGCACCAATTGTACACTGCCCTCTCACCACACTAGTACTATTATCCCCTCTCTACAGCAATCATACTCCCTCCTCCCTCAACACCACTGCTACACTCTGCTGCCATTCCCCTCACATTATGCTGCAGAGTCTTCCACAGTTCTTCTCCTTTCACTCCTTCCGGTATCTTCTCATCCACTTCCTGCTTTCCAACACTTCTTGCACGCACATTCAAAACCCAAGTACCACTTTCTCACACCAGCCAATACCTCAACTTGAGCAATTCTCCTCCACCGTCCTTCCTTCCCCTGGTCTCTTGGTGGTCCTTCTCCTAACTTGACATCCCACAAATTACTTACACCTTCCTTGTGCAGGACAGGCATTGGACAAGAAAATGCGGTGTTCATTTCAAACATGTAAGTATAGATAAAAGCGACCTGGACTGACTCTGCTTACTCACAATTGCTACCTCTGGGGAAGGACTGGCTCTGGTCAACACCCTGTTTGGCCTCTGACTGCTCGTTGAAAGGGGGGGGGTCCCCATCCCCTCTTGACAGGGTCATGTGTGAGGCACTCGGAATACTTTGCACTTGTATTCATATCCATAAGGATTATGTGCTATAATGCACTTGTTTGCACACTGTTAGAGCCTGAAAATTACATGTTAATTAGTGATTATTCACCTGCAGTAGAATAATGTCAATACGGACCAGTGTGTCATTCCACATTAAGAAGGATATTGCGGGCAATGGCATTTACTTTCCACACTGGTGCAGGAAAAAAGGTTTATTGGCACTGACTATATTTCAAACATTTATTAATACAATTTTGGGCCTCTTACAATTTTTGTCATTTCCCCTCCAGTGACATTTATATGCAGTGTGAAAATATATGCAGTGTGAAAATTGCAGAAGACCAATCTTCTGCTGAACGTAGTCTGTCATTTGTATTAATGAGCTTTCTTGGAACATTGTAGATAATGCACCAAATTTTGTTTCCTGAAGAGACTATGGCTACGCAATCTTAGGACATTCTGTCAAAACTAACTTGCAGTGCTGAGAAAGACATGGGCCCCAATCAAGGAGCATTGTCTCTAAACTAATACTTTCTCTGGACTTTTTTGATTTGATTAGCAGTTTTTTCCTCGCGTGTTTTTGTTAATTAGTTTTTTTGTTTGTTTGTTGAAATGTATATTTTTGATTTGTTGTCCATTAACGTGTGACTCTACTTGTTTTGCTTTGTTTGAAACTGTTACTTGATTGGTTAGTGTTTCAAGTTATGCTTTATAATTCTTTACTATTTAATATTGTGCCACTACAAGTGCGGCATGCAAAGTAATGTGATCTAAATTTTACACTTGTGTGATTGCAGGATTTGTAATAAAGTATATTTTTTTTCCAAAATTGCTTTCTAGATTTCTAGTTGGCCAAAGAAGTCCATACATGAGGGTGCTCATTTATTGACTCAAAAGTAAATGACTTATTCTTAAACTGTGTTTAGACTGATCCCATGAGACATGCTATTTGATTTTCTTTGGCTTTTGTGTCAATGGGTTATGTGAACCCCTACATTGGAAGATTCGTCAACCTTCTGCAGAAAGCCAGAATGTTTTTTCATCCCAGTTTGAGCCAGTTTTGACTCTTGATATTCAGTGATCTCAAAACTGATTTCTTTGTCCATGGAAGTTCTTTTGATGGTACAGAACCAAGTACTTTATTCTTGTATGTTGCGTAGGTTTACTTCTTGGTGCTATAAGAAGGGCATAGGCTTGCTAATGTCACATGGTGGTTTTGGAATTTTCTCTTGGGCCGGATTCTTCATTGCTACATTTATGGACCACCGGTCAGCGCTCTGTTTTCAGCAGTGTTCAGGAGGAGGCAGCTTATTCTATTTCTTCAGTTTTACAGTTAAAATTACTCTGCTGGCCCTTTTTGTCATGGACAGTCTGATGGTGATACTTTTTCAGCCGTTGCAGTCTTGTCCACTACATCTTTGAACACAAAGTGGGCTTTTTGGTTATTTTTGCATCCGAGATGGATTCCTTGTACGTTTTTATCTTTCATATGTCTAAATCAGTCTCTAAAGAGGTGAAGAGTCTGTGACGTAGGTATCCATTGGAGCCAGTTACCTAGCTTGTGTAATGCTCTTTCAGATGGATATCTATGGTTTATTCCCACATATTCCTCATCAAAACTTGTGCCTTCCTGCTGTTGGTAGCTCAACCATTCCTTTGCATTTGTAAACAAGGGGAATTGGGTAGAAACAGCGGTAAAAGGAAATGCACGGACCAGTACATATGCTGTTTGCATCTTATGTTGCTTAAATGCACCAGTGATGTGGACCATAGTCCAATTCAAATGATGTGGCCCACCCTGCTGGATGTAGTTTCCAGGCTGCATTGCGTCCTGTAGATCTTAAGTAATGAGCAATCACTTGGAGGAATACTGTATGCATCAGGAAGAAAACGACCAAATATGTAAGCGCTATGTTTGTTTCAATTACTTAGGCACTTTCACTTTTTGGAGAAAAGGGTCAGCTGGAGGACAGAAATTGACAATTCCAACCAAGGACTCATTCAGAAGACTTGTTCTCATTTAGCAAATCAACACCAAAAAAAAATGAATCTAAGTTTTTAATAACTTGCAAAGAAAGAATGTTTTCATTACCCAAGGTATTTCATATTATTTCAGGTGGGACAACAGTGAAGTCTTTTGTGGAACGTTTTGGAGAACGGCTTCAGGTGCATAGTCCTGCTCCAATTGCAGGAGTCCCCAAAACCCCTACCGTAACCCCAAACACAAAGATCCTTCAAGAAAGGTTGCAGAAGCACAATGGAGCATCCAGTACTGCTAGTTTAGCGCAGCAACACAAGCAGGTATGGCCCGGTATACATTTGTATGCACCCTGCTGAGATTTACTGTGATGTTTTTTTACGAATATACATTTGACCTTGTTAAAAACTGATTTTTGTACTTTTTTTTACATTTATTTTTTTTAAATTAAAGGAACGTGAAAGGGAACTGGCATCAATCCGTGGACGTTTTGAGAAGGGCAGTGTCTGGCCTGCTGATAAAGGCGATAATCTACGAAGCAAATTGGCAGAATCTAAAATGGTAAGAAGTTGCTTGTACACTTTCATAAAACAGTAATTGCTGCAAGTGGCCAGGTTCATGTTCGCTTTGACATTTTCTCATTAGGGGTCAAAGGAAGTGCAGTACTGAAAGTGTTGAAGGTATTTTTGTCCAGCATGGGGTCTGCTCAGCAGTTATTTCTGCGTTCTCCATTAGTTGTGTGCAGGTTTTCCCCCATCTGGTTGTTGTCATTTGAAGCTGATGGCTTTTCACGCAGGATGTCAATTGGCGGAATCTTGTCTGTGGTGAGTATTTTCCTACATAGGTTTAAATGCTTCCAGATGACTATTGTTTCTAACGATTGTAGGGCCAACTCATATATCTTATTCGTGAGATCTGTTAAGCCGCCGGTAATAAGATTTTCTTCTAATACGTAGCTTCCAGTTGGGACCAAATTTGGGGAGATATGTTGACGTATGGAAGCGAAACAGCGCTCAAGATGGGTACAACCTTTTGACGATAGAAAGTCAACACAGGCTTAAGTGAACATTTCCCATATTTCTTATCAATTGCAAGCACTTAACGTGCTATGAATAAGGCTTTTGTTTTAAGATGTTCTGCCCATCTTGTGTCAATTTCGGACTGATTTAACCATACACCGTATTTCACTGTTTCTTCCTTTATGAATATTGCTAAAGGTTTTTCTTTATTCTTGGGTCGGCATGTTAACGCCTTCACTTCTGTGTTTTTTAAAATTATTTATTCTGTTTCTTTCTGTGTGTTGTACAAATGCTGTTACTCTCTTCTGCAGGCCAATGTATGTCTAGTCCAGGAGGACAATGTCCTCTGCAAATAGCATGTAAGGGATTTTGATCAGTTTTGGAGGGTCTCCGGTTGTGGCTACTTCACTTGTACTTGGGTCTGATATGTACAGAACAAACAACGTGGCTGCCAGAGGACACCCCTGTTTGAGTCCGTTCTTTGGCAAGATTTCTGATGACATAGCTCCCTGGTGACAGTTGCACCTTTATAGTTGTTTGGGAATAAAGTGCAATTATGGGATCTAATATGTATTTAGGGCATTTCCATGATCTCAATTTGTCCCATAACTTGTGCCGATTTACAGAGTCGAAAGCTTGTTGTAGGTCCACAAAGATTGCTTAGCAGCGAGTTTTCAATCTGAATGCTTCTTGTTTCAGCATGTTCAGCATTATCAAGTTTATATTTGTGCCGACATTCTTTGTAAATCCAGTTTGTCATTGATGAAAGAGATTGTTCTGAGATGTCCAATTGGTCAAGTTCCTCTTCACAGCCTTTGATCTGGTCAATCATGATATTCTTTGCCAACACCTAGAGACTGCCTCCCAATTCTCAGCAGACTCTATCAAATGGATTAAGTAATTCCTTACCAATCGAACCATGAGGGTCTTCTCTGACAATTCGGCAGCCCCTCCAGTCCCTGTGACGTACCGAAAGGCTCTTGCGTGTCACCGACTATATACAATACCTTCACTAAACTCCTATTCGATAAACTAGATAATATGGGTATTACGTATACAAACTATGCGTACGATACGCAAATACTCATACCCATCACTGGATGCTATGACACTGATTCCAGAAACTTAAATAAGATATACCTGGCCATCCAGGCATGGATGGTGCTTAATGAATTGTCTTAATGACGAGAAGACTGAGCTCATCTTCATTGGTAACAAAATTAAACCCAGTATCCTCCCTCAAATATACAAATCCTTCAACATCGATGGTAATACCATAAAATTTGCTAATTTAATAAACACTTGGTATGTATCGACTCCACTCTCACCTTAAATAGACAGGTCAACGCGGTCGTCTGTTTGCAGCCTACACTGCCAAATTGATAAGGACTAGTAGACGGTTCCTCTCCTCCGATAACTCTATCACTCTGGCCAGAGCCTTGATGATATTCAGGATAGACTACTGCAACTCACTATTTGCAGGAACCAGCTCAAGAAATGTAAATAAATTGCAGATTGTTCAAAACAACATCAGAGCGGCATTAAACATTCCTAGACACAAACACATTTCCACCATCAGGAGGAAGATCCACCAGCTCCCCGCCCAGGACAGAATTAATTTCAAAGTCCTCACGCTTGCTCACAAATGTATTGCAAATAAGGCACCATTATACCTCCGTAACCTCATCTGTAAAGCCCAATCTAACAGACCAACCCACTCCCAGTACACCAATCTCCTCCTCACCCCTAAGTATAGAACACAAAAGCCGGAGGAGCAAGTTTCCCTACTATAGCACACAAATTGTGGAACACCCTCCCCACTTACCTCAAATGACATCTCCTTCTGGTCTTTTAGAAAAAACCTTACTCTGCAGGACAGACATCCCTCAATAGATTCTTAAGTACTAGCTCAATACCTGCAATACTTGTATATAAATGTATATTGTCATTTGTAAAATGTAATTATGTAACGATAACGTTATGCACCAAATACCTGTAAGCATCTTCATAAGTTTGTACCAGCGCCTAGCTGCCTTTGGGCGCTTTATAAATGAATAAATAAATGCATCTTTTGCCTAATGGATCTAGCAAGGCAATAGGTCGGTAGTTTGAGGGTAAGTTTCTGTTGCCTTGCTTGTGGATAGGAATTAATATTGCGGTTTTCCATGTTTTAGTACTTTTGCATGGGTATTTGCAATTTTGAAAAGGTGGAAGCAAATATCTGCCCTCTGTTCTGGGTTCTTTTTCATAGTTGCGTTGCTTAGTCCATATGGGCCTGGTGCTTTTGAGCCATTTAGATGTGGAATTTGATTTAAGATGTCGTTTCGGTCCCAGTTCAGTTCCCATGATAAGGGTGGTTGATCGTCTTCTTGTTTCATTTTGGTTGCAGTACAGAGTTGAAAAAGGAGCTATCCATGCTTCTTCTGTTACGCCAGAAATCAATTTGGTAGTGTGATCTTAACATCGATTAGTTTCCAAAGGTCTTAGTTCCTTTGGTTTAGTGCTTTAAGCATCTTCTCCGAATCGTTTTGAGTTATCTGTGCTTGGTTGTTTTCAACCCAATTTCTGTATTGTTTTAGCTGGTTTATGCTTCTTGACCGGTGTTCTAGGTTTATGGTTCTAACAGCTTTTATGTTAATTCTCAGCTCTTTATTTCTTTTGTGTAATCTGAGTGTTGTATGCATGAGGATGTTTTGCCTTGTGCAATTGTATGATTCCCTTGTTGCACCTGTATGGTATGAGTAACCATGGGTATTCCAATTTTGCTTTGTCAGTGATTTTTGTATCGAGGAATGTGGCCTTTAATGATGTTACTTGCGAGTCAGACCCATTGACAGGTACCAATTATTGTATTTGTATCATTGGGGGTTCTCTCATGTGTCTGTGATGCTGGAAATGCATCAGAGGGACAGGGCCTCTGAATCCTTGTCCTTTATTGCTTTTTATCATGGGTTTGGACTGGTTTTCTGAGCAGGAGTTCACGTGGGACTCCTGGCGGTGCAGCTCTTCCTGTATTTGGTTTGGTGAACAGACCTTTGGGATACCATTATGGCACCCATGAGTGAGTACGACCCTGTACTCCTAGTGTATGTTGTTGGGCACCTGTGTGTGGCCCACAGAGCAGGGTACAGGCTGGTGGCAGCTCTGTGCTGAATTGACAGAGGCCCTGCGCATCCTCCATTTTGGGATGCCCAGGCCCTGTTATTGGAATCGGTGGATTCCTGATAGGGAAACAAGATGGCCCCTGTGACCTCTTGCTTTCCATCACCTGTTACCTTCTTTTACTAAAGTCCTGGGAAGCCCTGACTCTGTCCCTTCCCCCTGACTGGCTGTTGGAAGTTCCATATGGTGTTGTGGGGAAGTCCAGGTCAGACTGGCTGGAGCCTTCCCAATGACTGCATGTTGTGGGTTTGCCTGAGGGGTGGGACCTGGGTGAATGGAGTGTGACGAATACGTATTCTTTGTTATGGCTGTCTAATATCTGGTGTTTGACACAATGACTGAGACATCCCTGCCCGAAACTGGTATGAATGCAGTGTGTCGTGCTGAATGGCAGAGTACTTGTCCGAATCCACATTCTGTGTTAGTGTCTGGATGGAGAAGAATGGCCCGAATGCACCGTGCGCCCGATTGACTGCCCTTCTGAATGATTGGTTGCCTGAGTGACCCAGCAGAGTGAATGGGAGATCAACAGTATATCTGGGGGCCTCTCACTGCTAGAAATTGTTCAGAAGCTGAAGTAGAAACTGACATTGTAACTGCTTAAATTTGAAGCCCACTGGAAGAACTGCTGCTGCTGTCCTTCACTAATCTGAAAGCTGCTGTGCCTTCAAGGAACTGATCCCAGAGGACCTGGCTAGGAGACCTCTCCCCGAGCTACCATCATGCACTAGCTGATCTTTGCCAAAGCTCCCTGGTAGACCTATGAAAGGCTGCCAACCGGAGAAGGGGACCGCCGATGAAAACGAAGAGAAGCACCAGACAGCCGTCCACGACTGCCATCGCCAACCAGAGCCGCCATGCTCCCTTTGCCTAAGAACATTGATCCAAGGACTCCCTTGCTCATCCTAGTCAACCGCTTTTGTCCTGCCGGAGAAAGTCGAGGCCGCTGACGACCAAGGAAAATCCGCCGGTGGGTTTCCCGCCACCCGAAGACCTTGGACGCAGTCGAAGCTACTGAAGCCAGCTGTGGTCACTTCCCGTTCGCTGACGCCAGACGCTGACGTCCCGACACCCTTGCTGGGCCAAAGTTCTTCACTAACTCTTTGCGATAATGAGCATTCGTCGCCGAGGTGCACCGCACACCTCTTCACAGGACATTCACAAGCTTTTGTCAACGAGCACCGCGAAGGTCGAAGCTGCTCCCTCAATGACCACCGTTCACCTTTTTTTCCTTCATCTCGGAAGTTTGACCCGTGGCTCCCGCTTGAACGGGAGCGCACTCAAGAAGGGCTGACTAAGAACTCTACAACGGAAGGTACATTGGGTTGCAGTACTATAGTAGAAAAGACCTTAACGGACAATATATGGACTGGGCTTGTACGATATATCTACAGGCGGCCCAGGTTGGGGGGGGGAAGCCTCATACAGAAATGCGCCTGACTGTAGGGGCTCAGTATTCTATTATAACGTCTAGATGGTTGGGTGTCATCTGTAGCTCACCAATCTGTGTTAGAACTGTGCCAATGATGGACATTTCTTGGATTGCAGCTGTGCTGCAATAGAGATTTATTAGGGCTATTCCTTTGTTGTTTCTTCGTTATATTTAGCTTTGTGTTTCACTTTCGTTGTGGGCTTCAGCATAGTAATTTTGATGGAGATCGGGTTATATGATTTGACCATTTTTATGTTTGCTTCAGCTTTAACGAGAGTTAGTAATCCATCTGAGGGGGCGACCCTTTGGTCTTGTAATTGCAGGATTGATCAAAGTATTCTATACATTGCAAGTAGGTTGAAGTGTTAACCACATCACCCGCAAACATATTATGTCAAAAGTCTGTAAATGACAATTGTTGTTTTCAAAGAGGTAGGTTGAGCCCCTCGTATTACATAAGCACAGCGATAATGTACGGCTTGATGTAGATTGTAATTGTTAATGTTGCTGGTTCTGTCGTATAGTCTCTCTTCTGTGATGTACTCTAATTGTTTTGGTCCTGTCTTTCGTTATTCCTTTCTTGTCTTTAGTCACTTGAGTTAAATCTCGCTCCGGAGTTTGAGGTAGAAGAGTTCTGCGATGTGTTGATCGTCAGTTGTGCGCTCACCTTAGTAGATCGAATATGGTGTTGGATTGGTGAATTCATTTCCTTTTGTTGGAAGTCTGTCTTCTATTAAGCACTGAAAGCCCAGAGTTCAAAATTGCTCACAGCATGACATTACTTGGTCGTGTATCCTTTGATTGTTAAATTGCACTTCAACTGTATCAGTTTCGTCTTCAAAAGGGAATTCTATGTCTTGAGAACGAATATGCTGTAGTTTTGTTGTGGCATGCATTTAGACGTAGGATGTTTGTCCTATTTAAGATTAGGTGGTCTTTTTTTTTTTCCCCCCCCTAAAGCATTTCAATCTCACTCTTATAGGGTTCAACTTTCCGCTGCAGATCCACGAAAAATGGCATTTCCAGCAAGTCTTTTCTGGCGGAGCACTGTTCAGTATATTGAGTTTGGTCAATACGTCAGCGTGATGGGCCTCTTGTGTCTGTGTGTTTATCATAGTGCTTCGTTGATTGCTTAAATGTTTTGTTATCTTGCATTAGTGTATCATACGATCTCATTTGCGCTACTTGAATTCTCTAATTGACGCAGGGTTTGGCGTTCCTGGGCCTCCTCTGGGACACGAATGCCGAGAGTTTTTCCCCTCTGAGGACAAGATCGCAGTCATCAAGAGGGCCACGGGTCATTTTCTCAGCAGAGCGGTGACCGCCGCATGGTGGTACCATCACCTCTTGGGTGTCATGGCGGCATGTCTACTGGCAGTGCCTTACACAAGGCTCAAAATGAAATACAGCTGCACTTCGCAGCCTCATGAATCGGGAGCGGGGTTCCCAGGCAGAATTCGGCATCATTCCTTCCTCCACCAGGACCTTGTCTGGTGGAGCACAGACTTCAACTTGAGGATAGGCAGACCGCAGCACAGCTTACCATCGCCAAGGATGATTCTTTGGAGGGTTGGGGGAGCCACCCTGGACAACCACAGCGTCCATTGAGTTTGGTCTCTTCAGGAACAGGAGGCTCATGTCAATTGGCTGGAGCTGAAAGTGATCTGGCTCTCTCTCTCAAAGCCTTCCTGCCGCTTATCAGTTGCAAGACGATCCTCATTCAAACGGACGATTCCACCAGCATCTAATAAATCAACAAGCAGGGTGGCACCATGTCTCCTTTATGCACCCTGGCGGTCATCATTTGGGAGTGGGCTCTGGGGAACAACATATACCTGTCGGCGATTCCTCTCCCGGGGGAGTCAAACCTGGCGGTGGACAGACTGAGCAGGTTGGGTGCGAAAAATTACGAATGGCAGCTGAACGATCAGGTCCTTCAAGGGATCTTCAACAGATGGGGGACCCCAGGTGGATATCTTCGCCACCTGGTACAACAGGAAGTGCCCTCAGTTTGCGTCCTGACAGGGCAAAGGCTCCCGTGCGCGAGGCGTTAGTCACATTGAAACCGCATGAACGCATATGCATTTCCTCCCACTCCCCTGGACACAAGGTTATCTGCAAGTGTCCCGACAACGCAGTATAATTCTGATAGCTCTGTGGTGGCCGGCAAGACCATGGTTTGCGGAGCTGCTCAGCCTGTCGGACCAGCCTCCTGATTCTCCTTCCATTGGGCCCAGCTCATCTATTGCAGCAGGGGGGGTACGGTTATCCACACAGCCCGCAAAAGGTGGCCCTTGCAGCGTTGTTCCTGAATAGGTTACATTGAGGCACCTCCGGCTTTCATCGGCTAACCTAGACATCATGTAGAGTTCTAGGAACAATGCTACTAGGAGCCAGTACAAAAGCAAGTGGTCTAGGTTTTGCCACTGGGCTGTGTCTAAGGAGGTTCATCTGCTTACTTGAACAACATGCTATCCTTCTCTGCACACCTTGCCCACTCGGGGTGCAAATAGACACCTGCTGCACCTATCTGGCGGCTATCGGAACTCTGAGGATGTTTTCTCTTCCTCCAATCCAGTGGTTAAGACATTTGGCGGGCCTCACCAGCCTCTACTCGCCTATCAAGAAGCCACACCCAGTGTGGGACCTCAACATAGTGCTGGGCCCCTTGGCACACAAACCCTATGAGTCTGCATGCCTGGTCAGCGAAATCCAAGCTCCTGTGGCTTCTGAGCCTTATACTACCTTTTGTAGGGTCAAGGTGGTCCTTAAACGCATCACGTGTCCCTCCCTAAAGTAGTCTCTTCGTTCCATCTAAATTGGGAAATGGTGCTACCCACTTTTTTCGTGGACCCAAGTACGACGCTCAGACGGTCCTGCATTGTCTGGATGGCTGTTAGGTGTGCTCTAAAATTCGACCTCAGTTGATCCATGAGCTTCCGCAAATCTGAGGCTCTTTGTTACCCTTCTGAGGGTCGAAGCCTAGATATTAGGCTTTTAAGGCCTCCACTGCAAGGTGGATGGTTTTGGCCATTAAGGAGGCCTTTGAGGGGTCCCTCAAGCCACTTCGTCACACCTGCATGCCCACGCCATCGGAGCCATGGCCACGGCAGTTGCTTTCCAGAGGCATGTTCCATGGCAGGTCATCAGCAGGGCAGCCATGTGGGCCATTCCTTGCCTTCTGCAAGCACTACTGTGTGGATGCCGGCTCGAGGTCAGACGCGGCTTTCGGACAGGCCGGATTAAGGAACTTGTTTTCTTAAGAAGGGTCACCTCTCCACCCCAGGGTTACATTAATTTGCAATCGCCCATACAGTATGGAGGAAAGGGGACAGGACATAGGAGTAATTATAAATTACTCACCATAGTGACTAACGTACTCCTAGTCCATAGTCCCCTTTCCACCATATGTCCCGCCATCACCCCCCCTAATAAAACTGGTGTCATTAGGCAATGGTAATATTGTTTACAAGTCAATGGGGACTGAGGAGTGGCGCCTGTGGGCAGAGTCAGGGGAGCGCATGCTCCCAGGGCCGTGCCTCTACATTTAAAGGGGAAGATTTTTTTTTTTTCTGGTGAAAACGGTTAACTCCCGTTGCTAGTGAGGGATGCCATTACAGTATGGAGGAATGGGGACTATGGACTAGGAGTACGTTAATCACTACAGTGAGTAATTTATAATTTCCCGCCAAAACCTACACAGACCTCTCCCTCCCAGAATGGTAGAAGGGCGAACCAAGAACAACCACGCTAGTAATGGCGACTGAAGGGGTGCCCCTATTGTGCCCTACTGAGGCTATGGTCATAACATGCTGTATAAAAAATATAAAATAATTGGTAGAACACTCCACTGCCACCAGCCACAACTAGGTGATCGTCTGTGACTAGTCACCAGAGATGAGAGAAGGGGGATACTAAGTATCCCTTTGGCACTCCATTGAAGGTGGTCTGTGCCAATCTCTGACTATAGAGTTTTGGGAGAGATACTATCCTTAAGAACTGTAGTTAACTTAAGGATATAGGAAAACTAATCATAAGGGAGGACCCAAAGCGTCCCCGCAACACTGCCCATAAGGAGCTCTGTGCTGCAGTGGCAAAATATAGATGCCTTTAAGAGCTATGGAGCAGACTGACTCCATAGTACAGGTAGAATACAAAGAATAGTTCCAAAAGACATGGCCCATAAGAATGAATGGGTGGAAAAAGGCTCCACTAATTCAGGATTAAAGGATAAAGGTCCAGTAGTCCAGCAAAACATGCTGGGTGTCTCATTAGGAGGGGGGGGGGGGGGACATGAAGCACAATATCTCCCTAACGGCTACAGATACTGTATCCAGTGAAGGGGCTGCAGACAGTGGGAGAAGGTGTGGAGGGGTCTCCGTGAGCATTGGGGACTTCAGAGAAGGTTCTGCTGAAGGGTCAATTGCAACATGGCAATGTCTCCTCTGCTAGTAAAAATGGAAATCTGAGCAGGTGGATTGGCCCCAGGGTTTCATGAATATGTTGTGGTGGGTTGTCATTTAACCATTGAAACTTTGACAAAATCTTTACGAAACTCTAGGCTGAGAGCGACCCGATTGACGCATATAGATTGGATGCCAGACCCAAGTAGCGGGGGTTAATACACAGGTTAGATAATCTGTCTGGAGAAGGCTAGTAGACTGGTAGAAAAAGAACACAGAAGAGGTTGGGGGGGGGGGGGGTCAACTTGCCTGAGGGGTTTGTGGGCAGGTTTTTGAATTCCAGTCTGCATTGGTTCTCCTCCCCTTGGAATAGAAATCCAGTGTCTGAGTTGGGCCAAACAGTTCATTTTGCAGTCTCCGAGCATGAGTTGTGGAGGTAGTTAAAACGGTTATTCTTTTGAGGCTGTCGGTAGCTCAAAAAAAAAAAACCTAGAGCTAGCATTTGTTCCTATGCGCGCACACGAGCGTGTCTCGGAGGCTAGGCTCACCAACTATACCTGCAGAAGCTTTGTAGAACCAGTAGATTACCCTTGTACTGCTGACAGATGAAAGCCCCGACTCTCTGGGCCAGACCATGGTAGCCCTCGAGTGAGTGACCATGGCATGTCATGGCACAATCCCCACAGTTCTTTGAATTGGAGGGCAGAAAGAACACTCTGTAAAGAACACCAGCGTTACCCTCCATGAAGAGAAGTTTTCAGAACTTATTTTTAGAAGGGGTGCTCAGAAGCCATCTTAAGTGCAATCCTTTTATACTTAAGTCTTGACAACATTTTCTATGGTAGCATAGCTGAGCAGTTAGTCTTAGACTCGGGAGGAGGTGTGTTTGATGTGAAGTACATGTGACAAGAGCAAAGTCTGTTAAGGAACCATATGCTATTCGGTAGACAAAGGCAATCTGTTAAATCAGTACACTACTTATACAGATGCAACTCTCAAACGTATATCAGTTTGGTAACAGCAAATTGGGTTATCTACCACTTTAGATTACAAATGCCACTGCAAATGGCTAAAGTAGGGAGAAGGTTGTTTAAGAACTGTTTCACAAGCTTTAGGCAGGCTACAAATACTTTGACAACATGAGCATCGCTTTTGAAGTTCATCTCCAGGTTTGTTATGGTTGGATGTATTACAAGAAGATTCTTGTAGAAAGTCACTGTAGCAGAATTCCAGCTGGTCCTCCACTTATGGAGGGATTAGACGACCAGTGCAGGAGCCCTAGGTGAATGAAGGACTCCTGACCCAGGCTCCACTACCTGTGCGGGTGATAAGGTGGCTACTTTCACCTTGAGGGCCTTATGCCCAATGCACATCTATTGCAATGGGGGCAGGTAAAGATATAAGGTGTCGCTACATCCCACCCCCGCCCCCTAGGTTCCTACTTGCAGCACTGGACTCCACCGGACGGGCAAACTGTGGGGACAGCTACATTCACCATAGGCTTCGCTGTCGGAGAATCTCAGGCGGTGGGTTTGATTCTTCCAGTGACTGTTTGGTCTGGCTGTGGCAGAGACCCCAGGACAGGTGAGGACTTCTCTTATTTGGTCCCAATAACTGGGGAGGTGCCACTCCGGAGCAGGAGAATGCAGCAGACTTCTGAGTGACTCTGGACAGATCGGACTGCCCTCAAACGCAGCAAGGTACAACTTCAGGATCCAGCAGGCCTTGCCTCGTGGTGAGACAGGAGCAGCATTTTGTTGCGTTCCCTGCAGAGCATGGAGGGTGTCACAAAGTTTCCAGTGACTAGGTACGAAGGGGCCTGCACAATGCTTAGTCCAATTCCAGTCATGTGCTAGCCAAATGCAGACAGTGATGACTCCAGCCTTGAAATGGCATTGACTGCCGAGCACGGCTTCAGAATACTTGATCCCACTAGTTCAGAGTGAGAAGGCACCAGAGTCTGGCCTTCCCAGTTGATTTGAAGGGAGAGGTCTGAAACACAATGGTTCGCTTGGCCAAGTTCACATTTTGGCCTGAGTGGTTCCCAGGTCCACCTATTGGAGGGACCTGCAACATTCTTGGAGGTGGAGGTTATCTTATCTGGAACAGCCTACCACCTTAATCTTCCCAACAAGAGGATATACCTTGGTTGAAGTGTGGGTTGTGACCTGACAGTGCGTATTACCTATTTCTGCCAATTCACACTCAACTCACTGACCAGCTGTCCAAAGCTGGATTGCTGCAAAAGTGCATGCTTTTATTTGGTAATTTCTGACCCGAGATGGCGGAAAGATGGCTCAAAGAATGCGACTTCACCACAGCGAAGAGCCACTTGGAGTGTATGATGCTCAAAGGAACTAGTGCAGTAAAAAGAAAATGTAAAAAAATGAAGGTGCATGGCTGTGAATTGGGAGGCTGGGGGGGGGGAGACTGGGAAGCAAAATTCATTGTAACTAGCTTGTTGAATAGAACTCACAAACTACTTGGTTTTTAAAGAAAAATAAGAGGCAGTGTCCCTGAAGTACTTCACTGAAAGGTGGCTTTTGCTGCACTGTAAATATAATGGTGAAAAACAAAGGGAGACCTTCCCTACGCTGTAACCATAGGGACTCACCAATGCAGCCCACATGAAATAAGAAGCATGTTAGGCAAAAGTGCTGCTCACCCCCAAAATAAATCTAAACAGAAAGCAGATATGCTCGGGTGCTCAGTTGAAATACATTGATGAATTTCTCAAAGTGAACCGTTCAGAACCGCCCCTGCGAGGGGAAATTTTGGTTTTACCCAGTTTGATGGTAGACAGGTGGGACACAGCCACCCTGGGATTGTGTGGGCTCCCTGTATGGTTTGAGAAAACATTGCTAGACGGTGGTGAAATATAATGGTTTTTCTCCAGCTGCTTCTCTTGAAATCCTGTACATGGATACTATTTGAATTTGTCCTACACAATTCTTCTAGAGGAAAGTGCTACAGGCTATGCTCTAGTGGGGGTCAAACTAAAGGTACTGATACAAAGAGAAACTGAAGTCTGTTTTAATTGTGGGGCCTAGTGAGGATCTATAGCCATAGTCTGCAAACAAGAAGTAAAATGGATTGATGAGTAATTGCTGCCTAGCTGTGGACGGATGGGTTAAGCGAGAGGGGTGGGCCAGCAGGTGCATATCTGGTAAGAATGATTGTGCAACAAGGCTCTGTTCATCCTGCTAGATCTAAATCCCCTGTTCACAATGTAGGAAAGACTGGAGTTTAGTAATGCTTCATGTTGATGGTAACCAGCATTTGCTTTGTTTCAAGAGGTATTCGGCAAAAGTTTGTTTTTTATACTATTGCAGGTTCCATCTCTAATTTGTTTAAGTTGAGGGGAGGGATAGATTGTTGATTTATTAGAATTGTGCTAGATCCATTGGTAGACTTTGAATGTAGTTCGATTTGTATCAACTGCCTAAAGAAATGTACTAATTTTCCTCCATTTTCATTCTTCAGAATAGTCCATCTGTTGCGTTAAATAATACTCCTGCCAGATTGGATGAGGTAATTGACACAAATCAAGAGGTCACCTCTGCAAAATCGCACTCTTCAGGTAAGACAAGAAATGCATTGAATTCGTTTTTTCATATTGATCTGATCCTCCTTGGGGAAGGGGGTGGGGGAGGGCAGTTTTCAACAGTATTTCTTCTGTTTATTTGTATTTATTATTTTATGGGGGTTTCTCCAGCATTGTGTTGAACTGATTCATAGGCCCTTGCAGTATGGTGTGATAGTTACATATCTTAGACCTGTTGGGGACGACCAAGAGATTCTGGGGCTGGGGAAGCTGCCCACTCGACGACGGCACCCTCCCCACTCTAGGTAGAAAATTGCGTAACACCAGTTTATCCTGAAACTAAGTAGTTTAGTCTAAGTCCTAGACCTGCCATTTCTCCCGCACAGCCATACTTTTCTCACGCGGGAGCCCTTGTGAGTAAAGTTTGCATGTTCTCTTGGGGTGAAGGGCAGGGGCATATCTGCTCCCCTGGTGACACAATGTTGTGGGAATTTCATGGTTTTACTGCGGGGACCAATCATGTGCTTACTTAGCCAAAGCATCTAGTAAAGCATGCCTATCCCCCCCAGTAGTCGTGACCATGCAAGGGATTTGATCCTGTTCAGTACTCCATGTGGAGCCAGGTTTTCTGGGGAAACTGGTACAGCAGAATTAAAGTGCCAGATTTAAGGGGCTACAAGCGGAAGGCACTGGCTGCGCTAGTAGAGGGCAACACAGTCAGTTATTGCACCCAAGTCTAGTGAGATAGAAGGGAAAGCCTTGCTTAAACACAATACTTATGCACACAGCATTCTCCCTCTAAAATACACCTATACAATACCCCATTGCTTCAGCCTCTTTGGCTCTAATATTTGTACATTCTTGCATTTAAATGCTGGCAAAACCTGGAAAACCTGTTCAAACTATTACCCTGGCCTCTGCATTGTGATGTATGGACACAGATGGGTGAAGTGGAACCGGAAAATGCCAATATGATTAAAAGTGGGGTTCTGTAATAAGCACTTTACCAATACTAGTTTAGCCATCAGATTGGTAGATGGTTCATTTCTGGATTTGGACAGTTGTTGCTTCTAGTTCCCAAAGTGGAAACCTCCATCCACTTTGGTGTTTCAGATCTGCATAACCCTCTGTTGGGTAAGTTTCTCTGGCAGGGGGTTCAGAGAAGCCACCCTAAAGGTGAAGCCAGTTTCACACAGTCTTTGACCCACTCTCATGTAGCTAAGCTTCGACTTGTGAGGCGATGGGCCTCATGCCGATTACTGTTTACAAAAGAAAATTCTGTTGCGATAGTGGTTCACACATTTAAGTAACACTAGGACTTGTGGATCGGAGCAGTTCGGCGCAGGCTGATTTGGCGCGGCAAGTTCGGCGCAATTTTAATTAACATTGTACTTTTAATAAAATAATAAATATACGATTAGGGCCGTCGTGAACACTGGCCTGCAGGGCTGCGTGACTGATTAGTTGACCTCAGGGCCATAAAGATCTTATCGATGTCTACCCCAGTTAGTCGTATTAAGCGTTACGAGCGTTCTTAATGACCCACGTTAGCCACTCTTTTTGACTGTTTACTCTGTTTTCGCGCCTCCTCTCCCTTTCTCCCTTTTCCCATCTCCTCCCCTCCTCCCCTTACTTTCTTCTATGCACTTGCTCTATCAGAATTGTCCCTGGATCTAGTATGATGGCAACCTCGTCGGTCCCTTTCCCTCCTCCCCTCCCCCTTCCCCTTACTTGATTTTTTTCCCCCCGGCCCCCAGGACTATCTGAAATGTCGACAGGCCTAGTACGATAGTCGCTTGTTTTGTTCCTCCCTTTCTGCACCCCTGTCCCTAACCTTTTTGTTTTTCTCCGGCTGTACCAGAAATGTCGTCTGGCCCATTACGGTAGTCGCCTGTCTGTTTCCATTTCCTTCCCAGTCTCCCTCTCCCTTATCTAGGTCTTAGCTCTTGCACTATCTGAAATGTTGTCAGAGTATGATAGTTAATTTCACATCCTTACTGTTCATGGCCTGTAAAAATGTCATTGTATTTTCCCCTTGTTCCTCCCATGCCTTGAAGCGCTTTGAAACACATTGTGTATAGGCGCTATATAAATAAACTATTATATCATAACTATCATATCACAATAGCTTTGAGGGCCTTCTGGAGTGGAGGCAGTGTGGGAATTTTGTCCCATGGCTATTGGTTGAGACCTCTTTGTCCCATTGGTGATGTCTGTTAGGACTGATTGTTCTATACTGTGGCCTGGTGTACAGGTGTATAGATGGCCAACCTAGTACTGAGACTGGGACAACTCTGTGAGCTGTAGCCAAACCAGTTCAAGGTAGCATGGCGAGTGGTTTAGGCTAAGTCTCAAGCGGTGGTGAGCTTGTAAGGTGTCCACAACGAGCACACACAGTGAAAACAGTTAAGGAAAACACTTGGACAATAGGGTGTACAAAATAATGCTTTACTTATGGCCATATTACACAGTGAAAAATGACTACGAACAGGTAACACTATCACACAATACTAATAATATACAATCACTGCAGTAGGGCAAAATACATATCAAACCCCTGAAAAGGAAGGTACAGATTAGTATACGCACTACAGGTCCACAGAGTTACAATCCTAGCTTCAGAAGTCCATCCCAAAAATGTATGTGGCCTTGTGCCCAAATGTTCGTCCAAGTTCCGTACAGTTTCGTGAAGCGGGAAAAAAATGAAGGTACGGTCTCTCGGGTGCAATGACCAGTTCAACATGGTAGGGGACAAGTTATTCTAACTAATGGTACCCTTTCCCCCCCCCCCCCCCCCCCCCCAAGGCAGGTAGAAAAAGGCTCCAGTAATAAAAAGTGATCATGAATAGGGCTTAGAAAAGTACAGCCACCGTTTTTGGCAAATTCTGACCCCTGTGTCCCTTACTGCAGCTGCAAATGTAGCGTGTGAAAAGAGTCCACAAAAAGGTATGCTGCCACCAGCCTGTCAGATGAACTTGTAACAGTGACTAAAAGTTACTGGAACAGCGAGGAAAGGGAGACTATGTTCCCCTCAACACTCCACATAGGGTGGGGAGTGCTGATCTCACAAAATAAAATACAGGAGTGGCAAAAGGGTGCACCCCTCTTACCCCCCCTCCCCTCCCCCCCGCCCCCACACCCAGCTTTGTTAACACAGGCAAAGCAAAAAGGAAAGCTCAAGGAGCTTCCGGCAACACTGCACAGAAAGTACTGCAATAATAAACTGTAGATGCCAGAAAACAAAGCATAATTCCATTAAAAAGAGGCAAAAAAGGTTCCCAAGGTTATAGTAAAAGAATGACTGACTTGATGATTGAGTGTGGGAACCGTTCTACACTCAGTGTCCAAAATTCCAATATTACAGCAGAAATGCTGTGGGACTCACAAAGTTGGAAAGAGTTTCACACACAAAGGAAAATCTATACAATACCCGGGCAGGCCATCACTCCTATGGGGTGGTCCTTGGAGTTTGCCTTTGTTTGGGATCAACCTGATTGGTTTTCCAAAGCACTTAATTGCTTCTTGAAGGTAGGTCCATGCTCAATAAATTATATAATTTCTTTGAAACCCCTTTGTGTGTTTGTGTGTCCTTGCGTCCTCTGTCCTTGCGCTCTGTGCCTTCTGAACTCCAGAAGAGAAGCAGGCTTTTACTTTCTAGAGGACATTTCACAATTTGGGCCTCTGCTGCAGTTTTAGAACCAGATCTGTTCATGTTGGCTGGATGCTGAGTTCTCGGCTAAGATCTGGTTCAGATATTTGGATGTCCTCCCTGGGCCTGCCCCCCTGCCCTCCACACCCCACCGCTCTTCCAGTGCTGGGACAGATATTGAGGGCTTTTGTACTGCTGCTTTCAGTTTTTAATACCTGGATGCCCTGTCTGTGTGTGATGCTTCTTCCGCCTTATGTATTGAGATACCACAATCCTGCCTCGTGCCCTTGTTCGCCTTGCTTTGTTGCATCACTGAGTCTTCTTTGGGAGCATCTTCTGCCTTTTGGGCTTTCTTCTTTCGTCCTTCAAGCTACCAGAACTGGTTTATCTGCTTTCTCCGTTGTCCTGGAACCACCTTCGCCATTTTATAGTTCTGGTTGATGGGTCCACCTCCAAGGAAAGGCAAATGTTATATTTGGCCATTGGGGGTCATTGTTGCTCTGGTAGTTAAAGCTGCTGGCTGACCAGATATTAAATCGCCCTGAAAAATAATAGCTGTTACTATCTAGTTGTTTCATCATACAAGTACTGCCTTTTCTAGAACTAATGTGAGTATGGGACTCCAGTGAGGTCCCCATGTTCTATTTTTGCAGGCATACTTCAACTCACTTAATCCATCGACTTGTACAGGGCGTTGATTCATGGTTGTCCGCATCTTTCTGCGGATGCTGGGTCACCAGCCTTGCTGTGTATCATATCAGGTGGTCTTTGCTGTCCCCTGGAGTGGGTTGCTAATGTCTTTGCACGAGGTGAGACTCAGCAGTGGTCCCACAACCGCGCCACTGCTAACGGACTGCCTTTTTTGCTGTGGTACTTTGAAGCCCTTATCTGAAACTCTCCAGAAATGTCTTTAGATGTACTTACTTGCCTCTAGTCCCTTTTCATGTATCCATTTTGGATTTCATTACTTTTTATAGGCCAACAGATGGATTTCTAGCTTGCACCCTTGATTTTTTTTTTTTATAACAAGTTTTATTCATTTTATAAACATAAACATACAAATCAAGAACAAAGAACCCGCTCAAATCGATCGGGTATACAAGCATTCTCTAAGCACGGCTCTTCGTACACATTGCAAGTGTCAAATTATCAAGTCCCTCATATAATAAGTTGCAGGTCATCCAAATTATACATGATGCAGATGGGTCTCCACGGGAGTCCAAACGTCTATGGAATCTATACATGAACTCACAACATACTATGTGTCTTCCCATTTTTGCCAGATCTTGCGTGCTTTCCCTGGGCATCCTCTGGTGGTGTATATTCTCATTTCCATTTGCACACAGATGTCCACGTCTGTTATCCATTGGTCGTATTGTGGGGATAAGGATGAGCCCCAGAGTTGGGCCAGATTCCTCTTTACGAGTCCTGTGGTAGTTGCCAACATGAGTCTCTCAAATCGGGAAATATCTAAGTCGTCATCCATCCCAAGCAACAGCAGTTTGGGGTCCATGGGTATTCGTTGGCCCATGACCGCTGACAATCTGTCACAACATTTCTGCCAGAAGATCTGTATTCGTGGGCACTCCCACAAGATGTGAAAAAAGGACCCCCTCGCCTGTTGGCATCTTAGACAGTTGGGGTCAGTTGCTCTCCCCCATTGGTGTAGGGCTTCTCTTGGATAGTATACCCTATGTAGGATTTTAAGTTGGATCAATCTGATTCTAGCCGACATGGCGACTTCCCTTGGGTACATGAGTGCTTTGGTCCATTCTTCCGGTTGTATTGGCCCCACATCTCTTTCCCATTTTGCTTTCAGATCTGTAAGTTCCGTTGTGGCGAAAGAGGCTATTGCATTGTACATTATGGAGGTTATTTTGCTGTCGATACGTTCTACCACAATGTTCCTCTCAATTGGTGTGCAATCTGGAATATTCGGTAGGTCTATCGCACATGTGGTAAGTGCATGATGCATTTGTCTGTAATGAAAGTGTTCTGTGGGGGATAGGTTGAATTTGTCCCTCAGGGTCTGGAATGACATTATCACTCCGTTTTGAATTATGTCTGCTAGCCTCGTTATTCCAGCTGCCTCCCAGGCCGCCCATTTCGGCAGTTTACCCAGCTCTGGTAATCGCCTATTACGCCATAGGGGCTGTGCCAACGTGAGCTTCCCATCCCATCCTAGATGCTTGTGTGCGTCTCGCCATATTTGCGTTCTGTGTGCTCTAATTGTGTTGGGGATCATGCGTACCTTGCTATGGTAGAGGGTCTCTAGTGGGGAGAGCCCCATAACCATCTGGCTATCCGCTTTAATGTGTGGTAATTCAGGGTTGTTATGCAGGATGTCATTTATTATTGGCATCTGGGCTGCCCAATAGTATGTTTGTAGGTGGGGGAGTCCTATACCTCCTTCCCATACGGAGCGTTGCAGGGTTTTTAGTGCGATCCGGGGGTGTCCTCCACCCCAGAGGAGCTTTCTGAGAATCTCGTCTGTTTTGTGGAATTCTATTTTGGGTACATACAGTGGAGCGTTTTGGAGGATATATACGAATCGGGGTAGAGCGAGCATTTTAAACATTGCTGCCCTTCCTAATAGGGTGAGAGGGAGGGTCATCCAGTGTTTCACGTCGTTTGCGAATCTATCTCTGATTGGGTGTAGGTTTTGGGATACATATTGCTTGAGGTCCGTCGTAACCTGTACCCCAAGGTATTTAATCTGCTCGGTTTCTATTCTGTATGGACAATTGCATAGAGCTGTCGCATCAGTTCCTTGGATCGGAAATAGAATGGATTTGCTATAGTTTACTCGTAGACCACTAAATGCTCCATAGCTGTTTAATATTTGGGTAACGATGGGGTATGACACTGGTGGGTCACTCATATAGATCAGTAGATCATCGGCATAGAGGGAAACTCTATCCTCCCAGTCCCGGGTCCATTGGAACCCCCTCCACAACTGTGAGTCTCTCAGCATTATTGCCAGGGGCTCAATTGCCAGTGCAAATAGCATCGCCGAGAGGGGACACCCCTGCCTGGTCCCTTTACCCAAATTAATGGTGCGTGAGGTCCATCCGTTCACCCTTATCTCAGCTGTCGGTGTATTGTAGAGCAACTTGACCCAGCCTATGAATTGCTCACCCAACCCCATCCTACCCATGATGCACCACAAGGCCCCCCAGTGGACTGAATCGAAGGCTTTTTCGAAGTCAATCGTGAGGAGTGCTAGTGACTCCCGTAACGTTGGACTTTTCAATGGCGGCGTGCAGTCTATGGATGTTCATGCGTGTGGATCTCTGCGGCATGAAGCCACATTGGTCTGGGTGGATAAGAGTGTGTATGACTGTCTGGAGTCTGTTAGCCAAAATCTTGGCTAGTATTTTGGTTTCTATATTTATAAGTGAAATCGGCCTGTAAGAGCTGCATATGTCTGCTGGTTTGCCTTCCTTATGAATCACCACTATGGTGGCATTTCTCAGGTCCGGGGGTAGGGTTCCTCTTTCTTTGGCATACAGGAACATTTTATGCATATATGGTACAATTTGTTCATTGCCAATCTTTTTCCAAGCCTCCACTGGGAAGCCGTTAGGCCCTGGGGTTTTACCATTTTGGAGTTGGGATAGGGCTGTTGATAGTTCTTCCTCTGTGATTTCTGTTTCTAAGCTCATCCTTTGCGTATCACTTAGGTGTGGTATGGTGAGTGTATCTAGGATGCTGGGATCCACTGCAGTCGTCGGGGAGGCGTATAGTGTCTCATAGTACTCTGCGAAGGTTTCAGCAATGGCCGAATCAGTCCAGGTCCGTTCAGCTTTCATGGTGGTTATACATCTTATCTGGCGCTGCCCCTCCTCTCTTTTCTCCAACCACGCCAGCATCTTGCCGGCTTTGTCTCCCGTCTCGTATAGTCTAGTGCGCATAGCTCTATGTGCTTGTTTCGCACAGGTGAGTGTGATATTATGCAGCTTCTTTTGTGCCGCTTGCAGGGTTCTGTTGTCGTCTGGAGCGCCTGTATTTATATATTGCATTTCGACATTTCTGACCTCTGTTTCAGCGTCTTCAACCTCCTTCCTGTGCGCTTTTTTGTGAGCAGCAGTCCAACTCAGTATTTCACCTCTCAGTGTTGCCTTGTACGCCTCCCATATGGTTCCTTGGTCGTCTATCGAGTCCTGATTTAATTCAAAATATGAGGCAGTGGCTTCCTGAATTTTTCCCACTAACTCTGTGAATCCTAGATAATATGAATTCAGGCGCCAAGTCAGTGGGGGCATGGGTCTTTCTGTTTCGAGTAGGATCATCAGCGGCGAGTGGTCTGAGATCCCTCTGGGGTGTAGCGTTGCCTCCCTTACCTTGTGTATGTCTTCGCCAGGGAGGAAGAAGTAGTCTAGTCTAGACAACGATGCGTGTGCTCCCGAATGGAAAGAGTATTGTTTCTCCGTCGGATGCAGATCTCTCCATGCATCCTTCAGTCCCATTGCTGTAGCGAAGGTGGCTATTTTAGTTGGTATCGCTGGGTTTCTCCCTCTTATATGTGTGCGGTCTAAGTTGACGTCCATTACGTCATTGAAATCTCCACCTACTACTAGTATATCTGCAGTGTTGTTGGCTATGATCGGTGTGATGTCGTCGAGAAAGGCAGTTATAAGCGCCGGGGGAGCATAGATCGCCAGTATGGCAATGGTTTGATTCCATAGCGATCCTTTTATGAAGACAAATCTTCCTCCGGTATCCAGGGTTATGTTGGATATCTCAATAGGGATTCTCTTGTTTATTAGTATTAGCACACCTCTCGAGCCCATTGAAAAACCTGCATGTATTGCTGTACGGTATTTGGTTCTTTTGAAGAATTGGCACCGTGTGCCAGCTAAATGCGTCTCGGTTAGCAGTGCTATGTCTGGGTTGTGACGATTCAGGTATTGTGTTACCAGTCTTCTTTTGATGCAGTTTCCCAGGCCATTGACGTTCCATGTCATGATATTAAGTTTTTTGGTATTTGGCTCTTTCGCACTCATTCCTTGTCCTGTTTGAATGTCCGTGTCAGTGATAGCAGTTTAGGCGAGGGGAATCCCGCGCTATGGGTGTTTGGACTGCCCTGTTTTCTTCCCATCTCAAAGTGCTTGTCTGAGCCGTGCTTTCCTTGTTGCCAACAAATAACGCGAACAAGTCCCAACTCTCCCCCCTCCCCATACTCCTTCCCCAACTGAAGCATCTGTCGCCCACACAACCAAACTTAATCAAACCGTTGAACTTGGGGTGTCTCTAGTCACTGTGGCGTTGGAGGCGCCGTAGTGGAGAGTCTGGGTATTGTATTGGACGCCGTGGGTTGGAGGTACCACGGCGGGTGATTGCAAGTTTCGTTCTGTTGCGGTTGCAATCGGGGGGGTGGCTTGCGTGGTGTGGTTTATCGCAGCCGCCAGCCATTCTGTGTAGTATTTGTTCCAGCTTGTGCCTCCGATTGTTCAGTTGCGGAGAGCGTTACATGCAATGATCTGTCGGTCATGTTTACTCATCGGCATTTTGTGGTAATTCTTCCATTTGTTGCTGTGGCTGTTCATTTGGCGGCCTGTTTGGTCGAGGTCTGTTTCTTCGGTTTTCCTGCCGTCTCCATGGGCCCCACTCGCCTTCTAGGTTGCGTTCCGCCCAGCTCCATGCCTCTTTTGGATCCGTGAAGTGCACAGTAGTGCCTTTGTGGTAGATTTTCAGCTGAGCTGGGAATAGCAAGCCGTATTTCACATTCAGCCCTTGAAGTCGCTTTTTGAGAGTGTCAAAGGATTGCCTTGCTCTTTGTACTTCTTTGGTAAAGTCAGGGAAGAGGGCTATCCGGGAGCCGTTATATGTCATGGCCCCTTTCGTCCTTGCCATGTGGAGAATCGCATCTCGGTCCCTGTAATTTAGGATCTTGGCTATCACCGCTCGTGGTGGTGCTCCGGGAATTGGTCTGCCAGTCGGTATCCGGTGTGCCCGTTCGATTGAGAAAAAGTTTGAGAGGGATTTGGGAGCGAATAGATCGGCGAACCATTGTTCGAGGAACAGCTCCATGCTGGGTCCTTCTTCTTTCTCCGGCAGGCCGAGGATTCGGATATTATTCCTTCTCGATCGGCCTTCTCCTTCTTCCATCCTCTCTTCCAGTGTCTTAATGCGGTCTAGTGCGGCATTCACTTGTTGACCCATGCTTCTTATAGTGTCCTCCGCCACTGATATGCGCGTTTCCGCCTCCCCTGTACGGGATGATAGTTTCTGCAGATCATGGCGCAGCAGGGAGACCTCTGTGCAAATGCTATCCATTTTGACTTCCATGGCGGATCGAGAATTGGAGATAGCGTTCATCACGTCTCTAAGGGATATGTCGTCCTCGGGCTCTGGCTCTGGTGCTTCGACAGTTCTGCTCTGAGCCACAGGTGTCGGGGCAGACGTTGTATATTGCTCCATTGTGTTCTGGGTTCCAGTTCTTCTAAGCCTTTCTTTGCCCATTTCTGGTGTGTGGGGAGAATAATGCACGTGCGTTCCCCCTGGCTGTTCTTCGTAGTAGGGGTGGGGGGGGGTGGAGACGGGCTGGCGGACGGACAATCCGGGGTGCCGTCTGCTGTGCTTCGGTGTCTCAGGAGGTCGCCTCCCTTCCTTCCCCCTCTCCTTACCGGTTTTGCCGCGTGCCGCTCTCCGGTTCCTTTCGTCGTCGCAGCGGTCGCTGCTGTTGGCGGCAGGCGCTCTACAAGAGATTGGAGCGCCCGCTCAGCTTAGGCCTGTAGTGCTGGTCTCCCAAGATACGGTGGTGTCGTAGGCCTCGGCGTAGCTGGGATATCTTCCCGGAGGATAGCTAGCCCAGCGAGGGCCCCGGGGAGCGGGGAGGTGGTTGCTCTTTTCGGTCAGCAACGATAGTCAGGGCTGCCCGTGGGACTATGATGTGTCGCCGTCGGCCATTTTGATTTCGTCTTGGCGCCGACCGCCTCTCTCTCTCCAACTGCCGATATCTCGGGATTGACGCTTCGGAATTAGCACCAGTTGCAGATATTGTTCCTACTGGGTTTCCGCCACCCTTGAGGAACTTTTTTAGGGCTATATTTGCCCAGATTCGTAGGATATTTCAGGATGTAGCTGGCGGCTTCGGGAGCTCCACGGGCTCACGTCTTCATCGGTCGCCGGTTGGCCACGCCCCCCGCACCCTTGATTTTTAAATGACTCTTCAATGTATTTCATTCCACTCTAGTCAAAGTAAAATACTTGATTGCATTGAATGAATGTATGGTTTTACTGCATCTTACTCCTACTTTGCATCCTTTTCCTCAATACTGAATGGGCGTCCCTCCCAAGGGACGGGACCAGAACCTTTTTTGAGCATTTCCCCTTTAAATTTCAGGCAAATGTAGGCACGGCTACAGGCGTGGCCAGGCTGCCATAGCCCCGCCCTGTGGCAATTGGTCTATCCCCTCTTCCACACTGACTGGATCAGACCTTCCTCCGCAAGCTCAGGAGTTTGCTTTTCATTTTTTATTTCCCGGAACTATTTTGTTTTTGCATCCCTACTGGCCTCCAATGCCTGCCCCTGGCTCTGTTCCAAGACACTTGGAAGTGTGCCTTAAGCAAACCTGTGGATCCTCTCAGTAGTCTCCACAGGCTTCGGGCTTCCACTTCCTATGCCTCTTCCATACTCTCCTCTTCGTCAGGGTGGCTGGAGGGTAGTCCTGGACCGTCCGTTCTAAATCTGTCCTAACCGCTGGAACCCCTCAAGATGATTACCCCGCGCACATAGTGGAGTCTGTGTGCAGGGGACTGGATGTATTCCTTGGACCTCGAGGATGTATTCCTGCATGTGCCCATATGAACTTTCAGTACAAGGCGCTGCCGTTTGGCCTGAACTCGGCCCCTCGTGCCTTCATGAAATTGAACGCAATGGTGGGCCTTCTCTTGGAGGGCCATCCTCTATACCCTTAATTGGACGACTGGCTGTTGAGGGCGGGTGGTGCACGCCTGCCAGATATCCTTAATCTTCTGTGGTATTCCCTCAACCGGAGGAAGTGGGCCCGATCTTCACTGGTGGCTAATGGACGGCAATGTTTCAGTGTGAGCCCCCTTCACCTGACGGGGGGCCTACCCTTCTGGTGACGACTGACTTCTCTCTTTCAGGCTGGAAGGCTACTCTTGGGGAGGGGGGAGTCGGGAGGGGGAGAGGCTATGCGATTCTTGGTGCATGGTCCAGGACGGAAGCCCTCCTACATACTGTCTGCTCAAGCACAGGGAAGTGGGCCTGGCCCTCAAAGTATTTTTGCCCCTTATAAGGGACACGTTGGTTCTGGTCAGGATGGACAATTCTATGTTTTACCTGAACAAGCAGGGTGGCATCCCCCTCCCACCCACCTCTCCACTGCATGGAGGTGGTTTTGATCAGGGTGTGGGCCCTGACGGAGGGGATTTGGATTTTGGCAGTTCACCTGCTGGGGGGGACAGCAATGCAGAAGCGGATCAGCGGAGTCGCTTGGGGTTCAACTACTCCTTGTTGCCCATGTTCCAGCATTGGGGAAGGGGAGCTTGCGGAACTGGACTTGTTTGCGCACCCCCCCCCGAATGCAAAGTTTGCCTCCATGGTAGGTCGAGGGTCACTGGGAGATGCCTTCCAGATCTGTTGCCAGGGCTGCAAATGTGTTCCCACCCCTCTTCTCCAGCAGACCCTCAGAGTTTTGGGCTTCTGCGGGCTGCAGCCTCATCCTGGCTGTCCACCACTGGCCTTCGAAACTGGTTTTCGGATCTGCTGCAGTTGTGCTCCCAGGGTCCCATACATCTTCCGATCCCCAGCAGGGGCTTCCTGACACAGCAGGACGGGGCAGTGGAACATCCAGATCCAGCCAAACATGGCCTGGTTCCTGATCAGCTGAGGCTTCAGCATGCTAAATTTTCAGATCACAATTGGAACAATATTTCGTAGGCCAGGAGGCCCTTGACCTCTGCTCCAGTATAAGTCAAATGGACTAAGGTCTTGCATTGGACTCGCATAAAGGGTCTGGACCCTGCCTCGGTCTGGAGTTCAGCTGGATGCTTGCCGCACATATTTGGCGGCATTCAGGATTTACAAGAATAGCCTTGTGAAGGTTTTTTAGGCAGCCACAACCCAGTGGTTAAGGCCCACCTTAAGGGGTTGTCTAGGCTTTTTTCCCCCCAGTGCATTGGCCGCATCTGGCCTGAATGTGGTTCTAGCAGCTTTGCAACACAAGACTTTCCAGCCGATGGCCGCTGTGGACATCTGCTTGGTGATGCTAAAGGCGGTTTTATTGGTGGCTCTCATCTCTGCACGTAGGGTTAGTGAGCTGCATGTGTTGGAAGCCCTTCACCGCTTTTCACAATGACAAGGTCATCTTTCACACTCACCCGAACCTCTTGCCTAAGGTGGTGTCTCCGTTCCATTTGAATCAGGAAATCTGCCTGCCTGAGTCAGCGAGGGCCCTACATTTCTTGGACATCAAGAGGGTTCTTAAGTTTTATCTTGCTCTGGCGAAATCCTTCAGGAAGTCAGGCATTGTTCCTGGCTTTTGGGGGCTCCTCCCCCAGCTTTGACTTCCAAGGCTTCCATCGCCCGTTGGATGGGTCCGTCTATTTCGCAGGCGTAGACGGCCATTGGCAAACCTGTTCGTAAGGGGATTCATGACCATGTGGTCAGAGCTAAGGCCATGGCTGCTGCGTTTCAGAGACCTGCTTCTTGGGATGTCATTAGCAAGGCAGCTACATGGGCTACTCAGTCTGCCTTCTGTAGGCACTGGTGGCTGGACACCAGGGCCAGCCGCGATGCACAGTTTGGTAAGGCAGTTCTGAAGAACCTTTTTGCTTCATCCTAGAAATGAGGCCGGTTGTCAGTTCCACCCTATATTCTTTTTCGGTGGAATCACCCACAAGGATGGAGTAAAGTGGACGGAAGGTATGAGTAATTAAAGTTAGTCACTGCAGTGAATACAGTATTCCTAGTCCCCTTTCCTTGATACATCCCACCTGCCTTCCACCACTGGCATTCCTATGGCTTATAGGTAATGAGTAGCCAGCTATCTAAGCATAGATGTTTTCAAAGGGACCGAGGTGAGGCGCTGGAGGTCGGGGCCTTGCTGGGTCGTTGCCACGGCCGAGGCCCGCGCCCCACTCTATACTAAATTTAAAGGGGATGCTTCGCTGCCAAAGGTTCTACTACCGTCCCCATGTTGAGGGACTCACAAGGATGGAGTAAAGGGTACTTTGGACTAGGAGTAACTTTAATTTTCATCGCAAAGTGATCGGGGGGGTGAGGGGGTTCGTGGAAGAGGGATGAAGGTGGATGGGAAATATCCTGGACATCCCTACCAGAGGCTACACAAGCTTGCGGGCAACTCTTACGATGTGGCTACAAGAAAGGCTGCACACCACAGTGCAAAAGTAGGCAGGCTGCCCTACAGTGTAGTGCTCTTTGTACATGTGGCGCTCTATGTACTGACTGAAGTAAGGGTGGGTGATTACCAATAATCTGTTGAGGAATCGTATCAATATTCATCCAATAAAGAACAGTAATCTACAAAGCAGCAATATAAGACACTGGGCCTCATTACGACGTAGGCGGTAAAAATACGTCATTACCGGCATGCCGGTTTGAACGTGTCCGTGCAGTACCCGCTCCGCAAACATAAGATTGAGTCTGCGTGCACGCGCATCCCTGCATGCTGGTAACAGATGCACCGCCTTGCCGGTAAAGTGCACCACCCCCCTATAGCAGCATCAAGGAATGCATTGAAACCTTCCCTGCCACCGTTGGCACCCTTAATAACGGTACCGCCATTACTGGCACCGGAAGAAACGTCATTGCGCCGGAACAGGAAATGCATCGGCAGCCATATTTAAAAACACAATCCATTGCAATCCTCCGCAGACAGAAGCTGAGCAACCAACATCCCAATTCCTACTGGTGGACAATGTCAAGTCGCCAAGAAAGGTTCAGCGCGTTTGCGAAAACTTAGTTTCAACGACAATGAGCTGAATATGCTCGCTGATACGCTAGTGGAGCAGGCTGATGTAGTGTTTTGCGCAGACCTGCGCCGTCCAGCACAGCTACAGAAAAAAAGAATATAAGAGAAGGTTTCATTTATGTGGAAAATTAATTTGAGTGACCACACTTGAGAGGGTGTAGTACAGGCAAGAGGGGCCGAAACATGTGGACCAGTTAGGGATCCATAGTGTTTGTTTCCTTATCTCTTCCACATAAATGATAGATGTGAGACAAAAGAAAAGTAAATTCAAGATCCAATTACCCCATTGTTGTATGAAAGTGGTGTGAGTTGAATATGAAATGTTTTTACACTGTTTTAAAAAAAAAAAAGAAAAAAAAGAAAAAGAAAGGGAATTGTTACTAAAGCATTGTTGCAATACAAATGTGTCTAAATTTAAGATAGGTGGTGAATCTACTAAACGACCCAGTAGATTTCCATCATCTGGCCTGATTTCCACTAAAGGGACATCTAGAGAGTGGTAGTCAATCTGTCAGTCTTCTTGGTTCTTCCTATGAAGGAGGCAGCATTTTGGGGGATGGTGGACAAACGCCCCAGCCACAGGACACAACATAGGGCACCCCTCAGCATGACCCTGAAGGCCAGGGCAGCCAGGGGAGTAGTCTCCACTGTCTTGCGCACGTCCACACCAGCCATGCAAACATCCACTTTGCCCGCAATACGGGACCTCGAGGGACGTTTGTCGAGGATGGAGGGCTGTCAAGAGTCCATGCATGCACTTGTGAAGCAATATGTTGCCGATGGGGAGGCAACACACTAGGCGATGAGAAAGGGAACACTGTGGCCATCATCCAGACTGTAAATCGGAATTCAAAGCGGGTCCATGAGGGTGTTGCAACTGTGGCCATTCTCTCCAGTATCTGAGCCAACACAATGGAGCAGCAGCTGTCAGACTGTCTTTATCTTCTTGCAGGAGTGATGCTGGCCCGCCAGACCCCCTTGATATGCCAGCTCAATCCTTAATAATTAAAATTACCAAACCGGCAAACCCAAGGGGAAAGGGGGATAGAGGATAAAATAACAACTGCAGATCTTCACTGGCTCTCAAGACACTGGACACTGGCTCCCTGATTCTTGGTTTTCAGCTACTCTGACTCTGTAGATGCTTTTTCTTTATTGCTGAATTGATTTAGTTTTCATCATTAAGCTGTGTCTGTGAAAATCTAAAAACAAGAATATACGGGTTAAAAATACTCTACTCTGAATATAGTGTATTTATATATATATATATATATATATATATATATATATATATATATATATATATATATATATATATATATATATATATATATATATATATAATTTTAAACCTTATTTTCTCTTTACCTGCTGCCTATGCTTGATTGCTGATAGGCATCAATTTTATGATACACTTTTCATTAAGTCTTCAAATATTATATAATATTTCAATTGTTAATAGAACCTTGGCAGTTTTTCTTGACTTAAGTGTTGCTGAAAATCTGAATTGAAATTGCTTTGACGAAATAGTTCAATTATAGTTCTTAAAATTCATGAAATAATTAAAGTTCTTCTTTGTAGAAACCTGCTGCTTTCTATGTATTGTAATTCTTGAGGAATAATGTATCCGTGTGTAATTTTATTCAACTTTGTAAACTTCTCAAGTTCTTTAGATACAGGATCACTATAGAGCACTGAGAACAAAAAAAATAACTTGTCTGCAGGACGCGACGTTACCCGCAAACAGAACAGACTAGAGAAAAATGATGACACGAAGCAAAAAATATAACCGCGCCCTAGTACATACTGGAAACCCAGAAAAAACTCTCCACAATATAAACTCAACTATTTAAAACTAGAACACTGAGTATTATAGAGTTTTTTTCAAACAACGTCCACTACGTCACTAGAAACGACCAGACGCCAAACCAGGAAGTAAATCAATACTATTGGGACACACGCAACAGACATACGCGGGTCCCTTACTCTAACTCAATTACCGTTTACTCAAAAATAAACGAGTCGCGCGAGTAACAAGAAAATACTGCGAAAATACTGCGAAAATACTGCGAAAATACTGCGAAAATACTGCGAAAATACTGCGAAAATACTGCGAAAATACTGCGAAAATACTGCGAAAATACTAAGAAAACCGAATCGAATTAAACACTACTGAAAATAAAACCTACGCAATACAATAATACGCTAACACGAAGTCGCAAGAAAAAATAACGCAATGTTAAATTTCGTTCTCCAAACTTGCGCATTGCAAATAATAGTTCTTTTCAAATCATAAACCAAAATGCAGATATTAGTTTCCTTGTTAATAACTCATAGTGGAGTTCAGTCAAAAAGATGAACTTTTCAGATAGAACGACTTAGCTTGCTTCATCTGTAAATATTCTTGTATATAATGATGACTTCTTCTTGAAGATATCTTTCTGTAGAGTTACCATCTAGGAATTACTCAAAAAGGAATTGTAAAACTTCTTAAAACTAAATATCTAGGGAGCTATAGTTTCTACAACATTTCTCTTTGGGAACTGGAATGAAAGGCAGTTTAGAATCTTGATGAAAGTTCCAAGCTACCTCACAGCACTATTCCTCCAATCACTGTTATGGAACAGAGCCACCATTTTGGCTTGGGAAATTAGACACTTCCTGCATAGTTTAACATTAAGGAATTTTAGGTAAAAAATAAGATGTTAAATTCAGAACTAACACTCAAACTTCACTCACCCATATATATATATATATATATATATATATATATATATATATATATATATATGTGATGATGAAATTTCTAAAATGAACATTTTCTAGTGTAATGTCTCTTTAACAATGTGGAAATATGCCATGGGATCCTGACAGCAGCATCCTGCTGCATCTGAGCCACATCCATCCACTTCCTAGACTACCACGCCTGCCGGCTCTACACAGACCAGCCCTGTGTGCAGGTCCCTGCGCACCATGCGGCGCACCGACATGCAACCCCCCTCCATCGTAAAGGTGGCGGCAGTAGCAGGGGTACCCTGCACGTGTTGATTGTCAGTGCATCTTGACACATGTTGTGCTCTTGATTTGGGGGGAGGGGGTGTTAGGCTGAGGGCGGAGGGCGGGGGGAAAGGGCTGTGTGGGAAAGGGCTGTGGGGGGGTGTTGGGGGGGGGGGGGGGGGCGGGGGAGGGGGTGTGTGTGTGTGTGGGGGGGTGGAGGTTCATTCATTTTGAAAATACCATCTGTTCAATACACCCGTTGTGAAGAAAGATTCACATGACTGAACAGTGCTGCTTCAGCGTGTGTCAGTTTATTGCATGACACTGTACAGTGCCCATTTTTCCCCAAACCCAGTGCCCATACTCTCCCAATCACTGCCTAGGGTCCCACTTCCATAGCACTCTCTGCATCCCAGGGCATCAGAAACGATGGTCTATCACTGATTGGCGCACACCACGCCCCTCATGTACATCGCGGCCTGGCCGATGCGCAACATCTTCTCCTTCCTCAAATTCACCTGGTGGTGGCTGGTGCCGCCAGATGCACAGTTTATGCAGCATGGCACATACCATGATCTTGCCCACTTTCTCAGGCCCGTAAATTAGTGCACCACCCAACCTGCTGAGGCAGCAAAACAGTGCCTTCAACAGGCCGACGTTCTGCTCTAATACCACACGAGTGCATGTATGGGCACGATTGAAGTCCTATTCGTGCCTGTTCTGCGGATTCCTGACGGGGGTGAGGAGCCACGACTTCAGGGGATAGCCACCATCACCTGCATGGGAGCACAATAAGGTATGTGCAAGGGTATTTCTTCAATTCCATTTGTGTACCTCGTTCATGCTCATATCCAGTAGATAATCAATGGCAGTTAGACTTTACATCTGCCCTGTACACAACTTGGCAATCCATGGTGCTGGTCTTGGGTGACGTACACGACTTGGGGGGCCTTGACATTGGAATCACCTACCACCCAGATGGAGTGGCAAGGTCCATGATGTACTCCCATCTGAGGGTTGTGTGGCAGGGGATGAGACCAAATGCATGTTGGCCAATGTTTGATGCGTTAGACTGATGCCCAACATGATACAGCTTGTTTAGACCATCATGCTTTTGGATAACAGTTGACGCCATGCACGTGTCCCTCGACGTCTTCACACTAGTCGCAATGTGATTGTTGGTAGGGTCCGCCAGTGTAGGGATGTGTTCCTTGGATGATGCAGGGTGTCGACTTGCATGTTGGTCGTCATGTGCTGTGGCTGATTCCTGCACCAATCGTGCCTATGTAGGTGCTGTTCACTACTTGATGGGTCCAATTTGAGGCATCCTTGTCACGTGTGTTTTCCCATTTGTATTCATCTGCACATGTTGCTATGGTGTTATGCAGTGTTACTGTTGGGTATGGGGCAGTGACTGGGGATTTCCCAGAGTGGGAACTCGTACTGCGCAGTCATGGATGCATAACCTACGATGTGCTTCGATGTGGTCATGTGTAGTCAGCTTTGTGACTGCATGATGGTGCATTGTGGTGCTGTGGGTACGGTCAGGTGATGTCCAGTGGACATGGTCAGGGGTGTGCGCTGATTGTGAGTCTGACATTCATATATACAACTTTGAGAGACTAGAGGGAATATTTATCTGGACCTCTTTAAGACAACCCTCAAAACGTCAAGGACTAAAAATACCACACTAATGCTTAAAGGGTCGCTTGCTTCTCCAGCACCTTCTTCTGACTTAGTCTTGCATGCTGTTTAACTCATTAGATTACAACATACTTTTTCCAAACAGTTTTTGTATCAAAAATATCAATTTATCCTCAATAAAAACATCACTAAAAATACATTCATAATTATCTTGAATACAAAACATTGCACTTTTGTCTAGATTCAATTATTGCACATTTTCCACTATTTTTGGCATCGTTGACCACAGACAACCTACATAACACTGTTATCTCATGCCTATCTCTGCTGTTAAATAGTTCATCAGTAGAGGGCAAGTTTTTTTCAGTTTTTTAATTTACTTTTTGTGTCCTCTACTGTCTTCACTGGGTATTCTAGATTCCCCAATGTAGTGTTCTACTATTCACACTTATGTCAATCATACATCCTTTCATTCTACAATCCACACTACCCAACATGTTTCTTTCCTTTATAGATTCTCGCAATTCCAGGAAATTCTTCAGGGGTTAATTTTTGTATAACAGTCTGTTATGTGGCGACCATTAGGTCTTCTTGTGTTCGTTACCCTTCTTGGTCAAGGCTCATGTGTTCGACTCGCATCTGTTTCATTTCTGGGCCAGAATTCCAAAAGAAGGTATCTGTGAGAAGCAAGTGTATGAAGAATGGATTGAATTATTAAGCCAACTTCTATGTAGTTTTATTACTGCATTTAGGGTATACAATTTACCATGAAAGAGACTATTCTTTCAGTCATTTGGCAAAATCATGCATGACTTGGTAGAGGACATTATCACGATACAGCATTTCATAAGGTGGTGTACCATTAACCTGGTAACCTACCCTCCTTTATTTTTAACCATAATTCCCCTGTTCTTCAATAGGGTATTGTTAAAGTATTTTCCCAAAACAACAAACCACACTACTATGAAGGTACACCATTTACCTTCTAGCTTTAGCATGCAAGTTGTTTATTTTTTATCCATCCAGGTATCTCTCTCTGGGTACCTTTGTGTTCACCTGTTGTAACACATATAACTACAAGGGTGTCAATTACAGTCGCTCACCGTTGGACCAATAATTCATGTCCTATGTGTGATAAGCACAGCCTGATCTACATAGCTCTAGAATATATACCTTAAAATAGGTGTTCTCATTTTTAAATCCGCTGCATTTACAGTTCTCAGCTTATCCTGATTCCTCAAAAGTCTTTATTCCAGGTGGATACCTCCTTTTATTCTAATGGAGTCAGGGTAAACCATGTAGACAGTGTTACATTTAATCTTCTACATCCTTATTGTAGCTACTTCCTATTCATAAACTATTTGGTATGTAATACTTAGTCAATAGTTATGACCTCGATCGCCCCGGGTTCCCACGTGATCTTTTAGACGGCTTCTTAGTTTTCTAAGCGCGGGTATCTACCGAAGTAAAAAAAGCGTATTTTTGAACTGAAACGTTCCGCTCTCTTGTGTGACCCTCCTAAAATCTAGCATTCACCATTTCAAATGCTTTGCTTACCTTCTGTCTCGATGGCTTGGTCCGTCTACCTCGCGGGTCGCTGCCAGTGTTATCTCACTCCTACTGGCTTCTGTCATCTTTCTTTCCACATACGGAAGTGCTCGCCCGCATCGCAGTTAGTTCTTCTTTCCGGCTTGTGGCTATTTCCGTGTTCTTTTCTACATTGTTTTTGATAGGCGTGGTTCCATTAGTCCAATGGCTTCCCGTCACGTCATCGTACTGTAGTTGAAGGTCCTTTTTTCTTACCTTCATTGCTCCGTGTTTGTTTTTTCTCTCTGGCACGGTCTATCCTGCACCACAAGTAAGGCTCTTATTTCATGATCCCGCAATGTTATGCCCAACAATTGTTCTATGTTTTTTCAATATTTAAACGTTGTATACTGCTGCGGAGCTGGATAGGTTAATTTCAATAGCATTTTCTCGTTTGCTTTCTGGAAACAAAAATCTTTGTGGTTTAATGCGTGTTTTTGTGCAGTAGATGTTGTCACATCTATCCTCATTGATCCATACTGTATCACTCAATTCTTTCATTGAGGCCACAGCATTTAGTTAGGAAGATTAGTTCTTTTTCCTTTGTCAAAAGTTTCTTCCTGTCGATGTTTGTCATTACTCTCTTTAACCTGATAAACCACAGACCACTTTAATTCTTCTGCTTTGTGGATCATTTCGATGAAATGTCCTACCATAGGTGCAGAATGAATTCTGTTCCTTGTGCAACTCTTATGTTCCGTTATCCTGGTTTTTATTTTTATTTCAGTCTTCCCTATATAGATTTTTTTTACAGGGGCACCATATCACATATACCACAAATTTGGAGTTGCAGTTAGTTGGTGCTTTCTGTTTCCACTTGTTCCTCAGTCCTAGATCTATTTGGGTTGATTTGTTTGTGGGCAGCACATGCAGCTGCCACACGGTACATGTCCCTCTGGTGCTCTCATTCCCCAATACTCTGTCAGTGTTGGTTGGAATTTGTGTTGCTTTATCATTATGCATTATTTGGTCCTTCAGTCTTACTTTTTCGGAAGGCTATCAGCGGTTTCTCCAGTGGGCTTTTTCCTTTTTCCATAATCGTCCAGTTTCGGTATATGATTTTCCTAATCCGGTTTGACAGATTGCTGTATGTGTTGACAAAGACCAATTTTTCTTTTTTTTTCTTTTGATACCTGTTGTTCGAGTATGGCTTCCCGATGGTTGTTGTCGGCCCTCTTCATTGCTCGTTTTATCAATTTATTGGGGTAGCCTCTTTCATGCAGGTTTTTTCTCAATTTATTGGCCCCTTCTCTATAGTCTTCTCTGTTCGTGCTGTTTTTCTTCAACTGCAAAAACTGCCCAAAAGGCAAGTTATCCCGTGTGTGGTTCGGGTGGAAACTGGTGTAATGCAATAATGCATTGCGATCAGTTGGCTTTTTATATGGTTTAACAAAGTTCTCCTTTGTCAACTTTTGTTATATCCAGGAAATTCACTTTCTGCTGTAATTTTCAGTAAACTTTAGATGTTGATTTTGTTCATTCAGCCATTTGAAGAAAGAAATTGCTTCACTCTCCTCGCCCTTCCAAATTAGTACAACATCGCCTATGTACCTCTTCCAGACCTGGATATTATTTCTGAAAGGGTTGTTGTCACCATAGATCACACTTATTTCGAAGGCCTCCATATATAGGTTTGCGATGCTCGGGGCTAGTGTAGCCCCTATTGCCGTTCCCTGTGTTTGTTTATAATAGCATCTGTTAAAATGGAAATAGTTTTCCGTTAGTGCTATTTCAGCACACCAAAGTATGAAAGAGACTGGGGTTTCGGTATTTCTATTCCCCATCAGTAGTCTTTCTTCCAAGATCTCAAGCGAGGCCCTCTGTGGTATTAGTGTACAAAGATAACACATCTAGGCATATCAGAATTTCTTCAACTGGGTTGAATGGTCTCCCTTCTACTTTATAGTTTGTGTGGTGTCTTTAATGAAGGAGGACATCTTTCTGACCATTGGTTGCATAAAGTGGTCCGCGAATCTTGATAAAGGTTCTAACACCGAATCACAACCTGACACAATTGGTCTCCCTGGAGGTCTAGCTACGGTTTTGTACATTTTCGGGAGAATATAAAATTGCGGTATCCTCGGTTTGTCTGTTCGTAGGAATTCTGCTTCTTCCTTTGTGATCCATCTCCTTTCCTCCGCTTTTGTTTTTTTCAGATGGATCATTGCTTCCAATTTTTGTGTGGGATTCTCATTTAATCGCTGATAACTTTGGCCATCTCCTAGTTGTCTCATACATTCCTCGATGTAATCTTTTCTATTAAGGATAACGGTGGCTCCTCACTTGTCAGCTTTTCGTATTATAATGGAGTCATTAAATAGCAGTCCCTTTAGTGTGATCTTCTCTTCTTGACTTAGATTTTGGAATTTTTTTTTTTCTGTATCTTTCTCTAATACAGCAAGTTCTTGTAATACCCTATTTTCAAAAACTCGAGCTTCCGCAGTCTGAGTGTATTGGGGGACAAAAGTTTGATTTATTGTGTAATCCACTATCTATTTCAGTGGAATTCACTTTGTCTTCAAAATATTGTTTGAGGTGTATTTTCCTCATAAATTCCGCTAGCTCTTCCCTAAACTTAAACCGGTTATGTTAATTAGTGGTCATAAAACCAAGTCCTTTTTCCAATGTTTGAGTCTCAATTTGGCTAAGGTGGTATTCGGAAAGGTTTACCACAGTGCTTTCATACTGCGTGTGACTCTTTGGTCCGGGTCCCATTCCTGTTGGTCCCGACCTAAAAAATGTTGTATGTTAGGATTTCCTCTGTTGCCATTCCTTCTCGCACCGCCCTGTGCTCCTCTATATCCCCGTCTGCCTGAATTGAATTCGGAATTACGTCCTCTTCTTCCTGTACTAGTTCCTTCTCCTGCACTATCTTCGCTTGAGCTATACAATGTACCTCTGAACCTTACTCTTCTTTTGCCCTTGCTTTGGTTTCGAGATGCTCCTAGGTCATCTTTTTCTTTGAAATAGTTTTCTTGCGTATACGCAAAGGCTTTTTCATGTGTAAATTGTTGAATATCATTTTTCAACCTTCTGAATCGTTCTTTCGTAAGGTCTTCCTTGAATATTTTCATTTTGTTCATGAGTTCGTCTAGTCTCTTTTTATATCGTTCAATGGGGACTATCTTTTTGATCTCTTCCAATTTCTGCAGGTCTATCGCTATTTTCTCTGTTGTCTGGCGTGTCTGACATTCACACATTGGTGTGCGGCAGAGTATGTCAGCCTCCATTGTCTGTCACATGCATCTTATTTGAATGATTATGGGCAGAGTATTTGCCAGCATGGACAGTGTCCAAACACCCCATTGAGGACACTCCCATGGGCCAGAGGGCAGAGTCACCCAGCAGCCAGGCACGTCGGGCAGCATCTCGTTCCATATAGCCGGGTAGCGAGGAGTTCTGCAGCACCATTGCATCATGCGTGGATCCTGGGTATCTGGCACAGCAATGTGTTATCATCTTGCTGCCATCACACACCATCTGCACATTGGAGTGGTATAGCTTCCGATTGCGGTACACCACCTCCACGGCATGTGGGATACCAACTCCACGTGGGTGCAGTCGGGGGCACCAATGACATTGGGCATGCCTGCCAGTGCATGACATTTATATTTTGGTGTCATTCACCTCCTGTTCTGTAAGTGGTAGGGATATGTAGTCCCTTGCATGCTTTAGGAGTGCATCCAGCACTTGGTTTAGCACACCGGAGAAACATGGTTGCGAGATGCCATGCAGCTGGCCCACTGTGTGCTGGTAGGTGCTTGTGGCCAGGAAGTGGATCACAAACGCCACCTTCAGCAGAGGGGGGATGGCGCTGTGGATGTTGATCAGGCTGACCAAGTCTTCATGTATTAGATCCACTATGGTGGTGATTGTGTCCCTGTCCAGGCAGTACATGGTGTGGATCTGTGCTGGGGTTAAGTTGAATGGACTGACCCTTATGCAAGGGATTGGTGGCTTCCTGCTGGGAACCACTGCCTGCACTGGTGGAATTTGCTGGGGCAGTCTCACCCTACGGTAATGCCTTATCGGTATTATTACCGGAGCGTCAACCTTGTAATGATGCCCACTGTATTTGCATTGCATAAACCACCATCGTTAATGGTTTTGCTTTTCTACTAGGACTATCAATCAATACATTTCTCCAGCATGGGGTCTGGCATGGATTCACATGCTCATGAATATTCCCCGTCGTCAGGCTGGGACTCCTCGGTAAAGAAAAAATCAGTATCAGTTTCGTTTCTGATCTGTCTTTCGTAGTAGTAACCAATCGCTGATCTCTGCGTCATACTGACCACGGCCAATGACTGCCCTCTACCTAAGCCCCGCCTCTGGCAGCCATCTTCAGATTTTTACCGCACGTTCAAGTGTTGGGAGTCTTCGTGCTTAGCTCTTGAGCTTTTACTGCGTGTTTCGCGCTTTTTCAGGTGAATTTTCACATTTTTTTTGGTTAATCGAGCCTCAAGCTTCACCGTTTCTACTCCCGTTAACGGCTACCCGTTGCAGGATTTTCCTACGCCCCTCAAGGGTGAAGATTTCGTCGAATCAACTTCTTGGAGGATTCCAGAAGATTCGCAGCCTACTTCGAGATGGCCCAGGATGCGAGTTTGTCGCCCGGACCCAAGCTGTTTCGCAACTGCCCTGGATGCGGGCAGCAAAATGTGTTTACGGAAGACGAACATTCGCGATGCCTCTACTGTCTTCATGGGGACAAGACTCATGTAGAGAAGGACTGCCAGTTCTGCAAGAACGTCGGAGCGGACCATGAGGGACCGTCGATCCCGTCTCGCAAGCTGGTTGGAGAAGGGCTCGACGGGTGAGAAGAAGAAAGGGTCCGAGCGGGCTTCTAAGTCCTGTGCGGGCGCCCCGGCGACGGGGGCCAACACCAGGCCAAGCGCCGCGAGTCCGCTGGCTCCGGGAGCGCCGAAAGGTCGGGCTCTTCGGTCGCCAGGCAGGGCGCACCTTCCCCGGCACCGTCAACCACGAGCCAACGCTCCGGTTCGGGGAAGAGAAAGTCTGAGACCCCGGGTAAGCTTCGGGAGAAGCCCTGTCTGATCTCGGAAGAGGGGGAGCGAGGCGTCGCCCCTCCCCCGAAGGAGAAGGCCCGGGACGCACCTAAGGTGGTGAAGGCCCCTACCCAGCAGGCGAGGGCCTCTATCGAGGCTATCGCGGCGACTCTGGCCAAGCCGGCAGAGACACCGCCAGCAGAGACCGCCTCCGGGACTAGAGTTTCCCTGCCGCCAAGGAGGGAAATCCTCTTTTCAGCCCATCGTCGTGGCCGCCATGATGGAAGAAGCGAGGGGGGGCACGGTGCCCTCCTCGAGCTCGGAGTCAGCCTCGGAGGAGGAACTGACCGAAGCCGTGAGGAACCTCGAAGTCCAATTCGAGAAGGTTCGATCCCGTCAGGAAGATCCTCGGGAGATAACCGAGGAAGACGACAATGGTGAGTGAGGAAGAGCGGCCTTCCCTTCCGGCGCAGCCGGATCCTAGGCCTCAGGATGGCTCGGCGGCCATTTTGTCTGCCATCCAGTCCTTCTGCTCTGAGATAAGGACGAGATTCCCATGGCCCAGGCCGGAGGACCCGCAACCTGGCCCGTCGGGAAGTCCTCAGAACAAACGTCGGAGGACCCAACCCTCTCCTCCGCTCGCCCCCGTAAGCCCTACAGTTCCCTCCTCATCCTCCCACGAGTCAGGAGATGACGGTGCGTTGGGCTCGACGACGGGTTCTGAGGGTGACGGCAACGACGGAACGGGTCTCCCGTCGCACGGGCCTCGCCGCCCAACGAGATTGGCTCATTCCACGCCATGATCGCCAGGGCGTCCGAATTGTTCCAGCTCTGCCCGGAGGAGCAGAAAAAGGAAGGTTTCCTCTATCAGCGCATCAGCGCCGGGAGGCCAAGAGGAAGACGGTCATCTCGGTGCCCCTAATCGATGACATCTGGGAGGAGGGCCTGTCGGTTCTCAAGAACCCCTCCACGGCACCGGCCAAACGGGACCGGTACGAGAAGTACCGGGTCCCCGAAACCGCTCCCCTGTGCCTCGGGGCCCAGCCAACGCCAGACTCTGTCGTCTCGTCGGCGGCGAAGAAGAAAGCGGCTGGGTCAGGAGCCTCGTCGAATTCCCTGCCGGACGGCGAGGGAAAAGTTGGACGCCATTGGGCGGCGGGTCATTTCGTCGTCGGCGGCGACGACGATCAAAGCGGCCAACACCCTGGCGATCGTGGCCCGTTACGACAGAGCTCTGGTTTAAGCTGGCCCCCATATTGGACTTCCTGCCGGACGACACGAGGTGCGAGGCCCTGGAAATACTGCAAGAGGGTGAGGTGGTGTCGGACCACGCCATAACGGTGGCAACCGATATTGCCGATACCGGGTTCCGCCAGCTGGGCAACGGTGTTTGCCTACGACGACAGGGTTGGCTCCGGGCGACCGACTTCCGTCAGGACGTCCAGACCAGGATGTTGGACATGCTGTTCGACGGCAGCAACTTGTTCGGGAAGGCGGTGGAAGAATCCCTCCAAGCCATAAAAACGGACACGGAGACGGCCCGCGCCCTAGGAGCCCTTCAGCAACGACGGCCCTTTCGGAGCTCCGGAGGCAGACGGGGTGCCTCCAAGGGATCCAGCGGTGGCTCGTCCTACCGCCAGGCGGCACGCTCCTCGTCTCAGGAGGCCTACAGGGGTCGCGGCAAGCAGGGAGCGCCTCGCCGCCGTCGGCAAGGTGGCCAGGGCGGCAAGGCCACCACCTCCAAACAGGACTGACCCGGCCGTGGTCTCGGGCCCCCACCGAAGCACCCGGACCTTCTGGACTTGTCAACGTCCCCTCCCATCAAGCTGTCGGCGGACGCGGACCTTCTCTCCAGAGAAGGAGGCGCCATCTTCCACCACGACCCAGCGTCGTTGAACCTGCAGGCTTGGCTCCTGCAGCGCTAGAGTTTGGAGGCTACGATATACCGGCCGATTGCAGAGAGGTTCTTGCAAAGGCCAGGGTGTCCTCGACTCTCAAATGCTACGGTCATAAGTGGAAGAGGTTCTCTATCTGGTGCCGAGCACAGAAGAGCAACCCCCTACGGATTACGGCCCCTCAAGTGCTGCCGTACCCGCTATCGCTGGCAAAGGCTGGGCTAGCCCATGCCTCCATTAAGATTCATCTGGCGGCGATCTCCAGATATACCAGAACCACAGGACGGACGTCCCTGTGGTCCCATCGACTGGTAAAAGAGTTTATGAAAGGACTGTTCCGGTCGTTCCCGCCGGTGAAGGCCCCAGCCCCGGCGTGGGAACTTAACGTGGTGCTGACCAGGCTCACGGGGCCCCCATTCGAGCCGATGCACTCCGCACCGATGAAGTTTGTGTCGTGGAAGACTGTGTTCCTGGTGGCCATTACCTCCGCACGACGAGTGGGAGAGATCCAGGCCCTATCCTGCAAAGCACCGTACCTGACTTTCCATGCCTCGAGGGTGGTGCTTAGGACGCACCCCTCCTTTATGCCCAAGGTGCCGTCGGACTTCCATCTTAACAAGCCCTTGGTGTTACCTGTTTTCTTCCCGTCACCTTCGTCGCCGGCCAAGAGGACTTTGCACTCGCTGGATGTGGCTAGAGCGCTGAAGTTCTACGTGGACCGCACGAAGAGTTTCCGGAGGACATCACAGCTGTTCGTCAACTTTGGACTTGTGAATCAAGGGAAGGCTCTCTCGAAGTCTTCTATTTCCAGATGGCTCTCCGCCTGCATCATGCACTGTCACCGGTTGGCTAACCGACCGCTGCCAGGCCGTCCGAGAGCCCATTCGACCAGAGCGATCGCTGCTACTACAGCGTTCTTATCTGGTGTGCCCCTGCTGGACATCTGCAGGGCTGCCACGTGGAGGTCGACGCACACCTTCACGAGATTCTACTGCGTCGATCGGGATTCCAGGGAGGAGTCCAGGGTCGGCCAAGCAGTGCTGCGCAACCTGTTCGCTTAAGGTGAGCCTGGTGATGAGGTAAGAGATGCTTAATGTTGAGTTTTTTTGTATTGCTTAATGTTGAGCCTTTTGCCACCCCCCCGTGGTTGTGCATGTGTGTACTGCTATTTATTCTTATATTCATGAGCATGTGAATCCATGCCAGACCCCAAGCTGGAGAAGGAACAAGTTACTTACCTGTAACTGTTCTCCAGCATGGGTCTGGCATGGATTCACATGCGAACCCTCCCGCCTACACCTCTGCGGCTCTTCACTTGGTCATACTGCCACTTCACGTGCTACCAAATCTGAAGATGGCTGCCAGAGGCGGGGCTTAGGTAGAGGGCAGTCATTGGCTGTGGTCAGTATGACGCAGAGATCAGTGATTGGTTACTACTACGAAAGACAGATCAGAAACGAAACTGATACTGATTTTTTTCTTTACCGAGGATTCCCAGCCTGACGACGGGGAATATTCATGAGCATGTGAATCCATGCCAGACCCATGCTGGAGAACAACAGTTACAGGTAAGTAACTTGTTCCTTATATATTCTGCTATAAATTATGGAAAAGAACATTTACTACTAGGCTTCATTTATACTTCTAAAGTGTACAGTAGGCATTACACGACCACGTATATGATTGAACAATGAATATCTACTGAAATTAAGTTACCTAAATGACAGCTAGTCACCATTTTTAAAAATAAAAGCTGGCAGCTTTGTAACCAGAAAAATCTGAGATGGCCTTGTAGCCAAAAATGGTCATTAGGTTGTGGTTTAAAAGTGTGGCAAAATTCATGCTTCTTTCATCAAAGGCACAATTGGTGCTGTCATGATGCATACCCCCGGGCATCCAGACCACGTCCATCAGCCCCGGGAGCAGGCATGTTGCCTTGAGAAAACCCAGCAACCCCTGTTAGGGGCTGTCTGGGTTCAGTCCTGGCGCCAGGCTCATATGGGACATCAGTCCTGGCGCCATAAGCGCCAGGCTCATAGGTGCACACTTACCTGATGCAGACCATGCTGCAAGAAGATCCAAACCCATGTGAGGCCTAGAAGGGACTACTTTACCTTGGGGACTATTTTGTTACTCTGGTGTGGTTGGGTAGGAATACTTACCTGGGACTACTTTGGAGGTTATTTAAACCACGCCCGAAGAGCAGCACACGCTTCGCGTTATTCTGCATCCAGCAGCGTAATGTTCACCGTGCCAGCAGCAGCATCCAGCCTTCTGCCACGCCCGCCTCGAACCTGGAGCACCTAGAAAGAAGGAAAGAAGCAAAGGTTAGAACAAGAGTATTACCTGATTTCCTACCAGATTTCGGATTCATCGCATCTTCAAACCAGAGGAAAGATTTTGTTTTAAGTGTCACATCGCAGCAGCAGCACCGCGCTATACTCACCGCTCCATGCAGCATTTCTTCGATCAGGCGCTGTCTCCATCTTTACATCGCCGAATCCCGGCACCTAAGGGGGACAAGAAACCAGGTGAGCAGAGAGAACAGACAGACAATCTCTTTAGCCGCCATATGCTTACCTAATTTTACCGCCAGAGGTATTATTCATCAGCACGCCACATCTTCTTATGCCACACCTGTAAGAAAAAGAGAAGGCAGCAAGTTTAACCCTTGGAATTATTTACCGGAGAGTGTTGGGTAACAGACTTTTACCGGAGCGCTTTCAGCAGTCCATCTTCTTATTGGGTCAAAGTTGCAAGCTAAAAGAGGAATTGGGCAGGAGTGAATTCCAGACATTTTGAACTCTTACGAACTATATACGGCTCTTTGCCAGGACCTTTTGGAGTCAGGATTCGTCTACAACTCTTCCAATATCTTCAGGCCAATGAAGTAACTGGTCATCAACTGGTCATAAACGCGCCCCTGCGTGCTTCGGGCTCATCCTACAAGAATATAAGGTGAGATTGCTGAGAGGGCACAGAGGTGATTAGTGGGGAGGACAGTGGGGAGCTATCACTTGAATCCACAAGTGGCTAAATCCATATTTCTATGGGTCAAGTAGACAAGATAAGGAGGGCAGATCCAGTCAGTCATCGCTGCACTACGCATCACGTGGGTGGAGGCTGCCACAGTCCGGCTCCGACCGATGCCCCTGTGGGAGCCAGGTGAGCGTAACGGGTACACCATCTGCAGTATTAATGAGGGTTGAGATCTGTGCAAAAAGGACTCTAAGCTTGCGTGTCTTGGAGGGCTTGAGAATATCTGGCAGGAATGAATGGGTGAGAAAAGATGAGTCATTGGAGGCTGAGACTTGGATTACTTGGTTTTATGCTGCTCTTCCAAAAATGAAGTGCCATCCAGTGACCGATTGGCGATGTCAGAACGAAAGGAAAAGACCTGTCTGTTGTCCACGAAGGGGTAATGGGAGATGTTATAAAGGGTGAAGATTATTTGGCTGGAAATGCAGCGTTGTGGGACACAGATGGGTACGGAGATTTGGTGAGAATGTACAGTGTTCCAGGAAATGGGTAACACTTGATCGGAACGGTGGGAAGCTATACTCTGTGCCCTGGATGCCAATGTCTGAGAAGGCCAGAAGGAGAGTGGGAGTAATAAAGGGAGCAAAGAGGTCGTAAACGATAAGAACACAGCAGTTTATGATCAACCGAGGTCATACAATTTGAGACATGGATGAGGGCAATTTCTGTAGATAAGTGTTCTACAACAGGCAGCTCTCCAGTTGTTTCGGACTATAACTCCTGTTATCCCTCCCCATTGACTGTGCTGACCAGGGTTCATGGGAGTTGTAGACCAAAAGATTTGGAGAGCCAAAGATTGCAGACCTCTGCTGTAGAGGGACTGTAACTAAATATAGAATGGAGGCTGTTGGAGCTAGTTGGTGCCAACATATGATGATATCCTTGAGTTATTCAAGGATTTTATACCAGTGAGGAAGGTGTGAAATGGCCCAATAGTTGGCTGCATTGTTGGTATTAGCCAAGGGCTTGTTGCAGTTCGCTGAGAAAGTAGATACCTTGACATTGGCAGGAAGGGTTCCACAATGGAAGTTAGATGGAGGAGAGATCGGAGCAATTGAAAGTTGAATGTTCCTTGCTAGTCTGCGAAGCAAATGGGTCAACAGGCTGAGCTCGGGATGGGTGCCACTTCACTGGGATAAGTTGAGTAGGTCTGAAGCAGTGTAAGGGTGGGTGGGGAGAAAGAAGGTGCAGCAGAAAGGGATGGCATGGGAGCGAGGAGGAGCCAGCATGGTTTCCCGAGGGTGGGATTGAAGAAGTAATGACAGTAGTAAAATTTTAGTTGGTTGAAAAACATAGTGGATGAAAGGACAGACTACTTGTAGACTATGTGCGTTTGAAGCATATACACAAAAAACGAGATGCACCAATCTCATAGTGGGTGACTGAGCACAAGCTCTCTCCAAACTAATTGTCCTGAAAAAATGGAGCTAGTTACCATAACAGTCATATAGATAATAATGTATTAGTTCGTATATTCAATTCATTAAAACCCATAGTCACAAAACGAGTCGTCACTCGATAAATTAACACTTACACAAGATCAAAATGTATCGACATTTACACCATACAAAAGACACAATGATATTGTAAACTTCACTCCTAAAATGTCTTGATATTAGAATCTCAACATGTTTCTGTTCTTGCATACCACGCTGGTCGAACATTCATCAGGGGGATGTTCAATGGATATTCATTTCTTCAAGACTTTGTGCTTAAGGAAGTATGCATCACACATACAACATTGGATTCAAACCTTGCATTGCACGTTATACAAGTCTTCTGCTTCATTCACAAAGCCGCTTCAGTCAACGACGCCACACTCAATAGTGCATGATTGTCCAGATTTCATTTAAAACAATTCCATACGGGTTACTCTGTAATGGTGGATAGCGGATATGTTGAAGTTTACAATATCACCATTGTGTCTTTTGTATTGTGTAACTGTTGATACATTTTTAGCTTGTGTAAGTGTTATTGTATCGAGTGACGACTCGCTTTGTGACTATAGGTTTCAATGAATTGATTGAATATATGAACCAATAAATTGAATTGTTATATAATCTAGGACTGTTATGGTAACTAGGTCAATATTTTTAGGGCATATTAGTTTGGAGAGAGCTTGTGCTCAGTCACTCCACTATGAGATAGTTTTGAAATTGGTGTAGCCATCCTCTTTCTCTTTCAAGTAATGCCCCTTTTAAATCAATAGATGTGTAAACAGATTTCAAATTACCATTGTAATCCACACCTTTCCACTTCTCATTCATGCAAATGAAAATATGCATTGTTTCACATCTGGTACGAATATGAACACCTCTTCGCTTCTGGTAACAATGATCAGAAATGTATTTTGGGGGTGTGAGTGGAAATGGGGCAGGCTTCGATTTGCACGCAGTTTACTATTGGAGAATTTTTCTCCCTATTTTTGGGTGATTGTGCCTGTTTTTAGGGAGTAAATTGATGTTTAGCGGCTTATCTGTAGTGCTGCTTGTAGGTTAGGGAAATGGTGTACAGTCTTCGTACCACCTGCACAGGTGGTGATGCAGGTCAATCGTAAAGGGGAGGTTCGCGGGGTGAAGGGGGAATTAATCCAGGTTTTGGGCCAAACACTGACCTTTACTTGGGAGCCCTTTACTGTGGTGTCTGGTTGCAGGAATGCCTGCGTACTGGACAAAGTTCATCTGAGGGGTATCTCGTGGCCCAATCCAGTGGTGCAGTGTACGTTCTTCATGCACAAGGCCAGGCAGTTTGATGGAGGGCATCAGAGCTCCTGCTTTGAGACAGACGCTGGATGAAAGGACAGAGCGAGGCTGTTGCTTGATCGTGACCTGGAGATGTTTTGTGGGTTTCATTTTGATTGTGGTTAGCCCCCCCCCACCCCCCTTTGCCTTGTCGGGCAAGTACTTGGATCTGGTCACACCCTGGAATTCTCCAGAAAACCTATGCCCAAAGCATTGGATCAGATCTGCCGTGCCTTATGGCAAGAGGTATTAAACCTCCAAAAACAGGGTTGATGATCCTCTGACTGAGGCACTCTAGGATCTTTCCTTTTTTTGAGTATCTTGAGAGATTTCATAGACCTGTGCAGTCTTGATCAATGAATACAATATTCCTTTTGTATGATAACCCTGCAGAAGGCGCTACAATTCCTTGGGCGAGAAGACTTCAGAAACAATTGCTTTAAGAGGACTCTTATTTCTGTATACTGCTAGCAGGCGCAGAAAATACAAAATGTTGGTTGTACCTTTTGTATCACTTCCAGTTCAAGGTCTTGCCATTTGCATGGCTCCACAAGTCTTCACCAAATGCCTGCCTCTATTTGCTGCATGGCGTGCAAGTCTACCCCTAAGTGGACTATTTTTGGCGTGCATTCTTTCAACCAAGCTCGGAGCTGAGCGATTAGTGCTGCATCTATTTCGACAGCCTGGCCTCTCCAATGTATAGAAATCTGACCTACATACAAAGGAGATGTCTTTGTTGAGAGCTCGGTAGGACTGCTCATTTTCAAGTATTTCAGTCTAAAGTCCATCAGTACCTTCTCTTATCGAAGTTCGGAGAATTCTGTCAAAAGATCCGGCATGGTGAGGTATTTCAAATGGATACCAGTGGATTATGTTGCTGTGCATAGGCCTGGTACCTCATTGGCCAAGGCCAAGATGGGGGGGGGGGGCGGGCTGAAGGGCCTTTCCAATAACCCAGGTAGCTTGACAAATTGAGACTAGGAAGATGTGGTATTAGAGTGGAAGTTTCACATCGTTCCGAAATGGCAATTGCAGGTACACCGGGCCTCATCACGCGTTGGGCGGTAGCCCTTAAATAGCTCAAGTTCCCGTTAAACAGTGTAGGGAAGGGGGAACCCCTGAAATAGAAACAATAAAACACAGAGGAGTTTATTTTGATGCAATTTTGTTTGAAAAGATTTAATTGGAGAAAAACAAGTCTGCAAACGAACATAGACCTGTTTAATAGGATAACGGCCTGGACACAGACCCCACCACTTTTTTTGTGTGGGTAAACAGAGGTGCCATGTTCTTGCAACTATCTGTAGAGTCCCAGCTATTTTGAAATTGAGATATTGGCCACAGCTAAAACATTCTTCTAGACTAACTCGGTGATGGTGAATCCCTGGTTGAAATGCTGAGAAGCAATATGCAGATTAACATGTGAGGTGAAGGACTTGGCTCCAGGTTGGCTGAACATCGGTCGATTTTGTAGTGATGAACAGAGTTTACCACCTCAGAGTTGGGCCAGTTGCTGGGGTAGGGTTTCAGAAGCATTTTAACTTCCCTGGTTGAGAACATTTATGTAGCCTTTTCTGCCTATGCCTCTAACTGGGTTGGTGTCTGGCTTCCGTCCACTGGCCGTACAATGATTCTCAATTATGGCTTGTTCACAATAGTGGGTCACAGGTTTCCACAATATCCATCAACACTTAATGATGGCCCTATAGGATAGCTCGGGGGCATCATATGTGTCCTGGACGTAAGACAACACAGAGCATCATGGGCTGGAAACTCAGTCCTGTGACCAGATACTGGTCTCCAGCATGAAGCACGATATAAAAGCTCAATTTTAATTCTGGGCCACTTCTTTACAAACTGTCTTGCAATCCAAACTGTCTTGCAAGAGGAAGGTCAGACTCTCCCACCAGCACCATCCAAAATCTTTGTCACTGACAGTGTGGTAGCGGAGCGGAGGCAGTGTCGGGATGTATGCCTAGCTGAAGAATGTTTTAAGTACTGATAGAAACCCAAGCTCTGTCACAGCACATCAATCAATTTAAGTGGTGGACTTGCAGCCTGCTGCAGTTGATGCAAATAAATTGCTTCTGAATCTTCCCATTTTGTAAAAAAAAAGGGCCTAAGACCATCGAAGTGTTCACCTATCAGTGATGTCATAGTACACCTGGGGCGGGGGTTTCTTTAGTCAATATCTGAAAGGCCTGCCGCAGCTTGATCTGCCTTTTTCCGTACATGGAGTTACTCAGGAAATCAACAGGGCTATTGAAGCTTCCTGCATAGGTCCGAATGGAAAATGTGATCATGGAACACAGCCTTCAGAGCGGCCAAACTAAACTAGGTGACTTGGTGACATTAGCCTTCACATCGAGGAACCTTTTCTTAAACTTCCTTGTGTCAGAATGGGGCCTAAGACTCAACCAGGCAACTTTCAAAGGTAGTTTCTGATTTCCACACCAGACCGTTTCACTACCAATTTTAATCCAGGACCAGTCCCCATCTGCAGAGAAGGCCCGTCACACATTGGACACCATATGTGCCCTCGGCTACTCTGAGGGAGCATGGCTGCCTTCAGGCATTGGTACCTTTTCCACACCGACATCCTGATCAGGGTTTCTGTCCTGCATCAGCATGGGTTATGTACATGTTCATAAAGTTCTATTGCCTAGAGTTGGAGACCACCTGGGCTTAGATGGTAGTAGGGGTCAAGCCTTATTACAACACTTGTTTTTTCTAAAGTTGAAAATGTTTACCGCTTTGGAAGCTTGTGATTCTGTAAAGGATCCAATGTTGGAGAAGAAGTACTTGATATACAGCGCTAGTTTTTCAGTGTTATCTTTCATAGGCTTAAGCTGGCCACCTCATTGTTGGGGGTCGTATGGACCTAAATGGTGCATAGCATATAAAGGGATTACGTTGAGATTATTGGTATTGTAATGGTAAAAGAAATTCTCAGGCTGGAGAACGAGAGCTACATGGACGTATGTTTTATTTTTAAATTCTTTGTGCCTCAGCCAAACAGGATGCATGGATTCAGTAATGCTGAAAATTCCTTGTCCACAGGCATTCTACTGCGGCTGCCATCTTCCCTGCCATCTTTGGCATCTTTGTAGCACTGCTCCGGGTGACCTGGCATTGCTTTTCACTGTTCCAAGAAAACCTGCTGCAGACTTGGTGCGGGTCCTCTTGCCCCTCCTAGCATGTCTTGCCTGTCCACCTGCTGCCTGCTAAATGATGGCTTGGCATACTACTAGCCTTTTCTCTTCTGCACCATTCTAATCTTGCTGAGGAACCGCCATCTGGTAAGGGTGTAGAAGCGCTGGCTATTTTGATTTTTATATTCATTAATAAAATGATGCAAGTAATTCCATCTCAGAAATGGTAATCTGCTAACCAGATTCCCCTTTTTATAAGCTCCATGCCAAAACCACAGTAGTGTACACCTTGGTGAAGCTGAATTAGCAGCCTGATTTGCAGCATCTCTTCTCCAGTGGTTCAGATCAGGTTCAGATGGAAAGGGATGCCCATTTGACAGCTGCAGTGACAGCGAAGGGCCCCTGTTTAAAAAAAAGTACACAACTGTGTGCTGTCCTTATGGCACATTAAACTGTAAATATCAATTTGATATTGTATGTGTAAGCCCAGTTCAGCTGCGGATCGGTTGTTTATTCCTCCACCCCGCCATACAGGCAGTCCTTGCTGCAACCAGTAAGAATGTAGCCTTGTGGGTTTCATCTTTGTTCCTTTGTGAGGGCAGGTAACACCCTTGCCTGACAGTCACTCCACAGGAAGCTGTCCTAGGAATTGCAATTAAAGGGCACACCCATTCACAAAAAGGAGTAACTGAGGTTACTAGGGTGCTGCATACCAAATGGGACTTTTATTCTATAGCAAAGTGTAGACCAAGGGAGCTCTTTAAAGCTGGAGGTAGGTGCCACCATCTTGCTTGTGTCTGCTTCTATCTTTCCATCCTGTCCCCTTCACTTCCTGTAGCACAAAGTAGTTTGGGTGTGATGTCAGAAGGCAAAGTCCACTTGTTCCAAGGACAGGGATTGGATGATTAAAACAGGCTTGCTTTTGAGCAATCGTCTGTAGACTCTTGCCTTTAAAAGTGGTTCCCACCACTGCAATACTTTCTGGACTTCAAAACTTCATGAAGATTTAGTTGGAACCCGTTGGGAAAGCAGTCATTTATAAAGCCCCCCCCCCCCCGAGGTGTGAGATGAAGGCATGTATTCCAAGGCAGAGGCAATCTCTGTCCCCTAACCATCACCCGGGATCATTGGAGTGACCCTGCTGTTGGATCAAGACTTGCATCTCTGCCAGCCACCTTGCTGCCAGGACCTCTGTGCGAAAGGATACCCTGAAAATGTGGCAGCCTCCCTTGTGTTTGGGAGCCTGAGAAAAAGGACTCCCCTTCTCCGTGACACCATGGAGTGTCACTCGGAGCTCCTGAGTGCCAAGACCGCTAGGATTCCTGCAATTGCGCCATCGAATCGGGAACTGTGATTTGAGCTTCCTTGACCCAGTTTGAACCAACGGGTTCCTTCAGAGCTTCCTTTTTGGCACTCCCCGCCTTTCAAACCACAGTTGCGCCTGTTGAAAGAAGTAGGCTGCTGCATAGCGCCAGCTCAAGCACATTTTTTTGCTTCTCCTCAAATACAGCAGTACCGCTGCACTCGCATTGCCAGAACAGCCGGTCGAACCACCAGCCTTTTCATGGTCTACGATCAAACCTGTTCTGGTGTTCTCTCCGACTGCATTCTTCGAAAGAATTGCCTGCGTTTCCTATAATCACCATGTCTGCCATTGAACCTAGACCATCGAACCTGCTGACATCCACTATCTGCATTGCTTGAGCTTGCTTTGACCCTTGGTCTTGAACAGCCTGTCCACCTCTGTTCGCCACTGGACCACCGCTTCTGCTGAATCTTGAACTGACTCGAACCGCACAGAGAAGCCTGGTTCCTTGTCAAACTGCCAAGACACTGTACAAGTTATTGCCTAATAACTGCACCCCCAGTCCGTAGTCCATTTTGGGCCCAAGAGACTGGCTAGGTCATAAGAATCCCTTTTTATTGATTTTTCTACATGGCTGATGTTTTTGCAGTATTTTCCATTTAGTTATTACTGCATAGAACCTTCATTGGCATTTCTTTATTTTGGACTGTTATACTTTGCTGTTTGGGATGCTATTGCTTTAAATTCACACCTCGACAGTATAGCCTTCCCTCGCCCCACATTATCATAAAAAAGGTAGCTGTGCCTGTTGGCTCTTGGCTTGTAGGAGTATGCAGGCTGAGTGGCACTTTAGCCTCTACTCATCCTTGTACTCCTGCACGGCAGACGCCAATTTATCACGCTCTGCCACAGGCAACTTGCTCTTGCTGGTTGCTAATTGCATTAATGGCCACTGCAGGGTGGCGGGCCAACCTGCAATGGCACCAGTCCCTTGGTGTGAAATACTTCACTTTGCTTGGGCTAGTCGACCATTCCTGGCTAGTTTAGTCCACATTACTCCCTTGTTAATCATTTTGCATAATTATATATTATTGAAATTAATTAATCCCATTTTGACCTTTTGAATGACTTGTGTATTGATTGTGTATTGATTGGTGTCACATGTCTAAAACTGGAGTGATGTTACATTCTTTATTCCTGTTGCACCAGTTGTCTTGTAGCCAAAAGTATTTCTGGGTAGCAGTCTTTGCTCAGTTTATCAGCTCTTCTAAGCTACACATTTAGTCGATCCCTGTGTGTCACTAGGATTTCACAGGATAATTCAAGTCGCCTCAAACTATTAAATCACTAGGAAGTCTTTGCTTAGTTACACCAGGACCTTATTGGGCACCAAGAAAAGTATTAAGCATTGTAAAAATGAACAGTGCTACTGCTCTTCTGCCGGGGTTCCTCTCCTGAATCAAAGGAGAGACAGTTGTATACTTGGCAGGAGAGTGAACCAATCGCATACGAAGCAAAGATGCGAGTCTGGGACCCACATCCAAGAGAAAGAGGGTTTGGGACTCAAAAGGAAGAGAGAGGGTCGGGGACCCTGAAGAAAGTAAGACAGTTGCATATTTGGCAGGATAGTGAACCAAACTGATGTCTGGCATTCGCACCCATATGTGAAGCGAAAGTTTAAAGTCCAAAGGGAAGTCAACCACGCTGTGTAAAGTATTGCTAGTCTGGGATCTGCACCCACTTGATTGGTGAATGAAGAGGGTCACAAACCCCAGGATTACTAAGGAAAAGAAATCCTACACTTGGTAGCAGATTATACCAAGCTGATAGGATAAAGGAACTGTGACGTCAAGCAACAGGTCCTTGTGAGATATCCAGCAACCTGAGAGAAGTCGTCTAGAGGAAAGAAAGGGGAAAGAAACACCCACCTTCTATAGAAGCCCTCAGCTGATCTGTCATCTCTGGCTAAATATCACTCCTTTCCTGGGCAAACTCTTGGAAAGGCTGGCCATCTCTCTGCTTAATCTACATACTGAATATGTTGGTTGCCTCCATGACCACCAATCTGGCTAACTGCTCTCCTGAATACCTGTGAATACTTTCTCTCCAATCTGGACTCCAATCTCCCTTCTGTCCTCATACTCTTCCATCTGTGCTCTGCTTTTGACACCGTACCATGCCATCTTGCTCAATCGCCTCTGTGACAACCTGGGTATTACTAATCGGGCCCTGGCCTGGTTGACCTCCTTTCTTGCTGACCGACCCTCTCGTGTCCATCTGAGGTCTTTCCTCTTCTATCTCTCCACTTGTGGTGTTCCGCAGGGGTCTAACATCTCTCCCTGGCTCTTTAACCACTACCTGGCACCTCCTGCCCACTGCATCGCTACTTTGTTCCAATTTTCAATGTTATGGGGATGACACTCAGCTCTTTCAATCTCCCCTCAGCCAACTCTGCTTCTTCTCTCATACCCGACTGGCCACAATTCAGGAATGGTGTGCCGCCAGTGATCTCTACATTAATGCCAGTAAGATTGAGATCCTCCTCATTGGTACACCAGCTCCTTCTCTAGCATGGGGTCTGGCATGGTCTCACATGCTCATGAATATTCCCCGTCAGGCTGGGAATCCTTGGTAAAAAATCAGTTTGTTTAATTTCTGAACTTTCTCCTAACAACCAATCACTGAGCTCTTGGTCATACTGCCCCAGCCAATGAATGTCCTCTACCTATGCCCCTCCTCTGGCAGCCATCCTCAGATTTTTACCGCACGTTCAAGTGTTTGGAGTCCTCGTGCTTAGCTCTCAAGCTTATTGTCTGCGTTTTCGCTTTTTTGGAAGAGTGTTAATGGTCAATCGAGCACCTGTGCTCCATCGATCAACCTTCCGATTAATGAGGACCTGTTTTTTGGATTCTTCAGCACCCCTCAAGGGCGGATTTCGTAGAGTTTCTTCGTGGAGGCTACCAGAAGATTCTTCAAGGCCTACACCTCGTGGATCATGGTGGACGAGAAGGATTCCTCCTCTTTTCAACCTTTGTACCAACTGCGGTCTGCGCAATGATTTTATGGTCGATTAAACATTCCCAGTGCCTCTACTGCCTGTACCCGATGCACAAGAAGGAAGATTGTGCATTTTGCCGTGACCTCTCGTCACGAACGTTGAAGGATTGGCGAAAGCAGCTGAATGAGTGGCTGCAGACCAAGGTCTCTGCACTGGGTGGGTCCCAGGGGCACGCCTTTCCCGGATCCGGCAAAGCTGAGTGGGCTTCTACGTCCTTTTTGAGGGCGCCCCTCCCTTGGGGGTCCAACAAAAGGCCAAGCACCGCATGTCCAATGCCGCCGGGACTGCCATTGCGGCGGGCTCCTCAGCGGCCAGGGCGCGTCTGACGTCTCAGCGACTTCAGTCTCCAGTCAACGCTCAGGATCTTCGTTCAAGAGGAAGTGGGACCATCCGGGCAAACTCAAGGTGGCCAAGGAGAATCCCAAGGTCACAGAGAATCCGAAGGTGACGGAGAAGGCCAAAGGGGACCGAGGCTCTGATCCGCCCGTAAGGAGAAAGCCAAGCAGGACAAGGCGTCTGGGAGGACCACAAAGGCCAAACGGTTACAGGTAAGTAACTTGTTTCCTACTTTCCTCTCGGCAGCCCACTCTGGGCCCTCTTCCTGCTCCTTCCTGTGAGGCTAAGAACCTTGGTGTCATCTTCGACTTCACACTCTCCTTCTCTCCTCGCATCTGACTTCTCTATCAGCTGGACTTCCTCAGAGGTGGTATTCCTTTTCTCACTTCCCCCAGAAGTCAGTGTCCAGAACTCTGGTCCTCTCTAGGCTGGACTATTGCAACAGCCTCTTTCTAAATGTTCCTGCCGCTAATCTTCAACCTTCACAACTTATCCAAAACAGGACTGCGAGACTTGTCCTTGGCCTCAAGCCCAGGGATTGTGTTCCAGCTCTGAAATCTCTTCACTGGCTCCCTGTGGCAGTAAGGATCAAGTTCAAGACCCTCTGCATCGTCCACAAGGCTTTCTGGGGTCTGGGACTGCTCTACCTCCAACTTTCTCTTCCACCTCCAACTCTGAGGGTCCGACGCTTCTCCAAGCAGAGAGTTGGGGGCAGATCTAGCTCCTCTTCTGGGGCCTCCCTACCTCTCAAACTTGAGCAAAACCACCTCTGGTTCCGGAAGCAACTCAAGATCTTCCTTTTCACTTCCACTTTCTCTCTTCCTCTCCCCTGCTGATCCACCTGACTGCTCGGCGCACTGGTCACCTGGTCCCCCTCTGAACTCTGACCCAGGCTCCTGCATGTCCAGTTGCCCTCACACTACCTCCGGGCTCCCCAGCACTTAAGGGTCTGTATGTGCAACCCTACAGTCCCTTCTCTCTGCACTTATGAGCCACCCACTGGCTGCACTTGTAAGGTAACTACACTTCCCTGTTCCCCTCCCCCCTGGTTCTTCGCCCCTTCTCTTTTCTCAGCACATGCGTGGTCTGAATGACACAAGGCCTAGTAAGATCGTTTTGTCCCCCCCTTTGTTGCCACCTCCTTGTCGCGCCTATAAACACTTGTGAACAGGCACATCATATATATCTCCTAGATCTAGCTCAGTTTGTTTTAAAGTTTGCAAAGAAGTTATCTTATTAGAACAATAGGATTGATACCATGTTAAAATAGTTTTAAGCATTTTCAATAACTCTTCAAGGAACTCTCTTCTTATGGAACAAACCAAAATATTTTTGAGCATGGAAATAGTGTTTTAAAAATGTTTAGATTTAGTCCCCTATCAACGACATTAATTTTGTACAGTACATTCACTTGTGTTTTAACTCTGGATACTTTTAGGTATTTCCACAGCAAGTGTGGAAAAGGACTCTGCTACGACACCAAAAATTATGCAGTCTCCAAAGCAGCGGATGCAGTTGGCAGAAGCCCCTGAGAAAAACCCTACTCCAGTAAAACCGCTTGGTATGTATTGATCGTTTTTTACAGCGCTGCAAAATCTGCCACCACACATTTTCAACAAACCATGAATACCCTTGAAACTCAGTGGTTGTGAGGAAGTGACCATCTAAACTGTCTCTCTCGCACCCACCCCTGTGGCAAAGCCCATGAGCACATATATAATAGAACAGACGGGATTCGTGATGACATCTGCGAACTTCTATTGGGGTGTGGTGCGCCGAGTTAAGATGGTCATCACTTCCTACTTAGCTGAATTTCAAAGGGTGTGCTGCGTTAAATCGGATCACCTTCATTTTCACTGAACACACACGAGGCACACAACCTTTCTTACCAGAATATATTGACCCTAATCCTCTTGTTTTTGGTACTATAACAAAATTATTTGATCTTGTGCAAACCACTGCCTATTTTCTTCAGATACTTCCTCTCCCATCTTTTTTAATTTCTCCTTCACAAAAACATCAAATGTATTCAGTGCACGTTAATGGACAACCTTCACCTTCCATAGTTCAGTGTTGGGTGCATATAGCATACCATACTCTTACGTCCCGTCCCCTTTCCTCCATGCTGCATGGGCATCCCTTCCTAGGGCGGGGAGACGGAACCTTTTTCACCAGAAAAAAAACCTTCTTCCCCTTTAAATTTAGAGGCGCGCGGCGGTGCGGCCCTGGGGGGCATGTGCTGCCCACCTCCGCCCTCCAGCGCCACACCTTAGTCCCGTTTTCCGCATCGACGGGAACGGGCCAAATTCACCAGCGCTCATGGGTTTGGCTTCAGCCACTTAATTCCACACGCGGATGCTTCTCTTTTTTGTTTTTCTTATGATTCAGGTACTCAGTCCTCCGGCGCATGTCGAATTCCTCAGGGTTCAGCAGGTGTCCATCCTGCAACAGGCTCCTCCAAACTTCAGACCCCCACAACCTCTGCCTACTTTCCCTTGCCCAGACCACGGTTGGCAAGCTTGTACAGCGTGTGATGCCCTGTCATCGAAATCGCTGAAGAATAGACTAGCCAGGTGGAGGGAGCTCTTCCAGAAGTCTCCTCCAGAGGACCTTAAGAACTTCATGAAACATTGAGCCAGCCCAAGGTAGGGCCTCTATTTTCCATCGCACCCCACAAGGGAGACTCCTTCCCAAGGACTCACCCGTGCAGGAGGGACCGCTCAGGTCCTTGTAACAGCACGCGCACCAAGGCTGCTCCAGCTACTGGTGACAGTGCTGAGGGACCGGAAGGATCTTTGACCAGGTCGCCACCCGAGGGGCTCCACCCTTTTACCAGCATTATGTCCCAGGGGCCATGCCATAGAACCGACAATACTGCTGAGGGGGCGCCTAAACGCAGCTCTACCGGCCCATGGGCCGACGGTGTCACACCTACCGGGCCTAGTCTCTAGGAGCAGGGTAGGCCTTGCGATCCACACTCGGTTTTGGAGCAGGCTGGGCCCTGCGAGCCGAGCAACACGACACATGCAGCTCAACAAAATGGCCGCCGCGCCAGACATCGGCACCCGTCCAACACCATTCCAGGAGTTTGGCAAAGAACGAGTGTCCAGGTGGGACTGGCCTCAACCAGGTACATGGCCTACAGCCTATCCTTCATTTGCGCAGGGCAGGTTCCCACTACGTCCTTATGGGCAGGGTAGGCACCGGCTGCAGCAGCCTCCCGCTACCCCATCGCTATCCCCTTCCACCTCTCCGGCCTTTGAAGAGGGGTTCTTCGAGAAGTTCCTCAGGCTCATGATGTCACCTCAGATGGGGGTTATCCTCGGGGACGGCTTCAGGGACATGTTCCCTACAATGCTACTGGCACCACAGGCTCCTCCTCCGGTCCCAGCGCAGCCTATGCCTCCGGCTCCCCAGCAGATTCCTCAGGTGGTTCCGTACCGGCCTCTGCCGCCGGTCCCCGTACCTCAGCCTTCGGCTCCCGCTACTCCTCCACCTACGCAGAATCCTCCTGGCGTACAGGATACGGATGAGGAGGATCCTGACGCGCCATCATCAGCCAGGGCCTTCCACGAACGTCTTGCAGGGCTGGCGGAGTACCTAGGCCTACCCCATCCCGCGGTTGAGCAGCTGGCAGAGGCGGGGTTCTGGCTGAAGTCCTCACGCAAAGCCCCTCTGCCAAAACAGTAATTCCACTGCAGACCGATGTAGTCTCCCTGGCCAAAAAGGGTTGGCTCAAGACCCGCTCTGTCCAGCTGGTCAATCGACGGCTAGACACCAAGTACAGGCAGATGGAGGGGATACACACTTGCTATTGGCCCATCCTCAGCCACACTCCTCTGTGATCGCTGCGGCCTTACTATACTCCAAGCCTCAGTCGACCTCAGCCTCCTCGGCTGTAACGCTACTAGGCGAGGAGGAGACTATCTTGGAGGCGTACGAGTTGAAGCTGTATTCCAACGCATCCTTGCATCTTCGTCAGGCCAACGCCGATGCCATGCTGGCGGCCGCTAACCAAAGGTTATGGTGGTTAATTGCGGACTTCCTCCCGAAACTGCCTGCGCAGAGCCAATCACGTTTCAAGGCCGGACTGGCTGAGGCCCAGCTGGTGGCGCAGGACCTCATGGAATCCACTGTGGCCCATATTGTCACCTCTCATGTCCGTGGCAATACAGATGGCATGGCCAGAAGGACCGCTTGGCTCCGGGCAACGAAATTGAACCCGGACGTCCAGGAACGCATATTAGATCTTCTGTTCGGTTTGGGGGTGGGGGGACCTCTTCCACTCCACCACGGAGCTGAACAAAAATAAAAACGGCTCACAAACGGCCAAGTCTTTATCCATTTTAACAAAGACCACGCCCAAGTTGTACACCCAGTCACAGCAGTGCTCCGACAGGGGAGCGTACCTACTGAGGGTTCCGAGACTTCCAGGAACGCAGATCCAGGCAGCCTTACCGTTTGCCGTCTCAACACTGGCGCAAGCAACAAAAAGGGGGTTGAGGGGGGGGGGGGGGAGTAGTAAGGGCTTTTTCCAGTCACTGTCCCGTCCCCTCCGCGACAGCCTTTGAGAGAAAGACATGACACGCCCCTCAGGGTACACGTGTCTCCAGTGGGAGGCAGGCATGCTCTCCATGCACATTTCTGGCGCCAGAATTTCGCGGACCCCTGGATCTTCTCTGTAGTATCCACGGGGTACCATCTACCCATCCCATCCCAGCCTCTCCTCCCTCCTCACCTCCACTTCCTCAAGTTGGGACAGCAACTCTTCTTGCAGAGATCCGGTCGCTCGTAGAGAGCCTGGCAGTGGAGGAAGTCCCAGCCTCCCAGCTACCTGGATCTGAAGGACTTGTACCTACACGTCCCGATTTGGCAGCCCCATCGTTCTTTCCTACAGTTCAGGATCATGGGCTACCATTTCCAATACAAGGTCCTCCCCTTTGGCCTCAACTCGGCCCCCATGGTCTTTACCAGGCTGATGAATAAATACAGTGGCTGCCCTCCTCAGAGCGCAGAGCCTCCACATCTACCCATATCTCGATGACTGGCTCGTCGGGGCTACATCTCTGGAAGCGGTTCACCACTCTTCCCATGCCCTTATGAACACACTTAACGATCTGGGCTTCTCGCTCAATCTCAATAAGTCGCAGCTGCAACCCATGCAGAATCTGACATTCTTGGGCCTCATCTGGGGCACGTGCTCCGAGAGGATAGTTCCGTCGGGGCACACGATCTCTGCCATCAAGAGGGCCACCACCCACTTCCTCAGCTGAGAGGTCACCTCATCATGGTGGTACCATCATCTCCTGGGTCTCTTGGCGGCGGTCCTATTAGCCGTTCCACACACAGGATTGAGGATGAGGAGGATTCAACTGCACTTCGCGGTCTCATGAAACCGGGAGCGGGGTTTTCAATCAGAGTTGATCAACGTTCCTCCATCGCTCCACCCGGACGTAACATGGTGGTCCAGGGACTGCAACCTAAGGACGGGCAAGCCCTTTTGGCCGCCCACCCAACAGGCCACCATCACCACAGATTCCTCACTCGAGGGCTGGGGAGCCACCCTGGACGAGCTCTCGGTCCACGGCACCTGAACTCGACAGGAGCAGGAATACCACATCAATTAGTTAGAGCTGAACGCCATCTGGCTAGCGCTCAGAGCATTCCTACCACTTCTCAGGGGCAAGGTTGTCCTCATCCAGACAACTCGACCAGCATGTACTACGACAACAAGCAGGGAGGCACCAGATCCCCTCCTTTCTGCAGACTGGCAATCACCATGTGGGAGTGGGCCCTGGAAAACGACATCTACCTCACAGCAGTCCACCTCCCGGGGGATATCCAACCTGTAGGCGGACATGCTCAGCAGGTTGGGAGCGGACAGTTACTAGTGGCAGCTAAATGACCTTGTTACTCAGATCAACAGGTGGGGTCATCCCCAGGTGTATCTCTTTGCCACCTGGCACAACAAGAAGTGCCCTCAGTTCACCTCCTGGCAGGGACAGAGCCCCAGCTCCCTGGGCGACTCATTTCGGCTTCAGTGGAACGGCATGACGGCTTATGCCTTCCTGCCCACGCCACTGATTTACAGAGTGATTTGCAAGATCAAGAGGTCTTGCTAGCTCAACATTAAAATGGCTCCATGGTGGCCGGCCAGGCCATGGTTTTCAGAGCTGCTCTCGGCGATGCTGTAGATTCACCTCCTGACGGGCCCAGCACATCATCTGGTGCAGCAGGGGGGCAGTGTCATCCATCCCGCGCCTCAGAAACTAGCCCTCACAGCATGGTGCCTGAGCAGGTTATGCTGCGGCACCTCAGCCTCTCCCAGGCTGATCTGGACATCATAAAGGGTGCAAGGAGCAAGGCTACCAGGGCCCAGTATGAAAGTAAATGGACCTGGTTCTGCCACAGACTCCAAGTAAATCGACCCCCCCCCCCAACCTCCCCACTAGCATGTACTTTGAACGACGTTCTCTCCTCCTCGGCGCTCCTCGCCCACTCTGGTGTGCAGGTGGACACCTGCCGTACATAACTCACAGCCATCAGGGTTTACAGGAACTCGGAGGAGGGGGGATCTTCTCCTCCAATCCGATCGCCAAACATTTGTCAGGGCTCACAAGGCTCTTCCCTCCCATCAAGAGCCCGCACCATGTGTGGGACCTTAACATAGTCTTGGGCGCCCTGCGCACAAACCGTTTGCGCCACTGGCATCCGCAGACATCAGGCTGATCACCATCAAGACAGCCTAACTTGCCTGCCTCACCTCACCTCACCTCGGCTCGTAGAGTCAGCGAAATCCAGGCGCTGGTCGCCTCGGAACCATATACTACCCTTCACAGGAACAAAGTAGTCCTGCGGACACACCCAGCATTTCTGCCCAAGGTGCCGTCTGCTTTCCACTTGAACGATGAAATAGTCTTTCCTACGTTCTTTGCCGATCCTAAGGACGAAGCACAGAGTGCTGCACTGCCTGGATGTCGGGCATGCCCTGAAATACTACTTGGACAGGACCAAGGGCTTCTGCAAATCTGACACCCTGTTTCACTTTCGGAGGCTTAAAACCAGGCTATCCATATTCCTCTGGATAGTCTCGGCCATCACAGAAGCATATGAGGGCCAGCACAAGCCGCTTCTGGTCAACATGCATGCCCACGCAGTCAGGGCCAAGGTAACGGCCATTGCATTCCAGCACCATGTCCCTTGGCAAGTCATAAGCAGGGCGGCCACTTGGGCCACTCCCTCGGCTTTCTGCAAACATTACTGTTTGGATGCCAGCTCTAGATCTGATGTAGCTTTGGGACAGGCGGGTCTCAGGAACCTATTTGTATAAGGAGGGTCTCCTCTCCACCCTGGGGCTACATTCAGTTGTATTCGCCCATGCAGTAAGGGGGTGGGACGTAAGAGATATAAGTTACTCATCGTAGTGACTAACATACTTAGTCCCCTTTCCTCCATACGTCCCACCATCCTCCCCCTAATACTGGTGTCATTAGGCAATGTTAAATCTATTGTCGACGCGTCAATGGGGACTGAGGTGTGGTGCCGGTGGGTGGTGTCAGGGCAGCGCATGCTCCCAGGGCCACACCCCAGCGCGCCTTTAAATTTAAAGTGGACGTTTTTTTTTCTGGTGTAAAAGGTTCCGTCTTCCGTCCCTTGGAAGAGACGCTCATGCAGTATGGAGGAAAGGGGACTAAGAATACGTTAGTCACTACGGTGAGTAACACATCATTTCTTATCTGTCATGATCTAGAAGCTGAAACGGACGCAGAGTATGTGCCCAGTCATCACAACTGATGTAAGCTTGTTTGTCAGCTTTAGGGCAGAATAAAATGTTTCCTGCTTCTGCCATCTTTTTATGGACCCCTAAACTTTTTTCTTTTTCAGCTTGAGGTTTTTGGAGACTCAAACTTTTTTTGTGGTCGGCGGACTTCTAAAGTTCAACGGAAATCCTTTTAGAGTTATGACCCCATGGTAGCCTATCTGGCTCTCTGCTACACTAAGCATCCCCATTTGGTCCCACTGGGTTAATATCACCCTACATTGTGTGGAGGCCCTGCTGCAAAAGGGAGCAATAGAACTCGTCCCAGATAATCATGTAAACCAGGGTGTCTATTCAATGCACATCCTTGTACCCAAAACGGATCTAACCATGCGCACTGTATTAGATCTTTGTCCCGAAAACAAGTATGTCAAGCCTCAAAGGTTCAGGATGACAACTCTGCAGGAGTTCCACTTCTGAAGCGCAGGTATTACATAACTTTGGATATGAAATATGCATACTTTAATACTTCAGTGTTGCCAGCACACAGAAAATACCTAAGGTTCAAGATGGGACACTCACTATCAACGTACTCCCCTTCTGCCTTGCCACAGTCCCAAAAGTTTTTCCCAATGTTCTGGTAGTGGCAGTAGCTCACTAACGCAGACAGTCCGTTACAGTGTACCTTTATCTAGACGACGGGCTCATAACAGGAGACCCGCTTCAGGTGTGTCTACAGAAGCCCCAAAAGACTGTAGTCCTACTCTTTCAATTGGGGTTCACTATCAACGAAAAGTAGTGCCTTGTCTCCAGCTAAGTAAAACAATTACTGGGCACCCTTATTCGAACAGAAGATGGCCTTGTCTTACCTTATGAGAGGGTCCAGAACATGTAATTCCAAATGCCTCAATATGTAGCTGCTCGTCAGATAACAGTACAGAGAGCCATTCAGCTATTAGGAATGATGACATCTGGATTTTTCTGGTACCACATGCCAGTCTGCACATGCATCCTATGCTTGCGCAGACTGGCATGTGGTGCCAGAAAAATGCTTGCTAGTGGTTGTCTCAAAAGCCCTTGTTCCATCACTCCAGTGGTGGACAACGGTAAACCTTCTAAAAGTGAAAGCGTTCACCACCCCTGCAGTAGAGGCCACTTTTTGATGTTTTATTTCTAGCATGCTCGTACACAAGTATTTCAGAGCGCGACACGGCAAGGGGGTGGAACGGGGGAGAACAAAACAACGATCTTACTAGGCCCAGTGACATTGAGAATGCGCAAGTGCACGGGAGAGGGGGAGGCGAAAAGTGCATAGAAGGGGGAGAAGTGGAAAGTGCGGAGCAAAGGAGAAACATGAATAATAATTAAATAATAAAGGCAACAAACGGTATTAGTGCAGCCAGCAATTGGCAAGTGCTGGGTTTAAGGCGGCAGACAGGGTAGGTCTGATAAGTGCAGGAAGAAAAAGGGGGGTGGGGGGACTGTATTGCTAGAGATACAGACTCCAGTGCATGGAGGCAGTGCCGGAGGGTGGCAGGGTGGCAGGGTGAGCAGGTACCTGGGCCCGGAGGACAGAGGGGTGGCCTGGTGCACAGTGCCAAGAGAGAACAGATCAGCAGGGGGGAGGGGGAGCGAAGGCAGAAGCAAAGAGGAAGGTCTTGAGGTGCTTCCGGAGATGGTTCTCAAGTATGAGTGGCATGGAGGTAGGCCGGCCAGAGTGAGGGGAAAGGATGGTGAAGGTGAGGAGGATCTCCGTCTTGCTGGCATTCAAACAAAGATCATTGGCGGCAAACCAAGCTTGAATGGCAGTTAGGCAATCGGAGGTGAGAGAGGGAGAGGAGGTGGCCGAGGCCAGCCTGAAAATGAGTTGTCAGCGTAGCACTGGAAATTTGAGCAGAAAATGGCAATGCAGTGGGTGAAAGTTGCCAGTTATTGGTTGAAAATCCAGGGCGAGAAGTTAGACCCCTGGGGAACACCACGGGTAGAGAGGAAGATGGATGATGGTAAGGAAGCAAGTTGGACCGGGAGGGTCGATCCGAGAGGAAAGAGATCAGCCAGGCCAGAGCCTGATCAGTGATGCCCAGGTTATCGCGGAGACGGTTGAGCAGGTTGATATGTTTGACTGTGTTGAAGGGAGATTGAGGAGGATGAGGACAGAGGGAATGTTGGACCAGGTTGGAGAGCAGATCTTCACGGATGTTCAGGAGAGCAGTTTCCGTGATGCTGGCAGCTCTGAAGCCAGACTGGTGGTCATGGAGACAGCCAACAGAATTGGAATGAAGGTCAAGCTGAGAGATGGCCAACTTTTCCAGGAGTTTGCCCAGAAAGGGAGTAATGGAAATTGGGCAATAGTTAGCCGGACAAGAAGGATCAGCTGTGGGTTTCTTGAGAAGAGGATGCACAAGAGAGGGCTTCAGAGGGGAGGGGGAAGGATCCTGAGGCAAAGGAGTGGTTGCAAAAATCAGCAAGGGCCGGAGCGAGGGTGTCAATGTGGTCCTTCATGGTTTTAGAGGAACAGGGATCAACCGGTTTTGACGAGGCTTTCATAGATCGGTCTTATCTAGCGACCTCATCAGGGGAGAAAGGACGAGGAGGAGGATGCGGGGTGGCTGAACGAGGGTCAGCAAGCACTGACTGACTGAGAGGGGAGGGGAGAGTAGGGAGAGGGGTGGACAGGATGTCCTGGGTTTTTGAGATAGTGAGGGGCAAGGGCATTGCAAAGAGCCTGGAAGGCAACAGGAGAGGTAGACTGCAGCAGGGTTAGCCAGCTCCTTGCAGATTTTAGAGTTTGGCAGAGTTGGTAGATGCCACAGAGGCACGAGCTTGAATGTGGACTCTTCTTGTTGAGGAAAATCTGTATTGCCACTTTCACCACAGATGCATCCTTGCTGCGCACGGCACATGGTCACAATCCATAGTGAGCAAACGCATCTTGTCGACCATCAAATCCTTACCAAACATCTGACCACAGCAGCAGCCTTTTTCACTAATGCGTCAAATTGGGTGAAATCCTTCCTTTCCAACAGAACCACCAGTCTTTTCCCAATCGGCCTCAACCGACCTTACACCAATACTTGCGGCGTCCCACAGGGTTCCGTGTCGCTCACCCTCTATAATATTTTTACGAAGCTATTCTTCAACCGCCTGGATAACTTTGGTGTCATCTACACCAACTATGCAGATGACACAAGTCCTCATCCCCCTCACTGGCTGCTACGACCACGACTCTCTTAAACAGCATCTACCTCGAGATTCAAGCTTGGGTGGCTACCAACAGTCTGTCTTAATGACGACAAGACTGAGTTGATGATCGTGGATACCCAGGCATGCTTGAATAAACTCAATACTAGATGCTCATCATCATTGATGCCAACATTATCAATGTATTCAAAGAAATAAAAACATTGGGGGTCTACCTTGATGCAACTCTGTCGCTCAAATAACAGGTAAACAGCGTGGCTTCATCCACGGCCTACACCAACAAACTGATCTACAGCTGTAAACCCTTCCTATCCACAAGCAGCTGAATAACATTGGCTAGAGCACTTGCTCTATCTAAACTCGATTACTGCAACACTCTCTTCCTGGGTTCTGCTGAATACAACCTGAACAAACTTCAGGTACTTCAGAAGAACTCTAAGAGCAGCCCTCCACCTCCCCAGAACCTGCCACTTCTCCACACATAGAAAGAACGCTAACTGGCTACCCATCCGTGATAGAATCACTCTACGCACCTTAGCCATCACCCACAAATGCCTCACAAACTCGGCCCCAAAATACCAGGCAGACAAAATCTGCAAACACCAACATACACGCATTACCAGATCTACTCATTCCCACAATCTGACGGTACCAAGATTCAATCTAAAAACAGCCAGAGGAGTTAGCTTCCCAGTACAAGCCGCGAAACGATGGAACTCCATCCCCATCTCCCTCAGACAAGAACCGTCCTTCCTCTCCTTTAAAGCCAACATAAAGAATTGGTTGAGCAACAAGTCTCCCCACTAAGAAGTCTATCCCTGTAACCTGCCATTCCCAATTATTGATTTCTGTAACCCTATGTCCTCCCTATTCTACACCTGTATGTTACCCGTCCTGACCCACATGTAACCAGGGTCCAATACTGTTCTATTGCACTGGATTGTAACGTGCTGGCACTTACTGTATGTATGTAACTGCTAAGTCTCTCAGGCTCCCAGCTACCTCTGGGTTTGGCGCGCAATACAAATATTAAACAATAACATCAACCTGTTAGAGCTCCTAGCAGTGTTCAAAGCCCTGAAAGCTTTTCAACTATAAGTGAAGACCGTTCTAGTCTTAACAGACAGCACCACGGCCATGTTTTACTTAAACAAGCAAGGAGGTATTCTTTCCAAGCTGGCACAAAGCATTTCTAAGTGGGCACTCAAACATATGTTCCTCCTGTCACAACACGTTCCAGGAGAACACAATCTTCTTAAAGATGTGTGTTAGGGAGAATTCTCTGTATAGGCTAATTTCCCAAACCTAGTGAGTCCCCCAGCAGCTTTGCTGGATTTTTGGGGTTTATTTTTTTTCTCCTGCTAAGAGTGAGACTCTTTTTCTCCCACTCTTAGGCATGATTTGAGAATGTCCTTTGACTTTGTAGTGTGTTTTATGGGCTCTTTGACCCCATAGGGCTTCATGTGTTTTTGGTAAGTGTTACACAGCACCCTCAGTCGAGTAGCGCAGGGGTGTCATAGTGGCCCCCAAACATAGACTCCATACCCTGGGACTGACTACTGTCTCCCAGGGCAGGTAAAGTCACCATTGACTTTACTAGTCTTAAATTGTGAACAGAACCAGCACAAACCATCATATTGTGAAAGTACTGGTAGGGGTAATTCGATTGCCCCTGGGTCTGTTTTTCAATGGGGCACTGTCCAGTCCCCCCCCTTGTCGAGTTTCTGGCTGGTGGCAGTGGTTACCACGTGAAATATTCCACCGGAATATTTCCTATGGGATTTTCCCATTAATTTTAAACGCACCACTTTTTTGGTGCAATGTTAAAGATACCGCTGGGTTATTTATTTAATATTTATTCCCCGGTTGGGTCTTTTTGCCAGGACTCTGTTTTAAAATGGCGTTTGTGTTCGCCTCTGTAACTCCAAACCAAGTCGAGCCCTTTGTTCCACTTTTGGCGGGCTTCTGCACAGAAGCCTCCAAAAGTGGTGCCACTCTATCTGGGTCTACAGGATGTGTGGGAGGGGAGGAATAGGCACCCTGGACTGAGTTGCCTCGGCAACTCAAGTCGCACTCTTGTGTGATTGGCCCAGTGGTGAGCCGCTCGGCTCACCACTTAGCATGTTTGAGTGACAGCTTGGACTGATGAATGGGGGTTTTCTGCATAAAAGCAGGGCTTTGGGGGCTGGAACTTCAGAAGTCGCCACAGGACCTAAAGAATCCGAAGAGGGAGAAGCTGAGCCGACCTGCAACGACGACACCACCGGTGGAGCCCTGCTGAACCGACTCACCACTTCCCAACGACAGAAGATCTTCTTCCAGGAGAGTCTTCTTCCTTTGAGCTGGTGGGGTTAAACAGTTCGCCCTCTTTTCGCCTTCCTGGATCGTCTCGTGGTCGAATCGCCCGTGACGAGCACCCCGGCGGCCGTATAGCCACGCTTCACCACTACCGCGAATAAAAGGGTGGTACCTTTTTAACCGGGAAACTCCCCGGCTGGTTTCTTCCCTGGCAGTGCAACGACCTCCAGCTTTCTTCCACGTCGAGATCTTCTCTTCCCCTGGACAAAGCACTGACTTGCACCCGCTGCCAGGAACAACTGCCCCGCTGGAGCTTTCTCACCATTTCAGGTACTGTCCCCCGCCTGGTCTCCCTTGCAATAGACTGTTCAAGGTGTCCCGTAAATCCTTGACTCTCCTGGGGTGACCTCGGACCTGTTAATTAACTTTTCTGAACTGATCCAACTCCTTTTGAACTATCTGCAAAGACTTTTGTGTACTTCAACTGTGATCTTGGGCACATTCCGCCTTGCTCTCCAAGAGTGGGCCTGGCCTTGAACTATTTGCTCTACAGTAGTCCCTGCCTTTCTTGACTTGCTGTGGTTCTTTAAAAGTGTTGGTATTGTGTGTTTTCCTATTTCTGCCTTTTCTCTCCCTTTTTAAATAATTATTGGAGTGCCGTCTTGGTTAAGCGCTCGCCTCTGTTGAAAAGAAGTGGCGTTCTTTTCCTAAGACTTGTCGAATAATTAGGGAGGTGTATATATTTCTAGTGACTGTGTTTGAACTTGCTTGACATATTAGTGCCAGTGTATTTGTACAAGTGTGTTTTTAAATAATTATATACTTTTATACCAAAGCTCTGGTCAATGTTTGCTTGTGCTATTGTATTTTTGTACCTAATGTGTATACCCTATATACTGCCTAACTCTTCTTGAGAGAAGTCTGACTGCTCAGCCACAGCTACCAGGTAAATCTGGGGGGTACAGACTGCTACCAATTGGGTTTACTGCTAACACATGTAGTCTTAAACTTTTTGCAGTGGTCCCTAAGGGAACTGCACAGGTTTCTGCCTAACAATGTGCTCAGCAGAGACATTCAACTACCCGTTGAACACAAGTGGTGTTTGCCTGAACATGTTTTGCACGTCTTTGCAGAATGAGGGCATCCAGAGCTTGACCTTTGGAACACTGGAGAACGCACAATGCCCAGACTACGCCTATCCTCAAAAGATGTCCAAGGGGAACGGTCTCTGGCTCAAATGGTCAGGGAGGTTTGCTTACGCACCCCTGATCCCCCAACCCCCTCTACCCACCCAACTCCGCTCCTCAACAGGATAATTCACGAGATGCACCAGGAACAAGTTACACTAATCCTGATGGCACCAATGTGGGCCTGTCCGCCTTGGTTCTCATCTCATGACATGTCACTTTGCCCTCCAGTTAGACTGCCTTGACCCAGCAACATGCTGTCCCTGGATGAAGCGACAATGCTGTACCCATGCTCTCAAACTCGCAGCTTGACTCGTGAGGTCATAGTATGGGTGTCTTCAACTGCCTGAAAGATGTATGGACATTCTTAAAGAGGCAAGTAAACCAAATACCAGACACTGTTATTTCAGTAAATGGAGACACTTAGTCATTTTGGTGTGGTACTTGTAACATCAACCCAATTGATTGTTCACTCACACACACTCCTTTACTTAACTCTTGTAGACACGAGACTAGTTTTTAACTCCCTAAAACATCACCTTGCCGCAGTTTCTGCTTGCACCACCTCTCAAAGCAAGGGTTCCTGGTGGAACGTCCCTGTAATTAAGGCTTTCATGGAAGGGGTGACAATACTTCACCTGCCTATTTCTAATCCAACTTCTGGAAGGGAATTAAATGTTGTCCTTACTAAATTTATGGGCCCCGCTTTTGAACCAATGCACAAAGCTAGTTTTAAGGTTCTCACCTATAAGACTGCTTTTCTGGTAGCTATTACTTCAATTGGGGAGGGCAAGTGAACTGAAGGCGCTCTCGGTTCAAGACCCATTTCGCTGCCTTCTGTGTGGAGCGCTGGTATTTTGAGTGCCCCGGAGCCAGGTGGAGACTAGAGGGACGCTGGGGAGGCGATGTTGATTTTGGGCACTTCCCTGCTTGTCAGAGTAGCGCCACTATTCAGGCCGGGGCAGCGGCAGTGATGGACAGAGTGAGGTGACCTCACTCTTCTACCCCTATCATGTATATTGTAATATAAACACAAATGTAATATAACTATAGTGTAACCTTGTGTGTGTATATATATATATATATATATATATATATATATATATATATATATATATATATATATAATCCTTACTCAAACTGCTCATTATGTAACAAATGCATGCCTCATGACTATGTAACTAAGCTCTGTACTGTAACAAGTGCCACAATGTCGTCGGGCTGTTGTGCGCTATATAAATACAAATAAAACAAACAAAACCAAACCATCCTTGTTGAGGGTTAAACTGGTGACGCTGGGTAACTGGTTCGTCTTTTAGTTTAATGATACCTCACGAGCAGGGGGGCCTTTATTCCAATTTCTTTCACTTGTTTCGAAGCATCCCTGACGTGGCTTTTCCGTAGCCCCCTTTTTTCTTTTTTTAATCTCGCCCAGAATGTGGTTACATGCCCACCCTGCTTTAAACTATCCTTGGCCCTGAAAATAGCCTTTGCCTGCTCTGTGAATTTGTCAAGCCATGATTTAGATGGGCAGGCCACTGGCTGCCATCCAGTACCCTGAATCTCTGGCATCTCCTACAGTACTCCTGAACCCCCAGGAACCTGCTATGAAGAAGGGAGGAACTGACGGTTCAGAGTAACGGACAAAGGGAACTTCCCACTGGGCCCCTGGTGAATCATAAACTTCATAACAGGCCTGCTCTCCCTGGTTGTATGACGGAGAGCAGCTGGGGCCTCTTCTAGGGTTTCCTCCTGACCTGGCTTTGCACTCTGTGCCAAGTCAGGGTCTCTATCTTCCAGTGGAGGAACAGGTAAGGGTTCCTCTACCATGTCCAGTGTAGTAGTGGCGATTTTTACAGGATCGGGCATAGACTCAACAGGAACACTTAGGGTAGGGTTTAGGTTGCCTAGGAGTGCAATCTGGATCAGGGGGTGTAGAGACACTCTGGTGTCGGATCAAAGAAGTGGTATGGGTAGACTCCAAACTTATCACCCTCAGCGTCTGCATCTTCCCTGGCTTCCAGCTGACATACCTCTCGTCACGTTGACTCGGTAGCTTAACGCTCCAGGGATTGACCCTTCAAAGGATCTTTGGGATTTCAGCAGTCTTGCTGCTGTCTTGTTATTGGTCCCTTTGCCGATTACTACTTTGCTTGCTTCCAGTGTCAGTTCAACCTCATCCCAGACTGGGAGCATAGTCCCTTTGGAGATTAAAGCTTCAAAGTTATTGGTCTGCTACACTTTTAGGGGAAAGGTTAGTTGAGAGCCACCTTTACCCCACATGTCCAACAGAAAGGCCAACAAACCAGGGAAGGCTCCAAAAAGAGTTCCAACCCAGGGAACCAGGCCACAAAGAGCTGGTTGATGAAGGTCAAAGCAATAGTAAACAGATGAGGTGACCTCAAAATATCACTAACCCGGGTCCCATGGGACCTATGCAGGTGAAACAAACTACTGGAATAATCGGAAACTGGGGACAAGAACACAGTGCTGGATGTAAGGAATTCTGACCGAGAACGCCAGGCGCACATGTTTGTCAGTTTAGGTCTGACTAGGTGTGGTTGGGAACTCAAAATAGAGGTTGCACAAATCAATAACTCGGCAAGGATCCAGATGCTCAAGAAGCAACAAACGTCCCATATCCCATCTGGGCGGATGGGCCCTGAGATGGAAGGCTTTGGTGCCAAGTAGACTGGTTACCAGCACACAAAAGAATCTGAAGTTCCTTTGTTACTCATGGTTGCCGGTAGGGGCAGGGAATACGGACCATGGAGCCAGAGCCCCTCTAGTAGGGGCCACACTAGACTTCATAGCAACAGCCCATCTTAATCCAGTTTTCCAGCGCCCTGGGGTGCAGAAAGGCCATTTTAAGCTTAACCTGGTGCCAAAAAAAATAACAAAATGACTGCGAGTAGGGCCTGAACAAATCTGTGGCTAACTCAATGGCTACCAAAAATGTATATTTGGCTGCTAATGCAGTAAAATAGCCTGCACCTTTGAAGCCAAAACTAAATTACTGCCACCAGCCTGCTCCCGAACATCAATGTAGGGCGATATAATTAATTCTGGGCACACATGTGGTTCTTTAGAAGTACCCAACGGACAGGGAGCCTTATGCGGAACACCAAAAATAGATCGGGAGTTTGAGGAAGAAGCAAAAAGTTAAGTGACCCTAGAATTCCCAAAATAGAAATTTTCTTAATCTGTTTGGAGGTTTTTCAAAGTCTATACCTGAGGTAGTAATTACAGAAGCCAAACTGGGGCAACAGGGTTGTCTCAAGCAGAGCCTACCTTATACACTTTCTTGATGGAAGCAAACCTGAGCATTCAGGTTGAACGAAGGATGGGGTATACTATTCAGTTGTATAGTTAACACGTAAAATGATAAAAGGTACCATACAAGCAAGTACAAATATACTCTAATTATTTGTTACACTACAGCACACTTTATGCATTTCATGGCAAGTAAAAATAGTTCTGTGCACACCAGTTTGGCACCCACTATGGGATGCTAACTACTATGGGGCCCAGAGATATCACACAATGTAGTGTAATTAGTAAAGCAGGGAAAAGTTGTTTGAACATAAGCACATAGGCCTTTCTTTTATAAAGCATCTCCAAACTATGTAGCAAGCTGAAGAAATCCCATCCCGATCTATAGAGTCTCTAGGTGTCCCAAAAACTAATTTAGTCACAGGTGAGTGGCACTAGCAAAGGCCACTCTGCTAGAGAGTTCCGGACAAAGCAAGAATCGATCCATAAATGGTTTTTGGAATAGGACTAAAGTGGCTTTAATCAAAATGTAGGTGTTGGAAGCAGCAGCCACTCCTCGGTTCAAAGAGGATGTTGCTTGGGAAGTACTGACCCTGCCACCACTGACCCAAGTCAGCACTGGATAGCGCTAATGTAAGCAAAGGTTTGCGCTCAATGGGGATGCGTGTTGCTCTTCAGATATAAGGGATTTCAGACCAATTAGCCCCCACAGAAGTAGACATGCTCCCAGTTGATCCAGAGTAGCTGGCTATGAGTTGGATCACTCATTGGGGGTGGTGCTGTCATCTGGTCACAGGTTTGAGAGCTTTCACAGGCAGCGATCCGCTGGGTTCTCTGTAGATGTTAGATGGTGGCTGAAGCACACTGGCTAGGTTCCACAACATAGCAGAGACCATCATGAACAACCAATGGACGCCTTGCATTGACCCGTGAACCGGGTCTCGTCCATGGCTGTTGGCCTTTGGTTCCTGGCAGGCTTGTTCTGTTGAGCACAACTGGGTTCCAGCGTTGCAGCTGAGCACTGTGGATCCCGATGAAGATACCAGCACTCTGGCTGAATAGAAGTCCTTTCAGTGGAGCAAAGTTGCTACCATGCTTTACAGGTGAATTTCAAATATGTAAGCTTCGACCTGGGAATGGAAATATAGGTAAGAGACAGCTGACTGGTTATGCTCAACAGTCTGAGAAGGTGATGCCTTGAAAATATCTCCCTTGTAGAGTAAAGGTTTGAGGTCCGAAGAGTGCGGGTGTTGGATCAGCCAATGCTGGTACTTGCAGCATGAGTGTCCCTCAGTCTTCAGATATCTTCCTGTTCCAGCGGTAGACTTGCTTACTGGGTCCAGCTCTTGCTTATTTCCAGAAATCAGGCTTTGGGTCAGCTCAGTCCTCCAATAAGGGTATTTGCAACGTTCAAACTTGGAGATGTCTGTCACGTGGTGGACAGTCAGCCTCCCAGAATCTCCCCAGCAACAGCGTTACTTCCTGGAGGAATGTGTATTTTCGGGGAAGCTACCCTCCCACTTGTGCCAGCTGACGCACACTTGTCGTCCTTTCTGGGGGTTCCCTTGCAAAGCCTGTGAAGATGCATGAAGGAAGACCTCTCACATGAAAAGGCAGAAGGACTGCCAGCAAAGGCTATACCATCTTGAACAGAACTTAAACACAAAGGGTTTCTGTAAAGCGCTCTGTTGCTTATTGAAGCTAGGGGAGTTTTCCTTTAGTCCACTTGAGGTAAGACTTCATAAAACTATCCCAATGGTATACAGGTCCCCAACTCTTATTATCAGTCTGTTCTACTTATCGAACCTTGGTAGAGTAGCAGAGCAGTCAGGCTCATCGTAAGAGGAATATGTGAGCTGTAGGTAAGTACACTTAGTACAGTAGTCCAAAGAAACATTCATACCAATACATTTATATTAAAATATATATTTACACAAGGAATGTCTCAATATACTTCAATCATTTAACCAGCACACACAGGATTACTTATACTTTTCAATGGCCACTGATTAGTTGGCAGTTTTTTGTGGTTCAATTGTTAGTTTGACATGAATGACAGTTCTACTGTATCATTGGTATGACCGCGCACAGACAGATATACAGTAATTGTATTTAGTTGGCAAAACCACATAGGATAGTCTTTTAGGAAGGAAAAAGGTTGGTTGGTCAAACAGTAGCAGCGCTTAGGTTCTAGAAGCTTTTTATCAGCAAACTAAAGCTTTAAAAGTCTGATCTGTATGCAAAAGTCAGTTTGGAGAGGGCTCAAAGTCTTAAGAAGCAGCAGAACAGCAAAAGTTCCTGTGGATACTTTTCAGTCACTAGGTAAGGATCCTAGTAGAATTAACACAAAGTTGGAGACCCTGTTAAAGGACGCGCGAAAGGGACGCAAGCTGACAGCTTGGGTCGGAGGTAAGAGTGGACGCCTTTGTGCACTCAACACTCGGGAGCGACTTCTTGGTTAAAGGTAAGCAATACCTTTTCACCCACAGTACCTTAGGTGAGAAGAAATGTTCGTGGCTGGATTCTCCTCTGCGCAGCACTGATGGATCTGTCTCTGGATTCTTTGGTCTGGTGACGAAAGGCAGGACTCTGATCGGGCTATCTGAACAGCAGTCTCAAGAGAGGACCTCACACTGATTTCTTCAGCTTCTATAGTGAGGCTGCGGTTTTAGCGCCTTTTTCTGCAGCACCAATTAAGGACATGATTCACCCGGTCAATCTTCTTAGATTCCTGGAGTCCTGCACTCTGGTGAGGGGACTTGGATGAGTCGATTGTGTCTCTGTAGGTTTACCAGGAGCTCAGCAAAGACTTGGACGGATTTGGCGTTGGCAAAACTTTGCACTACAAATGGGTCTGTATTTGCGGTCTGCAGCTCTGGAAAGGCACAGCACCTCGGGAGATGGCTTGGATTGTAGTTCGTTTCAGGGCTGGTTGGTCCCACCAGCCAAAGGGAAGGAGTTGTCCTCTTTGGAGTGCCTCTGTCGCATATGAAACTGGACTGTTCTCAAACGGTTCCAAATCACAGCTAGGGATAAATAGATTTCTTACTCTGTGAGTATCTATTCTATATACAAAAAGACCTTATAGCTTATTCAGGTATCGCCCTTCACTCTTCCCACATCAAGTGGAAATTTCCAAAAGATTATCACAAATTTTATTAATCATCAGTTACCATATTTTCTTAAACACAATCATAATACATAACACACAAAGTACTAAAACGACACAAATAGAAGCACCATAAGTGAATCGTAGTACAATACTTCAAAGGATCAAACATGTGTAACCAACTGACACTTTGATTCCATTGCCTTCCTACTTTCAGCTTATTCCCTATTAATATATCAAAACCCGACTTGTACAAGTTTCTGTCCTTTTTGAACACCAATGTAGGACATTCTTCAGGGGAATGTGTCTTGTGTCGAACTTTTAAAATCTTCTTTAGTTGGGGAGAGTACCCCGTTGGTCAAAAGGACACCCTATTAGTGTTGAGTTTACAATATTCGTTTCTATTATCATATGAACAAGCCCTTATCCCTAAAAGGGCTATAGCAGTATGTTCATTATTACATACCCCACTTCCTTATACTGACTCTTGGACCTTTACTGATTCTTGCTGCAGATTCCCAAATCTCTATTGGAATTCTCGCTCTTCCACCTTATGTATCTCATCTAGTGTATAATAGATGCATATTACTATAGGTTATCATAAGCCATGCCCTATATTCTTCTCTTTAAAAAATGTTAACTACTTGTATCAAAAAGGATGATGCTTACCCAAATTTGGATATTCTCATCCACTTATTTTGTCTCTTACTTACACCCGGGCTCTCTTTTCTAATCGGTGAGTGTCACCCTGTAAAACGGAGTCCTGTCTCAGTTTTCCATATAAATCCAACACTGCGGCTCAACTCATTTTTAAATACATTATATCATGTTTGCCATTGTGTGAAAAAAATCACTTACTTTTTTCAATGGGAGATATATTCTACCCCACTTGGACTCGGTTTTATTCCAAAATATTGGCTTTGAATTCTTTTCTTTTTTCAATTTTGATTCTATAAGACACAGCCAAAATGAGGGTTATATTGTGGCTATATGGCTCACTTCAACTTATTATCTTCTCCCCATGTCACCAGTACCCAGAATCATAGTCCCATTTCTCCAGAATGGGGTCTGGCATGGATTCACATGCTCATGAATATTCCCCGTCGTCAGGCTGGGAATCCTCGGTAAAGAAAAAACCAGTATCAGTTTCGTTTCTGATCTGTCTTTCGTAGTAATAACCAATCACTGGTCTCTGCGTCATACTGACCACAGCCAATGACTGCCCTCTACCTAAGCACCGCCTCTGGCAGCCATCTTCAGATTTTTACCGCACGTTCATGTGTTGGGATCCTCGTGCTATTGCTCTCGAGCGTTAGTGCTATTTTTCGCGCTTTTTTCACAAAAACTTCGATTCTTTCGGTCAAAGAGCCTCAAGCTCCACCGATCCTACATCCGATCAACGGGGACCCGTGTCGGATTCATCTGTGCCCCTCAAGGGTGAAGATTTCGTCGAGCTACACTTCGGAGGAATCCAGAAGCTTCTCAGGCCCGGTCTCGGAGATGGCCCAGGAGAAGGGAAGCTCGACGCCCGGAAAGCTGTTCAGGGTCTGCCCTGGATGCCAGCTGCAGAACGTCTTCAAGGAGGACGAACACTCTTTCTGCCTTTACTGCCTTCATGAGGACAAGACGCACGTGGAGAAGGACTGTGCGTTTTGCGGCAACATGTCGGAACGGACCATGAAGGACCGCCATCAACGTCTCGCCAACTGGCTGGAGGGTAAGAGCCCGTCTGGCGAGAAGAAGAAGAAATCCGAGCGGTCTTCTAAGACCTTTGAGGGCGCCCCGGCGACGGGGGCCCAACATAAGGCCAAGCACCGCAAGTCCGCTGGCACCGGGAGCGCCGAACGGTCGGGCTCTACGGGCGCCAGGCAGGGCGCACCCTCCCCGGCACCATCAACCACGAGCCAACGCTCTGGGTCGGGTAAGAGGAAGGCCGAGCACCCGGCGAAGCTCCTGGAGAGGCCCCGGTCGAGCTCTAAGGCAGAGGAGGAGCGTGGCAGTGCCCCCTCCCTCAAGGATAAGGCGGTGAGCGCACCTAAGGTGGTGAAGGCCTTGATCCATCCGACCAAGCCCTCTATCGAAACGGTCGCGGCGGCCCTGGCTCAGCCTGTGGTGGCTGCACCAGTGGTGGCGACCTCAGGGCCCAGAATCTCCCTGCCTCCTCGGAGGGAGTCTTCCTTTGTGCCCATCGATAGGACCCCCGTGAAACCCTCCGTGGGGAAGAAGGGGGGGCAGGGCGTCGTCGGAGATTCGGCCTCAGCCTCAGAAGAGGAGCTGATCGAGGTCTTAAGCCACGGCCTAGGCGTGGAAGAAGACCAGCCCGTCGGAATGGACCCCGACGCAGGTGACGACGACGACATCGTCGAGGATACCGACGGGGCCCCTGCTCGCCCGTCGGATTCCCCTCTGCCAGCGCCGCAAGACAACTCGGCGGCCATTTTGTTGGCCATACAGTCCTTATGCTCCGAGATAAGGACGAGGCTACCGTTACCGACGGAGGAACCTCTCCCGTCGGGGGATCCAGAACCGGGACCTTCTGGTGTTCCCCCTACCAAGAAAAGAAGGATCCATCCACCACCTCCTTTTCAACCGTCGCGCCCCTTCCAGCCCTCCTCCCCGTCCACCCGAGGGGATGATACGGGGACTGACACGGCAGCGACGGGTACGGACGACGAGGCATACGACGAGGATTTTCCGTCGTCGCCTCCCACCAGGGCTTCTCCGCCCGACGAGATCGGATCTTTCCACTCCATGATCTCCAGGGCTTCCGAGCTTTTCCAACTCTGCCCTGAGGAGAAAAAAAAGGAAGGCTTCCTTTATCAGCGGCGCGAGGCCAAGAGGAAGACGGTCCTCTCAGTGCCTCTGTTGGACGACATTTGGGATGAGGGCCTTTCCCTCCTCAAGAACCCTTCCACGACGCCAGCTAGAAGAGACCGGTACGAGAAAAAGTACCGGGTCCCGGACACGGCCCCCCTGTGCCTCCGGGCGCAGCCTACCCCGGACTCCGTCGTCTCCGCGGCAGCCAGGAAGAAAGCGGGGGGGGGGTGCGGCCTCCACATCGACTTCCCCGCCGGACGGCGAGGGAAAGAAATTGGATGCTATGGGACGTAGAGTCATCTCGTCGCCAGCGACGACGATTAAAGCGGCCAACGCCTTGGCTATCGTGGCCCGCTATGACAGGGAGCTCTGGTACAAGATAGCTCCCCTGCTGGATTTTCTGCCGGACGACAAGAGGGCGGAGGCCCTTGAGATCCTGCAGGAAGGTGAGGTGGCCTCGGACCACGCCATCACCGTGGCGACGGACATCGCCGACACCGGGTTCCGCCAGCTGGGCAACGGCGTTTGCCTTCGACGTCGTGGATGGCTCAAAGCTACGGATTTCCGGCAGGACGTCCAGACCAGAGTCCTGGACATGCCCTTCGACGGGAACAACCTGTTTGGGAAGACAGTGGACGATTCCCTTCAGGCCATCAAGGCGGATACTGAGATGGCCCGGGCCCTTGGAGTCCTGCAACGACGGACGCCCTTTCGGAGCGGCGGAGGCAAGGGCGCCTCCAAAGGTTCCGGCGGCGGTTTCGCTTCCTACCGTCAAGCGGCCCGCTCGTCGTCGCAAGAGGCCTACAGAGGACGAGGCAAGTCTAGCGGACCCCGCCGTCGTCGCCAAGGAGGTCAAGGCGGCAAGGCCGCGCCCAAGCAGGATTGAACCGGCCGTGGGGTCGGGCCCCCACCGAAGCACCCCGGTGGGAGGCCGGCTGGCGGGCTTCGTCAGCGTGTGGGAGTCCATCTCCACCGACCGTTGGGTGCTGGACGCCCTGGCCCGGGGCCACGCGCTCGAGTTTCAAAGAAGGTGCCCGCGCGTCCCCCCCCGTGGCCAGGAAAGAACTTCACGTCCCTCAACTTCTCCTGGAGGTAAAGGCGATGCTCAGAAAGGGCGCCATCGAACTCGTCCCAAAGAGGCTTCGGGGCTCCGGAGTCTACTCGAGATACTTCCTCGTGAAGAAGAAGACGGGAGGATGGCGCCCCATCCTGGACCTGCGACGTCTGAACAAGTTCATCAAGGCGCAGAAGTTCCGGATGGTCACCCTCCAGCACGTCCTGGGTCAGCTGGAGGAAGGAGACTTCCTATCGTCGTTGGATTTGGAGGATGCCTACTTCCACATTCCCATCCTAAAGGGGCACCGCAAATTCCTCAGATTCGTGGTCCAAGGGCGTCATTACCAGTTCAAAGCCCTTCCCTTCGGACTACGGTCGGCACCCAGGGTATTCACCAAGTGCCTTGCACCGGTGGCGGCGCAGCTGCGCCGCGAGGGGATTCACGTCTACCCCTACCTGGACGACTGGCTCATCCGCGCCAAGACGAGGGAGCTCGCCGTGGTCCACACGGCAAGGACCGTCCAACTCTTCACGGACCTGGGATTCTCCGTGAACTACGCCAAATCCCACCTGGTGCCCGCGCAAGTCGCACTGTTTCTGGGAGCCAGGCTCGACAGTGTCCCTTCTGGCCTCCCCGTCGGAGGAGAGGACCAGGACCATCTTGGGCAAGGTGCAACGGATGTTGGTGGCCGACGCGGCCAAAGTGAGGTCCATCAAGTCCCTCCTCGGGATGATGTCTTCCTGCATCTACCTCATTCCCATGTGCAGGCTCCGGATGCGCCCGTTGCAAGAATTCCTGGATGCGCGCTGGATCCAGGCGACGGGCAGCTTCGAGGAAAGGATCAAGCTCGACGAGAGTTTCCGACGAGCGATACGGTGGTGGGGCACCCGCGCGCATTTGACGGCGGGCATGGACTTCCAGACCCCAGCCCACCAGGAGACCGTGACCACGGATGCCTCCCTGGAAGGGTGGGGAGCGCACACCGAAAATCTGCACGCAAGGGGACTCTGGCTCCCGACGGAGAAGTCCCTGCATATCAATGTCCTGGAGCTCCGTGCAGTGTTTTGGGCCCTCAGGTCCTTCCTTCCGTCCCTCAAGGGCAAGGTGGTGAGGATCTTCACCGACAACACCACCACCATGTTTTACATCAGGAAACAGGGCGGAACCAGGTCCCCAGCGCTGTCCAAGGAGGCGCAGGACCTGTGGCATTGGGCCGTCGCCCAAGGGATTTTTCTGGTGCCGTTTCATCTGGCAGGGATAAAAAACACCATCGCCGACTCACTCAGCAGGGAGCTGCGCTCGTGCCACGAGTGGGAACTACGGCAGGATCTGGTGGATCGCCTCTTCCGACGGTGGGGCACACCCCAGATCGACCTGTTCGCAACGGCGACGAACACCAAGTGCCGGAGGTTCGCCAGCAGGTTTCCCCAGACGAGGAGCATGGGCGATGCTTTCTCGTTCCCCTGGGAGGGCCTGTTCCTCTACGCGTTCCCTCCCTTGCTTCTGCTAATCCGGCTCGTCAACCAGCTCAAGAGGTCACGGTGCAGGATGATCCTCGTCGCACCTGCGTGGCCGAGGCAGATATGGTTCCCGGACCTTCTGGACTTGTCAGCGTCCCCGCCGATCAAGCTGCCGGCGGACGCGGATCTACTCTCCAGGGAAGGAGGCGCCATCCTCCACCACGACCCGAAGTCGCTGAACTTGCAGGCCTGGCTCCTGCAGCGCTAGAGTTTGGAGGATACGACATACCGGCCGATTGCAGAGGGGTTCTTGCAACGGCCAGGGCGTCCTCGACTCTTAAATGCTACGGACACAAATGGAAGAGGTTCTCTGTCTGGTGCCACGCACAGAAGATTAACCCTCTACGGATTACGGCCCCCCAAGTACTGCCGTACCTGCTGACGCTGGCCAAAGCTGGTCTGGCACACGCGTCCATCAAGATTCATCTTGCTGCGATCTCCCGATACACCAGAACCACGGGGCGGACGTCCTTGTGGTCTCATCGTCTGGTGAAAGAGTTCATGAAGGGACTGTTCAGATCGTTCCCGCCGGTGAAGGCTCCGGCCCCGGCGTGGGAGCTCAACGTGGTGCTGACCAAGCTCATGGGACCTCCGTTCGAGCCTCTGCACTCGGCCCCGTTGAAGTTTCTATCGTGGAAAACAGCTTTTCTTGTGGCCATCACCTCCGCACGACGAGTGGGAGAGATCCAGGCCCTTTCCTGCAAGGCCCCGTACTTGACTTTCCACGACACGAGGGTAGTGCTCAGGACGCACCCCTCCTTCATGCCCAAGGTACCGTCGGACTTCCATCTCAACGAACTCTTGGTGTTACCTGTGTTCTTCCCGTCGCCTTCGTCGCCGGCTGAGAGGACTTTGCACTCGCTGGATGTAGCTAGAGCGCTGAAGTTCTACGTGGACCGCACGAAGGGTTTTCGGAAGATGTCACAACTCTTTGTGAACTTTGGACCTGTCAATCAGGGGAAGGCTCTCTCGAAGGCTTCCATTTCCAGATGGCTCTCCGGCTGTATCATGTACTGTCATCGGTTGGCAAACCGACCGCTGCCTGGCCGTCCGAGAGCCCATTCCACCAGAGCGATCGCAGCTACCACAGCGTTCCTTTCTGGTGTGCCCCTGCTGGACATATGCAGGGCTGCTACGTGGAGGTCGACGCACACCTTCACGAAGTTCTACTGCGTCGATCGGGATTCCAGGGAGGAGTCCAGGGTCGGCCAAGCAGTGCTGCGCAACCTGTTCACCTGAGGTGAGCCTGGTGAGGAGGTAAGATGCTTAATGTTGAGTTCTTCTTTATTCATGAGCATGTGAATCCATGCCAGACCCCATGCTGGAGAAGGAACAAGTTACTTACCTGTAACTGTTGTTCTCCAGCATGGGTCTGGCATGGATTCACATGCGAACCCTCCCGCCTACCCCTCTGCGGCTCTTCACTTGGTCATACTGCCACTTCACGTGCTTCCAAATCTGAAGATGGCTGCCAGAGGCGGTGCTTAGGTAGAGGGCAGTCATTGGCTGTGGTCAGTATGACGCAGAGACCAGTGATTGGTTATTACTACGAAAGACAGATCAGAAACGAAACTGATACTGGTTTTTTCTTTACCGAGGATTCCCAGCCTGACGACGGAGAATATTCATGAGCATGTGAATCCATGCCAGACCCATGCTGGAGAACAACAGTTACAGGTAAGTAACTTGTTCCTTACTTGACCAAACTTCATATGATTTAGATCTGCTTCAAGACAGCCGTTTGACTCTGGAGGCCGTCACAATCAGATCTCCAACCATATGCGTGTGGTAAAAACGAAAAAGTGACCGCATCACGCGAAGCCATGACGTCAGCGCGTCGGCGCGAACGTCTCCGTGGTGACGTCACTGCGCCGGTGCCAAAACGATGATTCACGTCCGCAGTCCCTGGTGTTTGTGTAACTTGTAGGTGGAAGCGGGCATGACAAAACATTGCCGATCATCATCCCACACGTTTGTTTTTTTTTTTGTAAAGCCCCTATTGGGAATAAGCCCAGGTATAATGCCTAAATATTAGAACATAACCTCCCACATATTTTATCATCCAGCAAGCTAGTGGGCGAAATGAGAATTATGAACAATCAACCTGTCATAGATCATACCATCTATGGGAGTCAGTGCATCTATCTTTGTCCTGCATAGACTATACCATCTAAGGGAGTCAGTACATCTACCTTTGTCCTGCACATGCAGTCCACATGGTTAGACACACTAACACTATGTAGTGTAGATTACAGGGAGGTATACAGGGAGGTATACATCTAATTAATTTTTCCTCCCTCGTACCTTAGTCGAGTTGTATAATTAAGAGTTTCCCCCTCATTAACCTAAGCTACTTCCGCCCCCCCCCCCCATTTTTTTTCTTTGGGTGCACATATTTTTTGTCCACCTGGGGTTTTACTAACCCCGAGCGTGTTGAAAGTTTGTCAGGCATTTTAATCCATAGTGCCATATAGTCCCATTTCAAACCTGGGCTTATTCCCAACAGGGGCTTTACAAATGTGTGGGATTACGATTGGCAATGTTTTGTCATGCCCGCTTCCACCTACAAGTCCCACAAACACCAGGGACTGCAGACGCGAAGCATAGTTTTGGCGCCGGCGCAGTGACGTCACCGCGGAGATGTTCGCAGCGACGCGATGATGTCATGGCGTCGCGTCACGTGATGCGCGGTCACTTTTTCATTTTTACCACACGCATATGGTTGGAGATCTGATTGTGACGGCCTCCAGAGTCAAACGACTGTCTTGAAGCAGATCTAAATCATATGAAGTTTGTTCAAGTAAGTGGGACTATGATTCTGGGTACTGGTGACATGGGGAGAAGATAAGTTGAAGTGAGCCATATAGCCACAATATAACCCTCATTTTGGCTGTGTCTTATAGAATCAAAATTGAAAAAAGAAAGAAGAATTCAAAGCCAATATTTTGGAATAAAACCGAGTCCAAGTGGGGTAGAATATATCTCCCATTGAAAAAAAGTGATTTTTTTCACACAATGGCAAACATGATATAATGTATTTAAAAATGAGTTGAGCCGCAGTGTTGGATTTATATGGAAAACTGAGACGGGACACTGTTTTACAGGGTGACACTCGCCGATTAGAAAATAGAGAGCCCGGGTGTAAGTAAGAGACAAAAGACGTGGATGAGAATATCCAAATTTGGGTAAGCATCATCCTTTTTGATGCAAGTAGTTAACATTTTTTAAAGAGAAGAATATAGGGCATGGCGTATGATAACCTATAGTAATATGCATCTATTGTACACTAGATGAGAAACATAAGGCAGAAGAGCGAGAATTCCAATAGAGATTTGGGAATCTGCAGCAAGAATCAGTAAAGGTCCAAGAGTCAGTATAAGGAAGTGGAGGTATGTAATAATGAACATACTGCTATAGCCCTTTTAGGGATAAGGGCTTGTTCATATGATAATAGAAACTAATATTGTAAACAACACTAACAGGGTGTCCTTTTGACCAACAGGGTACTCTCCCCAACTAAAGAGGATTTTAAAAGTTCGACACATGACACATTCCCCTGAAGAATGTCCTACATTGGTGTTCAAAAAGGACAGAAACTTGTACAAGCCAGGTTTTGATCTATTAATAGGGAATAAGCTGAAAGTAGGAAGGCAGTGGAATCAAAGTGTCAGTTGGTTACACTTGGTTGATCCTTTGAAGAAGTATTGTACTACGATTCACTTATGGTGCTTCTACTTCGGTAGCATATGAAACTGGGTCAGGAAAGCAGTGGTTGCTTCACACTCTTCTGCAATCTCTCTCAGCAGCTTACATAAAAGGGCGGGTGGCTGTCCAATCGGGATAGCCAGAGACCCCCTGTGGGCATTGGTTCCATCCCAACTTCCTGCCTGCCCAGACACATGGAGCCTAGGCGGGGACAGCCCCCGGGTTCCCACCAAAAGCAAAACGCACACGCACATAGCTCCCCCTCCCAGAGCGGCAGAAGGGCTAACAAAACAACCATGCTAGAAATGGCAAAAGAAGAAAGTTAGTACATGGGTGACCCTATTGTGCACAACCGGGACTGTGAATACAGTCTGCGATCAAAAAAATGCTAATAAATAATTAGCACAATAGTTGGTAGACTACGTCCACTGCCACCAGCCCTGACTGGAGGCTTGTCTATGTGACTACAATGTGACAGGAGCAGAGAGAAAGGGGATGCTAAGTATTCCCTTGGCACTCCACATAAGGTGGTGTGCCAATCACTGTTTTAGGAGGGATAATTAAGTATCCCTCTATCCTTTAGAACAGTAGTAAGGATGAAGAAAGAATCTCAAAGGAGAACCAAAAGGGTTCCCAGCAACACTGCCCAGAAGGAGCTGTGTGCTGCAAATTTTAACCACAGATGCTTTATAAGAGATATGGAGAAAAGTAGACTCAAGAGTAAAGGTAAAACACAGAGAACAGAGTTCCAAAACATAGAGCACATAAGAATGCGTGAGTGGAAAAAGGCTCCACTCATTCAGGATATTAAAAAAACGCCCAGAAGTCCAGCAGAAGGTGCTGGGGGGTGGGGGGCTACTCACTAGGAGATGGGAATGAAGCATAAAAATGATACATCTCCCTAATCAATTAATACCATAAGGGGTAGCCATTTTGAGTAGATGTTCCCTTTAAGTGCAATATCTCTACTACAAATTCAGCACCCAATGCTGCATCCATGAAAAAGAGATTAACTGCCACCAGTCTGTTAAGGAGAAGTTTGGAAAGTAACAAATATTACTTCTGACAGAATTGAGGGTAATGTCCCTACACCATTCTTTGGAAGATGGCTTGTATTGCCTGGGGAAAAGGGTCATAGAAGGGGATGAGATCACATGCATTGTTAGGCACATGGGCTGCAATGTGCATCCATACGACCTGCCTGAGCAAAATGGAATTTCCACCCAGCACTGATAGTTAAACAAGACAACCTCCCATATTTATTAACTTTTAGTTAGCTGCTATGTCACTGAACAGCTCAATTTGTATCGCACAGTATACATAATGTATTGTTTCTTTTTACTATTTTGGAATAGTGTAAAACATGAGACAATTATGTATTAAAATGATAATAAAATGTTTTAAAAAAATTGTATGCAGTACCCTGTGGGAGACTGCACCAGCCTTGTCCTCTTGGCAATAGTTAACCCACCCTTTGGTATAAGCAGGTACTACACAAGTTGGTAGAGTGACTGAGCAGCCAGGCTTATCTCAAGAGGTCAATGTGAGCTGTACAGTTATTACAGAGATTCACAGTGACAAGTATTCAAATAAGCTCTTACATTCAAGGTTTCTTGATTAAACAAGTATTTATTAAACAGTCAGTTGAATGAGCCTTCTTTAGAAGGGAGCAATATATATATATATATATATATATATATATATATATATATATATATATATATGAAACACAAATATATTTCAAACAAAATGCACACTCAGTTTCTGTAAATCAGATACCCTTTTGGGATGGCACAGACACTTCCTACACCATGAGGTGATTTAAATAACTAGGACACTGTGGACATTGATACATCACTGGTACATGTAGAGCAATACGGAGTTTGGTGTCAAAAGGTTTTAGAGAATAAAACAAAGGTTAACAAATATTCCTAAGCAGGTAAGTACTTTTGAACCCTCCAATGCAAAGTAAATTAACCCTTTCCTGGGGGAAAGGTAAAACACTAAGTCTGAGGATGGAAGTCTTTCAGGGAGCCAGGACAGTCCATGTTAATTGAACAAAAGTCTAGGTGAACGGAAGCACTTCTGGAAGGTAAATAAAAAGTCTTGCACAGTGTTTTAGAAGTCTTTGTAGAAAATGAAATCGCTGTAGGACCACAAGCTGGGAGGCTTGTGAGGGGCAAAGCTGCAAGCAACTCTGCAAAAGCAACCAAGGCAAGTCTCAACTGAAAGCTAGCAAGGCTACACAACAAGAGGTAAGTCCCCTTAGTTTTGCAGTTCCTTTGGTTAGAAGAAATTGGTTCCAGATGGCTTCTGTTCTGGTGTAGGCCTGCAGATCCTGTTGTTCCTGGGCCTCAGTCGTGGGGACAAGAGGGAGGACGTCTGGGGAGACTGCACTACGAATGGAAGGTCGGCGGCAGCAATGGGCAAACTTCAGATCAGCGGCACTTCGCGGTTTCAGCTTCTCGTGGCTGTCGCCAATAGCACCACTGTGGTTCTCATACACCTGTTCGTATAGGACCTTGGTTTATGTCCCCCACCTCCCTTACCCCCTTTTTTATTTATTTAAAATGTTTAATTATCCCTTCCCCCCCTTTTCCAATCCATACTAATTTAAGTTTATGTATATTTGTATATATAAAATGTGATGTGATTTGGTATTGTATTAAAGGTTAAAAAATTGGTTTAATAAAAACAGATTAGTGGCACTTCGCGGTTTCAGCTTCTCGCGACTCTCGCAAATGGCACCACCGTGCTTCTTGGATACCTGGATTAACTTTCCTCGCATCTGGGGTCCAGCACTTTGTTGAGGTGCTCAGGCTTTGTCAAGTCCTGCCACCTGGGAGTCCGGGGGATCTTCCTGGAGCTCGGGTCCGACTTACTCACTCGATTCTGGTGTTCCTCTCCCTGGCAATCGGTTCCTGCAGCAGCAATGGAAGTAGAGCCAGCCCCGAGAGGATTTCCAGATGAGCTTGTCTTGGGGTCTATTGGTCCCACCAACCTAAGGGGAGAAGTAATTTGCAGGGCTTCTCTAGTTGAGGTGAATTCGGAGCTTTAGCACAGCAGCAGGGCTTCACCGGGCAAACCAACTGCCCAGGATTTGCAGCAGGCGGCTCTTCCAAGTTCTTCTTCGGATTCCTTCGTCCAGTGGTTGACTCTGCCTTCCAAGCAAAAGACCTCGCCTTTTTAATGCAGGTTTCTCCCATTCATTCGCAGCCTAGCTGTCAATCATACAGCAGGGTGGCTGTCCTCCGAGGACAGCCAGCCGGCCAATCGCCTTTGGGTGCATTCCCGTAACCAAGGGGATTAAACAAAGGGAGTTTCAGGCACCTCCCTCACTTCCTGCCCCCTGCCAGACACGCTTAAGCCAGAGGCGGGCTTCACCAGTGAATCCCGCCAAAGACCAAACTAACAAAGGGACCAAACCTGCTTTGGCGCGCATAGTAAATCTCAAGAAGGACCTTTCCAACAAGAAATGGCGAAAAAAGACTGGGGCAATTTTGACAAAATGGGCACCCATGGGTGCTTTAGTGTAGCTGCAATTTGCAGCCTGCGGCAAACACTCAATGGTAGTAGAAAGTGAACCACTGCCACCAGCCATTAATTGTAGAAAGGGTAACCTAAAAATGTTACATGAGAAACTAGACAAAGGGGATACTAAGTAATCTCTCCAGCAGCCTATGGTAAAATAGTGTCTGCTGGGTCTAGAAAGTTTCAAAATGGAAGTAGTCAATTTCACTTCACTGCTCTTGGAAACAGTAGTTTCATCAAGATAAGGTATTTAAACCTTTGGGGAATCTGAGAGACTTCCCCTGTGCCACTGCACTGAAGGTGCTGTGTGTCACAATGTAAAGATGATGCCTATGGAGTTGGTCAGACTTCAAAGTCAAAAGAACCAGTCCAAATTAAACAAAAAATGCACGAGAGTGGGGAAAAGGTCTCACTCTCTCCAGGTTAGAAATTAAAAGTCCTAAATTCCAGCGAAAAGAGCTGGGGTTCTCTAAGGTAGAAGGGAATTATCACATTTCAGAGAATTCTCCCTAACACCTCTCCTAGTGAGACCGCCAGCACTTTTTGCTGGACTTCTGGACCTTTTTCTATTCCTGAATGAGTGGAGCCTTTTTCCACTCATTCATTCTCATGGGCTCTGTCTTTTGGAACTCTGTTCTTTGTGTTCTACCTGTACTATGGAGTTTCTGCTCCATAGCTCTTAAAGGCATCTGTATTTTGCAACTGCAGCACACGGCTCCTTATGTGAAGTGTTACTGGGGACCCTTTGGGTCCTCCTTTAAGACTTTTTTGGCAATATTCTTCAGTAAGTACAGTACTTAAGGATGGAGAGGTGCTTGGGATCTCTCCCAAACTATATAATCTGAGAGATTGGCATCACACACCACCTTCAGTGGAGTGCCAAAGGGATACTTGGTATCCCCTTCTCTCTGCTCCTGTGACTGTGGTCACATAGACAATCGCCTAGTTATGGCTGGTGGCAGTGGGCCTGTTCTGACAACTATTGTGTATTTATTTTATACTGCAGGCTATGTCCATAGCCTCAGTAGTGCACAGTAGGGGAACCCAAGTACCAACTTGGGGTCTCCCTTCTTTTTTTGCCATTACTAGCGTGGTTATTCTTTATTAGCCCTTTTTCTATCTTTCTGGGAGGGGGAGGTCTGTGTGTTTTTGCCTTTGGTGGGAACCAGTAGGCATCAACGCCTAGGCTCCAGCATCTGTGCAGGCAGGATGTAGGGGGGGAAGAGTCTTCCACCCCCCTATCCTTTGTCTGCCAGAGTGCCTGAATCGGACTAGCTCCCACAAAGGGTCTTGCTTTCCTGATTGGACAGCCAAACACCCTTTTCTGTAAAATGCTTATAGATTGCAGAGGAGTGTGTGCTGGAACTGTATCAAAGGTGAGGCTTCTGGAGTGTAAAGTAAGTCGACCGCTGGAAAACGAAGTAACAGACTACCAGAGATGCCTGCAGACCCTTTGCAACACCATGAAGCGACCACTGCTGTCCTGACCGAGTTTTCTATGCAACAGAGGAGCTCCGAAGAGGACTCCTTCCGTTTGGCTGGTGGGAACAACCAGTTACAAGACCAACTTTGAAACAAGCCATCTCCCAAGGTCCTAGGAGTTTCCAGAGCTACAGAACCCCAATACCAGGAGTTCTGCGTCCCATTCAGAGTGCATCGTCGTAGAAGGGCTGAATCCGTCCAAATCTGTGCTGAGCCCGTAAGGACACTTCAGAGATCTGATCCAACTCGCCCAAACACCCTCACCAGAGTGTGGTACTGCAGGAAGCAAAGAAGATTGACTGGGCGAGCCGTGTCCTCTGTTGGTGCTGCTGAAACGGCGGCAAAACCGCAGAGTGAACCAAGAAGTTTCTGAAAGCCGTGCCATAGGTGCCGGACTCCAAAAAGTCGATCCAGGGCGTTGGAGTGCACCTTGAGGTGTCCAGGGCAACCTCCTCTTACCTCTGACCCAAGCTCCAGCTTGTGTTCCCTCTGAGTCAGTTTTTCCATCTACGTTGTTGGTTGTTGACTTGCTGCTTCAATAAATTTAGGCCCTGGAAGAAATCTGAAGGAGCTCTTCATTATTGGCTGGTTGCAAAGACTTCAAGCCCTCACCGAACTGACTTTGGCGAGGGTTGCGTTTTTGGACTTAAGACTTGCCAAGTGAAGAAACCATCTCTAGGACCTTCAACTAAGTTCATGTTGCACTAACCACTTATTTTCCTCTCTTCAAGTGACTTTTCTGTGTTTGCAGGGTAAATGCATTACCATATAACCTGTTGAAAACTGCATGACTGATGCGCTAACTTTCTTTTCCCTTTCTAACGTTGCTACAAATGTAACCGCGAACAAACACAAAAGTGAAAGTGCCCTTTGAAGTGTATTATCTAGTATTCCTAAGTGTTTTACCCTTGCATCTGAAGTATTTAAAGTGATTCTGGTGTAAATATAATACATGTAGATCTTTGATATAACTATACGTGTACATACTGCTTTCTTTGCCTGTCTAAGATTCGGAGTACTTACCTACAGCTCAGATCTTCCTCTTAAGATGAGCCTGACTGATTTGCCACACTAGCAAGGTCCTGTGCTAGAACAGGCTGATACTAAGAGTTGGGAGCTACAAACCACTGGGATAGCTTACTGAAGTCTTACTACCAGTAGGCCTTTAGGAAAACTCCCTAACAGAGAACTCAACCTTCATCAGGGCGATATTCAATTTCAAGACATGAGTGGTGAAGACAACCTGTTAAAATGTGTTGATTAGGAACATAGCTCACTGGGTCTTTACATCCTGGACTTGAGATGAACAGTTACCAAGGGCCTGTCTAGGAGAATGAGTAATCTGGTTTTCGGTGGGGTGAAAAATGTTGAGTAACCGCCTTCCTCACAAACTAATTGAAGGCCAATGGTACAGACATTTAAGCCCCCAAAGTAATGGTTAATGAACACAGTTGTCGTCCATGGCAGTTTAATCATGTATATCCTTTACAAGTATCCTGTCTTGTTGGGCTTTATCCAGATTGCATTCTGATTTCTTCAGAGTAATAAAGTGAAAATGTAAACAAATGTTACATTTGTAATGTTTGGTTTATGAGCCTTGCTTTCACCTAAAAATGTTCAGTTGATACAAATGTGTGTTCATGAGCAATTGCTGAGTTTTTTTTACGACCTTCTGTAGCTCTTCCGTCAATGAGCAGGTTTTTGAGACATTCAAGCCTAATCTTTTGCAATTCTATTCCCTAGTAGCAAAGGGTTCTACATATAACGTCTTGGACGTACCACCTCCACCTATTATGTTTTTTCTTTTCAATTTTTATTTTCCTCCAGAATTCCCAGGCATTGGTGGCAACTTTTGTTAATTTTTATTTCTAAACTACTTTGAAACTAGCAGAAAATTGGTTTACTAAGCTTGCTATGTTTATTAATGCAAGATGAGGTTAATTTATTTTACTTGATAGTTTTTGATCTATAGTTGTCTTTGTGTTAGTATTGTACCACCTTCTTTGCCCCTAATCCTGCATTCCCAACCCTCTTCTAAGCCCTTGCCTTTTTGGTGTTTGTGAAAAAATTGTGGCCAGGGATCGAAATCTGCCACATTATGTATTCATGTATGTAGTAATTCACAGATCTTGTCCATTATTGGAGCGCTTGATCATATGTGGGGAAGTTAATTTGCAGCAATTGTTCAGAGACTATAAAGCATGCTTTTAAATTCAATGGAAACATTTTCATATTTGTTTTGTAGCATTTTGGAAAGGCACTATAAACACATTTGTACATTTCACAAGCTTAAATGCATGTGTTTAAATTTTGCTTGGGGTCCCTCTATCAAACTAAGTCTTGTGTTTAAGTCTTCATTCATCTTTTGAGTATAGTGACGCACTGCTGCCCCACTCATTGTGTCCTTACTGAGCAAGCCCAAAGTGTACATACAAGAACCCTTCAAGTAAAACATGACTTTGTACTTTAGGATTGTGCCTAATTTATATTTTGATTTCTGTCCCATTTTCAGATGATGCAATTCATGAAGTTGAGATGAGTGTTGATGATGAGGTTAATAGTTCAGCTGTAATAAATGACCTTTTTAGTGACGCTTTGGAGGAAGTCAAAAATGAACCAAACGTGAAACCATTAAGTGAAGGCCTAAAAAACCCAAATGAAATGCAGGAGGATAAGAGGAGACAAGAGGATGTGTCGGAGGAGGAGGAGGATGTTGATGGAGATGATGATGCACTAAACATTTCGTCAATGTCCCTGCTTGCCCCGCTGGCAGAAACTGTTGGTGTATCGAGTCCACAGGTGAGTCTATCAAAATAACATACCTAAATATTGTGACAATTTTAGTAGTCACTTGTAAGAATAGTCACATTATATTGGTTGGAGAACATTTACAAAGACCTGGCATATATGGTAAGTTTGCTCCTTATCAAACCAAAAACTGAAGGCACCATATATCTCTTCTCGTATCATGTTTTTTTCAGGAAATGCACAAGTACAGGCTGTTGGCCACAGTGATGTGTATATGCATTTAACAAATGCCATATCAGTGTTTCAAGTCACGACGAGGCAAGGAAGGGGGAACAAGGGGAGAACAGACGACAGTCTTACTAGGCCAAGTGACATTGAGATCACGCAGGGGGGTGGGGATGGGGGAAAAGTGCCAGGGGAAAGGCAAAGGGGGCAGTGCTGTACCTGGGATCAAAACAAGTGCAGCCAGCAGGTGGCATGTGTCCAAAAGTTCAGGTAGAGGGACTGTAGGGTTTCCGATACAGACCCAAGTGCAAGGGTTGCCGGGAGGCAGTACGGGTGTGCAACTGGGCGGCCAGGGACCTGGGCCCGAAATCAGAGGGTAGCCAGGTGACAAGTGCAGTATCAGACAGGAAATCAGCAGGGTAAAGGAAGAGAGATGGCAGAAGCAAAGAGGAGCGTCTTGATGTGCTTCCGGAACCGGAGATGGTTCTCAAGTTTCAGAGAGGCAGGGAGGCTGTTCCAGAGGGAGGCCCCAGCCGAAGGAAGAGATCTATCACCAACTTGTTGCTTGGAGAAGCGATTGACCCCGAGGGAGGTGGAGGAGCAAAGAGCTCGAGTAGCAGATAGTGTACTGTCTTAACCATAGAGCTGAGAGGGAGCTAGATGGCATGGTGTTAATTTCACATCAGAAATGCAAAAAGTCGTATAGTCCACCACTAGTTAATTCAAAGTCAGTCTCCTGTTAGTTTCTGGGCAAAGCTTTCATGGGTTTATCAATTCCTAGTTTGTGCGTGCTGTTATTTCAAGATGGAAGACTATCAGAAATGTTAGCTTCTTAATGCTCTTCAGTTTATCTCCAAGGTTCCCATGTCCTGACTCCTGACACTTGCATATGGTCTTTATTTACTCAAGTCAGCATTTTTGTGTCCCCGACACCCGGCTTAGTCATGGTTGGAAGATGTTACTGCGAGGACCATCTCCATAGTTCATAGCAGGAGCAACTAATTGTGTTGAAAGGGTTGGGGGTAAAATCTGTACCTCATCGAAATATGGTTGTTGGACTTTTGCATCAATGTTTGCTGTAAAACAATGCACCTCTAAAAAGGCATGAACCTTTAATTGGTATCCATCTATGGTTGAAGCTCTCCTCTAGCCAATGTTTTTATCAGTGGACCCTACAAGATAAACTGAAGAGTGGTCATCATAGACCTTTTCACTGCAGGTGTGAGGGGAACGCGGTTAATCTTGACAGTTCACATTGCCATTGTACTTACGATAGCTTTGGTATCTAATACTTCTGCAGCATTGTATCTTTCAGAGTCACATGTTTGAATGTTCCACGTTGTTAGACTGGGAATCCCTGGTTAATTGTCCCAATGAAAGTATTGTACTTTGGTAATGAAGTCTGAAAGGCATTCACTTGTGCAGTCCTACCTCATTTTGGCCCTAACTAATGAGGTGGCAGGGCTTTACATGCCAGGCAACCATCTTCAGATTTTTCACCGCAGTCTAGTGACTAGGGAATACAAAGCTTGAGCTTTGTCTTTATAATTCAGGTCTTTTTTTTCAGTCCTTTTCTAATTCTTTAACTAGTAGAGCAATTTTCCTCTGCTCTACATGGATTGTTTTGCAGTTCTGTAAACATTTGTTGTCATCTCCAAATAGTCGAGCGAAAATCCTGCCCGCTTCCCCTCATGGCCATGGTAGAATAAGGCAATGAAGGAACTTCGAAGTTGAAGACTTGACTCTTCAAGTATTGCCTCAGTTGCTGCAAAAAGATTATTTGCAGGAGACCCTCATCAGGAGTTCATTTTGTCTTTACCCTCATAACATTCAAGGATGGCACATATGTCAGGATGGCACATATATCAGTCCTTTACACAAGATCCTACAGGATAGGCACAGGAGGCTGCTTCTGCATCTGGAGAGTGCCTCATCTGATGAGGAATCTGTTAAGACAGTTCCTGTGACTTCCCACAGGACCCCTAGAAGCATGCTTGCAAGATAAGACCTTAATCCATGGAAAGAGGGACTGCACCACCTGCAAAAGCAAGCAAGGAAGTTGGGTGAAAGAGTTCAAGCGAGATGCCCTTCTGAAGCGTCCACAAAGTCAATAAAATGTGATTTTGGAGGAATACATATCAATCTGCATGACTATTACCAGGGGACCGTCCACTAAAAAAATTGTTGAGGCCCTGGACGCCAGGCATTTCACTGTCCATGGCTAAATTGCTGTTGAGTGCATTGTCCACACATGACCAATCACTGAAACTTGAGCAGTCATTGTTGATTAAGTCCTCCTTAGTCGATTGGAAAATCCCTGTCCACGGATAACCCGCTGTCTATGAAGAAACCCTTGCCAAGACCACCCCGAGAGACCCATTGTCCAGGACTACCATTAAAAAAACTCTCGTCCACAATTACAGACTCTTCGTCGATAGCCGGGAAACAGTCAACAGGAAATATATTGTTGATGGGGTAGAAAAAGGTTCAATGCTGCTCGTCCAGGACTAACCTGCCCTCCACATAACACATTGTAGCAACACCACTACCTTCCACGTCGATGGAACAGAGTGATAAACGTGCTCTGTAAGTGCCACATACATAAGGGTCCTATGTTAACCTCTCACATCAAGGAAATTGTCGAGCTACCTGACATTCTTCGGGAAGCATTTCCTGTCCTGGTGGAAGCCTTATTTGTACCCAAGGAGTATAGCCCCCTGTGGCAGTCACCCTCAGACATTTCTGACCCCTTTCAACCTTCGTTAATGCAGTCCCTTAAAAATATCATGGACATATTTCAAAGGGTGCGCTTAGCTACTGCCACCATAGGAGATAATGGCCAATCACCAGCTGCTACTCGAGGTACCTCCCAAAAGGCAGAGCAGCATCTCCCCATCACAGATGCAAATAAGCGTCTTCCTGCCATGGTCCATCGGGGCACAATGCCATCCCTTCTATTACTGATTGGCAGGAACCGGTTGATGGTCCTTGCATACAGGGATTTTTCAGAGCCAGAGACACAAGCCGACAAACCTGAAGAGGGAGAGATTCCTCAAGACTCATTCCCAACAGGATACTGACGAATGGTAGGATTGTCATTGAGAAGCAACAGGCGTGACTCCCCTGGAAGCTCTTCACCACCGGATGACATCGCTTCGTTCCAATCAATCATTGCAAAGGCAGCACTGTTTGTTCAAACTTCAACTTTCAGAACAGCGAATGCCCTCACTAAGAGGGATGACAGGGGAGTTGTGGCACAAGATGTCCAAGTTCATGGATCACCTGCCAGCTGAATTTCATGATGAAGCACACTCTATACAGCAAATCAACGTCAGACATATACCAGATGATAGACTCTGCAGTGGATGCAGCAGTCTCGGGGTTCAGACAGATGGTGCATGGTGCTGTACTTCGATGCCAGGCATGATGGAAGACTACAATCTTTAGGCCTGAGGTGCGAGCACAAATCCTTGATGTGCTCTTCCATGGCCAAGAATTGTTTTACAAAAAGGTGGACTATCACCTCAATGGAATGAAAATGGACAGATTTGTGGTGGATCAGTGAAGTTCTGATCTTCCAACAAACCATACTCCACGCAGAGTTGAGTTGAGGTCCCCTCAGCTAATCAGTCGTGCAATAGATAGCAGTCCTACATGAGATACCCAACACAGAGAAGCAAGTGTGGAACATGTCAGGCAAGGACCCAGTCATAAAAGCAAAATTGAGTACACTACACTTCCTCATCGCACCCCACTGGGAGGATCAGCCACCACCTACATCAATGGCAAAAGATCACTTCAGACAAGTGGGTGCTACAGATGGTAAGCAAAGGACACACCATAGAGTTCCTCACACACCCACCAGCTTTACCATTGCGCACTCGCAGTGCCCATCACATGGTCCAGCTGGAAGTGGACCAAATGCTTCAGAAGGCCGTACCCCTCAGTCTGAGAAGGAAGGTATTCAACTACTTTTTTTTTTTTTTTTGTCATGAAAAACAGATGTTGGCACCCGATCTGGACCTATGCGCTTTAAATAAATACGTGAAGCTCATAAAGTTCAAAATGACCTCACTACAGCTTCAAATGGGTGAATCTCTGGTGCCAATCTACCTAGAAGATGCATATTTTCATACATCCAGCGCACAGACGCTACCTGAAGTTTACAGTGGGAGACTAGCATTACCAATTCTGCATGCTCCCCTTCGGTCTACGGTTGGCCTAATGGTCACCACCAAATGTCTTGCCCTATTGGCACTGCACCTAAGAAGAGCCGAAGTGGAAGTCCATAGCTCGCCAATTGGCTCATAAAAGCAAAATCAAAGATAGAAACAGCCATAGCTGTCAAAGGAAACAACTAATTTAGCTTTCGAGGGGATTGGGTCCTCCGACGTATTCCATATCTATGACAGGTAATCACCACAGTTGTGCTGCTTCAGAAAAGTTTGTGTCCTGCGTCGATGACGTCGATACGCTGTCCTCGAGGGTGTTAGGCTCACCTGGTATCCATGGGGATGCCACCCAGCCCTGGGTGGATGATTTGCACTCTCGAACCCGCTCCCGGTCCCTTGTTAAGGCCTCTGGTTAAAGATGGGTCTGCAATATAGGAGAGCTGGATTCAATACCAGATTGTCTGTTTTCCCACCTCCCTTGGCCTCAACTCCTTCATCCCCCATGGGCCTTCTCCTCCTCTTAATATTGTAAGAGGTGGATTCTCCGTCCTGCTCCTTGTGGCAGGGGTGCGTAGATGTGGGGGTCGAGCAGCGACCATGTTACTTCACTGGTGCAAGCCCCCCTGTGGGAATCCAGGCCTGCTGCGACTCCGTAGGTTTGCTGCTTTACAGTCTTTATATGCAGTTCTTGCGTTCCTCCTAGTTCGAATGTCTTGCTTCTTTCCTTTTAGGTATGGAAAGGTATTTTGGAGTTGTCATGCAGTTTGAAGATGAGCATGGGCCGGTAGGCGAAAGCGTGGTGTGCGCGATGCTGTCCGGTGAGTAATGCATGACGCGCGGCGCTGTTTCGCCTTTTATATTGCTAACCTGTGTCTTTTCTCTCCTTGCAGGTTGCGAAGTTCTTCGCAGAGCGCCGTAATGTTCCAGCAATGATACTGACCAGGAGATGACTCCCCAGGTAAGAATTGTGTGGCTTTCTTCATTCGGAAGGAAACGTGAGTAAACGCTTACTAATGCTGTCTTTCTTTCTCATCTTTCCAGGCTATGGTATTCCAGGATGCATGCGGTGCCGGATGATGGAGTTCGTATCTTCAGGTGAGTGGAACTGAAGTCGGCGATGGATTGAAGACCGAATACTGTTCCAGGTAAGTTTCGTAGTGTTCTTTCTCTCTGCAGGTCCTTGGTTTCAGGTAAGATGGCATCAAAGAACTAGACACAGTGAGCGTTACGCTGCCCACAGCAGAATAACGCAAAGCATGTTCTACTGTTTGGGTGTGGTTTAAATAGTCTCAGGTAAAGTAGTCCAGGTAAAATGGTCCCAGGCCTGCCACACCCAAAAGACTAGACCGCATAGCTCAGTTCCTTGTAACTGAGCTATGTGTGAGCGCCTCCATGTTGGCTGCCCCCCCCCCCTCCAAAGTTAAATAGTCCCAAGTAAATAGTCCCATTCTAATGTTGGTCTTCATGATGGTTATGAGCCTGGTGCCAGGACTGACTCCAAGAGAGTCTTGGATGAGGTTTTAAGGCCCTTGACCTGGCCCTAACTGGAAGGCTGACTTTCCAGTGAGGGCCAGGGGCAAGGCTCATGACAGAGGGCTTCCGTTGAGCTGACGTCACCGGATGTTATAAGTAGGACGCACAACGCCCGTAGCCTCGATTCCGTTTTTTTCGCAAACCTGTTCGCTTCGGAGATCTCGGCGCGCCTCGGTTCTTCTGAGTTCTATGTTCGCTTGTGAAGATTTCCATGATGTCTTCGTCTTCTACTCCACGACCGGGTTTCAAGAAGTGTGGGGACTGCGGTTCCAAGATGTCGCTGACGGACCCGCATGACGCCTGCCTCTGGTGCCTCGGTGAGGACCACGCCACGGACGATTGTGACGAGTGCCAGTCGTTAACATCAAAGGCCTTGCAGGAGCGTAAGAAGAAGCGTTCCGTCTGCAAGGTGTCCAAGCCCCGGAAGTCGAAATCCACTGGGCTTTCGACTGACTATTCGAGGGGCAACTCTTCGCATCGTTGGCGTAGTCTAGGGCTGGGGTGCACAACATACAGCCCGTGGGCCATATGCAGCCCGCGGTATTGTGCTTTGCGGCCCCCTGAAGAACAGGACTTTTATAATGAAGTGCGGCCCACTTCAAGCAAAAGAAAACCAAGCTGGCCGCACTTCATTATGAAAGTCTTTGAAGCCTGACATGTTGCTGGCATAGGCGAGGCGTCCCAGGAGGGGGTAATTGCCTTTCTAATTGATGGCCCGTTCCCCCCTCCTCCGGCAAAGTACTCTTTGCAAGGGCCTTAAAGGTGCTCCTTAGCCCATCCATCATTCGCGCCTAGCAGGCTCCATTTGCACTGCCGGTATTCTTTCATCTGGCCTGAAAGGGACACCACGGGAAGCAATGGGCCATGAATATCACTGGGGTGGGGGTCATCACTGATACAAGCAGGCTATGTACATGGTGGGCACACTTTAGTTTACCAAATGTGCAACTCTACACTGGTTAAAAAAAAAAGACATTTCCAAACTGAAACATGCTTCTGGAATTTACATTCATTTGTTTCCTTTGAAATGTGTTTATTTTTTTTTGTCTGTCACAAATACCCTGTTTTTGTCCTTCCTTTGTGTTTTTTCACAGGATACATTTCTAAAGCTGCTATATGCTTTTCAAGCTGCGTAATCACAAATAAATGCTTCTTTTGCACTGACAGCAGTTATCAGGAAATTAAACTCAGTTCATGGGTGCCAATTTTTGATTTTCACTGCGTGAGCAAAAATTCCCCCACCCTCACCCTGAATATAAGCAAGCTCGCAGCCTAACATATCCCCTGGCCGCATACATTTTATAGCACTTATTTTTATAAGGAATTGCAAAGTCATAGGATTTGCAGCCAGTTTTAAATATATAACATCTTAGCAAGTCACTCAACCTGCTGAGTTACCCCGGTAACTTTCTTCTGTAGCACCTGTCTGAGTTCATTAATGTGTTCAAAAATCACTATTGCCAGCAGTGCAGTTCATGTCCATGACTTCAAAGTCAACAGTATTTCATCTCCATCCACACCGACCCTGTGCATACATCATTCTTTGACGGTGCACCAGTGGCACTTCTCCATAATGGGCAAGGTTGCACCAACCCACGGCTCTAGACGGAGAGGAAGGGAGAGGCTGTTCCAGAGTAGGGAGTCAGCCGAGGAAAGAGATCGCCCACCAGCTTGCTGTTTAGAGAAGCGCTTGACACGCGGAGAGTTGGCACTGGAGCAGCATAGAGATCTGGAGGGAGAGTATTTGGTGAGAGCCTATTGTAGATACCATGGTCCCCAGCCCCCGAAAGCCTTATGGAAGATACAGAGGGATTTGAATTTAATCCTTGCAGCAACCAGGAGCCAGTGGAGACATTTTAGGGCTGGAGAGATGTGGTCCCCGGGGTTGAGGCCAAGGATAAGTCTTGCAGCTCATTGGATTTTATCCAGTGAGCCATGTAAAAAAGGGGCATTTTGCTTCCCCAACCTTGCATGGCCCATTGGGGATGCTGGCTAATGAACTGCATATGTGTATGTATGAGGGAGGGGCTCCTGTGCCTCCTACCACATACAAAGGGAGATGGGCTCTTAGTCATCAGCGCTCCGGCTCTTGGGTTCATGTGCACGAACCAGGAAGCTCTTTGCTTCTTTTTTATGCTACGCAGGAGCTGTAGCACTGGGAGGAAACATCAGGACCAAGGCAGAAGGTACTTTAATTTAAATTATGTATGTCACTGTGTGTGCTTGCGTTTTAAAATTATTCCTGGGGTGGTGGGGAGGAAGACCCCCCTGCTACCCCCAACACCTCTTGATTGGTTTGGGCTCCCTTGCTACGCTCCATCACACTGGCATATTTGGGGGAAATATTTACACCCCTCCAATTTAGTACACAATTTTATCAACACTAGTGCTATAAAGCATGGTAATAAGCAGTATAGAAAAAAAAATATATTGGTTAGATTTTCTTTCCATTGCCTGTACACACCACCTTTGCATGATGCTTCAAATAAAAGTATTGTAAAGAGAACATTCCTTTATTGCCCCGGTGACCAAGCAATGTTGATTGTGGGCATTGAAGTCTTTTGTGGCAGTACTTCTGAAAGCAGAGGTGTTTTGTGGTGGCGTGTAGAATGATGTAGTCAATGTGGGCAGATCACTCATCAGCCACATCTGCACATCTCTTTCACCTGCAGGACAGCCAGTTCTGTTGGGTTATTGCTGCTGGGCGTGCATGGATGATTCTGTTCTCACACTATTGATAACATGTTGAAGCCCAGGGCCAAATCAGTTTTTCTTCTGGCTTGTTAACGTGTACTACAGAATTGAAAGCACAAATAGCAATAAAGACCAGAAGTACACCTCAAAATGCCCATTTGTTCCCCCACATACTTACTATAAATGTCTGAGGGGGGGTTGTAAATTCACCACGTGCCCCGCCCGGCTACCCCTCACAATCTGGCCCCCGGTAGATTGCTTGTAAGGTACATTTGGCCCTCTGGCAAAACTAGTTGTGCACCACTGCTCTAGGGGGTCTCGGTCCCGGAGTTGGTACCGCCATACTCCTACGTCCCGTCCCCTTTCCTCCATACTTATGGGACATCTCTCTGTCCTGTGGGACGGGACCAGAGCACTTTGTAAAAAGCATCCACATTTTTTTCAAAACTGTGTCCCTCTTTCCTGCGCAGGGCCCGGCACGCGGCCGTAACCCCGCCCACCTTGGCTCCGCCCCACGCATCGCCCATCAGTCCTTTTCTCTGCACGATCGGGGCCGGACGCACTTGCATCCTCGGAAGACTTTCTTCCCTTTTTCCCTCTCTGGCTCTCGCTGGCGTTCGTTTACTAGTCTGTCTGACACGAACAGTCTGGAAAATCTAGTTTAAGACACTGTTGCTTCGCGAGGGCGGATCCCCATCCTCTTTGTTTAGAGTGTTTGGGTCTGGAACACCGTTGGTACTCCTGTTTTTACTGTGACTCCCTTTCGGTCCGGGCGCTTCAACGTCAGTTGGAGCGGTGGGAGGTGGTGTTCGGACGGACTCCTCCTTTGCATTTTCAGGCGTTCATCGACGAGAAGACAAAACGCCCGGTAAGTTCTTTACTTTTTCAGAGCACCCCGGCTGCGTGATACCTTTCCGGGTTCCTCTCGAACCGGGAGGGGCGTTGATCGCTCTGTTACCGGGGTTCGCCCTGAGGTGCCTGTCGGGCCTAATAATTCTACCAGAGTTTTCTTCGAGGGTCTCCGTAAGGGGCCTGTGTCCACCGGAGTACGCTCCAAGGCCCCTCCTGTGGGGGCTGTTTGTAGACCCAGTTCTACCGAGTCGTGGGGTACCAGAGCTTGCTCTGAGGCCGCTCTTTCGGCTTCCCTCAAACAAAACCGGGGTGCGCCCCGAGGTCTTGGATGGGCTTGAGGTTACCGAACGGATGTTCGAGGCCCGTGCCGATAAGGCTTCTACCGGGCCTAGGTCGGAGGTCCCTTGTACAGAGGCTAAGTATGCCAACGGCTGGGCAAGGCCCTGTCGGTGAAAGCGCACCGTTCCCGCTCTTGTGGTAACACCAGATCTATTGAGGGGGCAAAGAAGAAAGTTTCTTCTTTTACCGGCAGTGCCGAGGCCCTTCCTTCGAAGGCTCAGTTGGTGGTTGGTATGTCGCAGAAACATTCCACGTCTCATAGTACTGGCTCTGCCGAGGTTCCTTACGTTAAGGCTAAAATTAAGACCCCCTGACCCATCGACGGGGACCCCTGCCTCACTTCCTCACGTGCCGCAGTTCCCCTCAGATGAGGACAAAATGGTGGCCGTTCCCGCCATGACCACGGCGGCCATTTTAGGTATTACCCCCTACAACTACGCCATCGGCCCCTGGTGTAGGGTTCGGTCCTTCGGGTGAACCTAAGGTCCCTTGTGCGCATCCTTAACAGCCGGTTTATGATTGGAACGCCCGGATGCCTCTTCCGCACAATGTCTCGTTGCCCGCGGGGCGGCTCCCTTGATTTGTGGCTTCGTCGGTGGAGGGGCCGGTGTGGGACCCTTCTCCGTTACGTCCCTAGATTTGTCCACCTCATGAGAGGCCTCCTCAGGTTCCGAAACAATCTCTTGAAGATGCTTTTTTTCGGTAAATTTCAAGCGCTTATGCGCACCGACCCCATTGGGGAATATTTCAAAGGGCTTTTTAAGGAGATATGTCCACCCGCGCTTCCGGCTCCACCCGTCCCGACGGTGGTCCCGCCGGCACCTCCCTTGCCTGCAGTGCCTCCCCCTGCGCTTCCGCCTGTGCCACCATTGTCCCCAATGGACAAGGCAGTGCCTGACACGGCTCAGCAGGATCCTGATCTGTCAGATGACCCTCAAGGCGATCAGGACAACAAGGACCTTCCCAGCTCTATCAGAGCTTTCCGTGACCGGGTGCTGGACATGAGTTTCTTAGATGTTCCGGTGCCCGAGGCACCTGCTCCGCAGGAGGGCGTGCTTTCTGGGGCGTTCACCTTGTCTCCTTTGGAGCGTACCAACCTCTTCTTGAAGAAAAACGTTCTGGCCGAGATCCGAAGCGTTTGGGAACAGCCACACTCAGGAATTTTTGTCAATAAAAAGATTGACGCGAGGTACAGGCTGCATTCATCGGAAGAAATGGCCTTGTCCTCTTGTCCGCCTCCCTCCTCCACAGTGGTGGCTGCGGCTACGTTGCAACCCAGGCCTGCAGCATCCTCCTCCGCGAAGGCTACTCAGGTCTTGGGAAAGGAGGACAAGCTCCTGGACTCCCTAGGGAGGAAAACCTTTGCCAATTCGGCCTTACAGCTCAGGCAGGCCAATGCAGAATTGATTTTGGCGGGAGCTAACATGCGGATGTGGAGAGGTCTGTCAGAGTTTGAGGAGCACATTCTGGTCGAGAAGTTGGAGGATTTCAGAGGAGGCCTTTCCGATGCCAGGGTCTTGGCCCAGGATCTCCTGGAGGCTGCGGCTCATCACGTAGACACCTCGACTCGGGGGCTGATGCTTGGGGTAGATACCTCGCAGCAAGCGTGGCTGCATGCCACTAAGTTCTCGAAGGAGGTGCAAGACGAGGTTCTGGACCTTCCATTTGATGGTAAGGAGCTTTTTCACTCTTCTACTGATGTAGAGCTCACCAAAACCAAAGATGGCACTCAGACGGCTAAATCATTGTCTGTTCTGGTTAAAGCTCCCATCAAGTCTCAAAGGCCGTTGTCGCAAGGTCGACCTTCCTCTAGTTTTAGGGGCTTCCTCGACTGCAAATCTCGCAGAGTGGATACTCCTGCGGGGAATAACCGCCGTAGACAACAGCGTATGCAGTATTTCTCCCGCTCCTCAGCCTCCTCATCAGGTTCAGGTGGCACTGCCACCGATAAGCCTGCCAAATGAGGGTTTTCCATGCTCGCACGAGACCCCGGTGGGAGGATGCATTGCGTCTCATTGGGAGGCGTGGCAGGCCATCACAGAAGACAGATGGGTCTTGTCAGTTGCTCGAGCGGGCTTCAGCTTACCTTTACCCCCTACCCCACCCCTCAGCCCTCCTTTTCAGCTGTCGGGCTCACCCTCCCTCAAGGCCGACGTTCAGAAACTTCTGCACCTCAGAGCTGTGGAACCCGTTCCCCTTGGGGAGCGAGGGGAGGGCTTCTACTCTCGGCTGTTTACGTTGCCCAAACCCAACCAGGCTGGCCAGCGCACCATCCTAGACCTTTCCCAGTTCAATCTTTTCCTACCCCAAGAGAAATTCAAGATAACGCCCGGCCAGATTCGCTCCTCTTTGCAGATGGACGATTGGCTCAGCGTGGTGGATCTTCAGGATGCGTACATGCATATCCTGATTTGGAATCCACACAGGAGATACCTCCGCTTCTCTTTGGGAGAGGAGCACTTCCAGTTTCGGGTGCTTCCTTTTGGCCTCAGTTCGGCACCGCGTGTCTTCACGAAGATGTCAGTGATTGCGGCCTATCTTCGTCTCCAGGGTATCCATGTGTATCCCTATTTGGACGACTGGCTCCTACGCAGCTCTTGTCCGTTGGCAGCAGCGGACAACCTCCCGTCTCTCCTTCAGCTCCTGTTCCATCTTGGGCTGTCAGTGAACTGGCGGAAATCCTCCATGACGGTCTCACAGGACCTGACTTTCCTGGGTTTTCGTTGGAACACGATCGATTGCCGAGTGTATCTGACCGGGGATAGAATGGCGGATCTGTTGGCCACGTGTCAGATGTTTGCGCAGTCGTAGAGCATGTTGGCCTGGTGGTTCCAGAGGCTTCTGGGCCTCATGGCCTCGTGTGTACTGGCTCTTCCTCTTGCTCGTCTCAAAATGAGACGACCCAGATGGCTCTTCGGAGATCCTGGCGTCAGGCTATGGACCCGGATTCCAAGCGGATAATGATTCCGGATTCCATGAGTGGACCTGGACTGGTGGTCATCTTTCAGCAACCTGTCAGTGGGCTTGGGGTTCCAGGACCCAGCCCCCATGTTGAAGATCACGACAGACTCCTCCCTTTTGGGGTGGGGTGCGACGTTAGATCTTCTTCAGGTCTCGGACCTCTGGTCACCTCAGGACAAGCTCCTGCACATAAATCATTTGGAGCTTCTGGCAATTTTTCTGGCGCTCAAGGCGTTCAGACATCTCATTGTCAACCAGGTGGTCCGCATAAGAACGGACAATGTTGTATCAATGTATTACATAAACAAGCAAGGGGGAACAAAGTCTCCCCCTCTTGTGGACCTGTCATCCAGATTTGGGAGTGGGCCGTGCTTCATGGGGTCTGGCTGCTTACAGTGCACATCCCAGGCCAGTTGAATGTCCCTGCGGATGCCCTCAGCCGGCGGACAGTGGTCAGCTATGAGTGGGAGTTGAAGGCGGAGATCCTCTCATGGATTTTCTCGCGTTGGGGCGCACTGGAGGTGGACCTCTTCGCCACGGCGGTAAACAAGAAGCTTCCTCAGTACGCCTCCAGAGGGGGGCTGGGAGCCTCCTCTCTGGGGGACGCACTCGAGACCCCATGGCACAACATGAGAGCTTACGCCTTCCCGCCTCTTCCCCTAGTTCATGGAGCAATTTGGAAGTTGAAGAGCTCTGTCAACTGTTCTCTTCTACTGATAGCTCCGTGGTGGCCGGCCAGGTTTTGGTTCTCAGAACTTAAACACCTGTCGGTGTGTCCGCCGATCAGGTTACCAGTAACTCCCGATCTTCTTCACCAAGGGGAACAGCAGATGTGGTACCCCTCCCCACAATCGCTCAACTTGGCGGCATGGTGCCTGAGTTCACGTCTCTAGAGCATTTGGGTTTGTCTGCGGATTATCCAGGCAGCCAGGAAACCCTCGACCAGATCCCAATACAAGAGTAAATGGCTCAGGTTCTGTCATTGGTGTTTGGAGAAAGAATTGGACCCGAAGGGGGCAACGATTGACACGGTGCTGTCCTTCGTATCCTCCCTAGCAGAGTCAGGGGTTCATACTCTGTCTTGCAGGACTTATCTCTCAGCGATTTCCGCTTACCTCTCTACAGACCGGTGTTCTTATTCTTTAACTAACCCGGTGGTGAAGAGACATTTGGCTGGCTTGACACGCATCTACCCTCCGGTTCGTAGTCTGCACCCGCCTTGGGACCTAAATGTAGTCCTGATGGCGCTGTGCCATAAACCCTTTGAGCCAATGGCTACAGTTGACCTCAAGTAAATGTCCTTGAAAGTGTCCTTTCCGGTAGCCGTTACGTTAGCGAGGAGAGTGAGTGAGCTCCAGGCATTGTCGGTGGAGCATCCTTTCTTGGTCTTTCACAAGGACAAGGTAGTCCTTCGGACAAACCCAGCTTTCCTACCAAAGGTAGTGACCGAATTCCATCTGAATCAGTAGATTTCCCTTCCGGTCTTTTTTCCGAACCCTGCCTCGGAGGCGGAAAGGGTTCTACACTGCCTGGATGTCCCAAGAGCTCTTAAGTTCTACCTGGACAGGACTTCCGAGCTTCGGAGCTCTTCCCAACTGTTTGTGACCTTCGGTAAGCCTCAGGGCAGGCCGGCGTCTAAGGCATCCATTTCCAGTTGGATTACTGCCTGTATCACAGAATCTTTCACCGTCCAAAAGCTGAAACCTCCTGAAGGTATCCATGCACACCAGGTGCGAGGCAAGGCAGCCGCGGTTGCTTTTCAGAAGTATGTTCCCTGGGAGTAAATTGCTAAAGCGGCTACTTGGGCCTCCCCATCTGCTTTCTGTAAGCATTACTGCCTCTATGAGCTGTAGAGCTGACGCTCAGTTGGGCAAGGCTGTGCTGAACAACCTGTTTCAGTAAGGGGTATTTCCATCCACCCATAGCTCCTGTATGGAGTGCTTGGGAATCTCCCATAAGTATGGAGGAAAGGGGATGGGACGTAGGAGTATTACCAGGTTACTCACCGTAGTGACCACCTTACTCCTAGTCCATAGTCCCCTTTCCTCCATACGCCCGCCCACCGTCCCCTCTAATAAGGTTCCTCTGTTATTGCTAATGGGTCTTTGACCCTGCGATAGAAAAGGACTGATGGGCGATGCAGAGCCAAGGTGGGCGGGCTTACGGCTGCGTGCCGGGCCCCGTGCAGGAAAGAGAGGAGGGACACATTTTTGAAAGAAACTTGGATGCTTTTTACAAAGTGCTCCGGTCCCGTCCCACAGGACGGAGAGATGTTCCATAAGTATGGAGGAAAGGGGACTATGGACTAGGGGTAAGGTGGTCACTACTTTGAGTAACCTGGTAATTCCTCTGCCTCTTCAAGGCTCTCACGGAGCGCAGTCACAGGTCGCCTTCTCTGTCCTCATCCGAGGACTCCGCCCATCGGCGGGTTGCTTATCCCAACAAGCATTCCACTCCTGCGGAATGGGATTCATTTTGTAAGGAGATGATGGTGATCTTTTTCAGTTGCAGGGCTCTGTTCCGTCCGCGCAGTCGAAAGACGCCAGCCGGGAACGTCCCAGAGACGTTCGCACGGGCCCGAGTGGTCGTCGCGATCACCGGGCATCTTCGAGCTCCCGTCAGACAAGGTGGATCGCTCTAACCATGCCCGTTCCAGGTCCCGGTCCTCGATGCCCTCGAGACCGTCGGAGCCTGTGAGGTCTTCGAAGAAGACATCGGCGCCGAGGCAGTCGGAAGGACTCTCTCGAAGCTCCACCTCTCGAAGCTCCACCTCTCGAAGCTCCACCTCTAAGGAGGCCTTCGGTGCCAAGGCCGTCTAAGGACACTCTTGGGGCTCTGCCCTCGAGGCCTGTGTCGATGCCTTCGGCGCCACGCTCGGCGTCGATACCGATTCTGTCGACGCCTTTTGAGGAGCCTTTATCGGAGGTACCCCAGAGACCGGTGGAAACTCAGAAAGGCCCTGCAGAAGTCAGTAAGGCCTGTATTTGAGCCTTTTCTGTGCCCTCATCCAGGGTTTTGTGCCAGCCTCTGGATTACATCTGAGGTGGATGAAGGGTCTGATGAAGGTATGGTTCCTGATGAGGTTCCTGACGAACTCATGTCTGGTCAGACCTGCGTCAGTCTTTGCACAATGCCAGTTGTCTGGACATATCTCCGGAGGTTGACTTCGGTAGGCCTGAGCTTGGCACACACGCAGAGTCCTCGTACCGGCACCTTATGTCGAGGGTGATGGAATACTTGGGGTGGTCTGCGCCACCAGTGCATTTTCTGCAGGATGACCTGACGGATATCATTGACCAAGGCCATCAACTGACATGGAACTGCCATTCCATATGGCCTTGCAGAGAAGGGTGGCAGTGGATGGACTGCCCCGGAGAGTCTCCCGGCAGTGAGCAAGTCTTTGCTGAAAAAATACCGTCCAGCCAGTAGCGACCCCAGCTACTTGACCACGCACCCCACTCCGGAGAGTTTGGTGGTGCAGGCGGCTACGACCCAGGCAAAACAGGCGTCGTACCCTACCATCCCTCCTGATGGGGACAACAAGCGTTTTGATGGCTGGGCGAAGAAAGTGTTTTCTTCATGGGGTATGGCTTTACAGGCAGCCAACTCTGTGTGTGCCTTAGCATGTTTCACTCATACTCTGTGGAATTGTCTCTTTGGCGGCTGAACGTATTCCAGAAGGGGAGGAACAGGATGGTTTTCTTGCTCTTGTTCAGGATGGCAAGAATGCCATGTGTAAATCTGTTCAGTCGGGTCTGGACATGGCAGATTGCATCAGCCGGTCCATGGCGGCGAGCACCGTAATTCGCAGATTTTCGTGGTTGCGGAAGTCGGAGTTTGCTCCTGATGTACAAGCCCGGCTTCTCAACATGCCCTGTCTTGGTGTACATCTTTTTGGGCAGCAAGGCTGACGAGAGCCTTGAGAGGTTGCAGACCTCCAAAGCTGCAGCAAAGTCGTTGAGCGCTGCAGTTTGCCAACCTCCACCTTTTCGTGTTAGGGGACAGCAATGGAGGGGAGGTTCCTTTCGATATTACTCATCCTTTGGTAGATCGAGAGGAGCTGCAAGTCAAAGGGGCCACTAGGAGTACCAGAGGTGGAAAACAAGGTACTCGAGGTGCCAAGGCCACTCGGGCAGTTGCCTCTTTACCCCCAGGCAATGCCACAGCCGCTTCAGCTCAGTCATGAGGCCATGTCACATGGTTCGCCGGTTGGGTGGGGGGGAGGCTGGCGCATCATCTTGTAGAATGGCGTTCCATTACTTCAGATGTGTGGGTTCTGGAGATCATAGCCCACGGCTACTGTCTTCCTTTCTAGCAGAGGCCTCACGACAATCCACCAGGGAATCTCTTTTTGAAGAGTCCGGATCCGCTCTTTGCGCAGGAAATAACATCCCTGCTGGAGAAAGGCGCCACAGAACTGGTGCCTGTAGCGGAGAGGAACAATGAATGGATTCCCCTTATTTTTTGATTTCGAAGAAAGACGGAGGATTGAGACCCATCATGGACTAGCATGGTTTCAACAAGCTCCTCAGGAAGGACAAGTTCAAGATGGTTACTTTCTCTCAAGTCTTCCAGGCCCTTCAACTTCAGGACTGGTGAGTGTCTCTCGTCCTCGAGGGCGCTTACTTTCAGGTGCCGATCCAGCCCAAGCACAAGTACCGCCTGAGGTTCGCGGTTGGTGACTTGCACTTTCAGTTTCGGGTCCTGCCGTTTGGATTGACCTCCGCCTCAATCGCTTTCACCAAGTTCATGGTGGTGGTGGCAGCATATCTCAGGAAAAGGGGATTCACGTCTACCCCTAGCTGGACGATTGGTTGATCAGGGCGTGCTCTCCCGAGCAAGTCCTGGATCATCTGTCAGTTACCTGCCACTCCCTTCACAAGCTGGGCTTCTCCCTCAACTTAAAGTCCCACTTGATGCCAACTCAGCGGCTCCAGTACATCGGAGTAGTGCTCGACACGTCCCTGGGGCAGTGTTTCCCTCCCAGGCGAGGGCTCATCACATTCAGCAGATGGTGCACAAGTTTCAACATGCCCAGAGTCTCCCGGCGTTCAAGTTCTTGAGGTTGCTCGGCCTCATGGCATCCTGCATTCTTCTGGTGCCAGAGGCCAGGTTGCGGATGAGATCTCTGCAATGCGCTCTCAAGATGTAGTGGTTGCAGTCCTCCGGCAGGATGTTGGACCCCGTTCAGGTGCCGCCCTCGGTCGCCCAGGACCTTCTGTGGTGGGCCGTCGAAGACCATCTGAGGTGGGCTCCATTTTTGCTACCCTGGCCGGAGGTGACGGTCGTGACGGACGCATCCCTCACGGGATGGGGAGCTCATGCCAATGAGTTGACAGTCAGCGGTCGCTGGTCGAGACTCCATATCAATCTGTTGGAGCTGAGGGCCATCAGGCTTGCCCAGAAGGCTTTTCTGCCGACTGCGAGGGAAGAATGTCCTGATTCTGACGGACAGCACAGTGGCCATGCACTACCTCAGCAAAAAGGGGGGGGGGGTGCAGGTTCACTTTCTCTGTGCAGGATGGCGATGCAGCTCTGGTTCTGGGCCATCCAGCGGGACATTTCGTTCTCGGCAGTGCATCTGGCCAGAGACGAAATCGAGACGGCAGACGCTCTGAGCAGGCAGAGCGCGATCTCTCACGAGTGGCAGCTGGCTCAGGAGATTCTCCTGGAGATCTTTGCCCTTTTGGGGACCACACAAGTGGATCTCTTTGCCTCCAGTGTCAACCGGAGTGCGAAAGGTTCTGCTCGCGGGAATTTCCTCCAAAAGGAGCCTTAGGGGACGCGTTTGTGGTGGAGTGGTCCTTCCCACTGCTGTACCAGTTTCCTCCAGTCCCCGTCGTCCAGCAAGGGCTGCAGAGGTTACGGAGGTTCGGTTCCCGGATGATCCTCATTGCGCCGGCATGGGCCCGGTGAACGTGGTACCCGGACCTTCTCGACTTGTCCATCTGCCCTCCACGCTGTCTTCCCTACCGAGACGATCTGCTCTTACGGGAGGGGGGGGGGCGTCAGGTTCTCCATCCAGAGGTCAGATCCCTCAACCTTCATGCTTGGCTTCTGAAAGGTTGAGGTATAAGGATTGGGACCTCCCTGAAGATGTGACGGAGGTGTTGCTTTTGGTCAGACGGCCTGCAACAAAGTCCCTGTACCGTTGCCGTTGGAGAAAGTTCTGCAACTGGTGCAGGGTTAAGAATGTGGACCCTATTTCATGTGACATTCCTGTGGTGCTGTCTTTTTTTGCTTTCGTTAGCCCTGAAGGGCCTACAAGTGGGTACCATTAAAGGTTACCTGGCGGCGCTGTCCATATTTAAGCGCTCGTCTGTGGAGTGTTCTTATTTCAAAATTCCTTTAATTTCTCAGTTTCTGAAAGGGCTCACCAATGTGTTTCCACCGTCACCTTTCCAGGTGCCCGGTTGGGATTTGAACCTTTTTCTAAAATTCCTAATGGGTGCTCCATTTGAGCCTTTACATTCTTGTCCTTTGAGACTGTTGACCCTTAAAACTGTATTTTTTGTTGCGGTTACTTCCGCTTGCAGAGTGAGTTGCAGTCACTTTCTGATAAGCCACCCTTCACGGTGTTTCATAAGGACAGGGTTGTCCTTGGGGTTCGTCCTTCCTTTCTTCCGAAAGTGGTGTCGGAATTTCATTTAAGCCAGAAGGTCATTCTTCTGGCATTTTATCCACCTGCGCGTCCTGGTAAGGAAGAGGAGAGGCTCCATAGGTTGGATCCTAGGAGAGCTTTAAGTTTCTACATTTCACGCATGTCCCGGGTCAGAGTGGACGATCAGCTCTTTATAGGTTATGCTGGAAGGCGCTTGGGAAAAGCTGTTACTAAGCAGACTTTGTCTAGATGGATTATCTTTTCAGTTTCTGAATGTTACCGCTTGGCGGGTAAGGACCCTCCAGTAGGTTTACGGGCCCATTCTACTAGGGGTATGGCTGCCTCTACTGCCCTGCAGAGGGGTGTTCCTATTAGTAACATCTGTGAAACAGCCACATGGGCTTCGGTCCATACCTTTGTACAACACTACTCCCTAGATTCTATCATTGGGCAGGATCTGGCCTTTGGCAAGGCGGTCCTCTATTCTGCAATTTGATTAGGCATTCCAAATTTCTATATTCTAAATTTATTTCCTCCTCCATACGTTGGTACTGCTTTGGGAGTCTATCATAGATATGGAATACGTCGGAGGGCCCAATACCCTAGAAGAACAAGTTACTTTCTTATCTGGTAACGTTCTTTCGATGGGATGGTCCGACGACTTATTCCATATCGCTCCCTGCCTGCCCCGCTACAGAATTTCTTATGCGATTGCAGCTTATGTTTCCGCAAGGCTTTCTGTGGTCATACTGGCAGAAGATTGGTGCTACACGTTCTGGGGGAAAAAACTACAACTGAGGCTACGGGCGTTGGGCGTCCTACTTATAACATCCTGTGACGTCTGCTCGACGGAGGCCCTCGAGGACTGCGTATCGACGACGCAGACGCCGAAACATTTTCCAAAGCAGCACAGCTGTGGTGATTACCTGTCATAGATATGGAATATGTTGTCGGACCATCCCATCGAAAGAACGCTACCAGGTAAGAAAGTAACTTGTTCTTCTCCAACGAAACATTGGTTGTCACGCCAGCACAAAGCGCTTTCTTGTTGGGAGCGTACCTAGATACCTTCATTTCCCGTGTGAGACCATCCGCAGAACTAATGGAAGCAATCTCGCAGCTAGCCAATTGGTTCTTGCACACACTACCACAGTACGCCACCCCCGATTCTTATAGGGCATGATTTCATGTATGTTACTGGTTCCAAATTGCAGGCTGAGAATGAGATCAATCCAGGAAGAGTTGGATTGAAAATGGGCACAAGCATCGGGCTCGTGTGAAGATTTTGTACACCTGCCACACCCCTTCCATCAAGCGCTAAATCGGTGGCAGGCCTAACATAACCTCTAGCAAGGCCTACCTTTCCATGTCCCTACCTCGACGCTGCTATTTGGGAACGATGCATCGGTCAGGATGGGGAGCCCATCTGACTTACAGGCAAAAGGCACATGGTCCAATAGGAATCAAACCTGCATATCAATTTACTGGAACCCTGAGCCATTCGATGGGCAAAGCCCTTTCAACTGGTTCTGGCGGACCAGGTGGTCACCATACCAACGGAGAACACAAACTCAATGCATTATATGAACAAGCAGGGAGGCACAAGGTCAACACTGCGATCTAAGGAGGCGCAGAAACTCTGGAAGTGTGTGCTCGAACAGAACATTCATGTCTGATCCGAACACCTTCTGGGGGAAGGACGACTTTCTGACAGACCAACAGAGCAGAGACTTCTTCACGTCCCACTAATGGGTGCTCGATTGGACCGAGATCTAACAGATTTTCAGAATATGGGGTCACCCACTGTCAAATCCAGTTTTGAAACTTCCTGCAGGAGTGATGCTGGCCCACCAGATCCAGCCTCCCCCACCCCCCAAGTCTGCCTGCCCAACAGTCTTTTAGCAGATCTAACTACCAAGCTGGCAAACCCAAGGGGAAAGGAGAAAATAAAAAAACGCAGATCTTCTGTTTCTCACCGACACCCTTTGGAACTGGATAGGATGCCTCAGTGTCTGTGATGATCTAAAAGACAATGATATATATGTTACTAACAACTCAACTACAATTCCAATGATTTTACTGATTTCTGCCAACCTCCTTCCTGATAACCTGCTGCCTATGCCTTGATGCTGATAGGCTTTACTTAATGAATCTGAAATTCTTCAGACTTTCTTTTATTTGATTTAACTGCAAACGTTCTTTCAAGAAACTTTGTTCTGATCAGTGTCTATACTGATACCCATTATCTGCAGTATATACAGAGTTTGTAGCTGCTGCTTGCGTGGCTTGATGCTGCTGTAGCTTCAGGAAAAAGTCTCTAACTCTGCATTTAAATCTCATAATGCTAAGAACCGACCTATTTAATTGCCTTCATACACCCTGTTAGGGAGAATTCTCATTTTATGGCTAATTTCCCTTACCTATAGAGTCCCCCAGCATCTTTGCTGGATTTGAAGGGTTTGTTTCTTTTTACCTGCTAAGAGTGAGGCTTTTTCCTACTAGGCATTTTTGCTGTGTGTTCTAGGCTATTTTTGTGTTTAATGCCAATGGGATCTCTCTCAACCCCATAGGAACCATCTTTATTCACATGTGTTACACAGCACCCTCCGTGCAGTTACACAGGGGTGTCGTAGCGACCCCCAAACATAGACTCCATACCCTGGGCCTGACTACTGTCTCCCAGGGCATGTAAAGTCCCCATTGACTTTACTAGTCCAATTCTATGAACTAAACCAGTACAACCCATCCGACTATGGATGTACTGGAAGGGGTTAATAGTTTTTCCCCCATGTTAATTTTCGAGAGGGTACCATACAGGTCCTCTCTCAAGTTTCTGGCTGGTGGCAGTTGTTACTACCATAAATATTCGATCGCGAATATTTCCCTATGGGATATTCCCATTGTTCGAGGCTACCACTTTTTCTGACAGCCTCTAACATACCGCCGGTGCATTTTAATATTAACTTGACTCCGGTAGGTTTTATTTGCCAGAACTTTAATATAACTTCTTTCTCTAAACTCCTAACCCAGGTCAGGGATCCTTTGTTCGTCCTTTTAGCTGGCTTCTCCCGAGAAGCCCTCCTTTCGGCGCCACCGAGTCTGGGGTGGGTCCATTGTGTGGGAGGGGGGAGTAGGACCCCTGGAAAGGGTTGCCTCTGCAACCCATGTCGCATTCTATCCTGATGGGCTGGAGCGTCTCCCGCCAAGACGACCACTCCACTGTGTGAGCGACAGCTAGGCTGTATGAATGGGGATCTTTTTGCATAAAAGCAGGGTCGTGAGGACTGGAAGAGCAAGATGTCGACACTGGAACTAAGAAGCCGAAGAGGAGAGAAGCCTAAGACCTCTGCAACGACTGAACCACCGGTGAAGCCCTGCTGCAGCGTCTCACCACTTTTCTCCGCACGACGAGAGAAGATCTTCACCTGCAAGAGCCTTCTTCCCTTGAGCTGGTGGGGCCAACCAGTTTGCTAATCGCATTCCCGGACCTGCTTTGATTGTATCTCCCGTACCCTGTACCCGGAGGCCGGATAGCCAGGCACCAGTCCACCCGGACCATGATTTAAAGGAGCGTACCTTTTTATTCGTCGGGCGGCACCGCGGCTGGTTTCTTCCCTGGCTAGTGCAGTAACTCGAACCTTCCTCCACGACGAGAGCCTCTTCCTCTGCTGGATCACCAAAACTGCAGGAACAACCGCCACCGCAGGAGCCACTTCTTCATTTAAAGGTACATTGTTCTGCCAGGCCGCCCTTTCTTCGTGGTAGCACTAAAGGTGTTTTAAATCCTTTACCTACCTGTTGGGTCGGCCACCCCCTCTCAACATTTTCTTCAACTTCTGCAACCACCTTTTCAAATTCGTTATCCAAAGAATTGACTGCAGCTACAAGAACATTTGGCTCCTGGGCCCTTGCCCTGTACCACTGACTCTGGTACAGGCCTACTGAATCTGGACACATTTGTTAGATCTGCTTTCTTTAGATTGATTCTCACTGAGAACTGTGTTGGTGCACCTCCTTCTTCTAACTACCCCTTTCTTCCCCTTTCTAAACCTTGTGAAATGCCATTTTGCTCAGTTTTCATTTAAGTATTGCCTATACTGATGCACTGCCTTGCTTAAACTGGTTCACAAACTGATGGGAGGTGTTGCTAGGGTGTGTAAGAAGTTGTTCCTATATAACTTGTGCTTTCCCTCCCTTGTGAGGAATTGTTAGAGGATCTTTTGTGTGTAGTTGTCACTGTGCTGTTTTGCTCAGTTTTCACTCTAGTTCAGTTGGTCTACAATTCAACTTGGGAGTCTGTATATTTTTCCTTTGACTTAACTTGCTTGACTGTGATACATGTGTTTTATTAGAAGTTTATAAAATAAATGTAGATCTACTTAGTGGGCCTATTGTGTAAACCCTGAATACTGCTCATCTCCCTCTTGAGATAAGTCTGACTGCTCAGCCACAGCTACCAACTAAATCTTTGTGCTACACACTGATACCAAAAGGGGTTTATTGCTCTCGCATGTAGTCCTAATCTGGTGTAATGCTCCCTAAGCGAACTGCACTGGATTCTGCCTAACGCACCCTGACTCAGGCCGCAACTCACTTCTTCGTTTGACTCGTATCTCTCTTAAGACTATTGTGATGCTTGACTGAATTTTATTCCACGCTTAACGTAGTTGATCTTCACTGTTCCAGCTGACCGCGATGCGAAATTCACAGTTGAACACTGATTTAAATCCTTTCTCCTGAAAGGACTATGTGCGCGGCAAGTTCGCTACGTTCGTTGGAGTCCTTTTCTCTATTGTAGCCCAAACGAAATACGCGCACGCGACGAAGTAAAGAAAACAAGCAGAGTTTTACTTTGGTTAATAACGTTCTCCAGCATGGGAGTCTGGCATGGATTCACATGTTCATGAATTCCCCGTCGTCGGGATGGGAATCCTTGGTAAAGAAAATATCAGTTTAGTTTCTGAACTGTCTTTCTACTAATAACCAATCACTGGTCTCTGGGTCATACTGCCCCCCCAGCCCATGACTGCCCTCTACCTAAGCCCCTCCTCTGGCAGCCATCTTCAGATTTTTACTGCATGTTCAAGTTTTGGAGTCCTTGTGCTTAGCTCTCGAGCTTTTACTGCGTATTGCATTTTTTTTTTTTCTTCAAAGAGTTTACTCTTGATTTTTTCAGTCAAATTGAGCCTGAAGCTCCACTGATTCATCTTCCGAATAACGGGGACCCGTTTTTGCAAATTTCCATGCCCCTCAAGGGCAAAATTTAGTTGAATTTCACTTCTTGGAGGATTCCGGAAGATATTTGAGGCCTACCCCGCATGGACATGGCCCAAGACAAAGACTCCACACCCTTTGGATCCAAGCTGTTTATGATCTGCCCAGGATGTGGATTACAGAAAGTCTTCAAGGAGGATGAGCACTCCCGGTGCCTCTACTGCCTGCACTCTGACAAGTCCCACGTGGAAGAAGACTGTGCGTTCTGCAAGAACATGTCCGTCCGGACCCCCCCCCCCCCCCTGCGGTGAAGGCCTCGGATGCGTCTAAGGTCGTGAAGGCCCAGATTGACCCGGCTAAGGCCTCAATTGAGAGAGTTGTGGCGGCCCTTTGCGAAGCCCACAGGGGTGACCCCAGTGGAGTGTTTCCCTGCCATCCCAGAGGAAATCGTCTTTCCAGTCCATCGAACAGACCCCTGTGAAACCCCGGGCCGAGAAGGAGGGGAGGGGGATGCGATAGACATATCTGACTCAGTTACCTCCTCCGAGGACGAGCTGTCTGGCCTCAAGTCAGTCCTTGATAAGAGGTTCGTCGAGGTCCGGCCCTACGGGAAGGATCCTGACGAGGCGGACGTGGGTGGAGCCGATGAAGAATGGCAGATCGAGGATGAACTGGACACCATGCCTCTGCCGACGCTCCCGTCGCAACCAATGCCACTGCCGGCCGACGGGTCGGAAGACATCTTGCTGGCACTGCACACCCTGTGCCCAGAGATAAGGACAAGGTTGCCCTTCCCTCCGGCAGACGATCCAGCGGCGCCTGGACCGTCTGGGAGTCCTCCAGCCAAGCGGAGAAGAGTCCATCCTCCCCCAGCCTTCTACCTTTTCACCACCCTTCCATCCTTCACCTCTATCCCTTCCGCCGAGGGATGAGACTGAGATGGCGACGGGGACGGACGACGGTGGCGACGACGTAACAGATCTCCCATCGCCCCCTCCCCGGGCTTCCCCTCCCGACGAAATCGGCTCCTTTCGCACCATGATTGCCAGGGCCTTGGAGCTTTTCCAGCTATGCCCCGAAGAGCAGAAGGAGGGATTCCTTTATAAAGTACTGGAGGCTAAGAGGAAGACCGTACTCTCAATCCCGCTGTTGGATGACATCTGGGACGAAGGGCTGTCCCTTCTGAAGAACACATCTACGGCCCCTGCGAAGATAGACCAGTACGAGAAGTACTGGGTCCCACACTCCGTTCCTATGTGCCTCCGGGCGCAGCCGTCCCTTGACTCGGTGGTCTCTGCGGCGGCCAAGAAGAAATCTGCTGGGGCGATGGCATAAACTCCCACTTCCCAGCCGGACTGCGAGGGGAAGAAGCTAGACACTATGGGATGTCGGATCATCTCGTCGGCAGCGACGACCATCAAGGCGGCCAACGCTCTCGCTATCGTGGCCCGATACGATGGGGAGCTGTGGTTTAAAATCGCTTCCCTGCTGGACTTCCTTCCAGAGGACAAGAAGCCCTTGAAATCCTGCAAGAGGGCGAGGTTGCTTCGGACTACGCCATAACGGTAGCCACGGACATCGCCGACACTGTATTTCGCCAGATGGGCAACAGCATTTGCCGGTGTGGTTGGCTCAGGGCCACTGACTTCCATCAGGACGTACAGACCAGGGTACTGGACACGCCCTTTGACAGGAACCACCTGTTCGGCCAGGCAGTAGACCAGTCACTGCAGGCCATCGAGGCAGACAGCGAAACGGCCCGTGCCGTGGGTACGCTCAGTCAGCGAAGGCGTCCTTTCGGACCTCCGGAGGCAAGTCTCAAGGTGCCTCCAAAGGATTCAGCGGCTGCTCTTCGTCGCAGGAAGCCTGCAGAGGCCGCAACAAGGCCGGTAGACTTTGTTGTCGCTAAGGGGCCCAAGGTGGCAAGGCCTCGGCGAAGCAGGACTGAACCAGCTGTGACATCGGGCCCCCAACCGAGCACCCCAGTGGGAGGCTGGCTGGTGAACTTCATCGACGTGTGGAAATCTCTCCACCAACTGTTGGGTGCTGGATGCCCTGGCCCACGGTCACACTCTGGCGTTCCAAAGGAAGTGCCCCCACTTTCCACCGGTGGCCAGGAGAGAACCACATTCCACAGCTACTGCTGGAGGTACAAGCGATGCTGGCAAAGGGCGTGATAGAACTTGTCCCGAAGAGACTCTGGGGCTCTGGTATACTCTCTGTACTTTCTTGTCTGAAAGAAGACTGGCGGTCTACCTTGGACCTCTGCTGCCTCAACAAATGCATACAATCCCAAAAATTCCGAATGGTCACCGTTCAGCACATGCTGGGACAACTGGAAGAAGGGGACTGTTATACTAATATTGGTTTGCCACGAAATGAACAAAGTAGAAACAAAGGACCACCTACCTGGACTAGATGAGAGGAAGGTTCTGGGTCCAACTGTTATCCTGGAAATTGATCAGACGGGATGGGTGGATATGTATGCTTCCCTGTTGTCGTTCGAAATCCCTCTGAGAACCTCTCCGTGGCCTGGCACAAAGGCTTGATCACCAGGAGGCCCCAGGGAAACCCTTATGGGGGGGGGGGGGAAACAGTGGAGAGCTGCTGGGGTGCGTTATCTCCACGAGATGACCAAGCGTGGGATTTGGGTCCGCCTTATCTGTCTGTCACTCTGGTCTGGGACTAAATTAGGAGATGTAAGAAGAATTATAGGTTAGCCTAGGGTACCTGTCTGATAACGTTATATTTCTTGTAAGGGCTCTGGTGCCTTACCCCAAGCTATAGAAGGTAAAGATTGCCTGGTTATAGATTGCCTATCTGTTCCAAGGAACACCCTAGATTGGTAATAGAGGCTGAAGTATGACAAGAGGATAGATAAGGTAAGATGTAGAGAACAGCCAGTAGAACAAACAGTTCTACGATAAGCGGGTGAACCGGACAAGGACTCCTACCAGGTAGTAACACCGCCCGTAGGCTGCTCACAGGTGTTTGGCTTTATGCCTGATGCTTCCTGGCCAGAGTGATCACCCTGAAACGAAAGTAGGTCAGAGGAATAATGAGGTAATAATTGGGATCCTAGGTTTACTGTTGGGAAGAAGAACTACTCCGGATTAAGGCTGCCTTCATCTGAATGGTATGTCCTGAATGCTGAACCGGAGAGAAGATAGATTGCAGCTGCGCTCAAGGGGAATGGCTTGAACCGTCCGAGATTGGGTATTCCTTGGCGTACTAACGCCGTGATCTATAGGGATGGATCGAATAGACAGGCAAGGTTAAGAGGTTAGTAGAGCATCAGAAGTAGTATTTCAAGACGTAATAGAAAGACAAACCGATTCTGAACGAACTGACGCACGTAGCGCTTGTATACTCCTATGAGTAGAAACGCGTAGGACTCCTGCCATTTCCTGTTGATATATTGCTGGAGAGGAAGTGACCTCAGTGTCCTGGGAAAAAACTACTAGACTGTCGTTGTTGGATGGGCCGTATGCTGGTGAGGCCATGTTGGAATACGTCCGGAATAAGCAATCTGCTTTACAGAACATCACGTGGACTTCCTGTCGTCGCTGGACCTGGAGGATGCCTACTTTCACATCCCCATACACAAAGGACATCGAAAGTTTCTACGCTTCGTGGTCCAACGTCAGCACTATCAGTTCAAGGCACTGGCCTTCGGTTTGAAGTCAGCACCAAGGGTCTTCACCAAGTGCCTGGCCCCAGCGGCTGCGCCTACAGGGGATCCACGTCTACCCCATCTGGACTATTGGTTCATCTGAGCGAAGTCAAGAGATCTCGCTGTCGACCACACAGCGAGGACCGTCCGCCTGCTCACGGAACTGGGGTTCTAGATAAACTTTGCTAAGTCTTGCCGGGTGCCATCGCAGGACGCCCTGTTCCTGGGAGCCAGACTCCAAACGGAGGCGCGGCTGGCTTCACCGTCTGAGAGGATAAAGGCCATCCTGGGCAAGGTACAACGGCTGTTGACCATGGAAGTTGCCAGGGTGAGGTCCATCAAGTCCCTGCCCGGCATGTCATGCATCTACCTCGTGCAGGTTGCGGATGCAGCCACTGCAGGAGTTCCTCGATGCCCGTTGGATGCAAGTGGCAGGAAGCTTCGAAGACGAGATCTCCCTCAACGAGACTTTCCGTCAAGCGATCTGGTGGAGGGGCACCCGCACACATCTCGCAGCGGGCATGGACTTCCAGACCCCAGCGCATCAGGTGACGATAGATGCCTCTGGGATGAGGCACGCACACCGGAGGTCTCCACGCAAGAGGCCTACCGGAGGAGAGGTCGCTGCACATCGTCCTGGAGCTCCGGGCTGTGTTCTGGGCCCTCGGGTCCTTCCTTTTGTCCCTCAAGGGCAAAGTGGTACGGGTCTTCACCGACAACACCACCACAATGTTCTACATCCAGAAGCAGGGAGGCACCAGATCCCCAGCTCTATCCAAGGAAGCGCAGGATCTGTGGCACTGGCCCATCGCCCAGGGATGTTCCTAGTACCCTTTCATCTGGCAGGAGTGAAGAACACTGTTGCAGACTCACTCAGCAGGGAGCTACACTCTTGCCACGAGTGGGAGCTTCGCCAAGATCAAGTGGATCGCCTATTCTGACGATGGGGCAATCCCCAGATTGATCTGTTCGCGACGAACACCAAGTGCCGGAGGTTCGCCAGCAAGTTTCCCTAGCCGGGGAGCATGGGGGATGCATTCTCCTTCCCCTGGGACGGCCTGTTCCTCTGTGTTCCCGCCGTTGTCGTTGCTTCTGCGACTTGTCAGTCAACTCAGACGGTCCCGGTGAAAGATGATCCTAGTCGCACCGGCGTGGCCGAGGCAGATTTGGTTCTCGGACCTTCCTGACATGTCGGCGTCCCCTCCAGTCAAGCTACCGACGGACGCAGATCTTCTCGCCAGGGAAGGAGGTGCAATCCTGCATCACGACCCAGGATCACTGAACCTGCAGGCCTGGCTCCTGCAGAACTAGAGATCGGAGGCTACGATATCCCGGCGGACTGCAAGGAGGTACTTGCCAAGGCCAGGGCCTCCTTGAATCTTAAGTGCTATGGACATAAATGGAAGAGGTTCTCTGTCTGGTGCCCTGCACAGATCAACCCTCTACGGATTACAGCCCCTCAAGTGCTGCTGTACTTGCTGTCGCTGGCCAAGGCGGGGCTGGCGCATGCCTCCATCAAAATTCATCTGGCGACTATCTCCTGCTACACCAGAACTCCAGGGCGGTCGCCGCTGTGGTACCACCGCCTGGTGAAGGAGTTCATGAAAGGACTGTTCTGCTCGTTCCCGCCGGTGAAGGCTCTGGCCCCGGCGTGGGAGCTCAATGTGGTGCTGACCAGGCTCATGGGCCCTCCATTCGAGCCTTTGCATTCGGCACCGCTGAAATTCCTATTTCCGATCTCCCCCACTCGCACGACGAGTGGGGGAGATCCAGACCCTCTCCTGTAAGCCTCCGTATCTGACATTCCACGAGACTAGGGCATTGCTGAGGACGCACCCCTCCTTCATGCCCAACGTGCCGTCGGACTTCTATCTCAACGAGCCCTTTGTGTTACCTGTTTTCTTCCCGTCGCCGCCTTTGCCGGCTGAGAGGACTTCGCACTCGCTGGATGTAGCTAGAGCGCTGAAGTTGTACGTGGACCGCACTAAGTTTTCGGAAGACATCGCAGCTGTTTGCGAACTTTGGCACTGTGAACCAGGGGAAGGCCCTCTCAAAGGCTTCCATTTCCAGATGGCTCTCCGGCTGCATCATGCACTGTCACCGGTTGGCAAACCGACCGTTGCCCGGCCGTCCGAGAGCCCATTCAACCAGAGCGATCGCTGCTATTAAGGCGTTCCTGTCTGGTGTGCCCCTGCTGGACACCTGCAGGGCTGCTATATGGAGGTTGACGCACACCTTCACGAAATTCTACTTTGTCGACCGGGATTCCAGGGAGGAGTCCAGTCTCGGCCAAGCAGTGCTGTGCAACCTGTTTGCTTGAAGGTGAGCCTGGTGAGGAGGTAAGAGATGCTTAATGTTGAGCCTTACCACCTTCTGTGGTTGTGCATGTGTGTACTGCTATGTATTCTTGTATTCATGAGCATGTGAATCCATGCCAGACCCCATGCTGGAGAAGGAACAAGTTACTTGCCTATAACTGTTGTTCTCCAGCATGGGTCTGGCATGGATTCACATGCGAACCTCCCTCCAACCCCTCTGCGGCTCTTTTCTTGGTCCCACTGCCACTTTACGTGCTACCAAATCTGAAGATGGCTGCCAGAGGAGGGGCTTAGGTCGAGGGCAGTCATTGGCTGGGGCAGTATGACCCAGAGACCAGTGATTGGTTATTAGTAGAAAGACCGTTCAGAAACTGAACAAACTGATTTTTTTTCTTTACCGAGGATTCCCAGCCTGACTGGGAGTTCGTGAGCATGTGAATCCATGCCAGACCCATGCTAAAGAACAGTTACAGGTAAGTAACTTGTTCCTTACAACTACTGCGGTTAGTTTCAAAACAAATATATATTACACATTAAGAAGAACCACGCGGCTGTTAATAAGTTACAGCGCAAACTGTACGCAACTGTTTCCTAGTTCAAATCACACATGCACTCGCTTGCCTTGCGGATCACTGCATTTACTCAAATTTTATGTCCATTGTTCCGATAGTTGCACTCATGCGTTTCGGTTTTCAAGGAACAGTTCAATATTTTCCTTTTCTATCCGTACACATTCAGAACTAAGTTAACTGATCACTCAAATAACATAGCTTGCTTCATCTGTTTTCTCTGCAACTTTAAGGAAAGACACTGGCTTCACTGATGATCACTGTAGTTTGTGTTTTATATAATCTTCAGAATATTGAATCTTTCTAGAGGCCTTTAAACATTTGCTGAGCTCTGGAAACTGCGACCTGTATCTTCAGAGATTCGCATGAAAGGCCGTTTCGAACTTCCAAACTAACTCACAACTACATGTTAGGAGCACCAGGAACCGTGGTTGCCGCGCCTTAAGTCTCAGGTTTTTTTAGGTGCACTAGCAGCGAGTCGGTAGAAACTTAGAGGCCCGTGCTCGTGGTGCCTGTTGTATGTTTCATGAGAAGTTGGTTTTTAGTTTCTACTGGTTCGGCACGTGTGCTGATTTGTATACAGAGGTTTCCTTTCATTTTCCAGCTCGGGTGCGTGAAGAATTGAGGTCCACAAAGATCATGGTTTCATTTTTTGATTTTATTCAATTGAGTTCTTCAATTGATGGAGTAACAATTGGTGCCAATTGTCAATTCTTCATGGCTCTGAGCTGGAAAAAGAAAGGGGAAACCTCTATGCAAATCAGCACACGTGCCAAACGAGTAGACTAAAAACCAACTTCATACCTCACAACTACAGTCCTCCAATCACTGCTGTGAAACTGAGCCTCCATCTTGCCCAGGGGAAATGAAGGCTTCCTGAATGCCATGTTAAGGAAACATAAAAAAACATAGAAACATTTCATAATCCCCATCACTAACTCCCAGAATCTAAATTCACTCTGTAGATAATCCTACACATTACCCCTCGTGCTTTTCCAAGGAAAGTGTTTTAATTATGTGCGTGAAAACCTAAATGGATTCTTAAGATGTGTACCACTAGCTAAATATCATGGAATCCTGACACCCATACATCGATTTGTAATTCACCCCAACTTCGCATCCAGGTATCCGTAAAATGATTAATTGGGGGATTCCTTCTCTTTGATATGGACAGGCGAGTACCCATATGCCTTCCAATCAATACCCTTGTTAGCCAGTGTACTGCGATGGGTGAGAAAGCCTTTTTGGATAATTTCAATAGCACAGGCCTGGTCCAGGCAGGTCTGGTACCAGACTCTCCTACAGATGTTGCTGACCACGTCCATATGTCTGAGCTCATCAAACGTTACTAACTCAACGGAACTGCCAAATTATCCCAGCGCTGAAATCTTGCAGGAGCAGACAGCCCACCCAATCCTCCAAACCAGTCCCCCCCAACAGTCAAATGTACAACTGCTCGATTGACCAGATCAGGGGAAAGGGGGAAGTGGAGAAAATAACAGACGATCAGGATTCCTCGGGTCGCCTTAATTCTTGGAACACTGGATAACCTGCAAATAACACATCTCTGGTTAACATCCAAAAATTGCACCTACACTGAAATTATAAATGTCCTTTTATTTAAACCCACCAATTACCTGACTACCTCTGCTTTAAGCTTAGAGGCTTAATAGGTACTTGCGAGTTCGTCTTGCTGCCATTAGTAATCAGTCCCACGCTGCTGTGCTCATAGTGACTTCTTCTTAACCTCAGGAAGATAACTCTCTAGTAACCAATGTAAATGTGTATTCTTATTCGCTGTTGTATTGGGGATACTACCTCTGCTCTCTTTACTGAGTCCTAATGCAGTCTCTAGTTTAACTCATCTGCATGTTCATTAAACTTTCTTTCACTTCCTTACTTTTTGACTGAATTTGCGCACGCCTACTTTAAAAAAAAAAAAAAAAAATTATTTCTTTTATATAAACTGACTCGCCGCTAGGAAAAGGCCTCTAGTACTGCTTTTCCTTCACCGCGCACACGGCTTTTCCCTCAGCTGATTCCTCGCTTCGTCGCCTCGTCCGGTATTTACTACGCCACACTAACTGGATCTGCCCGACGCTGCTTCCTCAGCTTCATCCGACACGCAAGACATGAAGCTAGGTGCTTTCCTCGAATGCAAGGAGACTCTCGACGCACAATGGAAACAAAACGCTCTGTGCTAACCTTCACGCGAAACTTCGGCTGTTTTAACATTAGCTTTTGATGCTAATGCACGCGCGCTAATTAAATGCTGTAGAAGGTTAACTTATTTACAACTACAAGTACTAAACTAACACTTCATCCTTTACTGTAAGAGGATAATGTCTTAACTTCTTTTGAGTAGATAAAATATCAACACTGTCCATGCAGCTTGCAATCAGTTTCTTTTAAGTTTTAAAGCATTTCCATTAGAACAACTTTGATTTTTCTGTCACTTATCTGAGGTTAGTCTCTGGCTCTTTCTGAAGATGGTCTTTAAGGAGATGTGCTTTCTTTTCTCTGGTTTCTTTGGTTTTCTCTGGAGCTCTTGAGCGCTGTGACGATTCCTAAGATGATCTTGATGATACAGTTCAGAACCTCTCCAGAGATTCAAAACAGCATCACAGTAGTCGCTAGCCAATCACTGCTGAACAGGAAGTGCTCCATCATGAGTTGGGACAATAGTTGCTGGCTGATATGATTAGATTAAGGAAATGCCTTTTCAATGCAAATGACCTTCCTTAACCACTACCACTACAATTGGCAATTAATGATGCCTAACCTGACGCCTCCTGTTGCCCAGGGACCAGATACAAATACTGCACCATGACCCAGCGGCCCTTTCTCTGGGCTTGGTTGCTGAACAACAAAAGCACACCAACCTTACGATGTCGGATGAATGTTGGAATGATATGCGAGCATCCAGAGAACCTTCCACATGCAAGACGCGCAAGGAAATGGAAACGCTTTACAACCTGGTGTGCGACACTACAGCTCAACCTGCTGTCGGTCACAGTAGGCCAACGGTTACCTTATCTGCTCCACTTGGGTAAAGCAGGATTCTCACAGGGGCCAGGGGCCCTGGAGCTACTACAGCCTTTGTCTTAGATCCTGCAGTAAAAACCTTTATGCCAGGGTTGCTTTGTTCCTTTCCACTGTTGCCTTCTACTCCGAGCTAGAATCTTAACACATTAACCGCATTCATGGCTTCCCCATACAAACCCAGCCACAAATGCGATCTAAGCTTGGAAGGTCGCCTTCCTGGCGGCGATCACGTCGGCAAGACGGATCAGCGTACTATAAGCTTTATCTACGGATCCACTGTTTAGTTTTGCTGAAGGATCGTGTAGTCCTCAGACCACACCCGAAGTTCTCCCCAAGATGGTGTCCGAGATGACTGTCCGAGCGCGTCGTGCTGCCAACTTTTTTCAGCAATCATACTTCTAGTTCTGAACACACCTTACACTCGCTAAATGTATTGTGAGTCCTTAAATTACATTGGTAGCTCCCACGTGCTTTTCACACGTCTTCCAGGCTATTCATTTCCTTTGCAGGCCGTTGCAAGAATGAGCATCTCAAAACAAGTCCTTGCCCAATGGGAGGTAAACTGCATTACCCACTGCCACAAGATTGAGGATAACCCGCTTATACATCCCAACAACTGCCCATTCGATCAGAGGGAGAGCATCTACAGCAGCATTCCAGGCGGTAGTGACCATGAAGGACATCTGTAGGGCGGCTACATGCAGCACGCTACAGAAGTTCTCCAAGACTATTGTCTAGAAGAGGACTCCAGAAGGGAGTCGGCTGTCGGGCAAGCAGTCCTGTGGCACCAGTTTGTGAGGCAGAAGCAGACCTTGTTCTTCCTTCCCTCCCTTCAGGTTCAGGCATGCATAAGGTGTTCAGGGTTATCTCTGTTGTGTACTATTAAGGGCCTGTGCGTTTCAGTGAAGTAGGTGGCATCTGTCCACTGCTTGGTATTCTATTGTTTTACTTTCTCTGGCTTTGAAACTCTATAGCGCCAAAATACCCTAGCGTCATAGTTGTGCTTAAGAAGTCTAGTTAACATAACCTATTCAAGCATGTGGATCTGTGAATGATCCAATGCTGGAGAAGTCTGTTACTTACCTGTAACTGTATTTCTCCAGCATTGCTGTCTTTCATAGATTCACATGCACCTGCCGACCTACCCGGTGATGCTGCTCCATATGCTGGCAGTGATCAATCTATTTGTCCCTATAATATGAATTTGGCTGCCTGGGGTGGAGCTTAAGCCCTGCCACTTCATTGGTTGGGGACAAAGGGGACCAAAATGAGATGGAGGGAGTACATGAGTGAATGCCTTTCAGGCCTGATTGGCAATGTCTATTGTTTTCCTATGGGAAATGTTACAAATTATCAGGCAGTCGCATATTAAAGCATCTGAATCTGTAAAAGATGCCAAGGCTGGAGAAATAGTATTATAGGAAGCCCTACAGATAAGGGGTGCATTGGCCACTTTTATTCCCTAAAAATAGGCAAATACTCTCCAAAAATACAAATGTAGAGTAAAAATACTCCCAACAAAAAATAGGAAACTGACATGTAGGACCTTGTGCCCCTTCCTTCACCCCCACAGCTTCATGTATATGCTTGGACCAGTAGTGCACGTAGTACCCCAGGAAGAAACTACTGTTACTGACTGATCGGTATAAGTAAACATGTATTGTTTAATGTGTATGAATTACTAGGTACAAAGGACTAATTACAAAGAGATTCCCGTTAAAACATATTTTTACTCTTATAATGCTCCCATTGGGAATTGGACTTACATTTGTACTCCCCAAAAAATCATTTTACTCACGACTTTAAAAAATGGGGAGTAAAATACCCCCACTTCAAAATGTTATATGTAGCACCGATTACAGGTAAGTAATTCTTCTCTTCTAGCTCTTCTCTGGTAGGCACAATGCCCTTCCACATACCTTTGCACAGTATAGAATCATACTTTCTGATTTGGCAAACCACAACTGTGACCCTGCCCAGCATGTAATAAACCAGATGTGGGGATGGAAAAGAGCATGATACGAAGTCCTGTGCTACAGTTAAACTCTCGACTGAGCTTCAAATATACATATTACAGTGTGCCTATGAAGGCAGGCATTTGTTGTCTTTTGAAGTATTTGTCAATTGAGAACTTGTGATGCAAAGACCTTACATGGCACCTAAGCATGTGATTTCTACAAATATCTAAGGCAGGGATGTGCAGCGCTTCAATTTTGGATTACCACTGCCATGAACATTCACCCTGGTCTGAAATGTCTGCCGAGCCAAAGGTTGTAGACCCCCTGATATGTTCTAATGCCTAGAGTACATTTCCACTTCTAGGAGTATCCTCTGAGAAACTTTTCTTGATCCCTACCTTCAAGCCCTTATGTTTGTCCAGATCCCTGGGGATTTTGTATTCCGCTACCCAGGCAGTTCTTCTAAACCCAATGCAACCTATGATGCATTTCTAAACAATACTTTAGCAAAGCAGCTATATAAAACTGCAATTCACCCACTAATTGTTCTACTTGGCATTGCGTTCCTTCAGAACTAGACTGAGATGTTGATGCAGAACTGCAACAAAGGATATAGCTGCAAAATGTACTCCTTTTGACACAACTTTGTATTTTTGTTTTAGGCTTTAATGTCCCCTTCAAGGACTTCATTGGAGAGCAGTATCACTTCATCGCATAGCCCCAGGCTTGGAAAGTTCCAGCGGACCCGTGTTCCCAGAGCTTCATCAGGAGACAGTTTGGATTCTGTTGCTGAAGACCATAACTTGCTGTATAGGTAACATTTTGATTTTGTTAGCAATATTCCATATGAAATTTACATTGAAAGATTAAAAATGAATGTGCTTGTTGTATGCTGTTAAGAATTGATCTATGTGATTATCTCAGAAAAAAGAATACTGAAGCAGATTACTTATTTTTGTCTGCACATTTCAAAGCAGTTATATGGCGGGAGGGTAAGATCCTCCATGGCCCCCATAATCCTCATACATTGTTACCCCAACCCGCCCCCACGTATAATTGCATGGAAATGCACAGTTACAAATTTGACATTTTCGTGTCCTGTATTTTGTGCCATGAAATTATGGGGGGTTACAGGTCATTTGGTCGAAAATAAATGGTCGACGGGACAAATGGTCGACGCAATTTGGTCGAAAGACAAATGGTCGAATTTTTTTTTTGTATTTACACATTAATTTTTTTTTTTTTTTGGGGGGGGGGGGGGTCCCCCCAACCCAACCCCCTTTTTTTTTGCTAAAAACCCCTTTTTTTCCTAAACGAAAACCTGGAAAAAAAAAAATATATATATATATATATATATATATATACCAAATGACTGGACAGCATTATGGGGCGATACCATTAGGAACACTTGACATAATTGGTACACCAGCCATTTGCTATGAGCTTGGCCTCAGCGAGGTGTGAAAATGGCAGAACTCGTTCTTGCAAAGGTTCAGTCCATAAACCCAGGGTAATTTTTCAGCATTCTGGAAAAGCTTTTCTGCCCCGTGAGGAGGTTTAAATGATCTGGGACAGCGTAGCAGCTTTTGCAGCAATGAGTGTTCTGGCTGGAATCTTTCTCAGGCCTTTGATCCTCAAGGTGTTCTAAATCTCCCTTGTTTCTCAGTCGGTCAAGATTTCTCCACTGGTCAGTGAGGCCACAGTGGTCAATTATTGGGTCCATATGGATGAATCCTCAGGTTGGCAGGATCTGCAATTGTTGTCGCCCGCCACTAACCATTCTGATGGACCCAATTCACTCATTTTGACTTTTGCTCACACTTGTAACTGGTGTATTGTGTTGAATCCTGCCCTGCAGCCTTGACTTCTTGTGGTGTCTGAGTAGCTTCCTGAATGTAAAGAGGGTGATGTAGTGGGTGTCTGTCTGGTTAAGTATCTACCTGAAATTGAAACCTGTAACTAATCAGTACAGAGCTCAATAAAGCTCAAGTCTGAATCATGTCTGTAGTTCAACATCTGTTTTAAAACTTCAATACAGGGTTGGATCCTTCTCGCTATAGAGGTAAATAGTCTCTGGGAAGGCCACAGGATGTCATCTACCTTGATTTCCTAAAGTTGCGCATGATTAGCCTTGTTTTGAAGGATTTCTTGCTGCTGGTCTGAAACAAGTCTGTCTTGGTGGGTTGCTATGGTACCATACGCTATCTGAGCAAGGTCGCAGTAGTCACTTTAACTCTGCAGGATGTCCATACATCTGCTATTTAAGCATTGTGGACACCTCGAGACTTTCACTTGGAAGTGGGGTAGAATGTTCGAAGAGGTGCCCTCAGTCAGCTGACCAAGCTTTCACGTGACTGGGATTTGAGCAATTGGGTCGCAGAGCAGATCTTCATGTGGCGGTTTCCATAGCTGCACATTTTTGCATTTAGTGTCCACACAAAGGGCTCTATTCTGCTACAGGGACGTTGCCCGGGTGGGACAAACAGCTCTCAGCAAGACAAACGGAATCAGCAGCACAGTCTCATGCTGGCACCCTTAAACGTCCCAAACCAAAGATGAGTGCAGAACTCTCAACCTCTCTGGGCTGGACCCGTTTAGATGTAAGGTGTCATCTGGAGCTTCCAAACATTCCTGACTGGACTTCTTGCAGCAAAAAACCGATGCTGGGATAAGGCCAAGCCCCTGCACTTAGCAAGTATTGGCAAGTTAAGGCTTCAAAAATTGACCAAACAGCAGGAATTGGTGGGAAATTTCCTTCAGCGGGATAGCAGACCTATACCTCAAAGTACCAGGAACACAGCAGCAGGAGTGAGTTGGGGGCAGAGCAGAACCTAAATGCCCCTGTGAATGGGTGGGAGCAGATTTTAAATAAACATGGGTACCCCAATTGCTACCAAAAAGGTACATTGGGTACCAATGCAGTCAAATGACTTGTAGCCAAAATTGAAAGGCTAGCTACCAACAACAGATTCACGAAAACAGT